>NC_090381.1:93747667-94347667 GCF_036365525.1 Heterodontus francisci | reverse complement strand
AACTCCACATGTATCTATGAAGATGTGATGGATCAAAACACTAGATCGATATCTCAATAAACCATTGGCACTCCTTCAAATTTCCTCTTAATCCTCATAAAATGGGCAAATCACATTCACACCTACCAATGGGATCAAGCAGATTGTTATGGGGTCTCTAAGGCAAAACTTCTGATAAATGGGAATCTGTTCACAATCAGCAAGTTGTCTCATATGATCACAATTTAATAGATTTACTTCTGAAAATTAAAAGCAACAGGAAATTGTCTCGAGTGTTGCACACTCCACCTTTTTGCAGCAACAATTAAAATCTAGGTTAGCTCAAAGGGATGATCTTGTATTTACATGATGCTTTATTACATTTCAAACTTAGCCGTTGCACGTAAAATGAGTTACTTCATTGTCTGTAAAATACTTTGGACATCCCGAGGTAGTGAAAGGTGCTATATAAATGAAAGTCTCTTTTTTACTGCGAAGTACAGTGACTTATGTCAGCAAACCATCAACGAAGGAAATGCAGAATCGAAACACAATTCTATTGAAACTTGCAGCACAGGAGTTCACCATTTGGGTCATCATGCCTGTGCAGGTTCTTTACCTGAGCAATCAAAAACTAAGCCCACTGCTCCACTCACTCTTACCCTATAGTTCTAACCATCCTCATAGTTAAATATTTCTGATTTTTCATTAAAATATGCAATAGCCTCTGCCTCAATCACTCGCAGTCAGCAGCCCTCCGTATAAAAACAGCGGTCCTCGCTGAATTTAAATTGATGACCCTCACCACTGACTTCACAATCAGGAAATAGTCTTACACCATTCACTATCAAAGCCCTTTGCAATTTTAAAAACCTCTTCAAATTTCTTTGGTTTGCCAATTCACAAGTCTTGCTGAATATTTTTGAACTGCAACAGCCACTAAACTTTAGTCCATTGGAAACAGACAAAAGAAAAATTCAATTTATAATATTTGGGATTTCACAATCAATTCATTGCAAAAAGCTAGTTTCTGGGTGTGACAGATTGGAAGTGGTCCATCCAAGGTTACCTTTTATCCATCATGACTTTCAACACTCAGGAGCAAAACGAGTACATCGGTGCTCCAAAGATATCAAATAAATTTACTAAGGGTTGAAATATGGAAGTATGCAAGTAACCCCCACCTTGAGACAATGTGTTTCTGTGAAGAGCACTGCATTTTCCCCACTCAGGCCCTGGGTTGCAGCCAAAGGTACGTTCCATCTCTAGCTTACAAATTATTGGCCAAGGCTATGTACACTTGAATGAGAGGCTGTCGGAGTCAAGCATAGTCTGATTGTAAGCTTAGAGTAGAAGCCTAGTAGCACCCTCCCATTCGTTTGGCTCAAGGCATCCCAGGTAAACAGAAATGAAGTGGGGAGGGAGAAGTTAAACAAAGCACCATTTAAGCAAAACAAAAATCTGCAATTCAAGTACCTTATAAAAGGAAAACCAACACCCAAGTGCAAACTAAAGGCAATGAGCCAATTTCAGAGTTAACAGCCAAGTTCTTAGATGCAATTAGACTTCTGTTGGCAACCGCTTCCTTGTATTAATTTTTGAAGAGGATATCTTGCAGTACTCACATTATATAGGTAATACCAGTATCTACTGATAGCATGAAGGACTCTCAAAAGCAGAATCACATCTAGCGATGGGTCTTCAAATGTTATACCATCTGGAGGAACTGAAAGAAGATATGTTTCCAAAGGATTTCCCACTGAAGGGCACACACCATCTAGGATGTAGGAAAAGGTTAACAGTTCAATGATCTAGAAGGACAGCATTTAAGTTAAAGTTTGACAAAACGTCATAATGGAGATTGTCACCTTGCTTAGTGATTCATTACATACAATAAAAGCCAAAAAGATGTTACAGCATGATTACATTTTCTGTGAGAAAAACTAATTTTTTTAATCCTGGAGCAAAGCAGTTAAGAAAGCTTAAGCATACCAATTAGAGGGGGTAAAATCTCAGGGATTAAGGAGGAATCTCATTTGGGTGCGAAGATATGGCATGGATATCAAATATTTTGCAAATGAAGTGAGAATTGAGATGTACCACAGCAACACATGGAACATTGTCAGTTAACTATAGAAAGTATTTTGTACTTAAAAAAAATAGAACTCAGTAAAACACTGGGTACCATAAATGAACAAAGTCAGAGAAGAGATAGCAGAGAATCTGATCTTAAACTGAAGGTTGAGGAGTTTCCATTTGCAGAACATATTTTTGACATTGTTGAGGGTCACAGAAGTAGTGCCTGAATTGTGTAAACACTGCCTTGTTCGACCATTGCTGATTTACTTGAAGTTTAGTGGTTCAAAATAAAACCAATTTTCACTAGCTTTCTCCAAATTTACCTTTGCTTTAAATAAAACTCCCCTACAAGTTTAGTTTAAAAAAAAGAGAAAAAAGGTCTTAAATTAGCAATAAAAATGAAGTTTAAAGATTCTTATTCATTTTAACTATAGAACTATTCAAAAATTACTTCTGAAATTACACTAACCTGCCGACTGCAATATTGTCAAAATATGGCTATTAAGACAGTATAAATGCATGCGTTACAAAAGCAAAATAGAGGTTAGTTCAAAAGTTTGTTCCTGTTTACTTGCTTCAGATTTATTCAGTTTTGAAATCTTCATATCTTCTACCTGCAACTTCACACCAATTATACTTTTCTATTATCCATATAACCCTCTAAGTATATGTCACAATTAATACAACCAATAATGCTGTTAGGACTTCATGGATTGGAATGTAGCAAAGATAATCCCACTATTCAAGAAAGTGGGGTGGGGAGACCAGGGAACTACAGGCCAATTAGCCTAACATTAAGAGTAAGCAAAATGCTAGAATCTATTATTAGGGAAATGGTAACAGAGCAGTTAGACAACTCATTTGATTAGACGGAGGCAACATGGATTTATGAAATGGAAATCATGTTTGACAAAGCTAGGAGTTAGAGATTGTAACTAGCAGGGTAGATAAGGGGTACTAGTGGATGTGGTGTATTTAAATTTTCTAAAAGCATTCGATAAGGTACCACACAATAAGGACTCAAAGGATTGGGGGTAATATTAATACAATTAAGGATTGGTTAACAAGCAGAGCACCGAATAGAAATAAACAGGCCATTTTTGGGTTCGCAGGCTGAAACTAGCAGGGTACCACAAGGATCAATTCTTTGCAAATCCTGATGCCAATCTACATCAATGACTTAGATGAGGGGACCAAATGCAACGTATCCATGTTTGCTGATTACACAAAGATGGGAAAGTAAACTGCGAGAAGGACGCAAAGAGGCTGCAGAGGGATATAGACATGTTAAATGTGCGGGCAAGGGCATGGCAAATGGAACATAAGGTGGGGAAGTGTGAAGTTACCCATTTTGGTAGGAAAATGGAAAAGCAGATTAAAAGGCTGAGATTGGGAAACACTGGTATTCAGAAAGACCTGGACATAATCCTACATGAATCACAGGTTGTTAACAGGCTGGCTGTTACAAGTGCTTCCTTTTTTTGTTAAATTTTAAGAATGTGTTTTAAAATTGAAAAAAAATTCCATAGATGCTGGAACTTTGTCTCTTTTTTTAAAAAATAGGTCACCAGAAGGTTTTTGGACTGAGCTTGAAAACAAACAAGCACTGGAAGGCACCTGCCTGCAGATAATTACCAGCAGAGGCTGTTTTTGACTCGGGGAGATGACTACAAAGAAGTGACAGGTCAAGATTTATAGAGGTCAGGAGGCATAACGTCTGGAATGTTTCTGGTTTCACTTTGAATTGTTGAAAAAGGTGGTTGGGGATTAACAGTGGTTTGAAAAAGACAGTTGGAGAAAACTTGCCAAGAACAAAAAACCACCCCAACTCCGTCTGTTCCAGCAGTTTGGAAAAAGCCCATCAGTTTTCCAACTCTCGAAGAGCTGAAAAGCAATAAGTAGACAAACTGTAGCTGCGTACCTCCTGTAAGACCTGTGCCTGAAACCTCTGTTGCTGCATTCCCTGGAAGCGTACCCAAACTGATCTTCAACCTCGCCTAAAAAGAACTGTTCTAGGACAAACCCTGTCTATGCACATTTGGGACACCAAATCAAAACAAATGACATTTTTCCATGTCTTCTCTTTCTTCAAGAATTAGCAAGTATTTAACTCGCGTTTTTTTGTCCTTTTGTTTATAATAGAGCTCTAAAACGCAAATATGAATGAGAGGGAGAGGGAGTCATGGTCCTGTATTTCCCCCCCCCCAGGAATATGCAGTTTGCCTTTAAGGTTTGCAGAGGATCAGTACTGCTTTAAGAACCGGCAAGCCTCAGGAGTTATAGAAAGGTGCATTTTTGGTTGCCGTTAGAACCAGCCATTTGGAGACTGCGACTCAAAGGGTGCATTTGTTATAATTCAATTTAGAACTGTCTTTCAGTTGATGACAGTTTGTTCTAACAGAACACACAGAGGAAACAGACAGTTGTGGCATTTAGCATATCTGAAAAAGAGCTGTCAACCATTTAAACTGAAGGAATAGGATTTTAGTCTGATTATCTCAAAATTCTAAAAAAAAGTCAAGCCAAAACAGATCTCTGGTAATTTAAATTGAAGAAAGGGAAATTAGACTGACAACCTTTTATCCCTCAAAAACTCTAGTCAGCTTGATTCCATTGAAAGAGTTTGCAAGTCGTTAATTGTTGAAATTCGCCAGAGAAGGAAAGCATCACCTACAGACTGTTTTACTGTGGAAGAACTTTTTCCCCGCATCGGACGACTGTGAGGACTTCAAGCAACATTCTGTGAGGACTTCAAGCAATATTGGACTGTAAAGTTGCAAGGACTAATTTTTCTATTTTTAAATGTTGCTTAGATCTTCATAGTGTTTAAGAATTTAGTTCTTCTAATTAAAGAGTTAATTTGTTGATTTAAAGACATCCGATTTGGTTAGCCTCATTCGGGGGTGAATAGATGGTACAATCTGATTGGGTCTTTGTTTAATTTGGAAAGTTTTAAATAATATGTTAGGTGATCTACGGAGTGACAGAGTTGAATTATCAGTGCGTCTCTCCCACCATAAATCAGAATTGTACGTCTTGATTGGAGTCTTTGACAGGAGCAGTCGGTCATAACAAGAGCGTGACTAAAGTAAAAAGGGAGTTTTAATATTTCAATCTATAGTTAACACTTGTTTTATAATAAACTGATAATTTTGTTGCTTACTAAAGAAACTTGGTGCATTTTATTCTGGGATAAAATAGTCTATAATTGACTATATCTGTAGGGGAGAAAAAATTTAAATATATGTTGTGACCTGTGGAGAAGTGGAACTAGAACAATGCATTCCTTACCCAAGGAAGGATACAATAGCCTTGGAGGGAATGCACTACTCCTGCCTTGGTCAAAACACTGGTACAGCAAGCAATTAGGAATGCAAATGCTATGTTAGCCTTTATTACAAAGGCATTGGAGTATAAGAGTGAAAGGTCTTACTGCAATTGTATAGGGCCTTAGTGACATCACGCCTGGAGTACTGTGTACAGTTTCCATCTCCTCACCCAAGGAAGGATATAATAGCCTTGGAGGGAATGCAACAAAAAGTTCACTTGGCTGATCTATGGGTTGAGGGAATAGTCCTTTGAAGAGAAATTGAGTAAATTGGAGGTATTCTCTGGCATAAGAGGTGATCTCATTGAAACATATAAAATTCTTAAGGGACTTTACTGGGTAGATACTGGAAGGATGTTTTCCCTGGCTGGGGAGTCGAGAACTAGGGATCAGTCTCAGAATAAGGGGTCAGCTATTTAGGGCTGAGATGAGAGATTTCTTCACTCAGTTGAGGGTCTTTAGAATTCTCCACTTCAGAAGGCAGTGGATGTTCAGTCGTTGAACATATTCAAGGCAGAGATTGATAGATTTTTGGATACTAAGGGAATTGAGGGATATGGGGATAGTGTGGGAAGGTGGAATTGAGATCTGCCATATAGTCTACTCCTGCTCCTATTTATGTTCTTATATACCAAAGCACTCACCATGCCACAGCTCATCATGTTTCCTTGCATTTCTTGGGGAGGTTTTTGTGGGTGCTGTTTGAGCACGTCCTCGCTTCCCACCAACTGTATCCTTATTCCCTTCCTCCTCTTCTCTCACAGGCTTGTACCTATTGCAAACAAATTCAATAATGCTCTCAATTAGTCTTCACATTGTGAATTCTGGCTTGTATTTGTGACAGTTAAAGCAGTATTGGCAAACAGCAACAGAAATTGCTGGAAACACTCAGCAAGTCTGGCAGCATTGTGGAGAAAGAGGCAAATGACATTTCGTCAGAACCTTTGGTCAGTTCTGATGCAAGATCAACCACCTGAAATATTAACTGTTTCTCTCTCCACTGATACTGCCAGACCTGAGTACTACGAGCATTTTTCATTCAGATTTCCAACATCTGCAGTATTTCGCACTAGCATTGGCAAGAATCACATGGACGCAGGCCCCACAGTAGAGAAAATACACCAGCCAGCACAAGGCACAAACATTTGGTTTGTAGTCTTTGAAATACCACAAACCATTGCTGTTGACTTTGAATCAGTGAAATCTCTGATCACATTTGTGCAGTATTTATGCTCTAGTAGTACTGGTGGTCTAAAGGTGGGTACAAAACACTTACTCTGCAGTTATTTTCCACAACAGCTGCATAAAAACTTCAGAAAGATGTGGGCCAGTGCTTAGCTTTAGTTTTTAGACATTACAAGGCAACAGGAATTAGCAGGCAAAATTAATGGACCAAATTTTTAGTAAACTGCTGGATGCATCTAATACATACCATATTGTATGGGTCTTAGTCCATATTCCTGCCCTTCCTAATGGGTTACTTTCATCATCCGTGGACTCCCTCTCTTCATCAGCTTGCACGCTGAACTGTCTGACAGCCTGGTAAACAGTCATGTTGTAAGGCAGCAAGTGATCTCCTATGTAAAACTGTAGCCTGTGCCTTACACTCCCTGAATTCAAGAATTGGGCAGCCTAAGAGAAAAAAAAAGAGCAAAATGGTAGTAAATCAATTCTTATAAGCAGTTATTTCAAGAATTTGTTAGCCTTGAAGTAAAACTCAATTGCAACACTAAATTGACAAAATGAGTTAGCTCTGTATTAAAACAGCAAGCAATTAAGGTTCAGAAACAGTGGATTCATTCCTACTGAAGATTGAGCAGAGGCAGCTGGGGTGAAATTAAGGTTCAGTCTGAAGCTGGGCCCAGGGCCTCAGGTAGGATTCTCAATGAAGCATACTTAAATAGTCAGAACCTATACCTTGTATTTGGGTAGAGTGGTACCTGTTGTATACAGCCCACTTGAAGTCTAAGTGCTTAGGACAGATAATGGAGGCCAGATTAACAGACTGTAACCAGGCATATGTCGTAGCTATGGTTGATTGGAGAATGGCGTATCAGGGTCAAGGCTGCACTTGCCAGATTGCTTGGAGTGGAAGTGTTGTTACAAGTTTATTTTTTTAATTTTATTTTTTTATTTTTATTTAGAGATACAGCACTGAAACAGGTCCTTCAGCCCACCGAGTCTGTGCCGACCATCAACCACCCATTTATACTAATCCTACACTAATCCCATATTCCTATCACGTCTCCACCTGCCCCTATATTCTCCTACCACCTACCTATACTAGGGGCAATTTATAATGGCCAGTTTACCTATCAACCTGCAAGTCTTTTGGTGATGGGAGGAAACCGGAGTACCCGGTGAAAACCTACGCAGACACGGAGAACTTGCAAACTCCACACAGGCAGTGCCCAGAACTGAACCCGGGTCACTGGAGCTGTGAGGCTGCGGTGCTAACCACTGCGCCGCCCACTTCTCACTTCTAAAATTAGCAGTTAAAGTAATTCACCTCATTAAAATCCACTTATAGTCCAGCTATAGAGAGATACAACAGTGCTTCTTTTGGTTTCTATACTGTGGGCTTTCAAAGTTGAATCAGGCTAAATGTATGAAGGAAAGTGTGATTCTGGTCAGCCTATCCTTACAGGTCATATCAAAATTTAGCAATGGCACAAAGATCGGTGGCATAAGTCATGTCAGATGAGAACACAAAACTAGAGACCGTCATAGATTAAGTTACTGTGCAAAACTCTGGCAGATGGATTTCAATGCAGGTAATTATTAGGTCATTTGTTTCAAACCAAAGAAAGGATGGTAATTTTTTTTTTTAATGGTGTCATGCAGACCCCCACCAGCCAAGAATGAGGCATATTAATTTTTGTCATATGAACATAGATTTTAAACTGTTGCTGGAGTGAAGTAATAACTGGTTTGAAGATCACCAGACATTTGGCTGGAAGAACATTTGCATGTTGAGACAATGCTTGGACAGACAAAGGAATTGCTCACTAATTCAATTAACAGGGATTGGTCTGACAATGATACCACATCTTGTCGCTAAGAGACAGTCCTACACCCCATCCACAGAGCCTTGAAATCCACAAACCTCGCAGGAGAGACTGTTCCCAAATAAGGAGCTAGTCACATGACTAACCTGCTGAGCAACCTGGGTTTTTTTTTAAATTGTGCCAGAGAAAGGAACAGAAGGAAGTGCAACTGAAGCTGGAACAAGGAAGCCACTCTTTCACTTTCTCCCAAGCCACCAGACCCACGAAAAAGACATACAAACCTCGAGAGAAAAGACTCAGACATTGAAACAAGCTGAAGCGTGACTGGGCCCTAACCAACAGCGGGATTTTTTTTTATTCGTTCATGGGATGTGGGCGTCGCTGGTTAGGCTGGCATTTATTGCCCATCCCCAATTGCCCTTGAACTGAGTGGCCATTTCAGAGGGCATTTTAAGAGTCAACCACATTGCTGTCGATCTGGAGTCACATGTAGACCAGACCAGGTAAGAATGACAGATCTCCTTCCCTAAAAGACATTAGTGAACTAGATGGGTTTTTTACAACAATCGACAATGGTTTCATGGTCACACTAGACTAGCTTTTTTAATTTCAGATTTATTAATTGAAATCAAATTTCACCATCTGCCGTGGTGGGATTCAAGCCCATGTCCCCAGAGCATTAGCCTGGGCCTCTGGGCTACCAGTCCAGTGACATTACCACTATGCCACCACTTCCCCATTTAGTGGCAACCAAAGACTCCACACTGAACTTAAAGGACTGTAAATATCTAACACATATTGCCTTTATTCTTTTTACTTTTTCTTTCTCTATCTGCGTCTGTTTAATTGCATATGCATGCTAGCGTGGTCGCGTCGCATATTCACAGTCATTGACCGGATTAGAGTTTAAGATTAATAAACTTCTACCTTTCTTGGTTAAATCTAAGGAAACCTGTCTGATTGCTTTGCCTTACAATTGGAGCAGTGAAGGTGGAGCTAAAACACTGTCTAAGCTTACACCCGGTTATGGTTAAACCAGGCAAAGGCTGAAAGGGAACCTCTAGACCCCTTCTCACTTGGTCCTAACAATGGTGAAATGCTAGGAATAGCGGAGGTTGAAAAAGATTTAAGGATCCATGTATGCACATCACTAAAATGTAGTAGTCAGGTGCAACAAAAAACAAAAAGGCAATGGAATGTTAGCTTTCATCTCTAGAGGGTTGGAATATTTGACAGGGAGGAAGTTTGCTTCAGCTGTATAAAGCCCTAGTTAAAGCACACTTGAAGCACTGCATAAAGTTCTGGGCACCACAACATAGAAAGGATATAATGGCCTTGGAAGGAGTACACTGCAAATTCAACAGGTGGTTAGCGAGTGTTAGATTATGAGGAGAGACTACTAACTAGGCTGGTGTTCCCTGCAATAGAGAAGGTTAAGCTGCAATCTGTTTGAAGTTTAATAATTTTGATAAGAATTGTTAGGGTAAAGAGAGAGAAACCTGCAGGAGAGTCTTCGACAAAAGCGACAATCATAAAATCCGAGCAAGGCCATTCAGGAAAGAAGTTAAGAAACACTTTACATGTAGGTGAAACCCTCTCCCAAAATAGCAGTCGATGCTAGCTCCATGAGTAACTTTAAACTTGAGATCCATAGATTTTTGCTAGTCAAGGGTATTAAGAGATATGGAGGCAAGGCGGATGGATGCTGTTAGAATACAGATCAACCATGATTGCACCGAATGGCGGATCAGGCTCGAGGAGTTGAATAGCCTACTCCTGTTAGTAGGTTTTAAAATACTCCTGCAATTTATAAAGCACTTGATATTTGAATACAGTAACAGGTGCAAGGACACAAGGAACATTAAGAAAAGACCAATTTGTGGAACTGACAGGACAAACCATTTAAAGGGAAAAATGTAGGTGATTTCATTTGAAGGTTGTTCCAGAATTTATTTAGTTACACTAAATTGCATGTAATATGCTTCAACAAGCTTACAATTCTTTCAACATCTAGCCTTGCTCTATCAAAATTGCACCATCTTGTGGCAAAGAAGCACATTAGCATGTTTTAACAACTATTTAAATCAAGATTTCACCACATTCTGGCACCAGACAAAACAGCAGGAAAAAATAAAATCAAACTTAACCAGGAACACAGTAGGCAAAGAACTGCTGCCACTGATACTCCAAATCTATTATGGGAAGCTGGATTAGTCATGACTTCCAAGATAACATCTGAATTTTACCTAGACCAAAACAACCAACGACTAAACAACTGATCCACTTTTGAGACTATTCAATTGTGGGAGAGAGTCATCAGCCCAATAGCAAGATAATAGCAGGAAATTCTCCAAAACAATGAGTACCCAAGCATTGCTTTCAAGGATCAGACACCAATGCAAAACTTTCAGAACTAATGCAATGGATACACTGAACCAGGACTGCATGAATAGTTTTATTTTTTATTGAACTCTTCTCATACTAGTAGTCCTTCCATATCAAAAGGAAAGCCTCAGTGATAAAATTCTGTTTTGCAATGTGATCAAGAATGTACACATCATATGGAAACATGAACAGTTGTATAAATAATTCAGTTGTATGAATAATTCAATTTACAACATTTTCTGAAGCACCAGTCTTATTACTTACAAAGCAAGTTAACAGTTGGATTAACTCAAGCAGTTAACAGCACCATTACCCTCGAGTTTTGCCTTTATGGTCGTCAGACCCAATCATCAACTTTGATGACAACAAACACTACTGTTATTTCTAGATTACGAACACAAGAAAGAGACTTACCAATGACTCATCAATTTCATCATCTGAACCATCATCATCACTGTCTTCATCTTCCTCACGTATTCTTCCATATCCTTGAATTACAGAAATGTGATGTCAACATGAGCCCCCCTGGTTTCAGACCTTAGAAAAACCATAGACTGCTGGAGATAAGACTAACTACACCAAAGCAACAAGAATGAAGCTTGACCAAAAACTGCGGTGCAATGAAGCCCCAACTGCAAACTGGTAGGATACAGGCTTACATCCAACCTTCTCAATTTCAAGCTCCTGAGCTTGGCTGTTCAACTGTGGGGAAGTGTCAAACATAGGCCAGAGAGGGAGGGGAAAACAAGTGCAACACTGCTCAATCTCCAAGCTGCTGACTTCAGAATTAACATATGAGCAGCTACCAATAGATTTTTTGGACAGGGATGATGCATAGAAACAAAATATCTGACAGGGAAAAATATTTCAAACACAAGAATCTCCATCGAAAACTGAACTCTGACCACCATATTGATAAACCTTTGGGGAAAGGGCTTAAGAGGAAATGAGTCACTATAAATGAAATTTACATTTTTCACAACAGGTTTCGCATGCTTAGTTGTAAATCTATTAATCTTGTATCTATAGCCATTCATTCTAGACCCAACTACTTGATGCCATGCGCTTCTATCCATCTAGATAGAAGTGTTTTAAACAGATCATCCATCAATATGCATTGTTCGAATGGAACCAACCCCAGATTTTCAACATTTCACAATTGTACTTCCTCATACTGGGCAGAATCCTAGTGAATTTGTATTTTCACCTCTCAAGCTTCAATAGCACAAACACGCTACCCACCCCGCCCCATAACTTGGACTCCTATACTACAAGCAATACTCTCAGGTCTTGGGATTTTATAGTCAGAGAGATACAGCACCAAAACAGGCCCTTCAGCCCACCAAGTCCACGCCGACCAACCACCCACTTTTATACTAATCCTACATTAATCCCATTTTCCCTCTCACATCCCCACCTTCCGTCAATTCTCCTACCAATTACCTACACTAGGGGCAATTTTTTTTTTTTTTTTAAATTACAATGGCCAATTTACCTATCAACCTGCAAGTCTTTGGCACGTGGGAGGAAACCGGAGCACCCGGAGGAAACCCACGCGGTCACAGGCAGAACTTGCAAACTCCGCACAGGCAGTACCCAGAACCGAACCTGGGTTGTTGGAGCTGTGAGGCTGCAGTGTGGTAGGTTTATCATTAATATTTGGCTTTTAGCTTCTATGCTTAGTGCGATAAAATCTAGAAGGCCATAAACTTTTCATGACCATAACAAGCTGAGGTGCTGCCTTTAATGTCGTGTGAACCTGTACCTTCAAATTCTCCCTTTTCACATCACTGAGCCTACTTCCAGAGAAGTGTTCTTTTTAACCAAAATGCATCACATCACATTTAGTGACACTGAATTTTTAAGTCAATTTTCCCCATCACTACCCCTGTGCAGCTTCCTTTGGTTTTCTAAAGAATTCATAGATTTTTTTGTCAACAAATATTTGACACTACCCTCTTGAGGCTTACATCTATATTCAATATATATATATATATCAAACAAAAATGGCCCCAGAACTTAACCCTTTGGGACACCACAACCCACACTGACAAACTGCTCTTTATGCCTATTGTTTTCTCTCTTTCAACCCATTTAGAATAGAATTTGGTATCCTCCCTCTAACTCTATACCTGTTAATCTTCGAGAAATCTCCCATGCGGTACCTTTGCCAAAGACTATCCGAAAGTACATGCAGTTACATCCACTGCACTTCCCCCGTTTACCATGTCCATAATTTGTGAAAGAATTTTGAGGTCTGTCAAGCAGAATTGTCTCTTTCAAAATCAAAGCTGGCCAAGCTTTATCTTGATCAATACACATAGTAATTTCATTCTTAGGCACTTCAAAACAAAACCTTGAACAGCTGTTATAATTGACCTGCAATTTGCCAGATTTTCTCCAACTCCTTTTTAAAAAAATGGGTACTACTTGGATCATTCCTCAGTCTTCCAGCACACATCCACATACTTAGCATTGCTAACATATATCTAAGGCACTGGCAATTTCCTCCCTCATCTCCCACAGGATCCTAGGATGTATTCGGTCAGGCTCCAGTGCTTTGCTTTCCTTTCGACAAACTAACTTCTCCAAAATTTTCCTTTCATCCATAATATTGTTTGCAACCACTTCAGGATTCCCTCTCCACCAATATTCTTCTCTTTAGTAAAGATAATTACTGCATCTGGGTACCTAATAAATGCAAAGTTGGAGCATAACTATATAAACATTGATCTGCCAGGACACAGGTGTACTGTTTGATAGGAGTATACACAGATCTCAATTTCAGCTAGTGAGACATTGAAGAGCCTAGCTGAGATACCTGCAACTAGGAGAACAAAGTCAAACTAGCTCATTTTTGTCCATTTGCTACTGTCTAGTTACAAAGAAGCATTGACAGCAACCCAAGGACATGCTATTGGCTTGTCCTTCACCCTTTATCTGTGGCAGATTTATGCTCTGTACTTAGATTTGTAGCAAATCAAAGAATCAATCAGAACAAACCACTAAGAATACAAAATACTTCTAAACTGCAGATTCAGGACCTTCATCTTGCATGACTGAAGGATCACAGTTTTAAAAAGTAACCAGCTTTTCAACAGATTCTCTTAATTCTAGTCTAGCTCTTCATTGATTGTCAGTATTTGACAACACTATGTAAATACTACATCAAAAACTCACATTGAGTTAAGCAGGTTATACCATCTATAAAATAGGAAATGCATTAATTACATTTCCTCTTTGCAAAAACGTCATTAAATTAAAAATGAAATTTAGACATTCAACTGTTATTTTGCCAAAACTCCACTACCTTCACATGGATTTTTACTGCATAATCAAACTTGAACATTGCCTGCAGCACAACACAAAAGGTAAGAAAATAAAGTTTTACTGCTTAACACAGAAATAAAGCAGCCACCACCTCTGACGACAAGATAGCGCTCAATAGCCTGTACTAAAGCCAATGGATCGATCTTCACAGGACCACCCTTCCACTGCTTGACATTGGTACTGTCTGGATGTCTCTGCAACTGACATTTTAACTGATGTGTATTGAAGAATTTCAAGGCCTGTGATCCCCTGTTGAACAAAACAAAGATTTTTCTTTTTAATTGCAAAGGGTGAAAAACATTGAAAAATGCTTTTTGATGGACATTAATTTACAGAATTTGTTAACATTACACAAACAATGCAAAGGCAACTAAAACTTTCAATTATATCAAACAGTTGGTCTCTGCACATAAACCTAACAAGACAAAACAGCGCTTTCAAAAATATCCTGGGTTATATTTTTGGTCCATCAGATTACCCCACAGAATAGTATCAAATTCTAGATACAGACTACACGTTCCAAGTTTCAGCCTTCCTAACCGTAAAAGGCTGATTTTAACACTGGCAAAAATCAGTTGGGCAGGCGGTTAAAATGGCCACAGCAGCTTAGCCCCTCCAATCCCGCTGGCTCCCCACTTGAGCAGATGAAATGGGACTCCGACCATTAATTGGAGGACTGACTGGAATTTCCTCCCAAGGCCTACATAAGGAAGCTGTGGCTTCTTTGCTAGGTTAACCTGGCACAAGGGGAGGTGGGGCCAGAAAGTAGTTAACTTTTTTTTTTAAATTTCCTTGAGGGCGAATAGTAGCAGGTGTGCGCCTGGTTCCACAGGAAAACCATGGGCTTTCCCTCCCCGAATATTATACCCTATTTTTTGTATATTAACTGCCTAACATACCGACCTTTAAATTGTAACATTCCATTTAGCAAAGTCAAATTAATACACAATACATACCTACTTCCTGTTCCATTCCCACTTGGAAAATCATGCACCTTCACTGGAAATTGCTCCATCTGGCTCAGGCAGTTGTTCATTTTGTGCACCAGTGCAAGTAAAGGCCCATTGCCAAGAGGTTCTAGTCGACCAAGGGGTTCTTCGCCTGGAGGCTGCAAGGTTAGATTTGAAGTATATAAAAATCCATAATCCTCAAATTATTATATTTCTCTCCAATCTTCAGAGCTAACATTCCTTCAGTTAACAATTATATTTCTTGATTGACCAGATTTTGAAAAAAGTTATATGGGAGGAGCTACAATCAACACCTGGTACAGCAGTGATCTAGCCAACATTCAAAAAATTCTCCTGAGACAGAACAGTTTGAAAGACAGGCAGCTGAAAGCTTTGAGTCAGTCGTCCATTTGAGGGCAGAGAGCTTTCAACTTAATAGTACACGTAGTACTCACAACTTATATTACATTCTGTAAGTGTGCTAAGTTATAAACAGGCTTGTGACAGAAGGAATACTTAGCAAGCTACTCGATCCTGTTGTTCATATTGTAACCTATCAGTTGATGTCCTGTGATGTTGGAAGTGGAGAAAAATGCAAGTCTACAAATCCTTGGCCAACAAAAAACACCAAAACACCATGGCAATGTACCTACATAATTAAAAGAGGTATATTTTGTATTTACAGCATCAGATTTTTCAAGTGTGTCACAAATCTGTTGGTCAACGAATTCTGCCTCAAATGACAAGCTTGCATTGACCACTAAAGACAAACCAAATACACGATGAGTAAGAAAAACCATCAGCCAAAAATCACTCAATTTTTCCTTAAGCAGTGATCTTGACTGCACCAAGAAACCAAAATGTACAGTAAAAAATAAAAGATATAAACCGTTAAATCAGCAGAATGAAATAGCATTACCAAGAATCATAAGAAGAAATATACTTTCCCACTGAGCACTTGCACTGTGATTTGGTCCTGGGTCTGTAGATCAGGCCTTTGTTGGGATTTGTTTTTGATGCTATATTTTCTCACCTCTGGCTGGACACTGCATATGTGCACCCCTCAGTTGGAAGGAGAGTGAACAGGCAGAGTTCGAGGTTTTGAAAGCTGACATGCAGATTTCCCTCAACAGAAAATTACCAGTCTTAACTTTCATTCAAATGTTTTAAAACCACATTGCTAGGAGGAAGAGAACTGAGGAAACAAGCTATGGCCAAGTCTGAAGAAGCAGGCAGTTTGCAGACATATATATCTCAAACTAGTGTTGGCAAGCTAGTCAGACCTCCATTTGTACCAGAACAGCCAAGAAATTTGGAAAATACCAACATTTTAAATGTCACCATATCTTTCATTTAAATATTTTACTCAAATCAATTTGTAAGTGTGCAGCCTCCTCAGATTGTAGCACCTTCCCTCTTCCAACTTCAATATAGTGAGAATTTTACCAGTCTGCATTGAACCCAGGTCAGTTAATCGAACAGATAAAAATGAGGACCTAATAAAGGCACTCCACTCAAAGTTATCACCCTCTTAAAACGTACATGCAGTACTTCCTAGGCATTAGCAAATTTCTTAACTCCAGGTTTTACCCTGACCACGAACCTGCACCAGTAACTTTAAATAGCAGAACAACTGGCCAAAATACATGGCTACTGCCAGCCAAATTAAACTATTGCTGTTGCTCAGCAATGCAACATGGCTGTCAGTTTCCCCCCACCACCTCCCCCCCCCCACCCCCAAGGATGTGCACATCACTGCCAATACAGCATTTATTGCCCATCCCTCCTTGTGTTAGGATGATGGCAAGTCTTTTTCCTGAACTGCTGTAATTCTTGTGCTCATGGCACTCCCATGATTATGTTAAGCAGGAAATCCAGGATTCTGATACAGCAATGAAAGAAGTGACTTATATCCAAGTCATTAAGTGTCAGAGGCTACTAAAGAGGGAAGTGTTGTAAAAACAGCATTGAAAAGTTGCTGCAGTGCATCCTATAAATGGTACATAGGAACATTGCTGCATCAGTGATAGAGACTTTGATACAGTCCAGTGACAAGGGCACTGATTAAATAAACTGGTGTGTCCTGGATGGTGCCAATCTTGTAGTGTTACTGCAGTTCCACCCATCTACGTGAATGGCGAATATTTAACATCATTGCAGACTGGAGACTTATAAATAGTTAGGATTTGAGCCAGAGTACCCAATCTCTGGCCTACTGTATTCTCGCAACTAAACTGTTGATTTGGCTGGTCCAGTTAAGCGGCTGGCAAGTGATAACCTAAGGATGCTGATGGGGACTCCACAATACACAGGGAAAGGTACAGAAGGCATTTTTATTTTTAGTGTAAGTTGTACTGAGAGGTTACCTGTAATAGACAGTAGATTGCATTGTAGAAGTCATTACAAATATAAACAGTCCCTATCTGATCAAATAACACCATGGGAAATGGACAGGGTGGTTAAACATGTGCTGACACTGGGAGGGGAAACTTTCAACTCCGATGAATCACCCGAAGCCTGCAGTTTCCTTTTTTTTTTAAATACCCAAGCACAGACATGGCTTGATCTCTGAAGTACTTAAGATTTTAAACTCTACAGTTATTTATATGGACTCATGGGTCAGTCACTAATGCTTAAGTTAATTTTAGCTCATCTGTAAAATAGTGGACAGAATCAGTCTTGCAATGTACAAAATACAACAAACTTGACAATCAATTCATTCTGGAGGCCAACAGAGCCTGCTTAGAGACTTGTTAACTAATCTGGTGGGTGATGCTAATAAGGCCATATTTACTATCCATTCCTAGTTGCCTTGAGATGGTGACGGAGCAACCTCTTGAAGAACTGCAGTCTTGATAATGTTTCCCCAGTCACTTAACACAGACAAGCATTTCATCACAACAGTGTCTCACTACTGATCAACACTGACGCATCAGTTGACGCTATTTTCATTAATCATAGAAAGTATAAGGCACAGAAAGAGGCCACCTGGCGTATCGCGTCTGCGCTAGCCAAAACGATGAGCCACCTAGTCTAATCCCACCTTCCAGCATTTGGTCCATAAGCCCTGCAGGTTATGGCACTTGAGGTGCTCATCTAGACACCTTTTAAATGAGTAGATGGGGCCGACCATGACTCATGGCCCTCCTTCCTTGGGCGCTATGGCATTGGAAGGATGAATGAGAATGGACAGACTGCTTGGGTTGTGTACCTATCACAACCTCTGCATCACCAACTCGTTCTTTCATACTAAACAGTCACCAGGTTTCTTGGAGGCACCCAAGATCACATCGCTGGCACCAGCTGGACCTCATCGTCACAAGGCGAACCTTTTTAAACAGCATTCAAATCACACGCAGCTTCCACAGTGCGACACTGACCACTCCCTGGTGTGCAGCAAGGTTAGACTCAAACCAAAGAAGCTGCATCACTCCAAGCAGAAGGGCCGCCCGCGCATCAACACTAGCAAAATTTCATATCCACAGCTGTTAGATAAGTTTCTAAATACACTTGAAAAAGCCCTTCAAAACACTCCTACAGGGGATGCGGAGATCAAGTGGGCCCACATCAGAGACGCCATCTATGACTCAGCAATGACCACCAATGGCAAACACGTGAAGAATACAGACTGGTTTCGTTCTCACTTTGAAGAGCTGGAACCCGTCATAGCCACCAAGCACATTGCACTGCTGAACTACAAGAAAGCCCCCAGCGAGTTAACATCCGTAGCACTTAGAGCAGCCAGAAGCACTGCACAAAGAACAGCCAGGCGCTGTGCAAATGACTGCTGGCAACACCTATGCAGTCATATCCAGCTGGCCTCCGACGCCGGAAACATCAGAGGAATGTATGATGGCATTAATAGAGCTTTTGGGCCAACCATCAGGAAGATCACCCCCCTCAAGTCTAAATCAGGGGACACAATCACTGACCAACACAAGCAAGTGGACTGCTGGGTGGAGCATTACCTAAAACTGTACTCCAGGGAAAATGTTGTCACTGAGACTGCCCTCAATGCAGCCCAGATTCTGCCGGTCATGGATGAGCTGGACGAACAGCCAACAAAATCAGAACACAGTGATGCCACTGATTCTTTAGTCAGTGGAAAAGCCCCTGGGAAGGACGGCATTACCCCTGAAATAATCAAGAGTGGCAAGCCTGCTATACTCTCAGCACTGTACGAACTGCTTTGCCCGTGCTGGATGAGGGAGCAGTATCACAGGACATGCGCAATGCCAATATCATCACCCTCTAAGAACAAGGGTGACCGCGGTGACTGCAACAACTACCGTGGAATCTCCCTGCTCAGCATAGTGGGGAAAGTCTTTGCTCAAGTCGCTTTAAACATGCTCCAGAAGGTGGTTGAGCGTGTCTACCCTGAGGCACAATGTGGCTTTCGAGCAGAGAGATCACCATTGACATGCTGTTCTCCCTTCGCCAGCTACAAGAGAAATGCCACGAACAACAGATGTCCCTCTACGTTGCTTTCATTGATCTCACCAAAGCCTTTGACCTCGTCAGCGGACGTGGTCTCTTCAGACTACTAGCAAAGATCGGATGTCCACCAAAGCTACTAAGGGAAATATAGGGACAGGTGCGGATGTGATAGGAATATGGGATTAATGTAGGATTAGTATAAATGGGTGGTTGATGGTCGGCACAGACTCGGTGGGCCGAAGAGCCTGTTTCAGTGCTGTATCTCTAAATAAAATAAATAAAAAATAAATAAGTATCACCTCATTCCATGACAATATGAAAGGCAAAATTCAGCATAGCGGCGCCTCATCAGACCCCTTTCCAATCCTGAGTGGCGTGAAATTAGGCCGTGTTCTCGCACCTACACTGTTTGGGATCTTCTTCTCCCTGCTGCTCTCACATGCGTTTAAGTCTTCAGAAGGAATTTTCCTCCACACAAGATCAGATGGCAGGTTGTTCAACCTTGCCCGTCTAAGAGCGAAGACCAAAGTACAGACAGTCCTCATCAGGGAACTCCTATTTGCTGACGATGCTGCATTAACATCCCACACTGAAGAGTGCCTGCAGAGACTCAGCGACAGGATTGTGGCTGCCTGCGACGAAATTGGCCTAACCATCAGCCTCACGAAAACGAACATCATGGGGCAGGACGTCAGAAATGCTCCATCCATCAATATCGGCGACCACGCTCTGGAAGTGGTTCAAGAATTCACCTACCTAGGCTCAACTATCACCAGTAACCTGTCTCTAGATGCAGAAATCAACAAGCGCATGGGAAAGGCTTCCACTGCTGTGTCCAGACTGGACAAGAGTGTGTGGGAAAATGGCGCACTGATACGGAACACAAAAGTCCGAGTATCAAGCCTGTGTCCTCAGTACCTTGCTCTACGGCAGCGAGGCCTGGACAACGTAAGTCAGCCAAGAGCAACGTCTCAATTCATTCCATCTTCGCTGCCTCCGGAGAATCTTTGGCATCAGGTGGCAGGACCGTATCTCCAACACAGAAGTCCTTGAGGCGGCCAACATCGCCAGCATATACATCCTATTGAGCCAGCGGCACTTGAGATGGCTTGGCCATGTGAGCCACATGGAAGATGGCAGAATCCCCAAGGACACATAGTACAGCAAGCTCGTCACTGGTTTCAGACCCACCAGCCGTCCATGTCTCCACTTGAAAGACGTCTGCAAACGCGACACGAAGTCCTGTGACATTGATCACAAGTCGTAGGAGTCAGTTGCCAGTGATTGCCAGAGCTGGCGGGCAGCCATAAAGGTGGGGCTAAAGTGTGGCGAGTCGAAGGGACTTAGCAGTTGGCAGGAAAAAAAAGACAGAAGCGTAAGCGAGAGCCAACTGTGTAACAGCCCCGCCAACCAATTTTATCTGTAGCACCTGTGGAAGAGTGTCACTCTAGAATTGGCCTTTATAGCCACTCCAAGCACTGCTTCACAAACAACTGACCACCTCCAGGCGCTTAACCCATTGTCTCTCAAGACAAGGAGGCCAAAGAAGATTCTTTCAGTGAGTTCCAAACCCCCACCACCATCTGGGTGAAAAAAGTTTTCCTCATCTCCCCTCTAATCTTTTTACCAATCACTTTAAATCTATGCCCCTCGTCGCTGATCTTTCTGCTAATATAAACAGGTCCTTCACATCCACTCTATCCAGGCTCCTCAAAATTTTGTACATTTCAATCAGCTTTCCCCTCAGCCTTCTCTGTTCCAAGTAGAACAACCCCAGCATATCCAATCTTTCCTCATCGCTGCATTTTTCCAGTCCCAGCAACATCCTCATAAATCTCCTCTGCACCCTCTCTAATGCAATTACATCCTTTCTGTAATGTGACCAGAATTGCACACAGTACTCAAGTTGTGGCCTAACCAATGATTTATACAGTTCCAGCATAACCTCCCTGCTTTTATATTTTATACCTCGGCTAATAAAGGAAAGGATTCCAAATGCCTTCTTAACCACCTTACCAACCTGCCCTGCTAACTTCAGGGATCTGTGGACATTCACTCCAGGGTCCCTCACTTCGACACTTCAGTATTCTCCCATTAATCGTGCATTACTTTGCTTTGTTTGACCTCCCCAAATGCATCACCTCACACTTTTCCAGGTTGAATTCCATTTGCCACTTTTCTGTCCACCTGACCAGTCCATCGATAACTTCCTGTAGCCTACAGCTATCCTTCTTGCTATCTACCATATGGCTAATGCAATACATTTTCCCATGAATTTCATAACCTATTTGAAACAACTGGCTGCTTAAATAAGTCTCACTTAATTCACAAGGAGAGTGTTGTCCAGCATATCATGAGTTTAAGACTGGCATTAATTGAACCAGATTTGGTGCTACTAGATAGGCTAGCAAAGAAATTATAAACAGTTTGAAATTAGAAGTTAGTACTCACTGGACAACCATAGAAAACATGGAGGAACCTTCTCAATCGGACATGTCGGTTCACGAGGTCTTTATCACTTCTTGAAGTCAAATACAACAGCAACTGTTTTACAAAACCACTGTGCTGGATTTCGAAGGAGGACACGTCGGACTCAGAGACTATTGAGCGGATATCTAAAAGGCACTCAATCCCACCATCCACCTTTGGAAGAAAATATTTAGTTTGCATACAGGGTTCTACAGTTAAAACAATACAGCTTAAATAACTGTGTGCAAAATAGTAATTACTACATGCATTTAAAGGAGAATTAATGACTTGCATATAATTGGCATGCAACTTGAAATGACAGAGGGAATACTTTCCATACAGACTCTTAATACAAAAAATACCATTTGTTAGGCTTCCATTTTATGTCAAGAGATCTGCTATTCCTGAGCCCTGCTTGCATCCTAAGCATCTTCAATGATGCACAGAACAAGAGCAAGTTGAACCGGGTGCAACTCTTCCACTTTAAAGACAGTGCTTCCAGAATTTGGCCTGAAAGATGACCAAAGGCACTAACTGCAGAATATGTGCCAGGTGCATCACTGGACCATTAAAAATCAAGGGGCAGTTGCTGGAGAGATGTATATTATGGGGTATGCCACATTAAAGTTCAAGAGCGAGACATTAAGGGTGATCTCAGGATCACTCCCAGGGCAGCACAGTGGCGCAGTGGTTAGACCAGGGTTCGGTTCTGGGTACTGCCTGTGCGGAGTTTGCAAGTTCTCCTTGTGACCGCATGGGTTTCCTCCGGGTGCTTCGGTTTCCTCCCACATGCCAGAGACTTGCGGGTTGATAGGTAAATTGGCCATTGTAAAAAAAAATTGCCCCTAGTGTAGGTAGGTGGGTGGAGAATTGAGGGAAGGTGGGGATGAGAGGGGGAAAATGGGATTAATGTAGGATTAGCATAAATGGGTGGTTGATGGTTGGCGCGGACTCGGTGGGCCGAAGGGCCTGTTTTGATGCTATATCTCTCTATGACTGTGTGTGAAGCTGCATTTCTTGCAGAGGGGAAGTTTAGAATCTTCAGTACATAGCTTAACAGCACCCAAAGGAAGATGTTCAAAATTTTGGGTATTGGCTAGATTGAGAAAGATGGAAGGTATACTAAGCAACAACCTTCATTTGAACCAAAATTGCACCAACGTCTGGCAGAGAAGATCACAATTCTTACAGCACCCAAGGCAGCCAATCAGCTCCTTGTGCCTGTGTCAGCTTGCTGAAACATCTTAGCACTTGGTCAGGAGAATGGAACTTCTTTATATTTTCTTTATTCTGGATATTTATGCACTATTTAAATTTTATGAGGGACTCTGCTTCCCCTCAACGTTTCTAGAAGGGCAGGCCCATCTTGGAAAGGTGGCCTTCACTCCAAGTTGTTTAATAATGGTCTGAAGTTTGCATTCTCCAAAAGGAAGGAAATGGGAAAAAAACTGCTTAGAGAGGGGGGAGATAAAACATTTAAGTTCATGACTGAAGCAGTGACCATATCAACATGAAAGAAAGATGAATCAAATGATACAAGAACTTTTCATGTCGAAGATAAACACAAACATGAGCTGTCAGGTCTCAATTTCTTGTTTGTGTGGTGATTTCCAAGTAATTCTGTGCAAGTAAAGTGCAATTGTTTTTGTTATTATATTACTTGATTGCTAATGTAGTACTGAGGGTCTACTGTACTGTCAAAAGCGCTATCTTTACAATGAGATGTTAAACTGAGGCCCCATCAGTTCTCACAGGTGATGCAAAAGAGATGAAGGCGCTATCCCAAGAGCAGGAGTGTTCTACCAGTGTCAACAGATTGTAACCCTCAACCAATACTAACAAAATAGTTTATCTGGTGAGTTATCTTGTTGCTGTTGTACTCAAATTGGTTGTTGAAGGTCCCTATGTTACTACAGCGACTAGATTTCAAAAGTAATCATTGGCTCTGAAGTGCTCGGGGCATCCTGATGTGAAAGGCGCCATTAAAAATACAACTGCTTTTATCAGAGTTAAAGGAAGCTGGTTTTCTCCACCAATTCACCTACACAGGTAAGTTCCCAGCTCAGTTTTAGTGAACACCATTTCCAAAAGATGAAGAATGTAGAAAAAGTATAAGTGCACATTACTTGTAATTCAGGAGCTGAACAAGAGTTTGATCATGTGAGATAGGTGGGCACAGGAGGGAAATAATAAAAGAATTGGATTTGATGATTTCTGTGTACAAAGATTACAACCTGTGGTACTCAAGATAGGAATCCAAGAATACCACCGTTAAGACAGCCACACAAACATTTAAGTTGCAGACGGTGATCCAAATTAACCATTCGTATAGTTTTTCAAAAACATTTGATTCAGACCTGCAAACTGAGTTGTTCAGTGGCAGAGCAAAGTCTCTGAAGTACATTCAGTGCTGGATTGCTTGCATCGACATTCTCTGAGGTGAAGTAACGGTCAACAAATTTATGGGCTTGCTCTTTTATCCATACTTTTATCTTCTCTCTGAAAGAAAAAGGTCTTTTAAAATCCAACGCTAATACTAAAACATACCAAAATGTCACTTAGTTCCAGTTCTCTCCATCCCCCACAATGCACCATGCCAGTAATGCTTCAAATTAGTAGTTTAATATTTTCAACAGTTTTCAGCATTCTTCCAAAAAAGTTCCTCCTTCATATACAAATCCTGCCAATTTCAAGAGAAAAACAAACACTCACCTAAGGAAGGATATACGTGCCATAAAGGGAGTGCAACAGAGGTTCACCAGACTAATCCTTGGGATGGCAGGATTGTCTTATGAGGAGGGATTGAGGAAACTGGGCGTGCATTCTCGAGTGTCAAAGGATGATCAATGAAACTTACAAAATTCTTACAGGGCATGACAGGGTGGATGTAGATACAAGGCTTCCTCTGGCTGATAGAACCAGAGGACATAGTCTTTAAATGGCCTGCCCCTTATTTTGATACTAAGATGAGGAGGAATTTCTTTACTCAGAGGGCGGTGAATCTTTGGAATTCTCTACCCAAGGACTGTGGAAGCTCAACCATTGAGCATGTTCAAGACAGAACTGGATAGATATCTAGACACTAATGATATCAAGGGATATAGGGATAATGCAGGAAAGTGGCATGGAGATAGATGGTCAGCCATGATGTAACTGAATGGCAGAGCAAGCTCAGCTGGCTGAATGGCCGACTCCCGCTCCTATGTTCCTAAAAATGGGACATTAAATTTTTAACACTGCGGAAGTTAGATGATCTTCACTACTTTGCATCTATTGCATTCTGATCCATGCCTTTTGCTCCCAGGAGACAGCAGAGAAACAACTGCAGTAGAGAGCACTGAAGGAACATTGAACAGTATAGTGGGCTCACACCCAGTTAGGTCAGCAAGAGGTGAAAAACTAGGGACTGTGGATATTGAATACAGTATTGATTACTATGAAAACTAGGTGGTGCTAGTAACCAGCTAGTTTCAGCCAGGAGATCATTGGTTTAGGTGAACATACAAACAAGTATCTGAGCAAGAGCAAAATTCTTTAAATAACTAAAAAGGCATCAACTGCAATAGGTTTAACACAAGGTTGCGCATCCTTTTCAGGCGGAGGGCCACATTACAATTTTTGCTCAGCCCGGGGGGGCCAGTGAACAAATTTCGAAAGATAAAGGCATTAAAAACTTCTTACTCATAAAAGCAACAAATGCGCATTGTCGTGAAGAAGCCTGAAATGAGACCAATTTATTTACTTATTTTCTCGTCACTGCATTGAAAATTGATTTAGTGACATACCTAGCAATGTTTTCGCTTGCGTAAGTAGCCAATCTCTGCTCGCACACTTGATGTAACGAAGCAAAGTATTCTGTATAGAAGTCAGTCTGTCAAGAGAGACCTTGATCTCTCTTCCCCACCCCCTCCCCAGCTCATTTGTGTGGGGCTCTCGTTCTCTCTTCAACTACCACCCCCTTCCCTGCCACCCCTCTAGGACTAGGGAACACAGATTGAAAGTTTTGTGCAAAAGCTGCAGGGGGAATATGAGGAAGTACTTTTTAAAAAAAATTCAGCGGGTGGTAATAACCTGGAACGCGCTGCCCACAAGGATGGTGGAAGCGGAGACGATTAAGGACTTCCAGAGGACGTTGGATGACCACCTGAAAGAAACAGACTTGCAGGGCTACAAGGATCAAGCTAGGGAATGGAGCTGACTGCATAGCTCCGTGGAGAGCTGGCATGGACTTGAGGCGCTGAATGGTCGCCTTTGCCATAAATAAAATGACTGTCGCCTCCTCCTCCTCCAAGCCCCCCCTCATCCCCCCCACCACCCCCCCACCCTCCTCCAAATTCCCCCACCCCCTCCTCCAAACTAAACCCAACGGCAGCGGCAATTAAATTGGTGTACAACAGTACACAAAATAATTGTTGAGTTAAAACTGAGACATCAGAGTTAATGCTTCCTAGATATTTCCTATGGAAAAAGTAAATGAGAATAATCAAATACCTGTTATTGGACATGGTGTCCTTTGGGGTGACCCGTGCAATACCACTAACTCCGGCCGTGCGTGCTGGTTCTGCATTGTTGCTGTTGGACTGTGTGCTTAGCCTTCCCCACGTTTTAGGATTCAAGCTTGCGAGGAAGGATGATTTGGGAGACTGGGTGGCTGTAGGACTCTTTGCTATATAAAAAATTAAATGTTAGTAACGAGGTAGTATTATGGTTACAATTTTCCACGTAAGGACCTTTCTATCAAGTTCAAATTTCTAACAAAAGGCAAAGTTCCACAGATGCAGGAAAACAAAAGAATGCTACAAACAGATCATGAAGCATAATCTCTCATTCTGGTCACTTCTGGTGTAGCCAAATCTGTTGCAAATGCACATCTAACATCCAGTGTTGCTTTGGTCAATCAACAGATTTATTTATTTAGCAGCCAATTTATTTTTAAACAATCAGATGAGAATGGTACACGCCATTAAGAAAATCAAAATAAAGGTGGCAACCCAGAGTGCTCTGAAGAGCTTAGACAAGTTCTCAAATGCATCCCCCAACCATGGTCTAGCTGCCTTGGACCCAGAATCGTCTCCATAGCAACATGATAATCTTGGGCGCATCCACCTGCACTGTGACAAGGGAATGGTGGATTCAAACTTTAAGATAAGGAAATTAAACAACTGATCCATTTATTCCAAAACCTATTCAATATTTACTGAGTCAATGAATTACAGGTTCAGCTATCACACATTGATTACAGCAGAGCACCTCTCAAACCTATTCCACATTAAAGTCTCACCAAATCAGTCATAAGATTGGAGAGCCAATGGCATAGTGGTAATGTCACTAGACTAGCAATCGAGGGGCTCAGGCTAATGCCCTGGGAACACAGGTTCAAATCCCACCATTGCAGCTCGTGGAATTTAAGTTCAATTCATTAATAAAAATCTGGGACTGAAAGCTAGTCTCAGTAATGGTGCCATGAAACTTATCGATTGTTGTAAAAGCCCATCTGGTTTACTATCGTCCTTTAGGGAAGGAAATCTGCTGTCCTTACCTGGTCTGGCCTACATGTGACACTAAACTCTCAGCAACGTGGTTGACTCTTAACTGCTCTCTGAAATAGCCTAGCAAGCCACTTGTCGAGGGCAATCAGGGATGGGAAACAAATGCTAGCAACGCCCACATCCCATGCAACAATAAAAAGATTTGAACACAAAATGTACACACAAAATGATTTGAATCTTCACTTTCATAGCGTTAACAACTGTTAATTCCACAGACCCAAGCAAGTATTATTCTAGAAGTGGAATTCAGTACCTCGCCACTTAAACTCGCAAACTTCAGTCATATATCCCAATACTATTTTTCCCCAACAAATACATCAAGAGTTTCAGAGTACAGACAAATCCAAATTCACAATTTCTTCACGAGCTGTAATGCACCATGACAATTTAACAGTCATACCTTGATTGTCTACTTTGTCATCATCTCTTGGAGGTGAATACTTAGTCCGCCTGGTTACACGTTTTGGCAATCTTTTCCTTTTTAAGACATCACTTAATCGTCTGAAAAAGTGAGTTTCATACAAAATCATTAGTCTGTATTTATACAGTACCTTGTCACATCTCTGAAAAGTCCAAAAGCATACACAGAATAAATTAGATGTGGCAGATTTGACGTGGTTAAAATAGGGCAGCCATTTTAACACAAGGCCCCACAAACAGTCATGAGACAAATTACCAGTTAATCTACCTTTGTGGAGTTAGTTAAGATAGCAATGTTGGCTAAGACACTAGGGAAAATCATCATGGAAGGTACTTACATCTTGCAGTTGCCTACACTTTTATATAATGCTTTTGGCAGCAGTGACATGTTAAGGTTTTCATTATGCCTTAATCAGTCCAATTGAGTGCACTGACAAAAGATGTACTACTTCCAAGAGGTGCTCTAGGATTAATTTTACACGGCAACACTGCAACCAAAACTCTCACTTTTAAACTTGGTGACATTGTGTCAATGTTCAATTTGGAGTAGCAAGAGCAGATTGAAATGAATCATGTAATCTGGTCAGGAAAGCCATCATTTCAGAATCTATTCAGTCAATCTTTATACTTAATTGTTTCATAAATTTATAACATTTCAAAATGTCTTTATATTTCCATATAAAGACTTAAATTTAAGTACAGTGTAGTCTGCATACAGTACAAGGAAAACAATGTTTTACTGTTAAGAATGTGTATTGATGCCCAGATCAATTTTTACACCTAGCATTTTGGAGTAACAGATTTTCCATTAACTGCTCTGATTAAAAAAAAGGATGAACATGAAAGGATTTGGAATGTTCTTGGCACCATTTATATTTTGGTTTGTACATAATTCCATTGCCTGTGTTGGTATACTGCCAACCAGCAAGTTAAAAATAAATGTCTTGAGACATCACAGATATGCAACCTTTCACATCACTGATCAAAGTGGAGCTTGTTAAATAGAATTTGCCTATATTTACTAGAAACAGAAGTTTCGCAGCCTTGAAATACATAACATGAAAATAACTAATTACTACCACTCAACCAGCTAAACCAATTTTTTGATCACTTTCTCATTGCTGTTTTGAGGAAACGTGTGTAAACTGGCTGTCACATTCCTATTTCCTATGGTGACTACACTTCAAAAGCACTTCCATGTCTGTAAAGCACTTTGAGATGTCCTGAGGTTGTGAAGTGTTATATAGGCAGAAGTTTGTTTATTTGAGGATCAACTTGTGCTGGAGGTTCATTAATTGCACACTGACTAAGACAGACAAATATGGATCGTTAGGTTACTACTTCAAGCATGTACATTTAAATGTGGTACCAAAAGGCTGTTTGCGTTTCATGCAAAGAACAAAACCTCAGCTTTCACAGAAGCAAATACATTTGAGGTTACAATAAGATCAGCCATGATCATGTTGAATGGTGGAGCAGGCTTGAGGGGCCAAGTGGCCTACTCCTGCTCCTAGTTCGTACATACATACGTACGTACATACGTATGTGATTTCAAGGCCAGGTTACAGGGGCATTTAGGAAAAAAATGTTCTGAAACTTGGTACACAAGTTTGAATTGCCAATCTTCCCCACCCTTGAAACTTAGACGGGAAACTGAAATATCAAAGATTCAGCACAAAAAGAGATAACAAAGACATTAAAATCAACTATTGGAAAGAAACTCCATCTTGTCTAATTGATTAAATGTGAAGTTACCTTTAACCAGTCTAGATGTTTCACCAATGCACATGTAGGCATTGCTGGAAACCCCTGATTGGGAGAAGGTGTGTTGGGCAACAGAAGTCAAATTTGTCATTTTAATGCATGCTCCATTAACTCTGCTGCTGAGAGGAATGAATAAGTGTGCAGCATGCTCTGTATCCGAGACAGTAACTATAAATATAATTATCCTTGCTTCGGAGCGTAGGTGAAAATATTCCACAAGTCTTTATCCTGCAGTCTGGAGTACAGTGAGATCAGGGAACACAGTGTTTCATAAACCAACTGCTAAAGTTGGGAATTTGGTGCAGGCAGAAAGGAGGTGCTGCTTTTTATTTTTTGTTTTACCTCCAGTAGCTGGTGAGCGTTTGTTTTGTTTCTAAGCTAGAAGCCTGGAACTTACTACTCCTTCACTAAATTAACAACTAGTTAACTAATCAAATAAATAAGGTTAGACAGACATGGCAGGGCAGTCAGTGTGCCGTGACTGCAACATGTCGCAGTTTGCAGAAATCATTGCAATCCTAGACAGCCAAATCTGTGGCAAGTGTCTGCAGATTGAGCAACTTTGGCTCAGATGTTGAGCTGGAGTCTGAGATGTAAACATTGCGGGGCAGAGTTACCTAGACACATTGTTTAAGGAGATAGTCACAATCCTTAGGTTAAGTAAACTTTAGAGTTGGTCAATGGTCAGGGACAGAAGGGTGAGACTGAGAGTCAGGCATGTTTGGGGATCCAGGAAGTTAAGATGGAGGAGCCTCAGCTCTTGATTGACCAACAGGTACTTGCTACTTGTATGGCTGAGAACAAGGACTGCAGGGTGGATGAGCAAACTGACCATAATACCATGGCGCAGGAAGCCATTCAAGTGGGTGGGGTGGGGGAGTGAAAAGGAATGTGGTAGTGATAAAGGATAGTATAGTCAGGCGGATAGATACTGTTTCAGGTCAGTGACGCTTCTTCAGAACTCTGTTGGGTCACTGACCTGAAGCATTAACTCTGCTTCTCTCTCCACAGATGCTGCCAGACCTGAGTATTTCCAGTGTTTCTGGTTTTTATTTCAGATTTCCAGCATCCACAGTATTTTGCTTTTATATTCGGATACTGTTCTCTGCAGCTGCTATCCGAAGCTCCGAAGGTTGCGTTGTCTGCCCAGTGACAGGGTTAAAGACATCTCTTCGTGGCTTGAGGCAGACAAACAGAGGGAGAAGAGGAGATTCAATTGTCATGGTCCACATAGGAACCAATGACATAGGGAGAATTAAGAATGACCTTCTGCTGAGAGTGTTTAAGGAATCTGGGTCCAAATTAAAATACAGAACCTCAAAAGGTAATAATTTCTGGATTGTTACTTGAGCCACACGCTAGTTGGCATAGGGTCAAGCAGAGTAGAAAATTAAATGCATGGCTCAAAGAGTGGTGTAGGAAGAAGGGGTTTGGATTCATGGGGCACTGGCACCAGCAAAGAGGGAGCTGTTCCATTGAAATGGGCTCCACTTAAATCAGGCTGGGATCAGTGTCCTGGTCAATCATGTAACCAGGGCTGTGGATAGGGCTTTAAACTAAAGGGAATGGGGAGGGAGGAGTCCCATGAAGCGAGATTTAGGAATCTAGCAAGAAAAGTCAAGGCAATAGAGCAGTGCAGCGATTTGGGTAAAGACAAGCAAGAGGGTGCAGAAAGTTTAACAACAGTGCATCAGCAAATAAAGGTCCTTACAAGAAATAGTTAAAAAAAACTAAAATTTCTGTGTGAAGTATTCGTACTATTTAGATAAAACAGATAAACTAGGAGCACAAATAGAGATAAATGGTTTAAATCTAATCACTATTAGAAGCATGGTTACAAGGTGACCAAGCTTGGGAAATAAACATTCCAGGGTACACATTTCAAAAAGATAGACAGAATGGAAAAGGAGGAGCAGCCTTGAATAGTAAAGGATGACAGATAATAATGAGAAAGGATCTTGGCTCACATGACCAGTAAGTAGAATCAGTATGGATGGAGATTAATAACAACAAGGGTCAAGAAACACTGGTGGGAGTAGTTATGCTATTGGACAGAGCATGAAGGAAGAAATAGTGAGAGCTTGTAATGACAATTTAATAATCATGGGGGACTTCAATCTTCAAATCGAATTTACACAGGTAGTCTGGAAGATGAGTTAATAGAATGCTTTTCTAACAGTTTCTTGGAACAATATGTTGTGGAACCAACTGGGGATAAAGCCATCTAGTATTTTGCAATGAGGAAGGTTTAATTAGTAATATCATCGCAAAAAGTGAGCATAATACAATTGAATTCTAGATGAAGTTTGCAAGTGACATACTTCAGTCCCAAACCACAACTCCAAACTTAAATCCAATTGCACAGGTATGCAAAGAGAGCTGACTAAGGTTGATTGGGAAACTAGACTAAAAAAGTACAGTGGCAAACAGTGGGAAACTTTTAAAGAAACAATTCAAAATGTTCAGCAAAAATACATTCCATGAAAAACAAAAACTCAGCAAGAAAGATCCATCCATAGCATATAAGGGAAGTTAAGGACAGCATTAGATTAAGAGGCAGCTTATAATGTTGCCAAGGATAGCAGTAAACCTGAGGATTAGAAATCAGCGAAGAGTGACCAAAAGGTTGATTAAAAGGGGAGAAAAAAAGTCAGGTAGGCAGAATATAAAACAGATTGTAAGAGATTTTACAAGTACATAAAAGAGACAAGGGGCGGCACAGTGGCGCATTGGTTAGCACCGCAGCCTCACAGCTCCAGCGACCCGGGTTCAATTCTGGGTACTGCCTGTGTGGAGTTTGCAAGTTCTCCGCGTCTGCGTGGGTTTCCTCCGGGTGCTCCAGTTTCCTCCCACAAGCCAAAAGACTTGCAGGTTGATAGGTAAATTGGCCATTATAAATTGCCCCAGTGTAGGTAGGTGGTAGGGGAAGGTGGAGATGTGGTAGGAATATGGGATTAATGTAGGATTAGTATAAATGGGTGGCTGATGGTCGGCACAGACTCGGTGGGCCGAAGGGCCTGTTTCAGTGCTGTATCTCTAAACTAAAACTAAGTTAATGTCCCTCAGAGGCAGATGGGAGAAATTATCATGGGTAATGAGGAAATGGCAGAGACGTTGAACAAATATTTTCTGCTCTTCACTGTGGAGGACACAAATTACGTACCAGAAATAGAGGATAACCAAGCGGCTAATAAAAGTGAAGAACATGATATATCAGCAGAGAAAAAGTATTGGAGAAACTGGAGGGCTAAAAGTCAGCAAATCCTCAAAACCTGATTGCCGACATCCTAGGTTTCTGAAAGGAGTAGCTGCAGAGATATTGGATGCACGGTTATGGTTTTCTAAAATTTCCTAGATTCTAGAACAGTCCCAGTGATTAGAAGTTAGCAAATGTAACACTGCTGTTCAAGAAAGGATGGAGAAAAGAGGGAACTATAGGCCAGCTAGCATGACATCAGTCATCGGGAAAATGCTGGAATCTATTAAAAGGAAGTCTGAATGTATTTAGAAATCATAGTATGATCAAAGTCAACATGGTTTTACAAAAGGGAAAAAGTGTTTGACATTTAGAATTTTTTGAGGATGTACCTAGTAGGGTAGATAAAGGGGAACCAGCAGATGTAGTGCAATTGGATTTTTAAGAGGCATTCAATAAGGTACCACACAAAAGGTTAATACGCAAGATAAGGGCTCATGGAGTTGGGGATAATATTAGCATGAATAGAGGATTTGTTAACAGACAGGAGGCAGAGAATAAGGATAAGAGTGTGTCAGGCAAGCCCCCCACCTACCAAGACTGAGGCATACATTATTTCATCACATGAGCATTAAAACTTACAACTGCAAGTCCCTGACTGGAAAGACGTTTTTGTATAGTAATTAGCAGTGTTGGAACAAAAGGGACCCAGTCGTTGCTTCCCGAATACACAGAAGCAGTGGTCAAACCAGTTTGAGTCACATGACTAGCTGGCTGGCGTTTTTTTTAATTTGAACTTCCAACAAAGGATTTGAACTGAGACAAAGCTGTGTGCTCATGGAGTAAAGATCTCTCCTGGAACTGAAGCAAGAATTACAGCCTCTCCTGTCTGCCTGCTTCCATCTCTTTCTCATGGAATTGAAACTTGTGAAAAACACATGGAACTCTGAAAAGTTTCCTACGTGAACAAGGTTTTATGATGACTACTGGGCCCCAACAAAAAGCAAGACTACTTACAAAAGGACTACAGCGAGCTTGAAGCTTAAATCCCTCCCGACTATATTTTCCTCTTCTCTGTTCCTATCTGCATGGGTATATTGTGTGTGCATGCTAGTGTGGGTGCATCGTATATTCGTAGGCATGAACCGTATTAGAATTTAAGTTTTAATAAAATTTCATTTTTCTTTAAACCTCAGAAAGCCTGTGTGAATTGTCTTGGTCTTATAATTGGAAAACTGTGAACAAAGATTCACAAAAAGGAGAACTCAAAACACTGTTTAAAATTAAAACCTGTTACAATAAGACCAGATGAGTAGTAACAGACCCCAAAGAGCTTTCTCACCAGGTAGTTACAAGAGTATTTTCAAGTTGGCAGGCTGTAACTAGCGGAGTGCCACAAAGATCAGTGCAAGTGCCTCAGCTATTTAAAATTCTCTATTAATGGCTTAGATGAAAATACCAAGAGTAATGTATTGTCAGAAATCTTGGATACACAATTAGGTGGGAACGTACATGGAGGACGACACAGAAGTTGGAAAGAGATACAGACAGATTAAGTGAGTAGGAAACAAGGTGGCAGATGGAATATGTGGGCAAGTGACAGGGTATTTGGTGGTAATTTAAAAGCAGAATATTTTTTTAAAAGGTGTGAAACTTTTAAATGTTAATCAAAAACAAGAAATGCTGGATTCACTCAGCAGGTCTGGCAGCATCTGTGGAAAGAGAAGCAGAGTTAACGTTTCGGGTCAGTGACCCTTCTTCGGAACTGACAAATATTAGAAAAGTCACAGATTATAAACAAGTGAGGTGGCGGTTGGGCAAGAGATAACAAAGGAGAAGGTGCAGATAGGACCAGGCCTATGTTAATGTTAATGTGTTAATATTTAAATGTTAATGCTCAGCAAGATTTGGGTGTGCTTGTACAAGGATCACAGAAAATTAGCATGCAGGTACAGCAAGCAATTAGGAAGGCAAATGGCATGTTGGCCTTTCTTGCAAAGGGATTGGAGTGCAAGAACAAGGAAACAAGAACTTGTTGCAATTGTACAAGGCTTTGGTGAGACCCCACCTGGAATACTGTGCAGGGTTTTGGTCTCCATATTTAGGAAAGGATATAATGTCACTGGAGACAGTACAGCCAAAGTTCACTAGATTGATTCCTGGGATGAGAGGGTTGGCATATGATGAGACACTGCGTAAATTGGGCCTATACTGTGGAGTTTAGAAGAACGCGTGATCATACTGAAACATACAACATTTTGAAGGGGCTTGAAAGGGTAGACACAGAGGTAGTTTCCCCTTCGCTGTGGGATAAGGGGTCCATCATTTAGAACGGAGATGAGAAGAAATTTCTTCAGAGGGTTGCATATCTTTGGAATTGTCTATCCCAGAGGGTTGTGGATGCTCCATCGTTGATTATACTTAAGGCCGAGATAGACAAACGTTTGGTGTCTCAGGGAATCGAGATATGGAAAGCAGTCAGGAAAGGGGAGTTGAAGCAGATGATCGGCATGGGCGGCACAGTGGTTAGCACCGCAGCCTCACAGCTCCAGCGACCCGGGTTCAATTCTGGGTACTGCCTGTGTGGAGTTTGCAAGTTCTCCCTGTGTCTGTGTGGGTTTTCGCCGGGGACTCCAGTTTCCTCCCACCACCAAAAGACTTGCACATTGATAGGTAAACTGGCCATTATAAATTGCCCCGAGTATAGGTAGGTGGTAGGGGAATAGAGGGACAGGTGGTGATGTGGTAGGAATATGGGATTAGTGTAGGATTAGTATAAATGGGTGGTTGATGGTCAGCACAGACTCGGTGGGCCGAAGGGCCTGTTTCAGTGCTGTATCTCTAAATAAAAAAAAATAAATAGTGTGAAATGACCTTTGCAGTCTTTACGTGCAAGAGAATTCTAAAAGAATAATTTTTACAAAATGCTTTACTACAAAGTTAATTCTAATTTAGCAACACTGAAGGCCAGAATAACGTCGCACTGATGGAATAGGTGATGCACTTGGGGGATCGACTTGTTGCCAAAAAAGAGCCAGCTGCAAATTACATTGCCTGCTAGCATATTCCAACATAGTGAAATTGGACTGCATGCTCTTTCCCCACGATTAACACACCCTTTGATTAAAAAAAAACCTCTGCCTAATATCAAGCCTGAAGTCAACATGCTTTATAGAAAAGCTTTCCAGAGCTGTCATGTGCAAAAGCAATTTGTTCAAAATTCTCTACATTATCTAGCCAGAAGATACAAAAAGATATAGCTCAGCATAGTTTAAAAAAGCCTCAGATGCGACTGGAGGTATCCTTGCCTTTCCGGTGCTTTGGTTGGCCCAATGTTCGACAGTGGCTCAACTAATTGAAAGCCTACTCTGCGGCAAGTCAATCCTTATAAATGCTGCAAGTTAGACAAGAGATTGCAGCGTACAAATTAGGAGCAGGAGGAGGCCACACAACCCCTCGAGCCTGCTCCGCCATTCAATAAGTTCATGGCTGAACGGATTACTCCACATTTTCATCCACCCCCGATAACCTTCCACCCCCTTGCTTATCAAGAATCTATCGAACTCTGCCTTAAAAATATTCCAAGACTCTGCTTCCACTGCCTTTTGAGGAAGAAAATTCCAAAGACTCATGACTCTCAGAAAAAAATATTCTCATCTCATCTCAGTCTGAAATGGGCGACCCCTTATTTTTAAACAGTGACCCCCAGTTTGAGATTCTCCCACAAGGGGAAACATCCTTTCCACATACACCCTCTCAAGACCCCTCAGGATCTTATATGTTTCAATCAAGTCGCCTTTTACTCTCCTAAATTCCAGCGGATACAAGCCAAGCCTGTCCAATCTTTCCTCGTAAGACAGGCCACCCATTCCAGGTATTAGCCGAGTACACCTTCTCTGTACTACCTCCAACGCATTTACATCCTTCCTTAAATAAGGAGACCAGTACTGTACACAGTACTCCAGATGTGGTCTCACCCAATGCCCTGTATAGCTGAAGCATAAACTCCCTACTTTTGTATTCAATTCCCCTCGCGATGAATAATAACATTCCATTAGCTTTCCTAATCACAGAATAATACAGTGCAGAAGAGGCCCTTCGGCCCATCGAGTCTGCACCGATGCATTAAAACACCTGACCTGTCTATCTAATCCCATTTGCCATCACTTGGTCCATAGCCTTGAATGTTATGACGTGCCAAGTGCTCATCCAGGTACTTTTTAAAGGATGTGAGGCAACCCTCCTCTAACACCCTCCCAGGCAGGGCATTCCAGACAGTCACCACCCTCTGGGTAAAAAAGTTCTTCCTCAAATCCCCCGCCCCTCATCTTAAACTTGTGACCCCTCATAACTGACCCTTCAACTAAGGGGAACAGCTTCTCCCTATCCACCCTGTCCATGCCCCTCAATCTTATACACCTCGATGAGGTCACCTCAGTCTTCTCTGCTCCAGCGAAAACAACCCAAGCCTATCCAACCTCTCTTCATAGCTTAAATGTTCCATCCCAGGCAACATCCTGGTGAATCGCCTCTGCACCCCCTCCAATGCAATCACATCCTTCCTATAATGTGGCGACCAGAATTGCACACAGTACTCCAGCTGTGGCCTTACCAAAGTTCTGTACAACTCAAACATGACCTCCCTGCTTTTGTAATCTATGCCTCGATTGATAAAGGCAAGTGTCCCATATGCCTTTTTCACCACCCTATTAACCTGCCCTTCTGCCTTCAGAGATCTATGGACAAACACGCCAAGGTCCCTTTGTTCCTCGGAACTTCCCAGTTTCAGGCCATTCATTGAATACTTCCGTGTCACATTACTCCTTCCAAAGTGCATCACCTCACACTTTTCAGCATTAAATTCCATCTGCCACTTTTCTGCCCATTTGACCATCCCGTCTTTATCTGCCTGTAACCTAAGACACTCCACCTCACTGTTAACCACTCGGCCAATCTTTGTCTCATCGGCGAACTTACTGATCCTAAACCCCACATAGCCATCTATGTCGTTTATATAAATGACAAACAATAGGGACCCAGCACAGATCCCTGTGGTATGCCACTGGACACTGGCTTCGAGTCACTAAAACAGCCGTCTGTCATCACTCTGTCTCCTACAGCTAAGCCAATTTTGAATCCACCTTATCAAGTTACCTTGTAGCCCATGTGCATTTGCTTTCTTGATAAGTCTCCCATGTGGGACCTTGTCAAAGGCTTTGCTGAAATCCATGTAAACTACATCAACTGCACTACCCTCATCTACACACCTGGTCACATGCTCAAAAAATTCAATCAAATTTGTTAGGCATGACCTCCCTCTGACAAAGCCATGCTGACTATTCCTAATCAAATTTTGCCTCTCCAAGTGGAGATAGATTCTCTCCTTCAGAATTTTCTCCAATAGTTTCCCTACCACTGACGTGAGACTCACTAGTCTGTAGTTCCCTGGCTTATCTCTACAACCTTTCTTAAATAGTGGGACCACATTAGCTGTTCTCTAGTCCTCTGGCACCTCCCCCGTGGCCAGAGAGGAATTAAAAATTAGGGTCAGAGCCCCTGCAATCTCCATCCTCACCTCCCACAGCATCCTGGGACACAAATTGTCTGGACCTGGAGATTTGTCCACTTTTAGGCCTTCCAAAACCTCGCCACTCCCTATGACAATTTGCTCAAGAACCTCACAGTCTCTCTCTCTCCAAGTTCCATATCTACATCCTCTTTCTCTTGGGTGAAGACAGATGTGAAGTATTCGTTCAACACCCTACCAATGTCCTCTGGCTCCACCCACAAATTTCCCCCTTGGTCCTTAACGGGTCCTACTCTTCCCCTGGTTATCCTCTTCCCATTGATATACATAGAATACCTTGGGATTTTCCGTACTTCTACCAGCCAGAGCTTTCTCATATCCCCTCTTTGCTCTCCTAATTGCTTTCTTAAGCTCCATCCTACATTTTCTGTACTCCACTTTCATTGATTTGCTCTCCTTGTATTTGCTAAAAGCCTCTCTTTTCCTTCTCATCACACCCTGAATGTTTCTGGTCATCCATGGTTCTCTGGGCTTGTTGCTCCTATCTATTCCACTAGAGGGAACATGTTGGGCCTGTACCCTCCCCATTTCCTTTTTGAATGCTCCCCACTGCTCTTCTGTTGATTTCCCGACAAGTAACTCTTTCCAGTCTACCTTGGCCAGATCCTGCCTTATTTTACTAAAATTCCCTCTCCCCCAATCCAAAACCATTTTTTTGCAACTTGTATATTTCTTTCTCCATAACAAGATTAAATTGTACCATGTTGTGGTCGCTATCACCAAAATGCTTCCCCACCAACACATCAACCACCTGTCCGGCTTCATTCCCCAGAATTAAGTCCAGCACTGCACCCTCCCTTGTTGGATCCTCTACATATTGAGCGAAAAGGTTCTCCTGTGTACATTTTAAGAACTCCACTCCATCTAAGCCCTTAACACGATGACTATCCCAATTAATGTTGGGAAAGTTGAAATCACCTAATATAATTACCCTATTATTTTTACACACCTCTGCAAATTGCGCACATATTTGCTCCTCAATTTCCCGCTGACTATCTGGGGGTCTATAATAAACACCTAGCAATGTGGCTGTCCCTTTTTTATTCCTAAACTCTACCCATAAAGCTTCATTTGATGCCCCCTCCAAGATATCATCTCTCCTTACTGCAGTAACTGACTCCTTAACTAATATTGCAATGCCCCCTCCTCTGTTTCGCCTGAAGATTCTACATCCCGGGATATTGAGCTGCCAATCCTGCCCCTCCCTCAACCATGTCTCCATGATGGCTACTATATCACAATTCCATGTGTCAATCATTGCCCTTAACTCATCCGTTTTACCTGCAATACTCCTGGCATTAAAGTAGAGGCCTTCCATCCTGGTCTTACTCCCTTAAAACTTACTTCCGCTGTATTCCCTCTGACTTGTTCTCTTTCCTGTGTTTAGCTGTGTCCTTATTCTGCTAGGAGTCTGCATCCCCTCCCCCTGCTAAATTAGTTTAAACTCCTCCCAACAGCACTAGCAAATCCACCAGCAAGAATATTAGTCCCCCTCTGGTTCAGATGTAGACCGACTCTTTTGTACAGGTCCCACCTTCCCCAGAAACGGTCCCAGTGGTCCAGGAATCTAAAACCCTCCCTCCTGCACCAACTGTCAAGCCATGCATTCATCTGTGCTATTCTCCTATTTCTATACTCGCTAGCACGTGGCACTGGGAGTAATCCAGAGAAGTCCTGCTTTTTAGTCTGCTGCCTAACTCCCTGAATTCTTGATGCAAGACCTCATCCCTTTCTACCTATGTCATTGGTACCAACATGCCCCATGACCTCTGCCTGATCACCCTCCCCTTTTAGGATGCCCTGCAGCCATTCAGTGACATCCCGGACCCTGGCACCAGGGAGGCAACACACCATCCTGGAGTCATGTTGATGGCCACAGTAGCGCCTATCTATTACCCCGACTATAGAATCCCCCATTACTATTGCTCTTCCTCTCTTTCCCCCTTCCTGTGCAGACAGGCTGCTTGCGGTGTCAGAAGTTTGGCTCTGTCCGCAGTCCCTGGAGGAACCAGCCTCCAAAATGAAATACCGATTTGCAAGCGGGACCCCAAGGGACTCCTGAACTACCTGCCTGATTCTCTTGGACTGCCTGGTGGTCACCCATTCCCTTCCTTCAAGTCCCTTCAGCTGCGGTGTGACCACCTCTCTATACGTGCTATCCACAATGCTCTCAGACTCGCGGATGCTCCAGTGTTTCCAGCCGCCGTTCCAGCTCTGAAACCCGAGCTTCCAGGAGCCGCAGCTGGACACACAACCTGCACACATGCTGGTCCCGGCGACTGGAAATGTTCCCGGATTCCCACATGCAGCAAGAGGAGCAAACCATGGCTTCAAGCTCTCCTGCCATGACTAAACCCTTTAAAGTTAAAACTTAAGATTATAATTTTAAAAAAAACAATTAAGTCTTGCTAAAAGAATGACTTCCAATTCAATCCACTTTGAAAAATACCCACCAGGACTTACTCACCAGTCAGCTGTGCTCTTTGGAGACTCTCAGCTCCCCTCACTGAGGACAGGTAGTGAATGAAAGGAGCTCCTCGCTCCCTCCTCACTGAACTTCCTCAGTCACCAAACTTCCACTTTAACACTCTAATGCAACCCAAGTGAACACTCCAGTGCAAACAAGATTACACGCTTAATCTGCATACTAACCTTTTGTGATTCATGCACTAGGGCACCCAGATCCCTCTGCATCTCAGAGCTCTGCAATCTCTCACCATTTAGATAATACGCTTCATTTTTTATTCTTCCTGCCAAACTGGACAATTTCCCACATTATACTCCATTTGCCAGGTGTTTGCCCACTCACCTAACCTATCTATATCCCTTTGTTGCCTCCTTATGTCCTCTTCACAAGTTACTTTCCCACCTGTGTCATCAGACAATTTAGCAACCATACCTTCGGTCCCTTCATCCAAGTCATTTATATAAGTTGTAAAAAGTTGAGGCCCCAGCAATGATCCCTGTGGCACACCACTCGTTACATCCTGCCAACCAGAAAATGACCCATTTAGGCCTACTCTTTCCTGTTAGTTGACCAATCTTCTATCCATGCCAATGTTACCCCTACACCATGAGCTTTTATTTTCTACAATAACCTTTGATGTGGCACTTAATCAAATGCCTTCTGGAAATCCAAGTACAATACATTGGGGTAGCACAGTGGCGCAGTGGTTAGCACTGCAGCCTCACAGCTCCAGCGACCCAGGTTCGGTTCTGGGTACTGCCTGTGCGGAGTTTGCAACTTCTCCCTGTGACTGCGTGGGTTTCTGCCGGGTGCTCCGGTTTCCTCCCACAGCCTTGCAGGTTGATAGGTAAATTGGCCCTAGTGTAGGTAGGTGGTAGGAGAATTGTGGGGATGTGGTAGGGAATATGGGATTAATGTAGTATTAGTATAAATGGGTGGCTGTTGGTCGGCACAGACTCGGTGGGCCGAAGGTCCTGTTTCAGTGCTGTATCTCTCTCTATGACTGACATCCACCGGTCCCCCTTTATCCACAGCACATGCAACTCCCTCAAAGAACTCCAATAAATTGGTTAAACATGATTTTCCCTTCCACAAAACCATGTTGACTCTGCCAGAGTACCTTAAATTTTTCTAAATGCCCTGCTATAACCTCTTTAATATTAGCTTCTAACATTTCCCCAAGACAGATGTTAAGCTAACTGGCCTGTAGTTTCCTTTCGGTCTCCCTCCCTTTTTGATTGAAGGAGTTACATTTGCTATTTTCCCGTCTACAGGAACCTTCCCCGAATCTAGGGAATTTTGGAAAATTAAAACTAATGCATCAACTATCTCAGTAGCCTCTTCTTTTAACACCCGAAGATGAAGTCCATCAGGACCCAGGGGCTGGTCAGCCCACAGCTCCAACAATTTGTTCTGTACCACTTCCCTGGTGATTGTAATTTTCTCTAGTTTCTCCCTCCCTTCCATTTCCTGACTTACAGCTAATACTGGGATGTTACTTGTAGCCTCAATAGTGAAGACCGATGCAAAATACTTGTTCAATTCACCTGCCATCTCATTATACATTATTAATTCCCCAGTCACTTTTTATAGGACCAATGCTCACTTTAACTTTTCTTTTTAAAGTATCTGTAGAAACTCTTACTACCTGTCTTATATTTCTAGCTAGCTTTCTCTCGTACTCTAATTTTACCTCAATCTTTTAGTCCTTTTTTGCTGTTTTTTATATTCTGTCTAATCTTCCTCCCATCGTTGTGCAATTATAGGCTTTTTCTTCAAGTTTGATACTATCTTTAACTGTTTTAGTTAACCACAGATGGCATCGTTCTTTCTTATTTTAACGTATCTATTCTGTGTATTCTGAAATATCCCCTTAAATGTCTGTCACTGCATCTCTACTGACCTATCCCTTAACCTGATTTGCCAGTTCACTTTAGCTAGCTCTGCTTTCATGTGCTCATAATTGCCCTCATTTAAGTTTAACACACTTGTCCTAGACCCACTCTTCCTCAAACTGAACGTAAAATTCAATCATATTATGGTCGCTGCTACACCTAGGGGCGCCTTAACTATGAAGCCATTCATTATTCCTATCTGGAAGCACAATACCATGTCTAGTATAGCCTGCTCTCTGGCTGGCTCCAGAACGTATTGTTCCAAGAAATTATCCCAAAAACATTCTACGCACTCATCTAGGCTACCTCTGCCCATCTGGTCGAGCCTATCCAGATCATCAGACTGGTGTTCACTCTTGGTCAGTTACTTTCAGCGTTAACTGCACAATTTTTAAAAAGTTCAACTGTAGCAGCCTTATTGAAAGTCTCCATATAGAACCATAAAATTGCCTGCTCCAGGACCCAAAAATATGATGGTTATTGAAGCATCAGGTACACGAGGTACAACACAGAAGCTGCAGGACAGTGAGCTGATCCTTGTGAGCAGAGTTGGGCAACTTTGCAGTCCTGGAATTGAGAACCCATGACGATGAATCCTAGCTCCAAGTTGCATCATGTTCTTGATCTGAAGGATCCAGGTTTGTTTGGGCATTCAGCATGTGGTGGAATTACCTAAGGCTCTACAAGAGGCGACAAAGAAATGTAGTCACCCTAACATGTACTTAACACACTGGGAGTGGACGTCAAGCCTAATGGAAAAACTGTTTGCTGAATGTATAATACCCTGGACTACAGATTCCACCCTAAATAAAAGGCATCAATTGCAGACCAGTGCAATGAATTAGCATGGCGTAAATTATCCGCAAAAGGCGTGTGCCAAATTACAAAGTTAATGTGCTTCTACTTGAACAAGTCTTCCAAATGGAAGACGGACTTTATATAAATGCCTGTAACACCAAGAACAAAAGGGTAAATGAAAAAGATACTGAGGTAAATTTGACCTTGGTACTAGATCTTCAGTATCAATCCAAGAGAACCACTACCACAAATTGAAGTGTAGAATGTAAATCAGTGATAGAGATAGCATGGGATATGATACTGTCTAACTAATGTTCGACTTGAGATGAAATATGTATAATTTGCCTTGTTTTGAATGGAACCTGCACTCTCAAGACTTTACCTGTGAAGTATGACAATGAAGTCACCACCCCTTTATTCCAACATTAACTACAGAAAAAAGTTTTGTTCTCTGCAGCCCAAGTATACTATTACTGTTAACAGAAGACAGACAGTACAAAGTAAGGCCTAATATGGAGTATCAAGAATTTTCCTTTCAGTGCATCAGCCTTAGTCAGCTGCATTGTTGCCAATTTTGGGGGGGGGGGGGGGGGGGGGGGGAAAGAGAGAGAAAAGAGGGGCAAAATTAAAATTTAACATTCAGTTACATTACAACTGTAGTGTTGGTGCAGAGTTGTTTTATCAACATCATTGACCCCCTTTCCTCTCCAGAGTCCCTGAACGTGTTGTTTGCCTTCCAAATCTGTTCCCATGTTTCCTGGAACTCCTTGTTTGAATCCCTCCAATCAGGTTTCCAGCCCTGCCACAGTACCGAAACAACTATCAAAGTCACAAGTAACATCCTACGTGACACTGACGAAAGTACACTTCCCCTCCTCATCCTCTGCAGACTTTGACACGGGTGACCACACCACCCTCCAACGCATCTCCATTGTTGCGCAGCTGGGGCGGGGGAACTGCCCTTACCTGGTTCCATTCTTATCTAATCGTAGCCAGAGAATCACTTAAGCTGGTTTCTCTTCCTGCTCCCCATAGTTACCTCTGGTGCCTCCTCAGGATCTACCCTTGGCCCCCTACTATTTTTTGTCTACATGCTGCCCCTCGGCGACATCATCCGAAAGCACAGCATTAGTTTTCATTTGTACACTGACAGCGAACTCTACCTCACCATGACCTCTCTCGGCTCCTCCACTGTTACTAAATCACATGCTTACCAGACATCCAGTACTTGAGCAGAAATTTCCTCCAAATATTGGGAAGACTGAAACCATTGTTTTCGGTCCCTGCTCTAAACTCCATTCCCTAACTGACTCCATCCCTCTCCCTGGCAACAGTGAGATTCAACCAGTCTGTTCGCAACCTTGGTGGCACATGTAACCCAGAGATGAGCTTCTGACCTCATATTAGTGCCATTAAGACAACCCATTTCCACTTTCATATCACCTGACTTCACTCCTGCCTCAGCGCATCTGCTGCTGAAAACCCTCATTCATGCCACCGTTACCTCGAGACTTGACTATTCCAATGTACTCCAGGCTGGTCTCCCACTCTACTCTCTATAAACTTGAGGTCATCCAAAACTCTGCTGCCAGTGTCTGAACTCGCACCAAGCCCTGTTCCCCGATCATCCCTGTGTTCGCTGACCTAAATTGGCTCCTGGTCAAGCAACATCTTGGATTTTTTAAATTCTCATCCTTGTTTTCAAATCCCTCCATGGCCTCGTTGCTCCCCATCTCAAATCTCCTCCAGCTCCACAACTGTCCAGGATATCTGCGCTCCTCTTGTGCAAGCCGGATTTTAATCAGTCCAGCACTGATTGCTGTGCCTTCAGCTGCCTAGCCCTAAACTCTACAATTAGAGTCAGTCATAGAGTTATACAGCACAGAAACAGGCCCTTTGGCTCATCGTATCCACGCCGGCCATCAAGCACCTAACTATTCAAATCCCATTTTCCAGCACTTGGCCCGTAGCCTTGTATGCTATGGCATTTCAAGTGCTCTTCCAAATACTTCACTATTGAGGGTTCCTGCCTCTACCACCCCATGAGGCAGTGTGTTCCAGATTCCAACCACCCTCTGGGTGAAAAAATGTTCCCTCAATTCGCCTCTAAACCTCCTGCCCCTTTCCTTAAATCTATGCCTCCTAGTTATTGACATCTCCACTAAGGGAAAAAGTTTCTTCCTATCTATGCCCCTCATAATTTTGTATACCTCTATCAGGTCTCCCCTCAGCCTTCTCTGCTCTAAGGAAAACAACCCTAGCCTATCCAGCATCTCTTCATAGCTGAAATGCTCCAGCCCAGGAAACATCCTGGTGAACCTCCTCTGCACCTTCTCCAGTGCAATCACATCCTTCCTATACCATGGCGACCAGAACTGTACACAGTACTCCAGCTGTGGCCTAATTAGCATTTATACAGCTCCATCATAACCTCCCTGCTCATATTCTATGCCTCAGCTAATAAAGGCAAGTATCCCATATGCCTTCCTAACCACCTTAACTACCTGTGCTGCTGCCTTCAGTGATCTATGGACAAGTACACCAAGGTTCCTCTGACCCTCTACTTCTTAGGGTCCAACCACCCATTGTATATTCCCTTGCCTTGTTAGTCCTCTCAAAATGCATCACCTCTCACTTCTCAGGATTAAATTCCATTTGCCACTGCTCTGCCCATCTATAGCGTCCTGTAATCTAAGGCTTTCCTTTTCACTATTTACGACACCACGAATTTGCGCGTCATTCCCTCCCTACACCTCTCTAACTCACTTTCCTCCTTTAAGACGCTCCTTAAAACCTACCTCTGATCAACCCTTTGGTCACCTGGTCTATTATCTCCTTTTGTGGCTTGGTGTCATACTATTTTTTTATAATGCTCCTGTAAAAACATCTTGGGACTTCTATTACATTAAAGGTGCTACATAAATACAAGTAGTTGTTATTGCTTTGCATCAATGCTAATTATAGTGTATATACTGGCTGAATCAAGAGACACAGCCCAAGCAGCTATTGGATGGAGCAAGATTCCCAGAAAGAATCTCACCTTGCTCAGTAGCCAGGTTGGCCTCATCTCCAGTTTTATTCTACACAGGTATAGTCCTGCTGAAAGCATTACCCAAACCTTGTAGTGCTGCAGTGGCATAGTGCACCAAGTTTAATATAGCTTGAATCTCAGTAAAATATGAGGTTTCAACTAAATGGTAGCTAAAGGTTAACTGATTAACTAAAAGGCATTGGTGTCAACACACCTAGACCAAACAAACTCATCTATTAAGACATCAAAAATGGTCCCTCCAATAAGTTCATCAATATTAGAGATTAGATCACCACGAACAGATTACTACTGTCTTAACTTGATGAGAGTAAAATTTGTTGCCCGAATGTGGAAACTTCAAAACTTACCCTTGTGGACTTAAGTCCAAAGAATCATCCATACTTTGGAAGCTGGGAGATCCAAGGTCTGCAACTGTATTGCTTGCAACACTGGCTGTGCTAATTGTGGCTGCAGTGCCCAGACTTCCTATTCCACTACCACAAGCCTTTGGAGGGCTGGTAAGTAGAGTCTCAGACTCTGCTAAATTTTTCACCTGATGCATCACACCTTCCAGAAAAACAAAGTTAGTATTTTATCCAACATCCAAAATTTTGACTATTTTAATCACAAAAGAAAATTCACTTAATTTACCTTAGAGTTGAAAAAAAGCATGTTTGTCATAATTAAAAGTTAAAATTAATTACAGGAGAGAAGTTCACAAGATGTTAAAAAAATCAAATCCTGGGAACTTAGAATATAAAAAGACTCCTTACCTTCTCTTCTAAAGTAAACACTAAATATATCTGGTAACTTCTGCATTAAAATCTCTGCCATTTGCAGTGCTCCTACGACGATCTTGAAATCTTGACTGGATAGCATGGAAGCAATGTGGCTGTTGGTTGTGGGGTGGGGGGGGGGGGGGTTCAGAGGGGGTGGGAAATGAGAAAGTCAGTTCTTATTGATGCAAATCAGAGATTAAGCTCAAAGTACACATTAAAAATTACTTATAAACGTATGGCACACATTAGTGAAAATGCTTTTAAATCATCAAGTGCATTTTTAACCTATAAAAAAGGATCTAAAACGACTACTGGGTAGTCACACTAGGAGGTGGTAAATCAAAACTAAAGCTGAAAAGTTATGTATACATCGCTTCAAATTAAGACTTGTCAAGTAGTTCTGCATTACATTAAAGAATCAGTTTTCAAGTCACTAATCAGTTTAAGATACAGTTCCATCAAAGCCCTGTTCTGCAGGCACAGATTTAAACATTACTCAAAATCATCTAGTTAATGTTTATACTTCAACATTTGCAATACCTCTAAATAAAGCTGAATTGAAGCTTTCATACTAACTTGCTGAGGACACAGCATGGACAGGGGCAGAGAAGGGGAAGAGGGCAGCTCCTGTAATAACTTGATCATTGCAAAGTTACAGAAAGGTATAAAAATATACACAAACTATCACTTCAATTTTACAAAAGCCACCATTTCCTGTCTGAATGCCAACAGGAAGATGCAACTCCAAGATTCAGATGATCAACAGTTTTGACTGGCTTTAGTGCCAACAGGAAAGCATTTTAGAGGTATAGGCTGATACAGCACCAAAGAAAGGCCATTTGGCCCTTAATGCCAATGCCAGCTGTTTGAAAACTATTCCACTGTCCTGTAGTGCAGTGTACCTTTAAGGTTAATTTGTCCCATTGTTCTGCAAATTTTTTTCCTTCAATATTTAACCAATTCTCTTTTAAAAGGGATTGAATCTGCATCGACCACCCTTTCAGGCAAATAATTTCAGATCAGAACTCTTGGCATTTTTTTTTCTTGTGTCACCGCTGGTTCTTTTGCCAATTATCTTAAATTTGTCTCCTCCAATGACTGACCTTTCTGCTATCCTAAGTTATAATCCAGCACTGGGATAATTATTCAAGGCTGATGGGATGCTCCTTACAAACGTTCAACATTCAAGTTCTAAATTTTCAGTACAACAGCTTTGTACATTGTAAAGTGCTTGAAGAACTTTATGCAATCAAATACCTACCTGGAAACAGCATGATTTTTAAGCACATCCTTTAGAAGTTCAGCATCGGCAAAATAAATTATTCTAAGAATTGCTCTAAGGCACTTGTGTCTGACAGCAGGTCCAGCTGAGGAACTATACACTTCATACAACACACCAAACAACGTCTTTATAAAGCATTTAGCCAAGTCTGGGTCCTCCCTCATTAGTTGAGCACGCGCATCATCCTTCCTCGTTTCAGAGTGACCACCTGTACAAAGAAAAAAAATCAAAGGCTTCAGATTGCATTTTTCTAAAAATCCCCATATTATCAGTGACAAAATTCAGTTAACAATTTAACTCTGACTTAGTTACTTCTCTGTTTGAAGTCTGGGGAATCTCTCTCCAAATTGTGAGGCAATAAAGGCAAAATGTTAGCCTTTCCCTAAACTAATGTCACTTCTAGCCATTTTAAGTTCAAAGCAGTCAGGCACAACATAATGATCAACTTATGTTAATGATCCTCAGCAACAGAGTTAGTCTTTTACACTAGACATTTATCCTGAGCAGAAAGTTCATATCAGAAGGAGGAGTTGATTACACAAGACATCGAGGTTCTGTAGAACACTGTTCAAGAAATATTTGAACCTATGTTACAGAAACCTCAACAATACACATCAAGTAACTATGTTTTTATAAAGGCACAGACAATATACAATTGAGTTAATCTCTTGCTGCATATGACACCACAAGCCCCAGACAGAATAGAGATGATGGGGGAAATACCTAATCATGGCGAGAGGCCATGTTCCTGTAAATGAATGGGATTGGTTTTACGGACACAATTTGCCTTATGTGACTATCCTCTACTCATTGCATTTTCCTGTAGAAATAATGCTGCTTTGATCAGGGGACCACTGTAGTTTTTGGTCACAAGTTCTGTTTTCTGCAGTATATAGACTACTAGCCGAGTAAATGGACCAGTATAAAAAGAGACTGTTTTTTGCAAGCCCCACCGTAAAACACCTCGCCTTCACTCGGGATAAATCAACCATAAAGTCTCATCTACAACCAGGCTTTATTCTAAAAAAAAAAAAAAATCCTGGATCACAGTATGGTAGGACGCCAACAGACCTGATGTTCTCATCTAATTACTATGCATAGAGATAAATAGCAGTTATCCTAGACAACGATGCTTCAAGGGCTTTTTCACAAAACATCAAGCCACCAAAACAGGCCACATGGGGAAATCAACTGCAAACTAAGAATACATTTATGTCGTGTAACCATTAAGCAATGTGTTAAATCTTCTAACTGGCATGTACTGCCCATATCATGGCTATATGAAGCTGGAAATATTCTAAATAAGTCTTTACTATGCAGAACTTGTTTTGTGTTCATTCTGCTGGGAAATCTTGGATCATTGTAAACAAATTTCCTCAATTAGCTTGAAACCTATAGTCTGTAACAAGCCTATAAACGTTAGCAGAACTAAACCAATTGAAAAAAAATAATGGAGAACAAAAATACTATGGCCATGCTGCCAGTCACAGTTGTCAACTGTAGCTCAGTGGTAGCACTCTCACTTCAGAGTCAGAAGGCTGTGGGTTCAAGTCTTACTCCAGAGACAAACACAAAATCTGGCCAACACTAAAAAGCAGTACAGGATGTGAAAGCAGTCTTAGGTGGACATAGAAGATCCCATAGTACTATTTTGTACAGCAGTATAATTCTCCCCCTTGTTCCAGCCAATATTTATCCCTCAAGCAATATTAAAGATTATCTAGTCATTATATCACTGCTTGTGGGACCTCGCTGTACGCAAAATTGGCTGCCAAATTTTCCCTACATTACAACAGTAACTACAGTTCAAAGGTAGTTCATTGGTTGTAAAAGACTTTGGGATGCGGAGATTGTGAAAGGCGCTGTAGAAATGGAAGATTTGTCTTTCTTACAAAACCTTAATAGTTTACAGAAGCAAATTTGGCTACTGAGCAGGTCCAAGTTAATAAAACTGTACTTCTAAAATCTTTACATAAAAGGTTTCCTCAGCGCAGTTATATAAAAATAAAAATTGAAGGTTTAAAATTAATTCACTTGGTAGTACTCACCAGTGTTCGTGTTGGCCAACGGATTGGGTTTTCTCTGAATAGCACGGGCTGTCCCAGTGTCCTCATTGATCTGCTGCATAGAGTTAAAGTCAATAGTATAAACTCGACCCAATGTTGACAAGCTTATTTCATCCTCACCCACTTGATGGGCTGCCTGTGAACAATGTGAACAGACTGTCAAAGCATACAAAAAGATTACGGCAGACCTAAGATCAGACTGCTTGCCAGTGTGTCTGAGGCATTTTGGTCAATATTTACCAGTGTATGCAGGGCACTTCAGCTCCAAGCCTGGAGCACTGTTTCATGTGCACATGTATCTACTCACTGCATATCACATACATGCCTGCACATATAAAGATATGCTGAGTTTTGGAAGTCTGACTTGATTGTACATACTAACAGGCAGCAAGAGTGGATGTGCACCAAGACAAACTGAATTATGAAACTTGTAACAACTCTAAGCGTTATACTCAAACACACACACACACACACACACACACAACTGAACTGGATAAGACTCAGTTGAAGCCATTTTAGATTCAGTGACTCCATTAGGATCTTTATACTGTTTTTATACTCACGAATACAAATACAATACGAAAATTCTTAATGTCATGAGACAGACATTCATAAAATAAATTTTCATTAATGTTTCAAAAAATCTCCAATTATTAAAATCTGAAGGAATAAAACTCCACCCTTGTAAAGGCTAATTCACAATGCTGGGGGTGGGGGAGTGGGAGAAAGAGAGAGAAAAGCCGCTGGAAGTTGTCCAATTTACACTTTCATTAACTGAGCACGGACAGCCTCATTTATACTGCAAAATCTGGGCTACAATCTATAGCTTGCTCGTCCAGTAACCATCACCAGGTTTTGGCACTCTCACATCACTGCAGAATTAAAGTAAAGATGGAACTCTTATTCCCCCTCGCTTCCCCCCCCCCCTCTCCCCTCACCAATTGTGATTTCATATTCTAAAGTATTATACCTCAATTATGCGACTATCGATTCGGTTGTATGGATGCCAGAGACCTCGGTCATCACGCCACTGCCATATTGCACCATCTGTATTTTGAGCGCTTCCCTTCTTTAGCATGGTATCAACAGCAAAAATTCCTTCTTTGGGTAAACATGGCATTAATTCACTGCAAAAGAAAATGCAGATCAGATTTCACCAGAATGTATAAACTTTTGTGAAAATTTTAGTAAATGGTACCAAGTATGGATTCATTACATTTATACATCAACCTTAATACAGAGAAATACACAAACTCAATTAACTACTGCAATAGAATCTGTTTGTACATAATAGATAAAACCTGCATAAACAGATGTACAAAAATGGCCCACTGTTAAGCAGCCAAATTAGGAAGGATCTACATAGCTCATTCAAGGAATTCTGTTCATAGAATCATACGGCACAGAATGAGACTATTCACCCCATCGTGTGTGTGCAGGCTCTTTGAAAGAGCTATCCAATTAGTCCCATATTCCTGCTCTTTCCACCAAAAAAAAACCAAAAAAAGCTTTTTGGTTAAGGCTGAACAGTGAAGTGCGTGTTAGGCTGGAGTGGAATCTTCAACCCATTTTTATGATAAGACACGCATATGAGGTTAACAGATGTGCAGATCAATATCACATTTCATCACATTATACAAAGCATCTCACCAGATAAGGGAAGTAAGCTCATAAAGTTCTTGAGGACTTCTTGGTACAAGATCAATTTGTTCTTGGCAGCTGCCACTTGAAGCTCCACAAAGTAAAAACCGAAGAGTTTCTGCAATGTCTATAGAGGAAAGAAACAAACAAAATAAGACCAGCTATTACCTTGCAGTTCACAAAAAAAAAAAACTTGGATATACACCATCCCTGACCCCTTTTGGTGATATGCTTTTTGCTTAGGGTTGAAACGTCTATCTGGATAAGTGTACAAGTCTGAGGTCAGGGCTTCAAATATCAAGCTTTATCATTGAATGAAACTACATTATCCAATCTTTCTTACAGATATTATGACTAATATAGGTTACATGCTGTAAAACTATAATCAATAACCTAAAGGTGTCTACTTGAACGATTCAAAGCATTTTGTAGAGTTGCCATTAACAGTTGATGACAGTTTCAAAGATGAGACAGTTGTTTAGCAAGAAAACGAGAGAAAGCAAACTATAAAACTGAGGGAGCTTCATCAATACTTTCAACTCATCAATAAGGACATTCAGCAAATGGCTCTTAAATCAGCTTAATTTAAGACACTGTCGATAATGCATGTTGCATTTTGGAAGTGGAAGCAAATTTTAAACAATTAAGTACAACATGCTATGTTGCACTACACCAGTTTTCAACATGCTAAAATAATCAGTCCATTTCTGGGGTGTGGTCCATCAGTATCTCAGACTCTGTATAAATAAACAGATCACATGCTTCAACTAGTCGTGCAAAATACTCACTTTGCTTCATAAGCTGCACAGCCAGAGTAGGACAGTTAGAGCACATCAATGAGAACATGCGGACCACCATGATGAACATGCCTGAGCTGAGAATTGGGGGAGTCACCACCAGAAGTTGCTGTATGTTAGTCAATAAATCCCGGGATGCCACCTGCTGCAACAAGTTCTATGAATAGAAATAAAAAAATTGATTTAGTCCTCAAACCTTATCCACATCATATAGACTTATGAAGCAAGATCAAAGACTTTTATTGGTCGATAATACAAAAGTATTCCCACCCAATACTAGTGGAATTTTAATAGACTGATTAGCATAATCTCCACTTGTGTATCATTGCAAGTACTTTGATTATCAATTCCATTTAAAACACTTTCATCTTTCAACATTTATCATAACAAATGCAGACTAAATATTCCACAAAAACAGTAGCTCAAACAAGCTTGTAAAATGTATGTGCATTGTTTGAATGTATGCCATCTTTCTTCCCTTTGGGGATTCAGTAGCTGCAGTTTGAGATGTATTTCCTGTCTACCTAATGGCAGACAAAATTATGAAAAGCTGTGAACAAATTTTTAAAGAAACTGGAAATGCCCAGTACTGGCTTCAGGCTCCAAGTGTACTTCACATAATTCTAAGAATCAAGTTTCGATGAGATCAGAAGAATGGGAGGTATGGTAGCATAGTGGTTATGTTACTGGATGAGCAATCCAGAGACTGGACTAATAATCCTGGACATTAGTTCAAATCCCACCACTGCAGCTGGAGAATTTAAATTCAGTTAGTTCAATGAATAGTTAAAATTAAATAAACTTGCATTTTAAAAAAAGCTAGCATCAGTAAAGGTGACCGTGAAACTACTGGATTGTCATAAAAACCCACCTGGTCCACTAATGTCCTTTATGGAAGGAAATTTACAATCCTTATCTAGTCTAGCCTCCATGCAACTCCAGACCCACAGCAACGTGGTTGACTCTTAACTGCCCTCTGAAATGGCCTAGTAAGCTACTCAGTTGTATTCAAGAAGGTGGATCACCACCACCTTCTCAAGATCAATAAATGCTGATCAGTGGTGCCCACAACCCCTGAATATGCTTGCATAACAGATGTAGTTACCACTTTAAATGTACAAGTATAACAGCGAACTACTTGGAAGGACAACAGTTCTGGGAGTTAGCTGCCCCTTTTGTGCCAAAAGCTTTTAAAACAAATGGGCGCCCACAGGTGCGATATTTTTGTTTTGTTCTGTCCATAAAATTGTGTGGTTTTCAATTTTTAATGCAGATGTCATTTCTTAAGCAAACACTGTGATTCGACTGCAATTCTATTTGGCTCGGTTCTAGAATAAATCATATGGTAGCAATTGTTTATTACTTGCAGTCCTGAGAAAAATCATCCAATATGACATTACTGAAGAACCAAAATATTAAATGACAAGCCAATTTGTCACTTCAAACTTGGTCTGTCGATCAATTGGGTCAAAGTCAAAGGCCCAATGAACTTGATTGTAGTTTCTCCATGTAACATGGACAAGTGACAAGTATGCAACAAATACAAAGAAAATATTCTTATATCGATTGCTATTAAAGATCGGTATGTAGGCCTCAGGCCTGCAGCCACTACTTTGTCTTTTTTTTGCATTTTACTTCTGCCTTGCTTTTGCTTTGCTTTAGATATTTTTTTTTTTTAAACCTGTAGCGAATTTTTAAAGGCTACTTTGTAGATATTGATTTAAAACTGTGATTCTGCTCTGATTAAGTCAAGTAATGAATCAATTATGCAATCAATAGTCTGAACTTGTTTTCCCCCCAAGAATATTTTCTTTTTGTTTTCATGCTGGTCAGGGAAGGCCATGCACAGTTGTTGTTTTGTCTAAACCACCGTTTCCTTAAAAATAACAGTTGTCTCCTATTGTTTAAACAGAAGTCACTTCTTACAGTATTCGATGATCCTTGAATTACAAGCCAGGACAATGAATGACCTTGCACATGGGGTGGTCCACTATGGTGCAAAGTCAGGAGATGGAGTTTAATTGATGGACAGTATAACCTAATTGATGGCAGGTGAGAGACACCAAAGGGTGTGTAAATAGCCTGGCACCCTTGTAGTGCCTGAGAGAAGAATTTGATAAAGGACTCATGGTTGTCAGACTCTCGATTTCAGCAAGTCTGATGAAGGCCTCAAAAAGTTGGAATGGAGCCAGAAATTGGACTTAAAGGGGCACAGCATCCAATGTTCGGTGCTGCAGCCAGAGTAGACTAGTCAACCACTGAAGACTACGGAGGAAGGGACGTCAACGGATTTACTGACTGGAGAATCCACCCCCGTGGCAAGGTTCTCCAAAGACTTTTCGATGCACGTACCAAGGGGAAACGGTACCATTTTAGGGAGCTATCGTGAACAGTCCAATTTGAGGTTATAGCAGTGTGCTAAGTTTTTTTGTCTTACTATACTTTTCCTTCCTTTCTTTTTAATAGTTATCTTTCTTCCCATTAACTGTTTAATAATTACTTAATAAAATTACTGTTCCAACACATTATTTGGCGTTTAGCCACTCATTCCGATTATGTCTAGAGGATGGCTCCGAACCTAAATGAGACTCCGCAGGGGACTCGTGCCTTACAGGTAAATGCACAGCACTGTCTCATAATAGTCTATGATTAATCTTTGAATGAAAAGTTAGTTAGGAGAGAGAAAAGAAAGAGTTCAGGGCAATTTTTTGGAATAGTTGCAAAATAGATAATGATGCCCCAAAGGGCTCTTCCCTGCACTGACTTCTGCTCACAATATATTATTTTGGATACAGGCCTACAGGGAGTGGTGTCAAAATTTGCAGATAAAACTAAAATAGGAGGAATAGTTATCAAAGATGCATATTGATAAGATAGGAAAATAGGTTAAAAAGGTGACAGATGGAATTCAATTTCAGTAAATGCAAGGTGCAACATTTTGATTAAAAATTTAAACAGCAATTAATCCTTGAACAGAAAATCAGCTTTGTGCTGTGCAAGAGCAGAGAAATTGGGGGTCCACATTCACAGGACATTAAAAGGTGATCAGGCTGCAAAACAAAGAAATTCTAGGTTTTTTTTAATAAGAGGTATGGAATATAAAAGCCAGCAGATAACATATACAACCTTAAGACTTCATAGGTACGGTAGCATAACGGTTAGGTTACAGGACTTAGTAATGGACTAGACATGAGCTCAAATTCCAAAACAGCAGTTAGGGAATGTGAATTCAGTTAATTGAATAAACTTGGAATTAAAAACTAGCAGTGATGTGACCATGAAACTACCAGAAATTAATGTCCTTCGGGGAGGAAACCTGGTGTCCTTACACAGTGGGAGGTGGTGGCGTAGTGGTAATGTTACTGGACTAGTAACAGAGCTCCAGGCGAATGCTCTGGGGACACAGCAGATGGTGGAATTTGAATTCAATTAATAAACCTAGAATTAAAACATTAGTCTAGTGGCAATCATAAAACCATCTCCCCTTGACATGCAATTGCATCACCAATCGCTGAATCCCCCATTATATGCATCCTGTGGTGGGGGGGGTCACTTTTGACCAGAAACTGAACTGGACCAGCCACATAAATGCTGTGGCTACAACAGCAGGTCAGAGACTGGGAATTCTGCGGCGAATAACTCACCCCCTCACTCCCCAATGCCTGTCCATTAGCTACAAGGCACAAGTCAGGAGCATGATGGCGTACTCTCCACTTGTGAACACCGCTCAAGAAGCTCAACACCATCCAGGACAAAGCAACCTATTTGACTGGCACCCCATCCACCACCTTCAACATTTACTCCCTTCACCAACACACTGACAGTAGTGTATACCATATACAAGATGCAACACCACCACCAAGGCTCCTTCGACAGCAACTTCCAAACCCACAACCTCCACCACCTAGAAGGACAAGGGCTGCAAATGCATAGGACCACCAGTTACAAGTTCCCCTCCAAGCCACACACCATCCTGATTTGGAACTATATAGCCATTCGTTCACTGTCATTGGGTCAAAATTCTGGAACTCCCTTCCTAACAGCACTGTGGGTGTACCTACACCCCAAGGACTGCAGCGGTTCAAGAAGGAAGCTCACCACCTGCTTCTCGAGGGCAATTAGGGATAGGCAATAAATGCTGGCCTAGCCAGAAACACCCATATCCCCCTAATGAATAAAAGAGAAGTCTGGTCTCTATGTTGACTCCAGATTCCCAGCATTGTGGTTGACTCTTAACTGCCCTCTGAAATGGCCTAGCAAGCCATTCAGTTGCAAGGTGGCTCACCACCACCTTCAAGGGCAAATGGGGATGGGCAATAAATGTCAGCCCTGCCAGCAACACCAACATCATATGAAAGAATCAGAATAGTTTTAATTTAGAGGGAACTTTAAGGTTTTTAATTTTTAAATGCACCACCCCATTAGTTTAAATCATTGCTGGTCAGTTGTTGCCTTAGTTTTCACCTTTGTCATTTTGTTATGTTCTTGATCTTTGTTCGTTTCATTCTTCTAAATACATATATACAGGGAGTCATCTAAATGGAGAACTACTAGAAATGTGCCCCTTTTAAGAATTTGGCAGCACAGGGAACAGAGTGGTGTCATAATGTCACTGGAGAAGTCCCCAGGGCATTAACCTGAGCCTCTGGATAACATGGGTTCAAATCCAACCATGACAGCTAGTAGAATTTAAATTCAATTACTAAAAAAATTCAATTAATTAATAGAAGTCTGTAATTGGTACTAGTCTCAGTAATAGGGCCATGAAACTCGATTGTTGTAAAAAAAAACACCTATCTGCCGTCCTTACCTGGTCTGGCCTACACTCCAGACCCACAGCAATGTGGTTGATTAACTGCCCACTGAAATGGCCTAGCAAGCTACTCAGTTGTCAATGGCAATTAGGGGTGGCTTTGCCAGCGACACACACATCCCATGAACGAATAAAAATGTATTCTGTAGTTTCTCCTTTCTGCAGCACGTGTTGACCTCTTTTTTTTTTTTAAAAAGAAAAAGGCGGCACAGTGGTTAGCACCGCAGCCTCACAGCTCCAGCGACCCGGGTTCAATTCTGGGTACTGCCTGTACGGAGTTTGCAAGTTCTCCCTGTGTCTGCGTGGGTTTCCTCCCACAGCCAAAGATTTGCAGGTTGATAGGTAAATTGGCCATTATAAATTGCCCCTAGTATAGGTAGGTGGTAGGGAAATATAGGGATAGGTGGGGATGTGGTAGGAATATGGGATTAGTGTAGGATTAGTATAAATGGGTGGTTGATGGTCGGCACAGACTCGGTGGGCCGAAGGGCCTGTTTCAGTGCTGTATCTCTAAATAAATAAATAAATAAAAAGACCAATTAATTCAATTGAGGATCTACTACATTTGACTCATCTTCAGTGCCAATCAACAAGAGCTGTTGGCTGTTCACAAATTTTTCCCAATAGCATTCAGAACAATAGCTGTTAGCCAACAACCTACCGTTTCTGGAACTCCATGGGTGGTGTCAAACTGATTAGTAAACATCAACACTGGGCACATTGAAGAAATCCTCAAAATGTGAATGAGTGTTATTAGACAATTTGAAACTTGGAAAATCAATCTCGCACACAGAATGGTTTTAATCAAGTCTACCGGCTGGGTCACATTTGGTCCCAACTCGGCCAGTGAGAAAGTGACTGTTCATAGGGCATCAATCTCCTGGTTAACTTAAATGACCAGATAAAGCCATAGTTCTACAAGTGTTGCTCAGATATGATACTGACACACCAAAGACAGTAATATAAAGTGGATGATGTCAATGAGTGCCGCTCCCCTCAGTGACTGCTACTGACCACGCTTAATGCCACTGATTAACACCAAATCATTTGCACATGGTTAGATCCAGCAGTGGAAATTACTACATCAGAGCTACCTGAACTCATCTTGGCTAATTTCTGTTAACTTCACCCAATATGTGCAGCCATTCAAGACAATTGGCAAAAATGAGTCAGCATATTTTATTTTAAAAGAATTAAGCCTGGCAAATTGCAGAGTCAAAGCACAGAAGGCCCTTAGTTCCTAAACCGCTGTAGTTTTCTACATGAAACAAGCTATGGTTTAACACAAAAATGGGACAGGGGAGATAGAGAAAACCCCCTAAAAAAAAACTGGGTAACTACAGAAAGTCCAAAGTACTGTTAAAGGAATACAATGTTCATTGGGTCAGCTTTGCGGAGACCCAACTTTTGAAGCTACTGTACACAACCGAGTGCTGCACAATATCAACAGGGATTATTATACCAATGTAGAGAATTTACAACTACTAAAACAAGTGAAATTGTCAGCACTCGAGTTAGTACAGACTGCAACCCAAGAATCTCAGCTCTACAGATATACCTTCTTCGGAATTTCAGGTTCTTATTTAAACTTTCGGGAAGGAGTAGGTGCAAAACACACTGGAAGTTCCATAAAGCCAAGCCTAAAGATAGCTTTAGCTCAATGGGAGCACTCTTGCCTTCAAGTCAAAAGATCAGGGGCTCAAGCTCTAGTCACCTGACTTAGGCACATAATCGAGGTTGACACGTCAGTGCAGCACTGAGGGAGGGCTACTCTGTCAGATGAGATGCTAACCAGAGGCTATGTCTGCCCTCTTAAGCGGGTATTAAAAGATCGCATGGTACTATAAGATGACAGGAGTGTTTTCCCAGTGTTCTTGATAACATCTATGTTGTTTATCTCATTGCTGTAGGACATTGCAGGACACAAACTGGCTGTGCATTTCCCTGCTTTACAACAGTGACTACCCTTTGAAAATTACTTCATCGGCTGTGAAGCACTTTTGGATATCCCAAGGACGTGACCGACGCTATAAGAAATAAGTAGCAATTTAGTCAGTCAATCACTTGCTTTCCAATTTCAGTCATGATGTCAAGGAGAGATTACAAACAGGACAAGTGCTTCTTTATTGGAGAGGATGGGAGGGACAGAAGAAAATCATCCAAGGTCAGCATTTGTTACTTTGTATGTGGTGCAGAGACCTAGGAGAAAACAAAACTGGTTTTTCTTAACACTCCCTTCCACAAAATTCATATTCTACATGTGTCTTAAATCAAAGGGAAACATACAAGAAAAAACAAAATCCCATCAACATGGCCTTTCAGAAAAATACACAAGCATTAGTGACAGAGTTTCAAGCTTCAATTTAACCAGTGAAGTTGGTAGACGTAACTGCTCCTGGATCTTTAATGCACACGAGATCTTTTTTTTCCTCCAACTTCAAAAAAAATTGCTGAAGCCAAATACAAACAAAATTAACACTGAAGGTCATTACCCAGCAATATACAAACCAAATGTATAAAAAAGGTATGGCTGAAATTCATTACATTTAAATTGGTCAGGTTTGCTTCTAAGGTTTGGCCACAAATTAATTGGTTACACTAATCAGTTTGCTGTAGTTTTCAAAACATGTTTAGTAGCCTGGAACCTAAAGCCTGTCAAGACGCTCAGCTGGCATGCATGATGGACACTACACATTATTGCAGCCAAAAACTTGATAGAACTAAAGGCAGGCGAGAAAGACACAGTGAAACTACGAGGAACGAAAAATACAAGACAACTGGAAAAGCAACTAAGTATAGGAAATCCAAAAAGGGAAGAATCCACCACCAAAAAAGCTTCAACTGAAATTACAATTGCAAGGTGGAACAAGTTGGAACTTTTACAGCAGTGATCGAGAACAAAACCTCTTTATAGCAACACAGCCCAAGTTCTCAACACTTTGGTTTCTCTAGCATGAAGATGCAGTAGGATCAGTTTTCCCAAGTCCCTTTAACATGGGTCATAATTAATAGGGAGCTTGACTGATGAGAACAGAAATCCACTCAACAACATAGTTTTAAAATAGTTTTTCTTTCATGTAAAACTTCTGTACGTATAAGTTTGACAAATACTTTTCCCCAAATTTTTTTTAAATTGTAAAGGAGAAAAAGAGAACTCCAGTTTCCCCAATCAAATGTCAAATCTTGACTTGAGACAATACCACCATACCAGAGCTTAGCAGTTACAGTCTGTTCAAATTCCCATTCAGAACTGCTTCTCGTCATTTAAGTGTTGCAAACATAACCAGGCCTCTCCATAAAAAAAAATCAAGTATTGCAGAGATAACTTAATAGGCCACAAATAAAAATCTGTGTATTGGGTAAAAAAATTAAATTTCAACTGACTTTTTAGATAAAGGCTTTCTGAAACAAAATATCTGTTTCATTAAGTTGATCTTGGTCATAAAAAGATCCAACACAGACTCTTGAAACTGATAGAAACCTCAGGTAATTTAGCAATTTTTGCATTTCCTGATCTTATAAGACAGGCTAAAAATGTAATTTGCACTTCAAGCGCCAACTTCCAGTGCTGGACAAAGTTTAGAAGTACGTAACAGATATTACCAACTGCAGACAGCTGCTATGAACTGTATATCAAGTATGTACAAAAGGTTTTTCTTCAACATTGAACTTTACAGAATAAAACTGAAGGAAGTTTGCCTTGACAATTTTCCATTGCTACTGTTTATAACCTGGAAGTGTCCCTGTAAATTGTCACATTCAAATGTCTTACTTCTTCATGCTGGAAGTTGTCCACCAGTCGAGCAAAACACAGGCAAGTACTTTCGACAGATTTCTTGTCCTAATCAGAAACAAAAAGTTGCATTTTTAAATATCACACCGGACCACAAGTTGGTACTTTTCAAAATTACAAAATTATTGCAGAGGATCAAAACTTCTTCATTCTTGTATAATATTTAGGGGAAAAAGTAAATCAGACTTGGAGAAATAACTAATTCAGCTTAAGGCCATTGTCCATCTGACAAAACATTTCTTTCCCTATTGCACCCATACTCTTCAGCCTTTTTCCTTCTCAAAAAAATGGAGTTTCCATTTTCTCTGCCCCAAACTTATTAAACTTCATTTGCACTCATACATATTAACACTACAACACCTTGTGTTGAGTACAAGAAACCATTTCAGTTATCCATTCAATTTGCTTTCATGTTGCATTTGTCATGTTTTATTTAACTTGTTCTAGTCAATATGCTGGAATTCTGTTTAGCCTTGTAGATTTTTCAGCTGGTTGGTCTTTCCACTGAATTTTCATGGGCCCATCCCATTCTCTTCCCAAGAAATTCAATTTCTTATACTGAGCTGTTACTCCCACTCCATAATATATCAGCCCTTCAAAATCCATTAGAATTTATGCCCTTCATCTGAACTAGTTTGAGAAAATAGGATTACAAAACAACCTTACAATGTGCATAATAAAAGCAAAATACTGCGGATGCTGGAAATCTGAAATTAAAACAAGAAATGCTGGAACCACTCAGCAGGTCTGGCAGCATCTGTGGAAAGAGAAGCAGAGTTAACGTTCCGGGTCAGTGACCCTTCATCGGTGAAGTGACCCTTCCGATGAAGGGTCACTGACCCGAAACGTTAACTCTGCTTCTCTTTCCACAGATGCTGCCAGACCTGCTGAGTGGTTCCAGCATTTCTTGTTTTTATTATCTTACAATGTGCATCATGTTAATTATGTTTTCAGCAACCAACTACCAAGATTTTCAAAGCACAATTTTAATGGTATGGATACCAATTTTACTGGAGTCAACACAAGACTGCTTTCTACCTATAGCCATACCTAAAATGGAAGTGAAAATACCTTCTATTGCACTTAATATAATCTCTTATTCACTGCTTACTAGTATTTTAAATTCAGATTTTCCAACCATGATTTATTGCCATTTTACTGAAGGATGCTGTCATTCCTGGGACGAGTTCAGGTTAGCCTTCAAAAGGATTGGCATATGAGCACATTTTGCCTGTCTTTGACTAGGATTTATCATACTTGTGTTCCATGTATTGAATTTACTGTTTTCTGTTTAGAATCAATATCCCAGCTCTTTCAGCTTCCAAGGTCATACCCTTAAAATGAGTTTAACTAAAGATTGAGAAAAATCAAAAATTTGAAAGGTTTTTGAGGTACAAATTGCAAATGCCAATTTCAAGGATAAGCTTGCATACAGTTGCTCATTCGCTACTCAATGATGGACTCAAAATTAGGGAGATATGCTTACACCAAACATCTCTGGTGTCTACAATCTTTTTATATGCTCTTAAGTGATCAGAACTTGCTTAGCAGACAATTTGCATGCAATCCCTTCTACACTGATCAGAGAAGGCACAAGCAATTCATTAAAATGACAAGCAAAGGGATTAAAGTTGCATAAGGAAACAAAAAAATTGTAGCTTTTGCCAATGGAACAGTGCACAAGGGGTGATTGAGATTCAAAATTAATAGCTTGGAGGTGAAAAATACTTTCCACTGGTTAGCAAATCAGTAAGAAAGGGATGCAAACTCAGGATCACAAGAATGAGAAAAAGTCATTCCAAATTTCTTAGAACATGGAAAGTTTTGCCAAAAATGGCTTTTGAAACAGCAAACATGTAACAAGAGAATTTGGCAAGTATTTAAAAACATATGGGGTAAGGTATGAAAATGGGATTAAAGTACAAAAACAGGGCTCCATAGCTCCAGCTGAAGAGTTAGCGAAGACTAATTGCCCTCCTCCTGGCTGTCCATTTAAGGAATCTACCAAGTACCTGTGTAGAATCTTCACCTACATGCGAACCCTGTATAACTTTAGGAATGGCTAATTCATATGAATACAGATGTGCTGGAGCGAATATTCAAATATAATATATGCAGTCATTTAAGGGGTATAAAAAAAAATTAGAATTAGCCTGTATAGGCTAATTAGAAGTCAAATAACCTTGTATGTCAAGACATATTCCACAAAGAGTGTTGCCTAAAGTCTCTCCAAACTCCACCAGCATCTCTCTTCCACATCCAGGCTCCTTTGCCACCAGGAAAAAAAAACTGAATAATTGATAGCCACACAACTGCAAACATGAAATGAACACTTCAGGAAACCGTAATATCCTGTTAAAGTAGGTAGATAAAACTGCATACACCAAAAGCATAGAGGTGCATCAAAAGTTGGTTTCAGTGGCCCCAAGAGTGGTTCTCTACATGGGTCGCATACTTGGTGGCAACCACAATGCAAATTTGTCAGATTTGCCAAGACTGGCCACAAGGAAGATTCCATACTTCAGTAACTTAGTTTGATGCAAAGACTTAACTGACATCGTAGCCAAGGATGAATTGCAGATTTAAAAAATACTGAATTGAAGATAGTTATACTAAAGCATTTTTACACATTAATTCAGTTAAAAAAAAGTTTAGGAAGGTACTTGGACACTTTTGAATACACGATAAATGGGAAAATACTGAGAAGTGTAGAGGAAGTGAGGGACCTTGGAGTGAACGTCCAAAGATCCTTGAAGGTAAGACAGGTTGATAAGGTGGTTAAGGCAGCATATGGAATCCTTTCCTTTATTAGCTGAGGTACAGAATATAAAAGAGCAGGGAGGTTATGCTGGAACTGTATAAATCATTGGTTAGGGCACAATTTGAGTACTGCATGCAGTTCTGGTCAGCTCATTACAGAAAGGATGTAATTGCACTAGAGGGTACAGAGGAGAATTACGAGGATGTTGCCAGGACTGGAAAAATGCAGCTATGAGGAAAGATTGGATAGGCTGGAGTTGTTTTCCTTGGAACAGAGAAGGTTGAGGGGAGATCTGATTGAAATGTACAAAATTTTGAGGAGCCTGGATAGAGTGGATGCGAAGGGCCTGTTTACCTTAGCAGAGAGATCAGTGACGAGGGGGCATAGATTTAAAGTGATTGGTAGAAAAATTAAAGGGGAGATGAGGAAAAACGTTTTCACCCAGAGGGTGGTGGGGGTCTGGAACTCTGTCTGAAAGGGTAGTTGAGGCAGAGACCCTCAACTCATTCAAAGAGAGTCTGGATATGCACCTCAAGTGCCCTACTCTGTAGGGCTACAGACCAAATGCTGGAAGGTGGGATTAGAATAGGTGGATCGTTTTTAGGCTGGCACAGACACAATGGGCCAAGTGGCCTCTTTCTGTGCCTTAAACTTTCTATGATTCTATGACCTAGCACTTAAAACTAGCAACAAGAAACCTTGCAAGCTCAACTCAAGTTATCTAATTAGGAATGCATAGGAAATGGTTTGAGAGTCTATTTTATACTATGATCAGAATTCTGTTTCAAATCAGCACGAGTTCAAAAAATATTATTGGTTTGCAGCCCAAATTTTGGGCAAGTGAACCGAACTGCTTTCCCATATTAAATTCATCAAGTGCAGCTGGTCTTCCTGTTAACAGTATACACTACAGGATCCAAAATGCTATGCATGCACACAGACTAGCTGTAATTTTCTATTGGCAGCATAAAAGCAAGTGAGTAATGGGGTCTTCCATGCCACTAATCTAAAGATATCCAGCAGGACTGCACTGATGAGAATCTGGTTGTAGCAGATTCACTATAGGAGCTACCAGCTGAAAAACTTAAGTAGCTTTTATGAACTTTACAATAATCTTAGTTTTAGCCATTTACATTTTCACACTTCAACATAAATTGTGAAAATAAATTAACAGAATTAACATGTATAGGTTTCATCATCACTAATGGAAAATTTATCTTCAGTACCTGATGGGTCAGCCTCTGGGTCAACAAAGGCAATGAATCAGCGACAAAATGAAATTCATCAGGAGTAATACTTTGGCAGCAGTTTGCTGCTATTGCCAGAGCATTTCGCTGTGCATTGATGCTGAAGAACTCCAGGTACAGCAAGCAGTCAGCCAATCCTCCCTTTAAAATCAAGAAAAGTTATTAGCATCACGCTGGGAGATCGCAGAGGGAGGTGGTGAGATAAAGGGAAGATAGGGAAGAACATTTTTGCAAAATAATCTTAAAATACATGGAATGGCATTTTTATACAAATTCCTTTTCTACATTACAAAAATATTCAAAATACAAAGCAAATGTTGCTTTTTTGGACATCACTGGAAAATTGAGAGCAAGCTTACAGGATATGAAGAAAGTTCTTGAAGTGAAGAAAACACTGAATTAAGTCTAGTTGTACACATTATTTCAGATGATTAAGTCAGTAGATCTAAACAGCATGTACATAATACATAAGTAACGTGTTTGGGTAAGAATCAGGAAGTACATATCTTCAGTAACTGCCTTCTAAAATAGACTACCAAAACAAGTAGTAGCTAAGTAGTCACTATAGTCCTTAAAAATAAACCATAGCAAGCTTCTGAGAGAAAAGTACATTTCCAAGTAGACGGTCAATTGCTAGTTAGCACTGAGAATATAGGTTACAGTAGTCAGCAGAACCCTTGATGTTCTGGGAGTTGGAGGCAATCTTCACAGAATTTTCTTCCTGAATTGTCTGCAGGTTTTTTTTTCTCCCAGAAAATTTAGTTTGGTTGGTTCATTAAGCTGAAATAGTTGCATCATTTGCCTGGATGGGACTAAATTGATGTGCCGAGATTGCTCCATCACTTTTGTTTTTTTTTTCTCCTGGTTTTGTAAAACTGGGCTAAAATGTCTCTGATGACAAATGTTATAGAAGTAGGCCTCATGGCACATCATATTTGTGCCAGCTGAAAAAGAACTATAGAACCTAATCTGACTTTCCAGCTCTTGGTCCATAGCCCTATAGATTAAAGCATATCCAAGTTATTTTTTTTTAAAAAGACATGAGCGTTTCTGCCTCTACCACCCTTTCAGGCAGTGAGTTCCAGACCACCCCAACCCCACCTACTCCAAACCACCCTCTGGATAAAAAGAGTTCTCAATTCCTCTCTAATCATTCTACCAATTACTTTAAATCTATGCTCCATGATTACTGACCTCTATTAAGGAAAATAACTCCTTCCTATCCACTCTAAGCCCCTCAATTTTACATACCTCTGCCTCCACTGTTCCAAAGAAAACACCAGCCTAGCCAATCTTTATAAATAAATGAAGTTCTCCATTCCTGGCAACATCCTCAAATCTCCTCTAACCTCTCTAGTTCGATCACATCCTTCCTGTAATGTAGTGCCCAGAACTGTATGCAGTACTTTAGCTGTGGCCTAACTAGTGTTTTATACAGTTCTAGCATAACCTACTCTACGCCTCAGCTAACGAAAGTATCTGTAAGCTTTCTTAACCACCTTATCTAACTGCCCTGCTATCTTCAGGTATCTGGACATGCACTCCAAGGTTTCTCTGTTCCCCTACATTTCCCTTCCTGCCATTGAGCCAATTTTGGACTGAACTAACCATGTTCCCTTGGATCCCATGAGCTTTTAATTTCCTGACCAGTCTGGCACATGGGACATGGTCAAAAGCTCTAGTAAAAATCCATGTAGACCAGATCAAACATGCTACCCTCATTGAGTAGGGAACAAGGAGGGTCAGACATGATCTTCCCTTAATAAAACCATGCTGTCTGTCCTTGATGAATCCATGCATTTCTAAAATGATTAACACTGACCCCCTCAGAACTTTTTCCAATAATTTTCCCCAACGACGTTAGTCTGACTGTTCTGTAATTACTCGGTCTATCCCTTTCTCAACAACGGTACAATAGCAGTCCTCCAGCACCCCACCTGGAGCCAGAGGATTGCAAAATGATGGCCAGATCCTTTATTTCCTCCCTGGCTTCCTTCAACAGCCTGGAATACATTTCATTGAGCCCTGGCAATTTATCCACTTTATGCCTCCCTCTATGTTTACCCCATCTAATATTTAACACTCCTCAATTACAATGTCTGCATCGACCCTCTCTAATGAAAGACAGATGCAAAGTATTCACATCATAGCTTCTGCCTCCATGCAGGTTCCCTTTTTGGTCTCTAATCTGATCTACTTTCCTTAGTTAGCCTTTTGCTTTAAGTATTTATAAAACATCTTTGGATTTTCCCTGCCAATATTTTTTCATGGCCTCTTTGCCTTCCTAATTTCCTTCATAATTTCACCCCTGCGCACACACTACTCCAAGGCTTTCTGCAGTATTGAGGTCTTGGTATTGGTATAGAGTCATTTACGCCAGAGTCCATTCTGGCTCTCCACAGAGTTGTCAATCAGTCCCACTGCCCTGTCCTCCGCTAACTTTTTGACATCTAGTGGTTGGGTCATCTAGATTTGTGAATCCCAGCCTTTTTCTCTGAGGGAACATTTATTCTGAACCCTCTCTAGCTACTTTCGTTGAATGCCTCCCACTCCTGCGATGCTGATTTACCTTTAAGTAGCTGATTCCAGTTCACTTTTGTCAAATCAGCTACTGTTCGTAAAATTGGTCTCTCCCAAATTTGAAACTCTTACACTTGGTCTATCTTTTGCCCTTTTCCATTACTACGCTAAACCTAACCACCGAAATGCTCTCCCACTGATGCCCCTTCCACCTGCCTAGTTTAATTTCCTGAAACTAAGACCAGAGCTTCCCCTTATCTTGTTGGGTTTGCTACATACTGGCGAAAAGAGCTGTCCTGAACACAAGAAATCTGTACCCTCTATACTTTTTAAACATTGCTTTTATCCCAGTTATTAGTGAAGTTGAAATCCCCTATTACTACCCTATTGTTTCAGTATTTCTCAGCAATTTGCCTACATATTGTCTATAGCATACACCCAGCAATGTGCCTGCTCCTTTTTTTGTCCTCAGTTGAACCCATATGCCCTCATTTGATGATCTTTTAAAACATATCCCTTCTCACAGCTATTGCTTTAATATTGCAACTGCCCTCTTTTAATCCCCCCCCCCCATCCTATCTGTAAACCCTGTAACTAGAAAGGTTAAGCCTCAATTTCTGTCCTTCTTTAAGCCACGTTTCAGTAATTGCTATATCACACTTCCAAGTGTCTATCTGTGCCCTCAGCTCATCTGTCTCGATATATACTTCAATGCAAGCAAACTACCACAAATTTCTGCCAAACTCCTTTATTGTCCATTTTCTCGCCTTTTTCCCTCCTGCCTTCCACACCGACTTACTAATTTTCTGCCTTCCATTTCCAGCTTTGTTTCTCTCCCTTCTGAATCAACATTCAGGTCCCTATTAACCTGCCAACCTAGCTTAAATCCTCTCCCACCAGCACTTGAAAATCTCCCCACCATGATATTGTTCCCAGTCCTGTTGAGGTGCAACCCATCCAGGTCTCATCTTCCCCCAAAACCGGTCCCAATGCCCCAGAATTGTAAAGCCCTCCTTCCTGCGCCATCTCGCCAGCCACATATTCATCTACACCATCCTCCTGTTCCTGTGGCACTGCACAGAGACCCAGAAAAGGCTCAGTTTTTTGATCTATTAGCTGAAGCTTCCTTCAGCTACACAACCCACCTGCGACAATTGGCCTCAATGTCTGTACAAAGGAGGAGAAAACAAATGGGGAAGAAAAACCTGGCAGTGAAGAATAGACCTGGAGCTTTACAGATTTGCAAGCTTTTACTCAGACACATTACAAATGGTGCACCTCCAACCTAACTACTGTTTCAGCCTGCTCCCTTATAAATGAGCACATTGAGTCCCCAGCTAATGCCCATCACCTGAACAGGATTAAACACTAGGAATACTACTCCTAATTTGCACCAGTTACCCAGATGTACAGAACATCAGGTGGGACTAGCATGAAGCTTGGTGGCCCCTGCTGATAGCAGTTACCACCACTCATGTACAAATGACTATTTGGACAAGGCCTATACAGCTGTTAGCTCTACAGCTTATCCTAGCATGCATCATTGCCTTCAGGGGATAAAACAGAAAAGCAATTAATGTATGAACTTTAAGGACTAGAGAAATGCTGTCTTCCTCCAACCACCAAGAAATTTGCTGTCATAGAATCATTTATGGCACAGAAGGCAGCCATTTGGCCCATTGAGTCTATGACGATTCTCCAGGGAACTATCCTGTCAATCCCACTCCCCCGCTCGATCGCCGTGGCCCTACAAGTCTATTTCTCTCAAGTGGCCACCCAACTTCCTCTTGAAGTCATGGAAAGTCTCTACTTCCACTGCACTTGTGGGCAGCAAGTTTCTGGTTATTACCACCTATTGCGTAAAAGAAAAAGTGCTTCCGCATATTCCCCCTGTATCTTTTGTCCAAAACTTTTAATCTGCACCCCCTTGACCTTGTACCATTAGTTAATGGGAGCAGTTTTTCCTTGACTGACTTATCTAAGCCTGTCACAATGTTGTAAACTTCTATTAAATCTCCCCTCAATCTCCTTTGTTCTAAGGAGAACAAACACAACTTTTCCAAACTAACCTTGTAACTAAAATACTCCATCCCTGGAACCATTCTGACAAATCTCCTCTGCACCCTCTCAAGGACCCTCACATCCTTCCTGGTGTGATGACCCAGAACTGGAGGCAATACTCCAGTTGGGGCCTAACCAGAGCTTTAGAAAGGTTCAGCACAACTGCCCTGCTTTTGTACTCAATGCCTCTATTTATGAAGCCCAAGATCCCATATGCTTTACTAACCACACTCTCAGTATGTCCTGCCACCTTCAGCTATCTATGCACATGCACCCCCGGGTTCCGCTGTTCCTGCACTCCTTAGAACTGTGCCATTAAGTATATATTGCCTCTCCTTATTCCTTCTGCCAAAGTACATCACCTCATACTTGTCAGTATTAAATTCCATCTGCCACCTGTCTGCCCATTCTGCTAGCCTATCAATGTGCCTTGTTGTAGGCAGTTCATATTATCCTGTGTGCCACACCTCCAAGTTTGCAGTGACTTGTTTTCAAACTTTTAGCTGAGCTTTGAAATGAACTTGACAATTTGCCCATCATTTTTCAATTTCAGATTAATTTGCAGCACATTACATCCTGCTTTCATAGATTAGGCAAGTAGTACTTACAGCTTGTAAAATGGCTTTACTATGTCTGCGTGATAACATTTCTAGAGCCGTCAAAGCCTGTTCAGCCACATCGATGCACTGGATGACTTGTAGCTAGAAATAAGGATGGAATTTCCATACATGAAGGGGTTTATAATGCACCTTGCTAGACAGACAACACAGTTACACAAATAGAACATGCTAAATTACAGAAAGCTATAAACTCAACATTTTATGCATTGGTCTTTAAAGGTCAATGTTCAAAAGAATTACAATGACAAAAGCCAAAAGGAAATCATGCTTTCAAAAATCATGTCACTAGTGAAATACCCTTGCACTGATGCCATCCTTTTACTTTTCCTGGGTGTTTTTTTTTTGCAAGCTGAAAATTTAAAAGACTTTGCAATTCGCTGCATTACAAGTAAATTCTGGTTAGCTCAAAGTACTGGACCTTCAGACTACAACAGCTTAAAAAACATATTCTGATCACAATTACAGAATTGTTGCAGCACAGAAGGTGACCATTCGGCTCCTCGTGTCTGCGCTGGATATCCAAAAGAGCAGTTTACCTAGTGCCATCCTCCACCTTAACCTTGTAGCTCTGCGCATTCTTCCTTTTCAGATAACAATCCAATTCCCTCGAGTGCCTCCACCACACTCTCAGGCAGTGAATTCCAGATCCTAATGACTGGCTGCTTGAAAAAGTTTTTCATGTCGCCATTGCTGGTTTGCTAATTACGTTAAATCTGCGTCCCTTTGTTCTCGATCCTTCCACCATGGAAAGAATTTTTCCTCATCTACTCTGTCCATACCCCTAACTATTTTGAACATCTTTATCAAATTTCCTCTCAACTTTTTCTACTACAAAGAAAACAGTCCAAACATCACCAATTTATATAACTGAAGTTCCTCATCCCAGGAACCATTCTCGTGAATCTTTTCTGCACTCTCTCTAATGCCTTCACATCTTTCCTAAAGTGTGGTGCCCAGAACTGGACAAAATACTCCAGTTGAAGCCAAACCAAGGTTTTATAAAGCAGTCAGGTCTAAATTCAGTACATCTAAATTTCCAAGTATTTACAGCACAAGCAAATGGAGTTCTAATAAAATAACTGACCCTGAAATCACTAGCAATCAGAAAATACAACTCCTAAATGGTTGCTCTGATAGGAGGAGGAGGAATTTTGAGACTGGTTTTTGGAAAAACTATCCAATCAAGGAGTGGGTTTGACAAATTTTCCAATTTTAAGTAATCCTAAATTAAGAGAACTCACAGGCGCTTGGTTTCAAATTTAGTTTCTTACAAGCTACCTTCAGCAGTAACTGCAAAATGGTTATCTCTTTTAGAGATGTGGAAAGCCCTTTCAAACAGAACAAGTGGGTCAATACTGAAAAAAGTACTTGTTACATTAAAGTCAGCAGAAGTCATTTTTAAATAACTGGTTGGGATTTTTCAGCTTGCGCTCCCCTCAGATGGCTAACAGTTGATTTGTAATTGGGACTACATCGGTGTTTAATGGTCAAAGGTCTGGAATGGAAACAAATTAAGGTGATGCATAATGAATTTAAAACAGAAAACCAAAATGACAATCTTTCAGACTGGAAATAGGTGATTAACAGAGTACCCAAGGGGGGCAAGACACAGGGGGTCTTAACTTCAAATACATCCTAACTTTTATCAGGGTATCTGAAGTAAAATCTCCAAATTTGCAAATACCAAATAACCAGCAAAGCAAATAATGAATCCATTCATAAAAATTCAGATTTTTTCAGTGACTTGTAGGTGCAAATGAGTGCAATAGATGATTGTTAAGTAATAAAAGAACAATGAAAATTACAGCATAGGAACAGGCCCTTCGGCCCTCCAAGCCTGCGCCGATCCAGATCCTCTACCTAAACCTGTCGCCTATTTTCTAAGGGTCTGTATCTTTTTGCTTCCTGCCCATTCATGTATCTGTCTAGATACATCTTAAAAGGCGCTATCGTGCCCGCGTCTACCACCTCCGCTGGCAACGCGTCCCAGGCACCCACCACCCTCTGTGTAAAGAACTTTCCACGCATATCCCCCCTAAACTTTTCCCCTCTCACTATGAACTCGTGACCCCTAGTAATTGAATCCCCCACTCTGGTAAAAAGCTTCTTGCTACCCACCCTGTCTATACCTCTCATGATTTTGTACACCTCAATCAGGTCCCCCCTCACCCTCCGTCTTTCTAATGAAAATAATCCTAATCTACTCAACCTCTCTTCATAGCTAGCGCCCTCCATACCAGGCAACATCCTGGTGAACCTCCTCTGCACCCTCTCCAAAGCATCCACATCCTTTTGGTAATGTGGCGACCAGAACTGCACGCAGTATTCCAAATGTGGCCGAACCAAAGTCCTATACAACTGTAACATGACCTGCCAACTCTTGTACTCAATACCCCGTCCGATGAAGGAAAGCATGCCGTATGCCTTCTTGACCACTCTATTGACCTGCGTTGCCACCTTCAGGGAACAATGGACCTGAACACCCAAATCTCTCTGTACATCAATTTTCCCCAGGACTTTTCCATTTATTGTATAGTCCACTCTTGAATTGGATCTTCCAAAATGCATCACCTCGCATTTGCCCGGATTGAACTCCATCTGCCATTTCTCTGCCCAACTCTCCAATCTATCTATATTCTGCTGTATTCTCTGACAGTCCCCTTCACTATCTGCTACTCCACCAATCTTAGTGTCGTCTGCAAACTTGCTAATCAGACCACCTATACTTTCCTCCAAATCATTTATGTATATCACAAACAACTGTGGTCCCAGCAAGGATCCCTGTGGAACACCACTGGTCACACGTCTCCATTTTGAGAAACTCCCTTCCACTGCTACTCTGTCTCCTGTTGCCCAGCCAGTTCTTTATCCATCTAGCTAGTACACCCTGGACCCCATGCGACTTCACTTTCTCCATCAACCTACCATGGGGAACCTCATCAAACGCCTTAGTGAAGTCCATGTATATGACATCTACAGCCCTTCCCTCATCAATCAACTTTGTCACTTCCTCAAAGAATTCTATTAAGTTGGTAAGATATGACCTTCCCTGCACAAAACCATGTTGCCTATCACTGATAAGCCCATTTTCTTCCAAATGGGAATAGATCCTATCCCTCAGTATCTTCTCCAGCAGCTTCCCTACCACTGACGTCAGGCTCACCAGTCTATAATTACCTGGATTATCCCTGCTACCCTTCTTAAACAAGGGGACAACATTAGCAATTCTCCAGTCCTCCGGGACCTCACCCGTAATGATATAGAGCAAGGAACTAAAAGCAGCCAATAGGTAAACTGTACCAGAGATCACTGGATAAATTTATGAACATCCTCAATCTCAAATATTTGGCTACAAAACAATTAGCTATAACTTGCATTTAAATTAGTAAAGCATCCCAAGGTGCTTCATAGGAGTGTTAAACACATCTCAACACTGAGCTACATATGATAGGACAGGTGGTGATCAAAAGGTTGGCTAAAGAGGTAGGCTTTAAGGAGTGTCTGAAAGAAAAGGGTGCTGAAGGTGTTTTAGGAAGTGAATTCCAAAACTTAGGGCTTAGGCCACTAGAGGCAGTGTCACCAATGGGCGACTGAAGGAAATCAGGGATGTTAAAGGAGGCAAGAATTGTAGGAATATAAAGTTCATGAAGATAAAATCCAAGTCAAAATGTTTTGTTCATGCTGAATAAGTGCCATCCAGGATAGTGTGTGTAACTTTGGTGATCTACAGTAGATATCTTTGATAGGATACTATTTGAGAATCAGGAAAATAAGCTTGGTTTCTCTTTGGAAGAAAGGAGATTGAGGTGACCTAATTAATATGTTCCAAGATTAAGCAAGGCACAGGCAAACCTAGGCCAGGAAGACTGGATGGTGATCGAGGGGTCAAATGTTGGATGCAAAAGTTAAAAATAACTTGAAAGGAAGCAGAGAGAACCTTATTATATAACAAGCTAGAGATATACAAAAAAAACCAAAGAACCCCCTGATAAACAGATTCAAGCAGAAATTGAATGCTTTACAGTAAAGGGAGTAAAATAACTTGAAGGCCGAAGATGTGACATCTATTGGAAAGGGATGACTTTTGGGTCCAGTGGTCTTCTCCTTGCCGCGAGTTATATTTGTAAAGTACAAGGATTCAAGGAATAAAACTGACAGAAACCTACACAACACCCATCCAGATAGTTTAAAAAAAAACAGTAAATCTTATGCTCTCCTATAAATGCGGGGCTGGGATTTCCTTTGGAAGGTTTGAAGTATTTCAGACCTCCACAAATACAATGTCGAGTGGAATCAAATGCCAGCCAACGATTACACTTGTATGTACTTCAAAACCTTGAAAGAGTAGCCTTACAGGAGCTGGGGGAAGGCAGAGGAAGGAGGGGCAGGACACACCATTTGCTCAAAGTATGAGTCTCAATGTTCATTTCTCTGCCCAAGTGGAAACACAAAATATGCAGTCAATTTTCCCCAGAGTCAAAAAGACAGCAAGTCTTCTGATACAGATCCCACAGCTGTCTTAAAAACTAAGTTCAGCACCCTGCGAAGAAAAAAATTACTGTTTGCTCATTTAAACACAAGCTGCTGAAACATTTTCACAATTTATTCCTGCCACTACTAAATCAGATATTCTCACTTTTAGTTTGAGTGATAATATTTGACGAGAGTAAAACAACTTATTTTATATAGGTGTAACATAATAAAATGAGACAAGGCGTTTCCCAGGAGAGTTAAACAAAATTTTTACACAGAGCCACGTAAGGAGATATTAGGGCAGATGACGAAATGCTTGGTCAAAGAACTATGTTTTAAAGAGCGTCTTAAAAGGAGGAAAGAGGTAGAGAAGTTTAGGGAAAGACTTCCAGAGGTTAGGGCCTTGGCAGCTGAAGGCACAGGCATAAATGATGGAGTAATTAAAATAAGGGTGCTCAAGAGGTCAGAATTAAAGAAGTATGGCTACCTGAAAGCTGTGGACCTGGAAGAAATTGTACAGATGAGGGACGAGGCTGTGGAGAGATGTGCAACAAAGGATGAAAAGTTTAAAGATCAAGGCGTTGCTTAACGAGGGGCCAATATAGGTTAGCGAGCACAATGACAGATGAATGAGGCTTGGTGACAGTTAGGACATGGGACAGCAGGGTTTTAGATTACCTCAAGTTTATGGAGGGTCAGCTTGGAGTACATTAGAATAGTCAAGTCTAGAGGTAACAAAGGCATGAAAAAGGGTTTCAGCAGCAAATGAGTTGAGGCAGTATGGAGGTGCAAATAGGTGGCCTTAGCGATGGCATGAAATGTGATGGAAACTCATCTTTTGGGTGCAATAATACCAAGGTTGCGAACAGTCTGGTTCCACCTCAGACAGCTGCCAGGGAGAGGGATGGAATCAGTTGTTAGGCAACATAGTTTGTGGCATGGACTGAAAGCAACATTTAGTTGGAGAAAATTTCTGTTCATCCAGTATTGGATGTTGGACAAGCAGTCGGGCAACTTAGACAGTGGAGGGGTCAAGAGAGATATATTGAAGTAGAGTCGGGTGCTGTTAGCATGTATGTGGAATCTGACGCGTGTTGTAGTGGGGAGAAAGGTGGCGTTGGTTAAGGGATTCATAAAGTTAGTTACATTTTTGTAATTGGTTCACATATTCTCACCTTTTCCAGGAAGACCGGAATGGCATCAACAACCACAGCCGATGACCTAGGTAGAGCTTCCATCATGTAAGTCAATGCTCTGCAAGCATGGTTCATCTATCATATTGGAAGAATGCAGAATACTTCAGTAAATGAACAAGCTCAAGAAAGATTTAACAACCACCCTAATGGGAAATACTTACAATGTCAAAGTTGTGCTCCATCTGCAACAAAGTTATCTGCAAAGAAATAAGGAGTTATTTCATGAGGAGTTGAGGTGCATATTTCAAGAGTCAAGGGCATTTAAAAGACTAGTAATTCTATTTTGTACATATTTAAGAACTAGCCGAGAAGGTAATTACATCTTTAAACGAAGCTAACTAGAGCATAACCTCAGTATCTTCACACTCCATATCTCAATTATGTTCAGCACAAACCATATCCCAGCACTCTATAATGGAGAATTCCAACTAATATAGAGAAGTCAATACTTCCTATATTCTTCAGCTTGCATATTAATCACAACATGCTGGCTTAAGAAATAACTATTACATGGATACAATGATTTACTCTCCTTGACTCAAGTTCTGTCACAAGTCTTAGATCTGCCAAAAATTTCCTTCCAAGTTTCAACTGAGGTTACCATTTTATACCAGCACGCATACAGATTAAACTCACGCAAAAGATGTGAAACCTATTGCTCTGCACAATTAAAATGTAATATTTCCAAATACTAACCTCATTTATCACTTTACCTTAGCGAAACTTTGCACAAGTATAGTAGTTCCAAGATTTAGTTTAATATAAACAACTTCCTTTCCCAGAGTATTTTCCAGTGAATTTTATATGGTAGTGAGGTTTAAATCAATTGAATTGATGCAATTTTACTGTATACACAATTCATTAGCTGGAAACTGTTAACTCTTCATTGCTGCAGATTCTGGTTTTGCATAGCACCTTTCCTTTCAATTAATTTTCATTTTCTACATCACACAACCAATGTGAAAATCTTCACAGGCTATCCTCACTTTCCAGCATCAGAACAAATTGTAATTTTGCTAGTTATAAAGTTGAGAGAAAGTTAGTACTGTGTGCCATGCTTAAAAATGGAGAATGCCAAATTGGTGCAGTTGTTCTTTTGTTCATTCGTGGGACGTGAGCGCCACCAGCAAGGCCAGCATTTACTACCCAACCCCAATTTTTTTTTTTTTTACTTTATTCTTTCAAGGGTGTCGCTGTCTAGGCCAGCATTTGTTGCCATCCCCAAATTTGCCCTTGAACTGAGTGGCTTACTAGGCCATCTCATAGGGTATTTTTAAGAGTCAACCGCATTATTGCGGGTCTGGAGTCACATGTAGGCCAGACCAGGTAAGGACAGCAGATTTCCATCCCTAAAGGACATTAGTGATGCAGATGGGTATTTTTTTTCCACAATAGACAATGGTTTCATGGCATCATTACTAAGACTAGCTTTCAATTCCAGATTAATTGAATTTAAATTCCACCAGCTGCCGTGGTGGAATTTGAACCAGTGTCCCTGGGCATTAGTCTGGGCCTCTGGATTAGAAGTCCAGTGACATCACCGTCTCCCCTTGAGAAGGTGGTGCTGTTGAACTGCTACAGTCCATGTGCAGTCGGTACACCTACAATGCTCTAAATGAGAGAATTCCAGGATTTTGACTCAGTGACAATGAAAGACTGGCGATATACTTCCAAGTCAGGTTGGTGAGTGACTTGGAGGGAAACTTTAAGATGGTGTTCCCATGCATCTGTTGCCCTTATTCGTCGAGGTGATAGAGGTCATGAGTTTGGAAGGTGCTGTCAAAGAACCTCGGTGAGTTGCTACAGTACATTTTGTAGATGATAGACACTGCTGTCACTGAGCACCTGTAGTGCAGGGAGTGAATTTTGAAGGTGGTAGCTGGTCAAGCGAGCTTCGTCTTGGATGGTGTCAAGCTTCCTGAGTATTGTTGGAGCTGCACACAGCCAGGCAAATGGGGAGCATTCCATCATACACCTGACGTCCTTTGTAGATGGTGGACAGGCTTTGGGGAGACAGAAGTTAAGTCTCTCTCTGCAGAATTTCCAGCCTCTTGTAGCCACAGTATTTATATGGCTGATCCCGTTAAGTTTCTGGTCATTGGTGACTCCCAGGATGTTGATGGTGGGGATTCAATGATGGTAATGCCATTTAATGTCAAGGTGAGACGTTCAGATTCTCTCTCATTGGAGAGGGGTCATTGAATGGCACTTGTATGGCATGAATGTTTCTCGCCAGCCCAAGCCTGGATGTTGTCCAGGCCCATTAAGGGTTCATTAAGTGTTAACAGACTTAGGAACAGGAATAATTCAAATCTTACACGACAGTACTGCTCTCATGAAACTCATGGTACTAAATCATGTACTTGTTGTATGCCAGAAAAGCAACTAGTTAGAAACTAGATTGCATTTTCTTCTAATTCATTCAACATGTAATTTTGGCCTCTGTGGCTTTTCTTAAGCTGTCAGCATTACCATGGGGCTTAACCATGCCCACTAGAACTGATGTTTCACGTTTTGAAAATGTCAATCACACTTTGTGCTCTGAAGTCAAAAAAATTAATAGCACCCTTACAAAGATGTCTTAACTCTAAATGCATGTCATGCTACAGAAATGAAACTAATTTGTAAAGAACAGATTTTATATGCAAAACGACTAGATATTTGAGAATTGCTTAAAATAGAGACATGTTGTCGAAGCTTTTCATCATGCACTCATCAGGACAGTAAGCATGAATAACCAATGTAACCCTTACATTGGTTATTCTTGCGTATTGTCCTGATGAATGCAAGACGAAAAACTTCAACATGTCTCTATTTTCAGCAATTCTCAAGTTCTGTACTACCAAATGACGACTAGACATTTCATGGTTCCTACCAAAGCTGGAACAACACTCTTCACTGGAAATCCTCCCAGGGTTTCTTCATTCCCCATTACCAGTAGCTGGCACATCTCAATGACTGCTTGAAGTTGCTGACTTTCATCTCCAGTAGCTTGTAGACCCTGTAGGAGCTGCTGTGCCTTTGAACCTAAGGAAAATTGTTCTGTTAGTTAGAATGTCAACTGCCATTTTGCAGTTTTAAATATTACTTCAGCTGCACTCTGCTGTGGCAAGGAAACACTTTTAGCCACTCCTCGGACCAGAGTGCAGGCAATGTCACTATGCTGAACCAGTCAGTCAAATCACACACATTGCCAATGACTTAAAATTAGTTTCTTAAAGCTTTATTACACACTTGTAGCAATAGCTTCAAAGAAAAATTGCAACAGCAGAGACTTGGCTCAGCAAAAGGGCGGGACAGGGTACTAAATATGACTGGATACAAGGTATTCAGGAAAGATGAGGAGGGGTGGCAGTATTACTTGAGAATATTAGTGCTGGACAGAGAAGATGGCCTGGAGGGTCAGAACAGAAACTATTTGGTTAGAGTTAACAAACAAGGGGTACCATTGCACACCTGGATGCATTATATAGGCCACCAAATAGTGGGAAAGAAAGAGGAACAAATTCGCAGAGAAATTAGAGGGGCGCAAAAACTATAGCTGTGGCAATGGGAGACCTTTAAGCTACTATAAACTGGGAGAGTCATACTGTAAAGGGCAGAGTGCGGTAAGAATTTATGAAGTGCGTTCAAGAGAATTTTCTTGATCAGTGCTTCCAGCCCAACACAGGAGGAAGCATTACTGTATCTGGTTCTGGAATTAAAGACCTGCTACCCGACCCGAACCAGATGGGACCATACGACGTGTCGGGGTTGGGTCACTCTTCCGGGTCCAACTTTCGGGCTCGGGTTGGGTCGGGTCGGGCCTGACACACACTGTAAGTGCTCTCCTGGTAAGTCTTTTTAAAAAAAAAATTACTTGAGTTGGGAGTCCGGGACGAAATGGAGTCTGCGCAGTGAGCGAGTGACATCACTATGACATCACATGCGCTGCAGCTAACTGGAGGTTCAGAGTCGGAAGGCAAGTAAAGGGATGGTTGGGTCGAGTTGGGGTCGGGGCGAAATTAGAGGGACTCGGGCCAGGTCGAGCTCGGGTCTGGGTCAGGTTGTTTTTCCCACCTGAGCAGGCCTTTACTGGGAATGGAGGTGGGTCAAACAGCGATCTTTGTTTAGGTTAGATATGCAAGAGATGATATAATCTAGGGTAAAAACAATTGGAGGAGGACCAACTTCAGTGGGGAGTGCGCACATCTGGCCCAGGTAAATTGGAATCAGAGACTAGCAGGCAAAAATGTAACGGAACAATGGGCTGACTTTAAAGAGGAGATGGTTCGGTTATAGTCGAAATACATTCCAAGGGGACAGATAAAGAGGGCAAGCAAAGCCAGAGGTCCCCGGATGGAGATAAAGAGTAAGATGAAGCAGATAAAGGGTGCATACAGCAGCTGTCAGGTTGATGATGCAAGTGAGAACCAGGCTGAATACAGAAAGTTCCAAGAGGAAGTAAAAAAGGAAGAGGCCAAACGACAGTATGAAAAGAGACTGGCAGCTAACAAAAGGGAATCCAAAATCCTCTAGGAAGTATATAATACAAGGGTCATAAGAGCAGGCTTGGGGATGATTGAGGACCAACAGGGCCTGGTTGAGGTACTAAATGACTACTTTGCATCTGCCTTTACCAAGGAAGGAGATGCTGCTGAAGGTCACAGTGAAAGAAGCAACAGTTGAGATACTGGATGGGTTAACAATTGATAAAGAGAAGGTATTAAAAAGCCAGCTGGACTTGAAGTTGATAAATCACCAGGTCCAGATGGTATGCATCCAAAGATACCGAGGGAAGTGAGGAAGGAAATGATAGCATAGGCCAGAATCTTCCAATCCTCCTTCGATGCAGGGGTGGTGCCAGAGGACTGCAAATGTTACACCTTTGTTCAAAAAAGCGGGCAGAGAGCAGGGTCAAACTCTTCTGTTTGGTGGGGAGGTGATGGGAAAGGGTAAAGGAGTCTGTGCCGACCAACAACCACCCATTTATACTAATCTTACATTAACTCCATATTTCTATCACATCCCCACAATTCCCCTACTACCTACCTATACTAGGGGCAATTTACAATGGCCAATTTACCTATCAACCTGCAAGTCTTTGGCTGTGGGAGGAAACCGGAGCACCCGGCGAAAACCCACGCAGTCACAGGGAGAACTTGCAAACTCTGCACAGGCAGTACCCAGAATTGAACCTGGGTCGCTGGAGCTGCAAGGCTGCAGTGCTAACTACTGCGCTGCCCCAAATGTGTGAGATGCCATTGGGCAGGGCAGGGGAAGGAAGAGATCACGGAAAAACTTTTCTATTCATTTTTATTAACTGTAAAATAACTGGCCCATTAAAAATTTCACTTGTCATTTAGGGCTCTACGCCCTTTAAAAATGGTGCCAGCGCCTGCATATTGGCGCTGGCATGCCATTGCCAGCTCGCCCACTCCTCCACATCATGGGGCGGACGGCCGGCCGCCTCAGTCATGCTAATGTGCTGCCGCGTTTGGAATCACACCAGCTTCTCAACGTGCACCCAGTGTTCACAGGCTGCCATGTTTTTCGCCCGCCACCTATTTCAGCGATGGGCTTTCAAAATGCACAGCCCAATGTGTTTGCAGCTACCTCAATCAAGAAGCTCAGAGAGGATCCCATTATTTAGGGTCCTCACACTTCCCATTATCACCTCACTGAATAAACATAGACCACCTTAGGTTTGTTTGCCAACTTCTCAAACCATGTGTTTTCATTTGCCTTTCACTAAAAAAATACAGTTCCCAAATTAAAAGTAACCTCTAGAAAGTTAATACAAACCACGAACCATGTGAGCGTAACATTCTCTTTAAAAAGAGAAGATTATGGGGAGATTTGATAGGTGTTCAAAATCATGAGGTGTCTGGACAGTAGATAGCAAGAAACTGTTCCCACTGAGATGGATTGAAACCAGAGGACACTGATACAAGGAGAACAGCAAAAGAATCAACATGAGGATTTTTTTTTTTTTTTTTTAAACAGAGTGGTTACGATCTGGAATGCACTGACTGAGCGTGGTAGAGGCTTTCAAAAGGGATTTGGATAAGCAGCTGTAGAGAAAAAAATCTGCAGACCTACAGGGAAAGGGGAAGGGGAGTGGGACTACTCCTGCTTCTAATTAGTATGTTCGTATGACCAGCTGAGTTGCTCTAGGACAGCCGGCGCAGACAATAGGCTAAATGGTCTCCTTCCATGGTATAACCATTCTATGATTCTACAATACTTAAATATCAACATGATTACTCACTTGCACCGCTTCCAATTGTTCTATGAAAAAGCTGGGACATTCGTGGACCAAGGGGGCCAAAAAGGTGGGGTGGAAGGCCACGTGCCTCTAATAAAGCTAGAACAAGATAAGCACATGATTAGCTACTGGTAATGCATATTGCAGTAGGATAGTGTTCCATTTAATGGGAACATTAGCAGAACAGAAATTAACCGATTGCAGCATTAAGTGAGATTTCAAATTTTTACAACGTGCACAGTTCAGAGAAAGCATTTTAATGAGTGAGCCAAAACCTGAAGAATGCAACTGTCTGAGGCTGAACCAGACTCCTAGCAACCATAGTGTCGTATTTGGCCCGGAGATGAGCTTTCGATCACAGATCCGTGCCATTAAGACCTCCAAATCACCTGAAACCACCCTGTCTCAGCTCACTTGCTTTCATGCCTTTGTTACCTCTAGACTTGACTATTCCAATGCAGTCCTGGCTGGCCTCCAACATTCTTCTACCCTCCATAAACTTGAGGTCATCCAAAACTTTGCTGCCGGAATCCTAACTCTCACTAAATTCCCTTCACCCATCACCCGTGCTCACTGACTTACACTGGCTTAGTTAAGCAACATATCCACTTAAAAATTCTCATCCTTGTTTTCAAATCCCTTCATGGCCTTGCTCCTCCCTACTTCTAATGTCCTCCAGCCCCACAACCCTCCAAGGTATCCATGGTCCTCCAATTCTGGCCTCGAGCATCCCCAATTTCAATTGTTCCATCATTGAAAGCTATGCTTTCAGCTTATCAAGGTGCTAAGCTTTGGCACTCACTAAACCTCTGCAACTCGCCACTTCTCTTTCCTCCCTAAAACCTCTATTCAGCCAAGCTTTTGGTGATCTGCCTTATTACCTCCTGAATCAGAGGCGAGCGTGCTGACAGCAGAAGGTTCCAGATTCACATTACACTCCAGGACTTGAACAAAGTCAAGGCTGGTACCCAGTGCAGTACTGAGGGAGTGCTACACTGTCTTTCAGAAACGATATTAAACCAAGGCCCTATCTACCTTCTCAGGTAGACGTAAAATATCCCATGATTATTTCAAAGAGCAGTAACGGACTTGTTCACAGGGCCCTGGCCAATATTCATTCCTCAATGATCACCAAAACAAACATTATCTGGTCATGGCTGTCTGTAGGAGCTTGCTGTGCACAAAATGGCTGCCATATTTTCAACATGACAACATTGACTACACCTCAAAAGTATTTAATTGGCTGCCAAGCCCCTAAGCTCTGGCACTCACTCAAGACATCCTGTGGACTTGAAATGTGTTATATAAGTGCAAGTCTTTTTTTCCCCTTTATGCAGCTTGATGTCAAATGTTGTTCTATAATGCTATGAAGCACTTTGGGATGATTTATTGCATTAAAGGTGCTATATAAAAATGGTGGTTAATGACTGGGTCTCTGCAGTAATGCAGACAAAACAAATGGTAAACATTGTATTTACCAAGTCGTGAAAAATAATTTCCACCTACTTACAGTATACATAGAAACGAACACCACAGACGTGACAACACTAGCCTTAAAATTAGCATTATTAATGCAACACCATTTAAAGTAAAATGCTTCAACTTGGGGTTTGGGGGGGGGGGGGGAAGAGAGAAAGAGAGAGTAATCAATGAAAGAGCAAGAGCACTGAAGTGAGAATGAAAATGAGACAGAGAGAAAGAAAAAGAGAGCAGATTTCTTATGAACAATTAAGAACTTTAGATAGAACATGCACATTGTAGATCTGTTGGAAGGGAATGGTGCAGAATCTTTACCACAAACATCTAAACAGCTGTATTGGTAATAAAATACTGTCCCTGGATCAGACTTCCAATTTGAACGCAGCAAGGGGAAAAATTTCTTGTTTAGTGTTGTAATGTAGGAAACACAGCAGCCAGTTGGTGCACAAGCCTCCACTGTGGGCGGCACAGTGGCGCAGTGGTTAGCACTGCAGCCTCACAGCTCCAGGGACCCGGGTTCGATTCTGGGTACTGCCTGTGCGGAGTTTTCAAGTTCTCCCTGTGTCTGCGTGGGTTTTCGCCGGGTGCTCCGGTTTCCTCCCGTTTCCTCCCACATCCAAAGACTTGCAGGTGATAGGTAAATTGGCCATTATAAATTGCCCCTAGTGTAGGGAGGTGATAGGGAATATGGGATTACTGTAGGGTTAATATAAATAGGCGGTTGTTGGTCGGCACAGACTCGGTGGGCCGAAGGGCCTGTTTCAGTGCTGTATCTCTAAAATAGAATTTAAAAAAAATAAACACCAATGTGCTAATGACCAGTTAATCTGTTTTTGTGATGTTCACTTATGGATGAATCATGACCAGGATACCAGGGATTAACTCCCAGCTTCTTTGAAGTAGTGTCACAGGATCTTTTACGCCCACCTGAGGCAGATAGGACCTCGGTTTAACATTTCATCTGAAGGACGGCACCTTTGACAGTGCAGCACTGATGTAGCAGGCTAGTTTTTTTTCTTAAGTCCTGGAGTGGGACTTGATTTAGAGGTGAGAGTACTACCAACTGAGCCACAGCTGACGCACAAATTAGTTAAGCGCTAAAAAATGAGGACATCAATATAAGAGGTAGATTTTTTTTTAAACTTGCCGCCCATGTGTAAAATTAGCATTGGTCAATCAGCCACGTGATTTTCATTTTTACCCAAAATTCAGTCAATATAAAAATTGGATTGCAACTGCAGTTTTACATCCAAGTGGCAAGTTGAGAAGTCCAAAGGTGCTAGTTTTTGTCGGAAAAACAGTTTATGTTTCAGGTGTGACCTTGCATGAGAATGGAGAAAAGTTAGAAATGTATTAGGATTTGAGCAAGTGAAAAGGGAGAAAATGAGAACGAAAAGGGAGAAAATGTGAACAAAAGGGACGGTCTGATCAGTTGGAGGGCAGGACAGATTAAATGAGAAAAGGTTAAGGTGCAAGGCCAAATGAAGTAGTAATGGAACAAGAATCAAAAGATGTGTCTAGAGGAGGTGTGAATTACAGGATAGCTACCATCTGAATGCAAACTAAAAGGAAATAAATGAGAAAAAACTAAACAAAAATAAAACAAAATGGGGCAGAGATCACAATCTAAAATTATTGAATGCAATGTTGAGTTCTGAAGGTTGTAAAGTGCCCAGATGCTGTTCCTCAAGCTTGCATTGATCTTCAGTGGAACACAGTAGCGGGCCAAGGATAGAAAGGTCATAGTGGGAGCAAGGTGGAAAATTAAAATGACAAGCAACTGGAAGCGCAGAGCCACACTTGCAGACTGAATGGAATTGTTCAGCAAAGTGGTCAACCAGTCTGTATTTGGTCTTCCCAATGTACAGGAGACTACATTGTGAGCAGGCTATGCAGTGTACTAAATTGAAAATGCAAGTAAATCACTGTCTCACCTGGAAGGAGTATTTGGGGCCTGGGACAGTGAGAAAGGGGGTCGTAAAAAAGGGCAGGTGTTGCATCTCCTTCACCTACATGGAAGATGCCATAGGAAAGGGAGGCCGAACCACTCACCACACTCCTTTGCCTGGCTGAACCTGTTCTCACAAGAAATAACTTGTCCTTCAACTCCACTCACTTACTCCAATAAAAGATGTTGCTATGGGTACCCGCATGGGCCCTAGCTATGCCTGCCATTTTGTGGGATATGAAACAGTCTTTGTTCCTGTCCTACTCGGCCCCCATCCTCATTTCTCCTTCAGGTATTGGTGTTGTTTCCTGCTCTCGCCCTGGAATGGAAAATCATCAACTTGGCTTCCAATTTCCACCCTTCAAATGGCCCATCTCCAACTCCTCCCTTCCTTGACCTCTGTCGCCATTTCTGGGGATAGGCTATCAATGAATATTCACAAGCCCACCTACTCCTCGAAGGACTATTCCACTCCCAGTTTCTCCGTTGCATCTGTTTGGACAGAGCAACCGTCCATAGTAATGCTTCAGATTTATCCTATTACCACAAATAAGGATTCCTCCCCCTCCGCCTACCATGGTTGGCAGGGCCCGCGACCGCTCCATTTCACGCACTTCTGCACTCACTCCTTTCCTCCCAGAACCACAAGATAGTTCCCCTTGTCCTCACCTGCCTCCATATTCAACGGATCATGCTCTGCATTTCCATCACCTCCAGCATGATGTCACCACCAAACATATCTTCCCTTCCACTCAGTGATACGCTGGTCTACTCCTCAGTCACCCTGCAACACCCCCTCCCTTTCCTAGGGCACTTTTCATACAAACACAGGAGATGCAACATCTGTCCTTTTACCTTTCTTTCTCACCAAAGGCTCCAAACACTTTCCAGGTGAAACGCTGCTGTACATGTACTTCTCAAAATTTAGTACACTGTATTCACGGTTGCAATATTGTCACCTGTACACTGGGGAGACTAAATGCAGACTGGGTGACTGTATTGCTAAACACCTCCATTCAGTGCACAAACGTAACCCCGAGCTTCCAGGCGTTTGTCATTTTAATTCTCCATCTTGCTCCCACTGACCTTTCTGTCCTTGACCAGCTACTGTATTCCAATGAAGCTCAATGCAAGCTCAGAAACAGCACCTTATCTTTCTATTGCCTTCTGGACTCACTGAATTCAAAAATTTTAGAATGCAACCTCTGCATCCATTTTGTTTTGTGTTTCTTTGCTGATTTGGATTTTTCCTCTTCTCGTTTATTTCCTTCAACTTTGTATTCAGACAGCAGCTTCCTGCCATTCACATCTCATCAAGTCGCATCTCATGTTTCTTTACTTGTCCCATTACCACTCCCTTTGGCCTTGCACCATGAAACCTTTGGGAACCTTTGCAAGGAGTCAGAGGAGGGGGGATCAAAGACAAGAACAAAAGACAGTAAGAGGAATAAGAAAAGTGATAGGCAGAGAAATCAAGGGCCAGAATCAAACAGGGACACAGTGAAAAATATTGGGAAGAGGACAAGTAATGTTAAAAAGACAAGCCTTAAGGCTTTGCGCCTTAACGTGCAGAGCATTCGCAATAAAGTGGATGAATTAAACACGCAAATAGATGTAAACAGGTATGATATAGTCAGGATTACGGAGACATGGCTGCAAAGTGACCAGGGATGGGAAATGAACATCCAGGGATATTCAGTATTTAGGAAGGACAGACGAAAAGCAAAAGACGGTGGAGTTGCATTGCTGGTTGAAGAGGAAATTAATGCAATGGTGAAGATCGTTATTAGTTCTGACGATGCGGAATCTGTATGGGTAGAGCTGAGAAACACTAAGGGGCAAAAAAAACGTCAGTGGGGGTTGTATATAGACTCCCAAACTGTAGTGATGTTGGGAATGGCATTAAACAGGAAATTAGAGATGCATGCGATAAAGGAACATCTGCAATTATGCGTGATTTTAATCTGCATACAGATTGGGCAAATCAAATTAGTCACAATACCGTAGAGGAGGAATTCTTGGAGTGTATATGGAATGTTTTTCTGGACCAATATATTGAGGGACCAACTAGAGAACAGGCCATTCTAGACTGGGTATTGTGTAATGAGAGGGGAATAATTGACAAACTAGTGGTGCGAGACCCCATGGGGACGAGTGACCAAAATATGATAGAATTCTTCATCAAGATGGAGAGTGACGTAGTTGATTCTGAGACTAGGGTCCTGAATCTTAGTAAAGGAAACTACAAAAGGTATGAGGCACGAGTTGACCATGACGGATTGGGAAACATTACTTAAAGGGATGACGGTGGATAGGCAATGGCAAACATTTAAAGAGCACATGGATGAACTACAACAATTGTTTATCCCTGGCGCAAAAGTAAAACGGGAAAAGTAGCCAAACCATGGCTTACAAGGGAAATTAGAGATAGCATTAGATCCAAGGAAGAGGCATATAAATTCGCCAGAAAAAACAACAGACCTGAGGATTGGGAGCAGTTTAGAATTCAGCAAAGGAGGACCAAGGGATTGATTAAGAAGGGCAAAATAGAGTACGAGAGCAAGCTTGCGGGGAACATAAAAACTGACTAAAAGTTTCTATAGGTATGTGAAGAGAAAAAGATTGAAGACAAATATAGGTCCCTTACAGCCAGAAACAGGGGAATTTATTATGGGGAACAAAAAAATGGCTGACCAACTAAATGCATACTTTGGTTCTGTCTTCACAAAGGAGGACACAAATATCATACCAGAAATGTTGGGGAACAGAGGGTTTAGTGAGAGGGAGGAACTGAAGGAAATCAGTATTAGTAGAGAAATGGTGTTGGGGAAATTGATGGGATTGAAGGCCGATAAATCTTCAGGGCCTGATAATCTATATCCCAGAGTACTTAAGGAAGTGGCCCTAGAAATAGCGGATGCATTGGTGGTCATCTTCCAAGATACTATAGACTCTGGAACAGTTCCTACAGATTGGAGGGTAGCTAATGTAACCCCACTATTTAAAAAAGGAGGTAGAGAGAAAGCAGGGAATTATAGACCAATCAGCCGGACGTCGGTAGTGGGGAAAATTCTAGAGTCCATTATCAAAGATTTTATAGCACAGCACTTGGAGAACAGTGGTAGAATCAGACAGACTCAGCATGGATTTACAAAAGGGAAATCATGCTCGACAAATCTACTAGAATTCTTCGAGGATGTAACTAGTAGAGTTGATGAGGGGGAACCAGTGGATGTGGTTTATTTGGACTTTCAGAAGGCTTTCGACAAAGTCCCACATAAGAGATTAGCATGCAAAATTAAAGCACATGGGATTGGGGGTAGTATATTGCGATGGATATAAAATTGGTTGGCAGATAGGAAACAAAGAGTAGGGATAAATGGGTCTTTTTCCGAATGACAGGCAGTGACTACTGGGGTACCGCAGGGATCGGTGCTAGGAGCTATTCACAATATACATTACTGATTTAGATTAGGGAACTAAATGTAATATCTCCAAATTTGCAGATGACACAAAACTGGGTAGGAGGATGAGTTGTGAGGAGGATGCAGGGAGGCTTCAGGGTGATTTGGACAAGTTGAGTGAGTGGGCTAATGCATGGCAGATGCAGTATAATGTGGATAAATGTGAGGTTATCCACTTTGGTAGCAAAAACGGGAAGGCAGATTATCTGAAAGGCTATAAACAGAGAGGAGAATATGCAGCAAGACCTGGGTGTTCTCGTACACCAGTCGCTGAAGGTAAGCATGCAGGTGTAACAGGCGGTAATAAAGGCATATGGTATGTTGGCCTTCATAGCGAGAGGTTTAGAGTACAGAAGCAGGGATGTCTTGCTGCAATTATAAGGGCTTTGATGAGGCCACACCTGGAATATTGTGCGCAGTTTTGGTCTCCTTAATCTGAGGAAGGATGTTCTTGCTATAGAGGGAGTGCAGCGAAGGTTTACCAGACTGATTCCTGGGATGACGGGACTGACGTATGAGGAGAGATTGAGTCGGTTAGGATTATATTTGCTGGAGTTCAGAAGAGTGAGAGGGGTGTCTCATAGAAACCTATAAAATTCTAACAGGACTTGACAGGGTAGATACAGGAAGGATGTTCCCGATGGTGGGAGTGGAGGAAAATGTAGCTGCTCTGATTAGTAAGTTTGCGGACGACACAAAGGTTGGTGGAGTTGCGGATAATGATGAGGATTGTCAGAGGATACAGCAGGATATAGATTGGTTGGAGACTTGGGCGCAGAAATGGCAGATGAGTTTAATCCGGACAAATGTGAGGTAATGCATTTTGGAAGGTCTAATGCAGGTGGGAGGTATACAGTAAATGGCAGAACCCTTAGGAGTATTGACAGGCAAAGAGATCTGGGCGTACAGATCCACAGGTCACTGAAAGTGGCAACGCAGGTGGATAAGGTGGTCAAGAAGGCATACGGCATGCTTGCCTTCATCAGTCAGGGCATAGAGTATAAAAATTGGCAAGTCATGCTGCAGCTGTACAGAACCTTAGATAGGCCACACTTAGAATATTGTGTGCAATTCTGGTTGCCACACTACCAGAAGGACGTGGAGGCTTTGGAGAAGGTACAGAGGAGGTTTACCAGGATGTTGCCTGGTCTGGAGGGCATTAGCTATGAGAAGAGGTTGGAAAAACTTGGATTGTTTTCACTGGAACGACGGAGGTGGAGGGGCAACATGATGGAGGTTTACAAAGTTATGAGCGGCATGGACAGAGTGGATAGTCAGAAGCTTTTTCCCAGGGTGGAAGAGTCAGTTACTAGGGGACATAGGTTTAAGGTGCGAGGTGCAAAGTTTAGAGGGGATGTGTGAGGCAAATTTTTTTTTTTTTTTTAATCTACACAGAGGGTGGTGAATGCCTGGAACTTGCTGCCGGGGAAGTGGTGGAAGCAGATACGATAGCGACGTTTAAGAGACATCTTGACAAATATATGAATAGGAAGGGAATAGAGGGATATGGGCCCTGGAAGTGCAGAAGGTGTTAGTTTAGGCAGGCATCAAGATCGGCGCAGGCTTGGAGGGCCGAATGGCCTGTTCCTGTGCTGTACTGTTCTTTGTTCTTTGTCCAGAACCAGGGGTCATAGTGTAAGGATACGGGGTAAAGCTTTCAGGACTGAGATGAGGAGAAATTTCTTCACCGAGAGTGGTGAGCCTGTGGAATTCGCTACCACAGAAAGCAGTTGAGGCCAAAACACTGAATGTTTTCAAAAAAGAGTTAGATATAGCTCTTGGGTCTAAAGGGATCAAAGGGTATGGGGCGAAAGCCGGAACAGGCTAAGGAGTTGGATAATCAGCCATGACCATAATGAATGGCGGAGCAGGCTCGAAGGGCCAAATGGCCTACCCTTGCTTCTATTTTCTACGTTTCTGTTTATGGTTCTATGAAACCTTTTGGCATTTAATCTCTCACGTCCTCTACCTTATCACAGACCTTCCCTTTTTTGGTTGTTCTCGTGTCACATTTACCTGAACAGTAACTGCATCTCCAAGACTAAATTACTGATTTTGAACAACTTGAGGACAGGACAAGAGTGCTTTTTTCCTGCATAAATTCACAAAGATACAAACATGGCACCTTCTGGCTTCATATTTTAAGTGCATTTTGCCTAAAAAAGCAAATTCATGCAATAGCACAAGTCTACTGAGATCAATACAACAAGGCTTAATGCCACTGTACAATTAGATCTAGCGATTCCTCACCTTGCAGTCGGCCCATTTCAGAATCATCAGACTCACTCTCTCCAGAAGTTGGCATTCCAACAGCTCCAGCAACAGAACTAGAAGCTAAAGTGAACAAAACTAAAGTTACTCCACTTTTGCAAAAAAAAAAAACTTGATTTGGTTACTTTAAAGGCATCAACAGAAGTCTGCTGAGTGTACTAGAAGCTGCATTAAAATACATCGGAGTTATAAACTCAGGTCAGAGCAAACTAATTTCTTTTCAGTTAGTTTCTCCAAGTATGTATAAAACACTATTTACTTAAATTGAAAATGACAAGCGCAAAAAAGTTTCATGCACTGAGTACAACAGTACTAATTAACTACCCATTAGGTATAGTACTTGGAACAACCATTCTGCTGGTCCCAAGTTCTTTTATCAAGTTTACCACTAAGTACTGGCAACAGCCTGACGATTTACAAGAAAATATTCCTCCAACCAGTAAAGGATTCACTGACAATTTCGATTTGGTATCTTATCCAGAGAGTAGAGGTGATTCACACCAGAGTGAGTTGATCCACTACTCAATAGAGGAAATTTACAGAAGTCTCGTTATTCCTCCATTGAAGCAGTCATGACCTCAGGTCAGACTGTGTTCTTTGATATGAGGCCTGCAGAATAGTCTACGTTTAGACATAACTTAAAATCAAGGAGATCCAATCACTCCAATTTAAAGAGAAACGTTAGGATACAAGAACTACAAGAACAGGTCGGCGCAACATCAAGGGCTGAAGGGCCTGTACTGCGCTGTAATATTCTAATTCTAATTCTAAAAAGGAGGATGACCTACATCTGAAAAATAAGGAAAACCATATTGGAGGTGATAATAAACTACACAAAAAAAAAACCAGAGCCCAAAAATAGAACATTCCACCCATCAAAAGAAATTATTGAAGCTTATGGAGCAGATATGTCAAAACCAGGGTCAAGAGTACAACCATTCTGAAAAAAATCAAAATAGGTGATCAAAGGGATTATAAATTTGTGGAGAACAAGATTAGGACTGCTGCTAGTGCCTGCTGGCATTATTTTCCAGACAACTCAAACCCAAAATCAAAAAGGTAGTCTCAGGTTTCCAAAGAACGTGCATGGAACCTCCACTGGAACTAGACTTAAGACATGCGCTGCACAACTGGAAATAAAGCCAGGTTGCTTGGATAAAGTGCTGAACTTCCACTTGACATACACAAGAGTAGAATATTTTCAGATCCTAGAAGCATCACCAAACCTCATTTAGAAACCCACTCTAAAGCCATGCTATCAATTGAAAGCTGAGGGAACAGCCATAGCATCTGAATATACTTTAATCTTAGACATTTAAAACAAATGTTGAAATTTTAACACTTATTTTGGAACTGATATTGATCAGTTGCAGATTTCTTGAATGCTTCTTAATACACAATTTACCCATCAGATTTGTTCTACATGGGAAAAGATTGGTTCTGGATCAGGCTCCATAATCTATGGGGTGGCGGTAGCAGTGTTGTCACTGGACTAGTAACCTAGAGACCCAGGGTATTGATCTGGGGAGGGTCACTGACCCGAAACGTTAACTCTGCTTCTCTTTCCACAGATGCTGCCAGACCTGCTGAGTGAATCCAGCATTTCTTGTTTTTGTATTGATCTGGGGACATGGGTTCGAATCCCACCACAGCAGAAGGTGGAATTTGAATTTAATTAATAAATCTGGAAATAAAAGCTAGTCTAATGATGGCCATGAAACCAGTCGATTGTTGTAAAAACCCATCTGGTTCACTAACTTCCTTTAGGGAAGAAAATCTGCTGTCCTTACCAGGTCTGGCTTACATGTGACTCCAGAACCACAGCAATGTGGTTAACTCTTACATGCCCTCTGAAATGGCCTAGCAAGCCACTTATACCTAACCCCTACGAAGTCAATAAAAAGGAATAATACCGGACGGACCACCCGGTAACGACCTCGGCACCGGAAACGACAACGGCAAACCCAGCCCTGTCGACCCTGCAAAGTCCTCCTTACTAGCATCTGGGGGCTTGTGCCAAAGTTGGGAGAGCAGTCCCACAGACTAGTCAAGCAACAGCCTGACATAGTCATACTCACGGAATCATACCTTACAGACAACGTCCCAGACACTGCAATCACTATCCCTGGGTATGTTTTGTCCCAATGGCAGGACAGACCCAGCAGAGGTGGCGGGACAGTGGTCTACATTAGGGAGGTAGTTGCCCTGGGCGTCCTCAACATCGACTCCGGACCCCATGAAGTCTCATGGCATCAGAGCAAGCATGGGCAAGATAACCTCCTACTGATTACCACCTACTGCCCTCCCTCAGCTGATGTCAGTAATCCTCCATGTTGAGCACCACTTGGAGGAAGCACTGAGGGTGGCAAGGGCACAAAATGAACTCTGGGTGGGGGACTTCAACGTCCATCACCAGGAGTGGCTCGGTAGCACCTCTACTGACCGAGCACTAAAAGACATAGCTGCTAGACTGGGTTTGTGGCAGGTTGTGGGGGAACCAACACAAGGAAAAAACATACTTGACCTCGTCCTCACCAATCTGCCTGCCGCAGATGCTTCTGTCCATGACTGTATTGGTAGGAGTGACCACCGCACAGTCTTTGCGGAGACGAAGTCCCGCCTTCACAGTGAGGATACCGCCCATCGTGTTGTGTGGCACTATCACCAGGCTAAATGGGATAGATTTCGAACAGATCTAGCTATGCAAAACTGGGTATCCATGAGGTGCTGTGGGCCATCAGCAGCAGCAGTATTGTACTCAAAAACAATCTGTAACCTCGTGGCCCACAGCACCATTACCATCAAGCCAGGAGACCAACCCTGGTTCAATGAAGAGTGCAGGAGGGCATGCCAGGAGCAGCACCAGGCATACCTCAAAATGAGGTGTCAACCTGGTGAAGCTACAACCCAGGACTACTTGCATGCCAAACTACATATGCAGCATGCAATAGACAGAACTAAGCTATCCCATAATCAACAGATCAGATCTAAGCTCTGCAGTCTTGCCACATCCAGCCGTGAATGGTGATGGACAATTAAACAACTAACTGGAGGAGGTGGCTCCACAAATATCCCCATCCTCAATGATAGGGGAGCCCAGCACATCAGTGCAAAAGACAAGGCTGAAGCATTTCCAACAATCTTCAGCCAGAAGTGCCAAGTTGATGATCCATCTCGGCCCCCTCGAGGTCCCCACGATCACAGATGCCAGTCTTCAGCCAATTCGATTCACTCCGCATAATATCAAGAAACGATTGAAGGCACTGGATACTGCAAAGGCTATGGGTCCTGACAATATTCCGGCTATAGCACTGTAGACCTGTGCTCCAGAACTTGCCGCACCCCTAACCAAGCTGTTCCAGTATAGCTACAACACTGGCATCGACCTGGCAATGTGGAAAATTGCCCAGCTATGTCCTGTACACAAAAAGCAGGACAAGTCCAACCCGGCCAATTCCTGCCCCATCAGTCTACTCTCAATCATCAAAGTGCTGGAAGGTGTCATCAACAGTGCCATCAAGCAGCACTTGCTTTGCAATAACCTGCTCAATGATACCCAGTTTGGGTTCCTACCACAACCACTCAGCACCTGACCTCATTACAGCCTTGGTTCAAACATGGACAAAAGAGCTGAACTCAAGGTGAGGTGAGTGATTGCTCTGGACATCAAGGCAGCATTTGACTGAATATGGCAATGGGAATCCGGGAGAAAACTCTGCCGGTTGGAGTCATACCTAGCACAAAGGAAGATGGCTGTGGCTGTTGGAGGTCAACCATCTGAGCTCCAGGACATCACTGCAGGAGTTCCTCAGGGTAGTGTCCTAGGCCCAAACATCTTCAGCTGCTTCATCAATGACCTTCCTTCAATCGTAAGGTCAGAAGTGGGGATGTTCGCTGATGATTGCATTATGTTCAGCACCATTCGTGACTCCTCAAATACTGAAGCAGTCAGTGTAGAAATGCAGCAAGACCTGGACAATATCCAGGTTTGGGCGAAGTGGCAAGTAACATTTGTGCCACACAAGTGCCAGGCAATGATCATCTCCAACAAAAGAGAATCTAACCATCTCCCCTTGACATTCAATTGCATTACCATCGCTTAATTCACCCACTAACAACATCCCAGGGGCTACCATTGACCAGAAACTGAACTGGAATAGCCATATAAATACCGTGGCTACAAGAGCAGGTCAGAGGCTCGGAATCCTGTGGCGACTAACTCACCTCCTGACTCCCCAAAGCCTGTCCGCCATCTACAAGGCACAAGTCAGGAGTGTGATGGAATACTCTCCACTTGCCTGGATGGGTGCAGCTCCAACAACACTCAAGAAGCTTGACACCATCCAGGACAAAGCAGCCCGCTTGATTGGCACACCATCCACAAACAAACCAACATTCACTCCCTCCACCACGGACGCACAGTGGCAGCAGTATGCATCATCTACAAGATGCACTGCAGCAACGCACCAAGGCTCCTGAGACAGCACCTTCCAAACCCACGACCTCTACCAGCTAGAAGGACAAGGGCAGCAGTTACATGGGAACACCACCACCTGAAAGTTCCTGTCCAAACCACACACCATCCTGACTTGGAACTATCTCGCCGTTCCTTCACTGTCGCTGGGTCAAAATCCTGGAACTCCCTTCCTAACAGCACTGTGGGTATAGCTACCTCACATGGATTGCAGAGGTTCAAGAAGGCAGCTCACCACCACCACCTTCTCAAGGGCAATTAGGGATGGACAATAAATGCTGGCATTGCCTGTGACGCCCATATCCCATGAATGAATAAAAAAAGTCTTCAACTCAACCATTTTTGCCATGCACTGCATTCTGCAAAAAATTATATATCACTACATTTTTTAAAGTCTGGTTAAAAGAGAATGGTTATTTCTTACCTGACGCGCCTTGAGGTACATCTTCTGTGCGTGTAGAAGAATTTGCTCCATCCTGGTTGTTATCAGGATCTGCCATCTTCTCCTGTCGGCGAGCCTCAGATGCTCCTCTTTTGCCCAGGCCAGAGCCTCGCCGACTATTTTCAGGAGTGGAGAAGAAAATAACACATGAAATTCTTTTCACCTTCTAATTAACACAAAGAAACTGCTGTGACAAGTCAGCAACTCCATCTGGTGAAACCAATAGCATCTGGTACACATTCACATTATGTTCAGAACAGCAACAAATTTCCATTTGAAGTGACTTGCACTGTTCACCATACCGCTGTGAGGAATTCCTAGCACTTGTCAGCAATCTAACAACTAATGACCGTCCTCGTTTGGTCGAAAGATGGAGAAAGGTGTGTAAAGAATAGCCTATCAGTTTCTTTGGGATTAAAGTTGCTACAAGTTGATGCACATTTGCAACTAAATTAAATTAATCTTCCAAGGCAGATTTGACAATTCAATACCTGGTACTCCAAAGCACTGTAGACCACACAACTGAATGTACTCTAACCCTATGTATTTAGCAGCCTGATCATGTGGAATTTTATTTATGGGCATCACCAGTTTAATTTTGATATTGCAATTTTTGCTGAGCTCGGTGAATTTGAGTTCACAATTCAAGCTGAAAAATCTAAACCCATATAGGGTTAAGTTTGTCCAATTATGGAGTGCATTCTTGCTTCCCATAGCAACATACCCTAGTTACCCAACTTGAACGAGCCACTAAGCAGTGGATCAACTCACTGCGGTCTGAACAAGTGGAGTGATGGCTTTCGCCCCCTAAACGAGCACAGGATCACTACAAGAGTTTTACCCACCGAAATTACATCTTATTATGTTTTCTGCTGCTTGTACAATAAGGGCTTTTACCATCAGGTTACTTGTAGACAAGCTAAAAGAATCCCACCCCCAAGTGACTGGTCTAAATCTCTAGGTTCTATCACTGCAATACACATTTACTGAAGTAACCACATGACTAAGGAAAATATTACACATCTTAGTTATTTCCAAGTTCTTTTTGACACCGGAAACATCAGAGGAATGTAGGATGGCATTGAGAGCGCTTTTGGGCCAACCAGCAAGAAGATCGCCCCCCCCCCCCCCTCAAGTCTAAATCAGAGGACACGATCACTGACCAACGCAAGCAAATGGACTGCAGGGTGGAGCAATACCTAGAACTGTACTCCAGGGAAAATGTTGTCACTGATACAGCCCTCAATGCAGCCCAGTCTCTGCCAGTCATGGATGAGCTGGACGAACAGCCAACAAAATCAGAACTCAGTGATGCCATTGATTCTCTAGCCAGTGGAAAAGCCCCTGGAAAGGACGGCATTACCCCTGAAATAATCAAGAGTGCCAAACCTGCTGTACTCTCAGCACTCTATGAACTGCTTTGCCTGTGCTGGGATAAGGGAGCAGTACCACAGGACATGCGCGATGCCAATATCACCACCCTCTGTAAGAGCAAGGTGACCACGGTAACTGCAACAACTACCGTGGAATCTCTAAAATAAAAGCAAAATACTGCGGATGCTGGAAATCTGAAACAAACAAGAAATGCTGGAATCACTCAGCAGGTCTGGCAGCATCTGTGGAAAGAGAAGCAGAGTTAACGTTTCGGGTCAGTGACCCTTCTTCTGACCCTTCTTCTGAGTTCCGAAGAAGGGTCACTGACCCGAAACGTTAACTCTGCTTCTCTTTCCACAGATGCTGCCAGACCCGAGTGATTCCAGCATTTCTTGTTTCTGTTACCGTGGAATCTCCCTGCTCAGCATAGTGGGGAATGTCTTCGCTCAAGTCGTTTTAAACAGACTCCAGAGGCTGGCTGAGCGTGTCTACCCTGAGACACAGTGCGGCTTTCGAGCAGAGAGATCCACCACTGACATGCTGTTCTCCCTTCGCCAGCTACAGCAGAAATGCCACGAACAGATGCCCCTCTACTATAAAAGCAAAATACTGCAGATGCTGGAAATCTGAAATAACAAGAAATGCTGGAAATACTCAGGAGGTTTGGCAGCATCTGTGGAGGGAGAAGCAGAGTTAATGTTTCAGGTCAGTCACCCTTCTTCAGAACTAGCAAATATTAGAAATGTCAGAGGTTATAAGCAAGTAAAGTGGGGGTAGGCAAGAGATAACAAAGGAGAAGGTTTAAATAGGACAAGGTCACAGAATAGCTGACCAGGAGGTCATGGAGCAAAGGCAAACAATATGTTAATGCTGTGTTGAAAGACAAAGCATTAGTGCAGCTAGGGTGTTAATGGACTGAAAATTGAACAGCTGCAAGTACAAACATGAAAAAAAAACAGTGGGTAAGCAAACTGAACATACTAAGATGAAATGAAATAAAACAAACAAAAAAATATAGAAAAGGAAAAAGAAAAAAAAACTAGAATTAAAAGTTATGGGGGGGTCCAGTCATGCTCTGAAATTATTGAACTCATTGTTCAGTCCGGCAGGCTGTAGTGTGCCTAGTCGGTAAATTAGATGCTGTTCTGAGCTTGCGTTGATGTTCACTGGAACACTGCAGCAATCCCAGGACAGAGATATGAGCATAAGAGCCGGGGGGGGGGGGGGGGGGGGGTGGGGAAGTGTTGAAATGGCAAGCAACCGGAAACTCAGGGTCCTACTTGCGGACTGAGCGGAGGGGTTCCACAAAGCGGTCACCTAGTCTGAGTTTGGTCTCCCCAATGTAGAGGAGACCACATTGTGAGTAGCGAATACAGTATACTACATTGAAAGTAGTACAAGTAAATCGCTGCTTCACCTGAAAGGAGTGTTTGGGACCTAGGATAGTGAGAAGAGAGGAGGTAAATGGGCAGGTATTACACCTCCTGCGATTGCAGGGGAAGGCGATGAGGTGGTGGGGGTAATGGAGGAACGGACCAGGGTGTCACGGAGGGAACGATCCCTTCGGAATGCTGACAGGGGAAGGGAGGGGAGGGGAAGATGCGTTTGGTAGTGGCATCATGCTGGAGGTGGCGGAGATGGCGGAGGATGATCCTTTGGATATGGAGGCTGATGGGGTGGAAAGTGAGGACAAGGGGAATCTTGTCATGATTCTGGGAGGGAGGGGGAAGGGGTGAGGGTAGAGGTGCGGGAAATGGGATGGACACTGTTGAGGGCCCTATTAACCACAGTGGGGGGGGGGGGGGGGGGGGGGGGGGGGGGAATTCTCGTTTGAGGAAAAAGGAAGACATATCAGAAGCGCCGTCATGCTCCTCTACATTGCTTTCATAGGTCTCACCAAAGCCTTTGACCTCATCAGCAGTTGTGGTTTCTTCAGACTACTAGCAAAAATCGGATGTCCAAAGCTACAAAGTATCACCACTTCATTCCATGACAATATGAAAGGCACAATTCAGCATAGCGGTGCCTCATCAGACCCCTTTCCTATCCTGAGTGGCGTGCAACAGGGTTGTGTTCCACACCTACACTGTTTGGGATCTTCTTCTCACTGCTGCTCTCACATGCTTTCAAGTCTTGAGGAATTTTCCTCCACACAAGATCAGATGGCAGGTTGTTCAACCTTGCCCGTCTTAGAGCAAAGACCAAAGTACGGATCATCACCAGGGAACTCCTCTTTGCTGACGATGCTGCATTAATATCCCACACAGAGGAGTGTCTGCAGAGACTCATCGACAGGATTGCGGCTACCTGCAACAAATTTGGCCTAACCATCAGCCTCAAGAAAACAATCATGGGACAGGACTTCAGAAATGCTCCATCCATCAATATCGGCGATCACACTCTGGAAGTGGTTCAAGAGTTGACCTACCTAGGCTCAACTATCACCAGTAACCTGTCTCGCGATGCAGAAATCAACAAGCACTTGAGAAATACATCCGCTGCTCTGACCAGACTGGCCAAGTGGGTGTGGGAAAATGGCGCACTGACACAGAACACAGAAGTCAGAGTGTTTAAAGCCTGTGCAATCAGTACCTTGCTCTACAGCAGCAAGGCCTGGACAATATATGTCAGCCAAGAACGATGGCTCAACTCATTCCATTTTTGCTGCCTCCGGAGAATCCTTGGCATCAGGAAGCAGGATCTCCAACACAGAAGTCGAGGCGGCCAACATCCCCAGCATATACACCCTACTGAGCCAGCGGAACTTGAGATGGCGTGGCCACGGGAGCCACATGGAAGATGGCAGGCCCAAGGACGCATCGTACAGCGAGCTCATAACTGGTATCACACCCACGGGCAGTCCATGTCTCCACTTTAAAGACGTCTGCAAACGCAACATGAAGTCATGTGACATTGACCACAAGTCGTGGGAGTCAGTTGCCAGTGATCACCAGAGCTGGCGGACAGCCATAGAGGCGGGGCTAAAGAGTGGCTAGTCGAAGAGACTTCACAGTTGGCAGGAAAAAAGACAGAAGCGCAAGGAAAGAGCCAACTGTGTAACAGCCCCGACAACCAATTTTATCTGCAGCGCCTGTGGAAGAGTCTGTCCCTCTAGAATTGGCTTTTATAGCCACTCCAGGCACTGCTCCATAAACCACTGACCAACTCTAGGCACTTACCCATTGTCTCGAGACAAGGAGGCCAAAGAAGAAGAATACTGTTTTACTATCACTTTACTTGAAGAGCTCTTCCTTCAGTAGAGCCTGACACATACTAAATTTCCACTTATCACCTACCAAATACATTTGGGGTGGCTCTTTTGCACTAGTCTAATGTTGGGAGACAGAATTTGGTGCTGAATTCAGGTGTAGTAGTTATCAAAAATTAACCCAATGCATCAAGTCTATGAATTCAATTTTCTTCCCCACTCCGTTTTGTGCACTTAGATTTAAAAAATTCAAACCATTTTCATCTTTTTGCACTACTCACGTCTCCATTATTTGCACATTTTCTGTTCAGTTGGCATGCGACATGGTTTACCACAGTACGAGAGCATAATAAATAGGAGTAATAGGCTATACAGCGCCTTGAGCCTGCTCCACCCTTCAGTAAAACTATGGATGATCCTCTGCCTCAACTCCACTTTCTCGTCTGCTCCATGTATCCTTCAACTCCCCTGGAGTCTACTTGACGACTAAGCATACAGAGCCTTCTGGGGTACAGAATTCTGAAGACTCACTCTCTGAAGAAATTCCTCCTCATCTAAATCCTAAATGGCTGACCCCATAGTTCTAGACACTCTAGTCAGGGGAAACAAACTTTTGGCAATTACTCTGTCAAGAGTTTTATGCTTCAGAAAAACCACCTCATACTTCTACACTCCAGCATATAGGCCCAATCTATTCAACCCATCATAGGACAACTCCTCATCCCAAGAATCAAGTGAACCTTCGCTGCACGGCCTCAGACAAGTATATCCTTCCTAAGGAGACAAAACTGCACAGTACTCCAGGTGTAAAGCCCCATGCAATTGTAGCAAAACTTCCATACTATTGTACTTCATCGCCCTTGCAGTAAAGGCCAACATGTCATTTGCATTCATAATTGCTTATTGTACCTGCAGACTGATTATGAAACACAAATCTGATTAACATTTAAAATTAAATCTGATCTTCTGTTCTTCCTACCAAAGTGAATCACCTTCCATTTTCCCACATTACACCCATCTGTTACTTGATTGTCCATTCCATCTTTATCCCTTTGCAGCCTCTGTTCTATTCACAGCTTAGTGTCCCACCTAACTTTGCATCAGCAGCAAGCTTGAATACATGACTCTCGGTACCTTCATATAGGTCATTAGAGATTTTAAATAGTTGAGGCCCTAAACCAATCCTTGTGGCACCCCACTCGTTGCAGCCTTCCAGCTTGAAAATGCCCCATTAATCTTTATTCTGCTTTCTGTCCATTAACCAATTCTCCATCCATCGAAGTTCCGAAGAAGGGTCACTGACCCGAAACGTTAACTCTGCTTCGCTTTCCACAGATGCTGCCAGACTTGCTGAGTGGCTCCAGCATTTCTTGTTTTCACTCCATCCATCCATATTATCTCTCACCCAATGAGTCCTTAATTTGTGAAATAAACTTTTACGTGGCACCTTTTGAAAATTCAAGTACACTACTGGTTTCTCTACCTACTTCCTTACATCAAGAAACTAATAACTTTCAAAATTTCCCTTTCAAAAAAATGTCGACTCATCACTAATCACTGCCTTGTTAATACTTCCTTAATAGATTCCAGCATTTTCCTGACTAGTCACAATGCAGTATAGGTAGTGTAGTTCTACCAGGAGCAGAAGAAAACATCTCATACAGATTCCAATATCCCCAGTACCGACTGCCCAGTAAAATTTTTAACTCTGGGACTAAAGCACAAATCAAGATCCAAGTCTGAGAAGACAGTCTTCACAAGTAAACTTTCTTGCAGATATTTATATTAATTTTATATTAATCGGCATGCAATTTTTTTTTCATGTGTTTACTAGGATACAAGTGTTCTTGGTATATGCCAGAGTTCAAAAGAAAAATGGTAGCTGGACAAAGTAATGATTTATTTTCTAATAGTTACTGATTCCAGGCAACTGTATTTGAAAGAAAAGGTTTGGGTGGCTTAATTGGATAGTTTTGTGGCAATTGCTCACTGATCGTACAAAGTAGTGATATCTGGTGATTGAACAAAGCTAATCGGCCAGTTCTCATTTGTTGTGGGACGTTCCTATTGAAAAATTGGCTGTCACATTTACCAACATAAGTGACCACACTTAGCGGCTACAATACACTTTGGAGCTTCTTGGTTTTGATCAGACCCTATAAAAATGTCCATTTTTAGCAATGCATTTAACAATTTTTTTCCCATCCAATCATGCATTTATGCCCAATGGAAACTTTCAAGTCAAGACTTCAAGGCTGCACAACATATATTAACTAAAGCTACATCTATATCCCAAAAAATTGTACCTGGCAGTAATTTAAGATTAAACTATCCATTTCAATATTGCAGGAACAAAGAAATTGATTCAGATGATCTGTTATATTTTCCAAACTTAAGAGGGTATATTCTGTTAAAATCTGTAAAGTTGGAGATTAATTAAAACTACAACTTCAATATGATGCAATTCCCCTTTCTCTTACACTCCACTCGTGTAGCCAAATTAGACAGTTACAGATGCTATTAGGATCTCTTCCACAGTATTATCTGCCAGGTATGTTTAAATTAAGTGAGTTTTTTTTTTGACACAAGGAATATCTAAGTGGAAATATCAATCAAGATCAGGATTGAAACTTGTCATAGAAGGCCAAAGCTCTATCAATGTCATTACTAGGCCATTCACTCCGAGTTCAACTACATGTAGAGGATGGAGACAAATCTGAAAATAGCCTAAATTCTAAGTTGCTGGTTAGTAAACTAGGTAGTAGTATAGGGTCATCTTACAAAAAGAACAGTAGAAGCCAGGCCATTTGAGCACCCACAGGAACTCAGAATGCAATCACAAAGCAAAGCAGTCATTTGGGAGAAACCAATCCAATGCTACTGTCATTAGTCATATATGAAAAAATAACAATGACCATAAAGGTATGACCACAGTTTGAAAAGGCCATTTTAGGTCAATTAAGCCACTTCAACATGATCACAATATAAGTTTGACTTCAGACCAAAACCTGGAGAAAGCTTGCACTATAGTTCCAATACTCATGTTGAATTCTGAAAGCATTTACCTGGTACTAGCACAGGAGCCCGTGGTCTTTTGACGTGTGCTCCGCCTCAAACTGGGGAGCTCTGCTGGTGGCGACTCACTGCGTTTCTTAGTAGACCTTCTCAAGCCTTTAAAAAGTTCAACAGTAGAGATCAGTGAAGTCATACATCAGGGTAAAAATATTTGTGTAGCTCCAACAACTTAAATACACTCAATGGAATATTGGTAGCTACAATTTAGCACCGCACACCAAAGGCAGACATCTAGCACAGTTACATTACTATCAATTTGTATTGTAACTTATCTAGTGGTGCAGTTTTAAAAAAATTTTGCCAAAGTTCATATGTTTAGAAAGATTAAACATGATTGTTTGACAGTTCAAATGAACATCTCAAAAGGATATGAAAGTGAGAGAGAACTGGCATAGCTGTATAATATCCCAAATACCAAGTGTAGTATACAATCTCCTTGCTTTGATTCAGTTTCTCTCCAAAATTATGCTGAATTTTTGGATAGGATAAGGACACAACATACAAAGCCAATGTTCTGTAACTAGTCAGTGTGGTGTTTTACTAGCCCTCATTGTTGCCCATCAAGAAATGGACTATTTCTATTCAACAGTCTTAGTCAACTAAGTTCAATTCACCAAGGAGGTCATCACAACTTTAAAAGTACCCTAAAGAGTTTTTATAATTGCAGCTTTAAAGGCCTTAGTAACCTTACTTGTACAAGTTAGTGCAGTATATTTGAAAGACTTTCATTGGGAAAATGCTGATTCTGGAGCCTAGCTCAGAGTTTGAGAGAGTGAAACGCATGAGCTTCCTTTTCCAAATAATTTCTAAATTAAATTCATTTAAACACATCATAAACTAAGGCTGAAGCGCAGGTTTAATGCAGCATTTCATTTCGATGGGGCACATTAGCAGGACAAAATCCAGATTAATTACTGGAAATGCAAGAATGCAGAAGAGGTCACAGATTCAACAACAGCCAAATACAATAAAATTAGATACTCTGAACAAGGGACAGACATCAAACCTTTCCCGCTACCAAGGAAAACTGAAGGGCTAGCAATAATTCTCAGCAATACCCCAAGTATCTGTTTGGTAGAAGGTCAAATGTCTTGAGGTGCTTGAATGAATGACTTATTAGGAAAACCATACAACTGTAATTTATTTGCCTTATCTGCTACAGAAAGTTACCCAAAGCATGGCATGGAAGAATGCGCACACTTTGCTTTTAAAATGAACACAACAGTACATACTGGTATGTATTATATTTCATACTTGCGACAATTATGGATCAGAACTTGTGCAACAGTTAAGGTTAGCTGACTCACCATTTAAGATTTTGGTTAGTTCAGCATTTCATCTACATATTGAATTGTTTACATAAATGGAGTTAACAGTTCCAAAACTGGACAATTATACAAATGTTAATTTGTGGCACGATCGAATCCAAAATTCAATTAATTTCATCAACTCACTGGCTAACTTTGCTTGTAGGCCTGAAGGCCCCGGTTTTGAAGTCTCCGATTTGGAAGACCCTGGGAGTGACAGTTTTGCTTTCGGCAGGCTAACTTTGGGGCTAAAACGAGCAGCCCACTCAAATTTAGAGGAACCACCAGTTTTGCTCTGCTCCTTTTCCCGACTGCTTCTGCGAGGACTGGGGCTGGAAGCCGAGCGCGAGCGACGAGCCTTATTCTGATCTTTTCCTTGTTTTAGCCTGGCTCCCTGAGGCACAACAGCAGAGACAGTAGCAGAAGAGGATGATGATGTAGAGGCAGAAGAAGAAGAATCAGTGACAGTGCTACACCCAGCTTTGGCTGAGGTCGCTGATTTTGAAGCCAGCTTGGTTGGTTTAGCAGACCTCTCTTCAGCACTGATCGAGTCAGCCACAGAATCACTGTTTACAGAAGTTGTAGTTTCAATCTTTTTCCTTTTTTGAAAGGGTGAGGCACCAGCAGGCCCAGTCTGTTTTCTACTCTGGGTCTTACTTGTGGATGCTGCCTGGGCAGTTCTTATCTGCTGATCTTGCACAGGCTTCCTTTTCTTTGGGGACTTTGTTTGCACCTTGTGTTTTTGCGTTTCAGTAGGATTCTCTGAGGGCTGAAGTGCTTTGGGCCTTTTTGCAGAGCAGGTGGAGTTTGAACTGCTGTAATCAGGACTTGGACCACGTTTCAGACCCCTCAAACTGCTTTTGGAGCTGTCCCTTTTAGTTTGTCCCGTTTTGGGTCTTTCTGACCTAATTCTATCTTCTTGCTGTGGCACAGAAGCAACTGAAGAACTACTACAGCTCCTGGAGTTCCTGAAAAGGCAACATTGAAAGATTATATATGCATCCATGGCAATAGTTATACATGCAATTCCAAACATTCACAGAGTAGAAGCTTCACAATGGCTGTAGCTTTTCAAAACAAGCAATTTGCATTAACTTTATTGCCAATTTCCAAATGCCAAGATCTTGACAAACATGAAGCTGCCAAATTTTCAAACTTAGTGCTTCCTTATGTGTGTGTATAGGAAGCCAGTATTTTGCAGACCTGGATCTTTGGGCTTTGGACAGAAGACTGCATCTCAACCATTTGTGCAATCATGTGAAACGTGTCAAGTAAAAGTAAAGAAGTGCATGTGTTATGCAATGTTGTGGAAAGTATGAAATAATGTTCCAAACATTTTTCTTAGATGCCTGCCTGGGAAGTAAGCAAGCTTTCTTCCTTAATCCTATTAAACTAAATTGAATGTCACTCAAGAATCCACAAGGACTTTAAAATGGGCTTTCCTATTGGAACTTCTGTCCCTGGAGTGGAGGTATAGTGACTGAGCCTTCCAAAAAAAATCGACATCAGACAATATTAACAGAAGATTGGAAAACTAAATCCAGTAAGCGAAGGGTTCAATTATGACCTGGAATTTTCCCAATAAGCAAGGATAAACCCAATCTTACTTTAACTTTGCAATCAAGATTATCCAGGTGTTGTTATACAAGTGGTAGATTTAAAAAACAATGCAATCATTTAAGTCTGCCATTTACTGTAGCTTTAACCTGAAAAAAACCCCACAATACTCCAAGATACTGAAAATTCTGTCGAAACAAACTCTGACCTTATCAAGATGGAGAAAGTTACAAACTGGAATCAGCCAACTCCAGAGCCAGGCAATTCCCTACTGGGAGGGTAATAATGAAAATCATTCCTAATGGAGTACAAATTGAAAAATTCCAGCCAAAGTTGACGAGATTGCCCTCTATTTCTTGCCAAGAAATTGCAGACTATATGATAGAGATATGGTCACTTTTTGTTGCTAAACCTAATTATTAAATTGCATCACAGCTATTAACTTTGCAGCAGCTGCTGGCTCTGGTATAGTGCTTCTAAAGGGGCACAAGTTTTACTCAAAACCCCTACTTGCAAAAAAACTCATTTAGAAATGCTTGTTCCTACTCCTCCCTTCAGAGGCACTTGGCTTCCTCATTTTAACCCCTTACCACTTCCAACTCCTGTCTACTGCTTCAATATTCCTGCTACATAGTGAGGCAGGTACTAGCGCCCTCAAAACTAAACAATTGGAACTGGATTCCATCGCCAAGTAAAGCAGGAGAATGGAACCAAGGGCATAAATTTGAACTAACTTGGGAAGTTTGGGATTTACAGATTCCCAAAAAGTGGTCATGATTCTCCAGTTGCCCTGACAAAAAGCAACCAGGGAACACAGCAGATATCCTGTGCACAGAATTTCTAATTAGTCAGGCATTATGGAGGCCACATCATTTTTACTTCAGAGTATTAAATAAGCAACTTATTTAATAAATTTGCTTTTGGAAGATTGATGTGTCTTAAGGCATCTAGTTTAACCAGTCAAGAAGATACTGCTATAAAGCAAAATATCTTAATACCTTCGTGACACACGCCCTCTGGATTGTCCAGAGGTAGCGTCTGACGGCAATTTTGTTGCTTTAGCTGTTGGCCTACTTGGAATCGGCTTCTGTTTCCTCTCTTCCGACTGTGATCTATTGCAAAATAAAACAAAGGGAAGGAATCTAAAAAAAAACATCTCAATTCCTCAAATATATTACAATTAGAACATGGCATATTGCAAATTTCATAGCCCTATGCATAAATAATTTCCAGGATAGGCTTTTACCATCTTTAAAATGAAATTAAAAATTTTGCACTTAGAATTCATTACATTCAGGATCAGTAAACAAAGCTAATTTTTTTTTTAAACTGTTATGAATGGAACACTTGTCTTTTAGGAAAAAGATGGGGGGAAATTTCTTCAGAGTGTTGAAAATCTTTGTAATTCTCTACCCCAAGGGGTTGTGGATGCTCCATCACTGAATATATTCAAGGTTGAGACAGACAGATTTTTGGTCTCAGGGAATCGAAGGATTATGGAGAGCAACTGGGAAAGTGGAGTCGAGGCCAATGATCAGCCATGATTGTACTGAATGGCACAGCAGGCTTGAGGGGCTGTAAGCTCTACACCTGCTCCTATTTATGTTCAAATTCAGGCACTAATCAAACAAACACTCAGATCAAATACAAGGTAAAGTTCTTACTATTCTTTGCTAATCAAGCGCATCTCTTACTTCACTAATTTGTTGCTTTTCAGTTCACAAATGAAACATGCTCTACCCAGAGTGAAAAATGCCCAATTAGTTCTAAATTATGGCAGTTCTGTGGGTGCACGCCCACTAGGAACTAGACTGATTGCACCAAGCTGACAACTTCTATCCCACCATGGGCCGGTCAGAAAAAAAAAGTTATTTATACTCCAAATGTTTTAAAAATATACTCATTTTACTTGCCTTCCTCCTGCTGCTTCGTCTTGTGGCTGGGCCCCGGCAGTGTTCCTCTGTGAACGTCGCAGTGACCCCCCTGTATTGTAATTAGGCCGGTTGGACATTGGCACCTCTCTCCTTAAGGGACATACCCTTTCTAGACACTATCATTCACTGAAACAAAACATTTTAAAATCAGAATAGAAATAAAATAATTTGAACTACTTAAAGGTTAAAAAGTTAGTTAAACTAGTACAATGGTAATGCAATTATTTCATGGGAGTTGTCACTTATAAGCAGCAATGAATTTGGTATAATCGTTCATGGTTAGACAGCCAAATATTCAGCTAATCTGAATTCAATTCTTCATTTTAAACCATCCCCTCTCTCATTGGGTACAGCAATTACAGAATTGTAATTGGTCATTGGGGTGATTGGTATTAATGGAATGTAAATTAACCTCCAGGTTTAAAAATAGGCATCAAGCACGGATATCCACACTTCACTGCTTTAAATTTTGCACCTTATAACCAAGTATCTAGATTTACACTTAAGTTTTTCACAAACAGGATACTAAGTAGATGAGTCAAATTCACAAAAAAGCTTCAACTGCTCTAGTTCAGACAGCTGAAGGAAGGAGCTCTGTACTTTAAAAGTTGTTAATGAAAAAGGCCATGCCAAAAGGCAGATTATTTCATGCTTCTTAATTCAACAGGTACAATTTATAACAGCAGTGGGCACTTCTAGTGTTGACTTGGTTCATCTGGCAGCATTCTTGGCCAAGTCAGAAGGTTGTGGATTCAAACCCCACTCCAAGACATCAGCAGAATCTAGGTTTACATTGAACTGTCAGAGGCAGAGTCACTGCAGAAGCAATAAACTAAGGCCCCATTTGGCTGCTCAGGCATAAGGTATATTGCCATGATGTCTAAGAGCTAGGGAGTTTTCTTGGTGCCTTGTTCAATATTTACCCTTGAAACCATCAAAACAGCTCTCTGAAAGAGGGTTCAGTTTTGAGCACAAAAGTACTCGTCATCTTGGCTAGTCCTTCATTTGAAGTATTTGACTTTGCTCCTTTACAATCAAGAAGCATACAGACCCAAAAGAACTTCCATTAGAAGTATATGGAAAAGAAAAGCAGTTATACATTGGTAAATATATTTTTTCTGCTCAAGCTAATGATACTATTTTAGGTGAAAACTACCCTGAATACCAAACATAAGTCATCATGGTCAACTAGGCATGAAAGTTGCTTGCTGTGCAAGTAGAAAGAGCAAAAATGTATTTTCAGACAATTCAATAAACCACAAATTTAAATGGGTTAGATGTGAGCTAATGGTTCTCAGATGTGGTAGGAGCAACTGAGCAATGATTTGTAATTTCAACTTGAGGAACTCAACATACGTTGAGTGAGGAATTCAACATATGTTGACTCAAGTTCTTCACAAGGGAAGGTGCTAAGCTACAACTGCCTCTTAAAGAAGCTGTTCTTAGATGTCAAGTGGTAGGATCTCACCCTGAAGCGTTAAGTGAATTAGGTAGGCCAGGAAAATCTATTCAGCTTTGTACAGTTCCAGGTCAAATGCATGTTTGTATGTTAACACATTATGGGCTACATGTGTAAAACTGCAGAAATAAGAACACTACCTATGATAAAGAACCTGCATATATTAAAACACAGCAAGACGCCAGATTCAGTGCTCAGCTACAGTAGATATGAAGAGTAGTTTTCTTCGTCCAATAATTACAGCTGTGAAGAAAATAGAAGGCAACATGTATGGAGACATTCACTGCAAAAAAGTTCCCTTGCATGCCACAAGGTTGACCACCTGCCTCAGCAAAATATGCAAATATTAGTTCTAGAAAATGTCCAGGACATTCACCTCATTAACCCATGGACGAGAAAATTTACTCGTGAAGTTTACTTTATCTATCATCACTGCTCAAGTCATCAGCTATGATATCCCACACACCTATGTATGATGCATTAAGTATTGCTTCAAGTATAGGAATGAGCATCAGCTCCTCTTTCCTACGTTGTACATTAAAACATCAGCTTTTGGATCAATGATTACAGATTTGTTCCCAAATAACTAACCATACTGTTAAGCTCAAGTTTGTTTGAAGTTGCATGTGATTGCATCCATCCCCAATAATGAGGGAAGGTATCAAGACGTTAGCACAAATTTTAACATTTGCAAGATTTCAGCCATTGGTTTTCCTTTGATATTGGGCTACGTAACCAGAACAAGCAGAGACAATTGCCCCATGACCTGCAAGAATGCACTGCTGCCCAAAACAGCTGCCACAGACGGCAATGAATTCAAGTTATCTGGTGCTGAAACAATTCTCTAGTATGAAGACTGTGGAATCATCCCCTACAATGCACATATCACGTCCTGGCTTGAGTTTGGATTGTCAACCTAACCCCGTGTCAATTGTTGAAAAAATTAGATTCTTGAGCTTTTTTTTAAAAAAACCTGCTGCTTCATTTTTTACAGCATCTTCACAACTATTCTTAGGTAGCTGGGTTAACCCCATGTAATTTTCTTTGAAATATCAGCTGAGGAAGGCAACCATTAAGTGATTACTGCCTGGTTATTCCATATAGCTGCATTAAAGCAACTCATCGAGTCGCAAATACTTTCAAGCAATGATCCTAATTCCTATATAGAAGTCTGAAGATCAGATGATTATACTATGATCTCAAGAGTGCATGAAAAAGTCTTGGAGTGGGACTAAATGGATAGTTTAGAGCCAGGATCGGAATATCCTCTATGCTGTAAAGCTCCATGATTAACTGCACCAATACATGGCTTGGATGACAGAACCAGAGATAAATAAAGGAATGCAGGGTCATTGAAATGTTCAAAACTGATTTTCTGCTGGACAAGAATATCAATGAATAAATGGAGTCGAGGTACAGCGCAGCCTTGATCTAATCGAATACACAGCCTTTTGAGGAGTTAGTCCTAGAGAGACGAGCTCAAGGAGCTGAAGGTTCATACTTTCCTATTTAAGGCCCTGTCAAGGGAGGTGAGGGGCAGGAAGAGATCTCAAACAAGAGACTTATACTATTCCTGATCTAAGGGTTATCTTCCCCGAAAATGCACAGCTCTAAGTGCACAACTTTTCTGCTAACAGTACAACTGTTTTGTAACGTAACCTTCCAAAACTGCTGAAAAGTTCACAATTATGAATAAAGCCATTTTCCTCATTTCAGTTCACCAATTCAGAATTATCCTAAAAGTAATGATTCTAGGGCTTTTACCTCCTTTACTTGCAGCAACATCCTGTCATGTACTTATGAGTGAAGAACTTCCTCAGTTATAGAATTTGCCTTAGTTTGAATCTTTTGCCCCTTGCCCTACTCTTGCCATCCAAGTTCAATTAAGGCTCCAGATTTACCTTTTCCACATACCTTACGAACCTTGTATGCTTGAATGCGAGAAGTACAACAGGTAAGGCAGATGAATTTAGAGCTTGGATTAGTACTTGGAAATATGATGTTGCTATTACAGAGAGTTGGTTGAGGGAAGGGCAGGATTGGCAGCTAAATGTTCCAGTCTTTAGAAGCTTCAGGCGGGATAGAGGGGGATGTAAAAGGGGTGGGGGAGTTGCATTACTGGTTAAGGAGAATATCACAGCTGTACTGCGGGAGGACACCTCGGAGAAGTCATGCAGCGATGCAATATGGGTGGAGCTCAGGAATAGGAAGGGTGCAGTCACGATGTTGGGGGTTTACTATAGGCCTCCCAACAGCCAGCGGGAGGTAGAGGAGCAGATATGTAGACAGATTTTGGAAAGATGTAAAGGTAACAGGGTTGTAGTGGTGGGTGATTTTAACTTCCCCAATATTGACTGGGACTCACTTAGTGCTAGGGGCTTGGATGGGGCAGAATATGTGAGGAGCATCCAGGAGGGCTTCTTGAAACAGTATGCAGATAGTCCAACTAGGGATGGGGCTATTCTGGACCTGGTATTGGGGAATGAGCCCGGCCAGGTGGTCGAAGTTTCAGTGAGGGAGCATTTCGGGAATAGTGACCATAATTCCATAAGTATTAAGGTACTTGTGGATAAGGATAAGAGTAGCCCTCACGTGAAGGTGCTAAATTGGGGTAAGGCTAATTATAACAATATTAGGCAGGAACTGAAGAATTTAGATTGGGGGAGGCTGTTTGAGGGTAAATCAACATCTGACATGTGGGAGTCTTTCAAACGTCAGCTGATTAGAATCCAGGACCAGCATGTTCCTGTGAGGAAGACAGACAAGTTTGGCAAGTTTCGGGTAGTTAGGATAACACGGGATATTGTGAGCCTAGTCAAAAAGAAAAAGGAAGCATCTGTAAGGGCTGGAAGGCTAGGAACAGATGAAGCACTTGAGGAATATCAAGACAGTAGGAAGGAACTTAAGCAAGGAGTTAGGAGGGCTAAAAGGGGTCATGAAAAGTCATTGGCAAACAGGATTAAGGAAAATCCCAAGGCTTTTTATACAGATATAAAGAGCAAGAGGGTAACCAGGGAAAGGGTTGGCCCACTCAAGGACCGAGATGGGAATCTATGCGAGGAGAAAGAGGAAATGGGTGAGGTGCTAAATGAGTACTTTGCATCCGTATTCACCAAGGAGAAGGACTTGGTGGATGATGGGCCTAGGGAAAGGAGTGCAGATAGTCTCAGTCATCTAATTATCAAAAAGGAGGTGGTATTGGGTGTCTTGCAAAGCATTAAGGTAGATAAGTCCTCAGGGCCTGATGGGATCTACCCTAGAATACTGAGGGAGGCAAGGGAAGAAGTTGCTGGGGCCTTGACAGAAATCTTTGCATCCTCATTGGCTACAGGTGAGGTCCCAGAGGACTGGAGAATAGCCAATGTTGTTCCTTTGCTTAAGAAGGGTGGTAAGGATAATGCAGCAAATTATAGGCCGGTGAGCCTTACATCAGTGGTAGGGAAATTAGAGAGGATTCTTCGGGACAGGATTTAGTCCCATTTGGAAACAAACAAACTTATTAGCGAGAGACAGCATGGTTTTGTGAAGGGGAGGTCGTGTCTTACTAATTTGATTGAGTTTTTTGAGGAAGTGACGAAGATGATTGATGAGGGAAGGGCGGTGGATGTTATCTATATGGACTTCAGTAAAGCCTTTGACAAGGTCCCGCATGGCAGACTGGTGCAAAAGGTGAAGTCACATGGGATCAGAGGTGAGCTGGCAAGATGGATACAGAACTGGCTCAGTCAAAGACAGAGGGTAACAGTAGATGGGTGTTTTTCTGAATGGAGGGATGTGACTAGTGGTGTTCCACAGGGATCAGTGCTGGGACCTTTGCTGTTTGTAGTATATATAAATGATTTGGAGGAAAATGTAGCTGGTCTGATTAGTAAGTCTGCGGACGACACAAAGGTTGGTGGAGTTGCGGATAATGATGAGGATTGTCAGAGGATACAGCAGGATATAGATTGGTTGGAGACTTGGGCGGAGAAATGGCAGATGGAGTTTAATCCGGACAAATGAGGTAATGCATTTTGGAAGATGTAATACAGTTGGGAAGTATACAGTAAATGGCAGAACCCTTAGGAGTATTGACAGGCAGAGAGATCTGGGCGTACAGGTCCACAGGTCACTGAAAGTGGCAACGCAGGTGGATAAGGTGGTCGAGAAGGCATACGGCATGCTTGCCTTCATCGGTCGGGGCATACAGTATAAAAATTGGCAAGTCATGTTGCAGCTGTACAGAACCTTAGTTAGGCCACACTTAGAATATTGCGTGCAATTCTGGTCGCCACACTACCAGAAGGACGTGGAGGCTTTGGAGAAGGTACAGAGGAGGTTCACCAGGATGTTGCCTGGTCTGGAGGGCATTAGCTATGAGGAGAGGTTGGATAAACTCAGATTGTTTTCACTGGAACGATGGAGGTGGAGGGGCGACATAATAGAGGTTTACAAAGTTATGAGCGGCATGGACAGAGTGGATAGTCAGAAGCTTTTTCCCAGGGTGGAAGAGTCAGTTACTAGGGGACATAGGTTTAAGGTGCGAGGGGCCAAGTTTAGAGGGGATGTGCAAGTAAGTTTTTTTTTTTTTTTTATACAGAGGATGGTGAGTGCCTGGAACTTGCTGCCAGGGGAGGTGGTGGAAGCAGATACGATAGCGACGTTTGAGAGACATCTGGACAAATATATGAATAGGAAGGGAATAGAGGGATATGGGCCCCGGAAGTGCAGAAGGTGTTAGTTTCGGCAGGCATCAAGATCGGCACAGGCTTGGAGGGCCAAATGGCCTGTTCCTGTGCTGTACTGTTCTTTGTCTCTTTCCTGAATAATGTATGAGGGATCAAAGACTAGATTTAAGACTCCAACCAAACAGCCTCCCCCCACAATCCCACCTCTGCGCATCAGAGGGGAAGCGGTGGCATAGTGGTAATATCACTGGACTAGTAATCCAGAGGCCCAGGCTAGTCCTCTGGGGTCAGGGGTTCAAATCTCACCATGGCAGGTGGTGAAATTTGAATTCAATTAATAAATCTGGAATTTAAAAAAAGTCTAATGGCGACCATGAAATCATTGTCGATTGTAGTAAAAATCCATCTGGTTCACTCATGTCCTTTAGGGAAGGAAATCTGCCATCCTTACCTGGTCTGGTCTACATGTGGACCCACAGTAATGTGGTTGGCTGTTAAATGCCCTCTGAAATGGCCTAGCAAGCAGAGGGCAATTAGGGATGGGCAATAAACGCTGGCCTAGCCAACGCTGCCCATATCCCACAAATGAACAATTGTTTCAGTATGATTGAATTTTTAATCGTTCCACCACTAGCAGCCATGCCTTCAGCTACCAAGACCCTAAGCTCTGGAATTCCGTCCCTAAATCTCTCCATCTCTTTGCTTTAAAACACCCCTTAAAACCAATCTCTGACCAAGCCATTGGTCATCTGTAGACATGCCAGCCCCACTATCCCAAATCCAGAGACAAACTACTAAAAATCAGAGATTCAGTATAAAAAGGAGTTGCTTTTTTACCCCCAAAGAAAAAAACCAAATTGACTGTTGATTTATAAAGCTCATTAGTAGCTTATTTAATCTCCAACAGGTCGGACCTCTTCACAAATAGTGTATTACTGCATCTGAAAATACTATGTAAAAAAAAACTTTAAAAATCCTGTCACCCCTCCAAGTGTTAAAAGACGACCCACCCTCCCACCAGTCACCATTGGCTTTAACAGCTGCCTCCTTATAGGCTGAAACCTCACCCACGTTTCCCAGCACCAACCACTAAAGGCGTGACAAAGACTGGCATTTCAGTGGATCAATGCAGAAGAAAAATTGTTGAGTGCGCTACCATGCGATGAATGAGGCTACATTTTTCTTACAAATTGCATCTGGATACATCTGCAAAAGTTGGCAATATTGTACTTGTGCATTCTGTCTCAGTCATGCATACCAGCTTAATACCTCTGGTTTGTGGAGCGGGTCAATGTGGCAGGTTTCTGGGGAATATTTGTCAGTTCACCTCATCTCTCCTCAGTACTGCTAATGTCCTCAGGGAAGGGAACCAACCCTATCTTACCCTGCATGCGACTCCAGTACCACACTGTAGCGTTGACTTTTAATGCCCTCAGGGCAACTAGGTATACAGAATACCAGCAAAATAATTTACTAACTTAATTTGTGCCAGAATTTTATTGTAATTAAGCAGCAGTTCTGAACTATAAAAGCAAAGAGATGGCAGATAAATTTAGTAAGGTAGTTTTCAAGCTTATCTTTTCAGTAGCCTCTTGTGCTTAGGCCTGGAATGGAAATACTTTAAACTGATGATACTGTTACTTAAATATTCTTGAGTTTTCCTGAGTACATGCTCAACAGTAAATATTACCAAGAACAATGTACTTTGATATGGACATTTCAGAAATGCAAGGGAGGATTTCAACGTAGATCTGAAAATGCCATGAGTACTATGTTTACACCATAGGACCCAGATTACCTTTTTTGTTGAAACTAATCAGAGTCTATGCTATCCTCTCAATGCTTCATTATCAAAATTCCCATCCTTGGTTTCATATCAGCTCATGACCCATTTGCCCACTCCACCTTAGTGACTCTGAACACTCACTTCTGCTTCTCAACTTATCCCTTGCTTTCACCATTCTACAGGTTCCTTCCCTTTGCTACAAGCCCCATTATCAGAAACCTGCTCAAAAGCTTCCTTTTCCATTGTGCTTTTAAATTCCCTCAACATAACTATTTCTCTGTGCTCTCATCACTAAAAATAAAATTATACTGAGCAATGTAGATATAACTGCTACAATCCTTTTGCTGTAACTCATGTCCCCAATCTGAAAAATCACCTCGGTGCATGCTGGGAGAAGACTCTAGGCTTCCCGAATTGGGTCGTACATATGCTTCATGGAAATAGCCAAGTGGTTGCTGGGAGCGGAAGCGGCTGTTGCCAGGTTACGGGACCAAAATTGGTAGTGTCTTGGCATGTGTTAAGGTTGATGCAGTTTCATAAAGTAGAATGATCCAGTACAGGAGGCAGCCATTCAGCCCACAGCAGTGCCAGCTCTTTGGCAGAGCTATCCATTTAGTTATACTTTCCTGCTCATCCTCCATAGCTCTTCTCATGCTTCAAGTATTTATCCAATTCCCTTTTGAAAGCTACTGAATCTGCTTCCAGCAACCTTTCAGGCAGTGCATTCTAGATAACAACTCACTGCTTAATTTTTCTTCCTCACATTGGAAGAGGCACAGGCCACCTTAAATCTCTGCCCTCTGGTTACTGACCCCTCTGCCACTGAAAACAGTTTCTCATTTACTTTAGTAAAATTACTCCTGATTTTGAACACCTTGAAGTTACAAATTAACCTAATAACCCAAAGCGAGCTGAAACTCATTTCCTGCAGTTTACATATGTAACCTTATATGGGTCCATTTTGGAAACTGTGAAATTTTATTTTTGAGATTTGGTGATGGACCACCAGTCAGCACACCATACCCACCTCTCCCAACCCCAGCATCCTCAGAACCAGCAGCACAGAACAGCATTGGTAGGCAGCAAGGCCAGACAAGAGAGATTGGATTTGTTCCCAATAGAAACCATTTTAGTCCTCTCCAACTAGGAACTCCAGGACCACTGACACATTCTCCAGCTTCAACTGGCAGAAGTTGGGTCACGAGTGATACTTACAGTACATCTTCCATCAGTACCTCCAGGAGTCCAATCAGTTTCAGCCCACTCGGGTCCTTCTGCAGCTCTCTGATCTGCTCGTTAACACACTCGAGATGCTCACTACATCAATGGATGAATGTGTTCTGCTGGATCTTGTTCTGAGAAACATCCATTATCAGGTCGTTCTCAGTGGCGTCTTGGCATCCTCCTAGCTGTTAGCGGCCAGTCCTTGCTGCTCCATGGAGCACACTGCTGGGATAGGCAGGAGGGGCTGGACTCGGCTCAACTTTATCGAAACTTTGCTGAGAGTGAGCTTGAGGTGGTGCCGTTGAGCTAAGTATCTGAATTCAATGCTGCCCAATATCACATGTCGGGGTAAAGCTGCACTTCTTGGGGCTCCCATTCACTGAGTTTGCTACATGTCTGTGTTGACCTATCAATTTCATCACTTCAATTCCTGTTGGTGCAGTCAAGGCTTCTAGACAGTACTGGCCATTTGTATGCAGTTATTAGCATGATCCATGTGCAGGAAGAGCAGGCAGTAGCAGCCTATGAAAGGTGCATTTACAAGAATGCCTGTGAAAAACTGATATTTCAGAAAGTCTATCGGGAGATCATGAATGAGGCTTGGCTTAATGTCACTTAGAAAGCACATCACATGATAAATTGGCATGTCCGCATCTAGCCTACTACCTCCTGATGTTGCTCGATCAAATTTTATTTGATAACTTTTGTAAAGTTTCTTGGGGTCCTTTGTTGCATTAAAAAAGGTGCTTTAATTTGTACGGTTTTGTGTAGGGATTAATCTATGGCTCTTTTGCACCAACACTTGTGCCTCAGTTATCAGAACAGGACAACAGCGGTCTGCAGGAGCCCTACAAGTTCATGAGGAAATTGTGATTTGTATTTTTTCATTGTCATGATTCATTAACATTCTACTGGTTTGCTGATTGCTGCTCTGCATGTTAAGTGGTCTACCAGGACTTCTAGGTCTTTTCAACAACTTCCTATCCAGTTAAAACCATTATATATTAATTTTCTTTCCTATGTGTAGCAATCTTTTTTTTTTTAAAAGCATAAAATTTCACCTGCTACTGTTCGGCCCATTTGTGTATTTTATCTAGCTCATTCAACAGTTTGCGTTGATGCGCGGGCGGCCCTTCTGCTTATAGAGTCAGAGTTATACAGCACAGAAACAGGCCCTTCAGCCCATTGTGACTGTGCCAGCCATACAGCACCCAACTATTCGAATCCGATATTCCTGCTTGGAGTGATGTAGGTTCTTTGGTTTGAGTCTAACTTTGATGCACACCAGGGAGTGGTCGGTGTCGCAGTCCGCACTGTGGAAGCTGTGTTGATTTGGACACTGTTTAAAGAGGCTCGCCTTGTGAACGACGTGATCTTGGGTGCCTCCATAAAATCTGGTGACAGGGTTTAATATGAAAGAACGAGTTGGTGATGCAGAGGTTATGATAGGTACACAACTCCAGCAGTCTCTGTCCATTCTCATTCATCCTTCCAATGCCATAGTGCCCAAGGCAGAAGGGCCATAAGTCATGGTCGGCCCCAACCCTGGCATTAAAGTCCCCCAGCAGGAACAAATGTTTGGTATTAGGAATGCTACTAATGATATTATGGAGCTCCTCGTAGAAGTGGTCTTTAACTTCAGGTGGGGAGCAGAGTGTTGGAGCATAGATGCTGAGTCGGTGTACTGGACCAGAGGCGGTGAGCAGTCGGATGGACAGTATGCATTCTGAGCCATTTGAAGGTGGCTCTAATCATGCTGAGCAAAGAGTTGCTTATGGCGAAGCCCACTCCATACCGCCTTGTTTCTTCAGGATCCCTACCCTGCCAGTGGAAGATGTAGTCTTGCTCTCAGAGATCTGCTCGCAGGGAGGCATGTCTGCTGAAGTGCTGCAATGTCCACATGGAGTCTACTGAGCTCAATTTCTTGTCCACAGTTGTTACATAAGTTTCTAAATTCACTTGAAAAAGCCCTTCAAAACACTCCGACAGGGGATGCAGAGACAAAGTGGGCCCACATCCGAGACGCCATCTATGATGCAATGACCACCTTTGGCAAATGCGAAAAGCAGAATGCAGACTGGTTTCAATCTCACTTTTAAGAGCTGGAACCTGTCACAGCCGCTAAACGCACTGCACTGTTGAACTACAAGAAATCCCCCAGCGAGTTAACATCCATAGCACTTAAAATAGCCAGAAGCGCTGCACAAAGAACAGCCAAGCACTGTGCAAATGACAACTGGCAACACCTATGCAGTCGTATTCAACTGGCTTCTGACACCGGAAGCAGAGGAATGTATGATATCAAGAGCACTTTTGGGCCAATCAGGATGTTCGCCCCCCTCAAGTCTAAATCAGGGGACACGATCACTGACCAATGCAAGCAAATGGACCACTGGGTGGAGCAGTACTTAGAACTGTACTCCAAGGAAAATGTTGTCACTGATTCCGCCCTCAACGGAGCCCAGTCTCTGCCAGTCATGGATGAGCTGGACGAACAGCCAACAAAATCAGAACTCAGCGATGCCATTGATTCTCTAGCCAGTGGAAAAGCCCCTGGAAAGGACGGCATTACCCCTGAAATAATCAAGAGTGCCAAGCGTGCTATACTCTCAGCACACCATGAACTGCTTTGCCTGTGCTGGGATGAGAGAGCAGTACCACAGGACATGCGCGATGCCAATATCATCACCCTCTCTTAGAACAAGGGTGACCGCGGTGACTGCAACAATTACCATGGAATCTCCCTGCTCAGCATAGTGGGGAAAGTCTTCGCTCGAGTCGTTTTAAACAGACTCCAGAAGCTGGCTGAGCGTGTCTACCCTGAGGCACAGTGCAGATTTCAAGTAAAGAGATCCACAACTGACATGCTGTTGTCCCTTCGCCAGCTACAGGAGAAATGCCGCAAACAGTAGATGCCCCTCTACGTTTCTTTCATTGATCTCACCAAAGCCTTTGACCTCATCAGCAGACGTGGTCTCTTCAGACTACTAGCAAAGATCGGATGTCCACCAAAACTACCAAGTATCATCACCTCATTCAATGAGGATATGAAAGGCACAATTCAGCATAGCGGTGCCTCATCAGATCCCTTTCCTATCCTCAGTGGCATGAAACAGGGCTGTGTTCTCGCACCTACATTGTTTGGGATCTTCTTCTCCCTGCTGCTCTCACATGCGTTCAAGTCTTCAGACGAAGGAATTTTCCTCCACACAAGATCAGATGACAGGTTGTTCAACCTTGCCTGTCTTAGAGTGAAGACCAAAGTACAGAAGGCCCTCATTAGGGAACACCTCTTTGCTGACGATGCTGCATTAACATCCCACACAGAAGAGTGTCTGCAGAGACTCATCGACAGGATTGCGGCTGCCTGCGACAAATTTGGCCTAACCATCAGCCTCAAGAAAACGATCATGGGACAGGACGTCAGAAATGCTCCAGCTATCAAAATCAGCGACCACACTCTGGAAGTGGTTCGAGAGTTCACCTACCTAGGCTAAACTATCACCTGTCGCTCGATGCAGAAATCAACAAGTGCATGGGAAAGGCGTCCGCTGCTATGTCCAGACTGGCCAAGAGGGTGTGGGAAAAGGGCACACTGACACAGAACACAAAAGTCCAAGTGTTTCAAGCCTGTGCCCTCAGTACCTTGCTCTACGGCAGCGAGGCCTGGACAATGTATGTCAGCCAAGTCTCAACTCATTCCATCTTCACTGCCTCCAGAGAATCCTTGGCATCAGGTGGCAGGACTGTATCTCCAACGCAGAAGTCCTCGAGGCGGCCAACATCCCCAGCATATGCACCCTACTGAGCCAGCGGCGCTGGAGATGGCTTGGCCATGTGAGCCACATGGAAGATGGCAGGATCCCCAAGGACGCATCGTACAGCGAGCCAGTCACTGGTATCAGACCCACCGGCCGTCCATGTCTCCGCTGTAAAGACGTCTGCAAACGCGACATGAAGTCCTGTGACACTGACCACAAGTCGTGGGAGTCAGTTGCCAATGATCACCAGAGCCGGCGGACAGCCATAGAGGCGGGGCTAGAGTGGTGAGTCGAAGAGACTTCGCAGTTGGCAGGAAAGAAGACAAGCGCAAGGAGACAGCCAACTGTGTAACAGCCCCGACAACCAATTTTATCTGCAGCGCCTGTGGAAGAATCTGTCACTCTAGAATTGGCCTTTATAGCCACTCCAGACACTGCGCCACAAACCACTGACCTCCTCCAGGTGCTTACCCACTGCCTCAAGAAAAGGAGGCCAAAGGAGGAGAAAATTCTACAGTTTGAGATGTCTCCTCTCATTCCATGATTCAATTTTTTAATCAACCACAAATCTGAATAATTTTTATTTGGTTTCCAAATACAAGTCATTCATCCAATTTAGAAACGGCAGCAACGGTCCAAAGTGAGTTCTTTGGACACCCCAGTCAGTATTCTATACCCATCAACCTAATGTGAACGTATCTAACAAGTACCCGGTGCTCTCTACCCTTGAGCCAATTTTTCATCCACACCAGATTTACACTGAATCCCCACAGCCTTGTGTATGGAACTTATCCAAATTTCTTCTGGATACACGTAGTGGGCTTGCCGCAGTTCACTTGGGATGCCACTTCAAGTCAAGGAGGTTGGTCAGATAGGATATGCCCCTTCAGAATCCATGATGATTGCTGTGTAAAGTTGAATAATAACTCAGTAAACAGAAGAATGAGTCTATAGTCACCCATTTGGTGGAAGCAGAGAAATATTCCCAGCCTCCCTTTGCCATATAACAAGGCAAGGTCACTTGTCTAAATGGGCAACTATCAACCCATTCTTCTTAGTTCTGTTCTCAGTGAAGTAAACTTGAACAACTCAACAACAATCATCATGGATTCAGAAGGGGAATATCCTGTCTGACCAACCTCTAACTTCAAGGAACATCCCAAGTGAACTGTATCCTGAAGGTCTGTTTGTCCCCAAGCTTCCATGCCTTTCATTAAACGTATACTCCCAATATAGATTACCTGATTGCATTTGTTACTTGTCTGTTCATTCCAGTAACCTATGTGCTAATGTTGTATCTTCCTCATTGTCTGTTGAGCTTGCTTTTCTTAATGTTGTCAGCAAATTTGGAGATTGCTCCCTGCACCCAAATCCAAAACACTCACCACAATGCTACACCACTTAATGACCCCAGCGAACACCATTTCCAAGCGTTCTCCAGCCAGAACAGTGCACATTACAGCTTCCAGTCCGTCAGCCAACTTTTTAATCTATAAAACATTTTCCATTCTACCACACTAACTTTCAAACAAGCCTCGTTAAGCATTTCATCAAATGTCCTCTGAAAATCCATATACACTATACCTGCTGCATTTTCCCAATCCAATCTCACTAACTTGCAACATTTGGCTGCTCTTCCTCTAACTCCAAGTTTTTTTCTAACATATGTTCAGCAATGTCCTTTCATCTGGGTACTGCCTGTGTGGAGTTTGCAAGTTCTCCCTGTGTCTGCGTGGGTTTTCTCCGGGTGCTCCGGTTTCCTCCCACAAGCCAAAAGACTTGCAGGTTGATAGGTAAATTGGCCATTATAAATTGTCACTAGTATAGGTAGGTGGTAGGGAAATATAGGAACAGGTGGGGATGTTTGGTAGGAATATGGGATTAGTGTAGGATTAGTATAAATGGGTGGTTGATGCTCGGCACAGACTCGGTGGGCCGAAGGGCCTGTTTCAGTGCTGTATCTCTAATCTAATCTGGTATCAGGAAAGCAATAATCAGAATTCCCAATCACTACTGCAAAACATATCAGTACCCCCCAATGAGTTGACATGGACAATTTTGTCATGAAGTCTATCTGTCCTTCAACAGTTCCAAAACATATCACAGAAGCATGTTCCTCTGAGTTGGCTCCAGTAACAAGGATTCCATGTACCCAGAGAATCTTGTCTCCCACTGCTATCTCTGCAGATGGCCATCTACTGGTATGTGGAGAACCAACACATTTTCAATAAGTACCTCAAGCCACTTGGGTAACCAGCAGCTCTGGCAAAAAGCAGGAAAATTGAGAAAACTCTTTGCATGTCATTGTGGTAGCATTCCAAAGAGAATGGGAAGCAAAAGCCCACAAAGTCCAGGACAGAGTCTCAACTTCTGGGAGGATTGTAGAGTGTGAAATACTAAGGTTGACTGCAATCCAATTTTCAAATAACAATCTTGAACTAGGAGAGAGGAAACAAATAGCCCCATCATAACCACAATCAGGAGCAAATCATCTAGTCTTCCAACTGGGATCTCTGATAACCACTTCCCTGAGCTGAAACTGGTTTGCAAGGAGGACCCAAGTAGAACCAACTGACAGAATGCAGGTGTTGAAGTCAATGCAAGACTCCCAATCGTAGATCCAATATTTGTTACAGGACAATTTTAAATTGGTACCAGTTTTTTTTTTTAAAAAGGGACACAATCAAATTCTCAGGGTACATCAGATAACCTCACTCATTGAATCACCAGCCAAAACTTACTGGATCAACATCATAATCTGTCAACATTCACAAATAATGTTGGAACTGAAAATGGTTATAGATGTTGCAAGGTAATTTGTCCCAACCCTCTAAGGATGCAGAATCTGATGTAGTCCAAGCTGGCTTCAAATTATACCAAGAGTACCAGCCAGAAACTGATTGCCCACAACCCCGGACAGCCCGCTTCTACCTCCTTCCCAAAATCCACAAACGGGACTGTCCCGGCAGACCCATTGTGTCAGCCTGCTCCTGCCCCACTGAACTTATTTCTTCCTATCTAGACTCTATCTTTTCTCCGCTGGTCCAGTCTCTTCCCACCTACATCCGTGACTCTTCTGACGCCCTACGTCATTTTGACAATTTCCAGTTTCCTGGTCCCAACCGCCTCCTCTTCACTATGGACGTCCAATCGCTCTACACCTCCATCCCCCACCAGGATGGTTTGAGGGCTCTCCGCTTCTTCGTGGAACAGAGGCCCAACCAGTCCCCATCCACCAACACCCTCCTCCGCCTGGCTGAACTTGTTCTCACATTGAACAACTTCTCCTTCAACTCCACGCACTTCCTTCAAGTAAAAGGTGTCGCTATGGGTACCTGCATGGGTCCTAGTTATGCCTGTCTTTTTGTGGGATATGTCGAGCATTCTTTGCTCCAGTCCTACTCAGGCCCCCTCCCCCAACTCTTTTTCCAGTACATTGATGACTATCAGTGCCGTTTCCTGCTCCCGCCCTGAACTGGAAAACTTTATAACTTTGCTTCCAATTTCCACCCTTCTCTCACCTTTACATGGTCCATCTCTGACACTTCCCTTCCCTTCCTCGACTTCTCTGTCTCCAGCTCTGGGGATAGGTTGTCTACCAATATCCATTATAAGCCCACTGACTCCCGCAGCTACCTCGACTACACTTCTTCACACCCTACTTCCTGTAAGGACTCCATTCCATTCCATTCTCCCAGTTTCTCCGTCTCCGACGCATCTGCTCTGATGATGCTACCTTCCATGACGGTGCTTCTGATATGACCTCCTTTTTCCTCAACCGAGGATTTCCCCCCACTGTGGTTGACAGGGCCCTCAACCGTGTCCGACCCATTCCCCGCACCTCTACCCTCACCCCTTCCCCTCCCAGAACCGTGACAGGGTTCCTCTTGTCCTCACTTTTCATCCCACCAGCCTCCATAACCAAAGGATCATCCTCCGCCATTTTCGCCACCTCCAGCGTGATGCCACTACCAGTCGCATCTTCCCCTCCCTTCCCCGGTCAGCATTCCGAAGGGATCGTTCCCTCCGCGACACCCTGGTCCAACTCCTCCATTACCCCCACCACCTCGTCCCCGTCCCGGGGCACCTTCCCCTGCAATCGCAGGTGGTGTAATACCTGCCCATTTACCTCCTCTATCCTCACTATCCCAGGCCCCAAACACTCCTTTCAGGTGAAGCAGCGATTTACTTGTACTTCTTTCAATGTAGTATACTGTATTCGCTGCTCACAGTGTGGTCTCCTCTACATTGGGGAGACCAAGCGCAGACTGGGTGACCGCTTTGCGGAACACCTCCGCTCAGTCCGCAAGCAGGACCCTGAGCTTCCGGTTGCTTGCCATTTCAACACTCCCCCCTGCTCTCATGCTCACATCTCTGTCCTGGGATTGCTGCAGTGTTCCAGTGAACATCAATGCAAGCTCGAGGAACAGCATCTCATCTACCGATTAGGCACACTACAGCCTGCCAGACTGAACATTGAGTTCAATAATTTCAGAGCATGACAGCCCCCCATTTTACTTTCATTTTTAGTTATTTTTTCTTTTTTTTTTACATTCCTTTTTACATTTTTACAATCTTTTTTTGCATTTATTTCATTTCATCTTAGTTTGTTCAGTTTGCTTACCCACTGTTTTTTTCAGGTTGTTTTTCTTCAGGTTTGCACTTGCTGCTGTTCAATATTCAGTGTATTCACACCTAATCTGTACTAATGCTTTGTCTTTCAACACACCATTAACATATTGTTTGCCTTTGCTCCGTGACCTTGGTCAGCTATGTGGCCTGGTCCAATCTGCACCTTCTCCTTTGTTATCTCTTGCCCCACCCCCACCTCACTTGTTTATAATCTGTGACTTTTCTAATATTTGTCAGTTCCGAAGAAGGGTCACTGACTCGAAAAGTTAACTCTGCTTCTCTTTCCACAGATGCTGTCAGACCTGCTGAGTGATTCCAGCATTTCTTGTTTTTGTTTCAGATTTCCAGCATCCGCAGTATTTTGCTTTTATTATATTGCCTAGTGTATACTGGATTTAGAAGCCTCAGTCGATAGTGGAGTAAAATTAAACATGTCTATTTGTCTTATGTTTCAGCATTAACAACATGCCTATAATAGTTATGGCTTTCTCAAATACTAGTCATGCTCACAGAAACAAGACAGTTACTTATGAATTGAAACTTAAGCTTCTATGGCCTTAATTGGTCACTGTGACACAGGCTTAACAATTATGCTTTTACCTATTTATTTCATATTGGAGGATTTAAATGTCACCCACTATTTGCTACTGATCATTTTAGAAGTTGGAAGAACTGACTGACCATATTGTTCAGGCTAAAGCTGAAAAACAATTTATGGCAGAAAATCAGATTAAACTTAGATACTCCAAAATTCACTCTTAAATCAAAAGATAATAAAACTCTCAATCCTTTTCCAGAATCATAATCTTGAATAAATACATGAGTGCTGCAGTTTTGCCTCACCTTTGTAACATTACAAGAGTGAACTCATGAATTGGGAGATTCAACAGCCAAAATGCATTCCACCATGCAGCTTCTTACACCAGATCAAGAATGCCTTTTTACAATAGGCAAATGCCTAAAGCAATCCCAAACCAGTGATCAAAATTACTACTTTTGCCCAAGTAAATGGCAATGGACAGAACTACCTCCTTGCTTTCTGAATTTTACTAGCTCATTGAAGTATTTGTTTGGCAAAAAAGCCCCTTTTACAAGCTGTGCTAGTCAATAGGCCCCGTTTGCCCCCAGCCAGTATGTTCACTTGGTCCTTTGCTTTTGAGGTTGTGGTTAAAGAGAATGCCACCAGCCAAAGCATTTTGAAGTAACTAAATATCATATAAAAAGGTAACATTTCATCACTACACAGGATAGAGCTCTTCCCCATCACAATGCCCACTGCAAGTTTGCTTCAGATTTTGGGACTGACCAAGCATCGTCAATGTTTAAGAAAATGTAAGCAATAACGAGTACAAATCAATGGAATGGCCGAATAACAGCATGTGCAACTTTTAAACTAGGTTAGGACCAATGCCAATAATAGTTGGTCACTGAAGGAACTGAAAAAAAACTGCTACTTCAGATCATATCTTGGAAAAGGGACTAAACGAACATTGTCCAACAGAAGTAACATCAAAAGTGGCAAAGAAAATGTTGCAGAAACTCAAGGATTTTTAAAGACTATGAAGTTATAAGCACAATGAATTAATCAAGGTCTAAAACAGAATAAATTTTCATCAAGAAAAAATGCCATCCTTACTATTTAGCATAGGCTGGAATTTGTTTAGTCTTCCTTTTATTTTCTTAAAATTAGATGGCAACTAAATATTGTAGAACAAATGAGTAAAAATTAACTCTTGACCAAATCTTTACCAATAGTGCAGTCAGGCACAGGAGAAGCATGAAACAGTGCTTACCCACTGTGCATTCTGCACTTGCATGTGCACAGCTATTGGTAAGCAAGGAATTTATAAACAATCAACTTTTGTACAAATGGACCACATACCCATGTTGCTACAAGGTCCAGTATCATTATTATTTTGGTCTGTGAAGTGGATTTGCAAGTTCAACGCAAACCTGCAAAAATAGGCATGTTACAAGCAATACTTCAGCAACTGACTACTGACAAAAATGACAGATGCCAGGGTAAATTTTAGGAATCTGAAATCAAGTTCTTAGCACCAAAGCAGCACAGTATCAAGATTTCTAAAACTGAAAAGTTGGAACGAATGGAGATGCAACAATCTCCACTGGGATCCTTCCCAGATTAAACCTTAAGTGAAGATTGATGTCAAATTAATCTATCATAGCACTAAACTTAACTGAGCCTTGAATGGTGAAGCTGATTAAAATATCAGTGTCACCAAGTAATGATGCCTTAATGTTTTAAAACTATGCATATATTCTGAAATATACCAAACTAGTTCCAGTGTATCCATTCTGGACTCAAATGGGAACAAACTTACCTGCAGCAAAATCCCACCATTGCATACATGAAACCTCTGATCAAGACAGACAAACCATATCAAGATCAATCACCATTTGTTTATTGGAATTTGCTGCTGTTCTGTACTCACCATCTTTATTTCGTTATACACTACAGCAATTCCCCAGTGGCCTGATGTAAATCAACAAACCTATTGTAATATCACAATTCTCTATGTACAAGTGAGTACACAAGACACATTAAAGCACACAATTGCTGCTGGCACAAAGACTTCTCTAGTACAAGGAGCCCGGATAACTTCTACTTCTGAGATATATCAATTCAGTCTAACAGTCTAGCATGGAGGAGCTAACAATTCTCAGACAAGAGAAAGTAGCAAAAGCAAAATAATGCTGATACTGGAAACGCTGGGAACACTCATGTCAAATAGCATCTGTGGAGAGAGAAACAGCATTTCAGGTCCATGACCTTTCATCAGAACTGAGCAAAGTTAGGACAGCAAGACTGGATTTTCTTGGATCTGCCTCAAGCTCAGCAAATGCCAAGATCCCTTCTGTTGAAACCAGATCCTCTCATGGACTAAGAACTACAGAAGTTTATAGCACAGGAGGCATCCATTTAGCCCATCGTGTCAATGCTAACTCTTTGGTAGAATAAACAAACTAATTACACCGCCCTGTGCTCTCCCCATAGCATTGTATCCTCCTCTGCTTCAGCTATTTATCCAATTTTCCCTTGAAAGATGCAACAGTCTCTACATTAACCATTTTCTTCAGCAAAGCTTCTCTGCTTCCAGCAGTAGTTGCAGCATCTCAAGTTTCTTTTCATCACTATAAAGTTCCAAACTCTGGCATCAGCTTGGAGAATCTATGCAGTATCCACTATGATTTTCATGGTTTTCCTACGAGATACCAAAGACAGTTCTTCCTGAAAACTTTTACAGTACATCTCTTTGGCTTACATTTCAGACATCTATGGCACCCAGACATCTGTCAGAGATATACGGAGTCCTCACAGGGGCGAAGGTGCAACACCTTGTCCCATAACCATGGTTTTCTTGATACCTATAGTCAAGGAGAACAAGTTACAGGCATGGGAGACACAGTCCAGGAGTCTTTGTAGTTGAGTTTCCATGTCAGCAACTAGCATGGCATGAGCTTAGAGGAGTTCTCTGATCAGGACGCAATGTTTTTTTGTCTTCACCTTCAGCCTAGATAGATTGTAGAGATTGCTGTCTGACCTAGTGTGCAAGTAGACTCCTCCTATATCTGCAAGGAAGGCAAAAGTCAGGAGCAAGGAGAGGATGCCAGAATAGGAGCTAGCACACAACGATTTCACTCCAAACTGGTCAGAAGCAGAGCCATCAAACTGTACTGTGCAGTGCATGCTGTCATGGAATGAGTGAATGAGACAGAGGAGCTTCTGTGGACAGCTAATATTTTCCCAAAATCTTGTAGTGCTCTGCTCAGCTGACTGTGTTGAATGCCTTCGGAGATCTACAAAACTAAGGTAAAAAGGGATATACACGGTTCCATACAATTCTCTTGCAGCTGGCATATGGAGATGATCATGTCCACAGTAGATCTGCGGGCACAGAAACCGCACTATGCTTCCGGGTACACACTGTCTGCAAGTAAATGGAGTCTAAAGAATTACCCTCGCAAAGGCCTTCCCTGTCACACTGTAGTTGCAGTTTCCTGTCGCTTTTTTTTGTAGCGTGGTGGTTTTGGCATCACGCATCTCCTGTGGAATAGAGCCTACTTTCCAGCAGAGAAGGTTATCCTAAAAAGGTGTGGCAATAGATGGGATTTTCCATGTTTGAGTTCGGCGAAGATTCCATCCTTGCCAGGTGTCTTTCTGTTTGCTAGGTGGTCTATGGCCTTCAATCTCCAATGATGAGGGTTCATCTAACTCATCCATGACAGGACGTTGCGGTAGAGCGTCAAGCGCAGACTCAGTTGTCCAACTCAGGAGGAGTACAGCTCAATAGTGTCCCACTGGGCTGAACAGGTTTACTTCTGTTGGCGAGTACTTCATCCGATTTCAGGGGAGCAACTTTGGTGATGGAAGGGCCAAGAGCCCTCTTGATCCCTTCGTACATAGCTTGTAGATTTCCTTTGTCACATGTAGTTTGAATTTCTTGACATTAGCTGATCCAGCATTAGTTTGTGCAGTATCTCCCTCTCCTTTGCATGACTGTCTTGGCCACTTTCAGGTTGTGCAGTCTCTTAGCTGTTGGGTTTATGTTGTGCATCATGTAGGCTTCGTTTTTTGCATCAATGGCATATCTCAGCTGAGGTCACAAACCAGTCCTTTTTGCGGGTTCCACCTTTACCAAATGATGTTTCATAGATGATTGAGCTTAGTGACTTCCAAGTTTCATCAACATCAGCGCTTCCAGTTAATGCTTTGGTGGGTAGCTAGCGTTCTAGCGACAGGGCAAAGTGCTGGTATTTGACATCACTGCTTATGAAAGGGACGGTGATGCATGGCAGGCCATCATGTTTGGAGCTGTGGAACTTTCAGGAGTATTCCTTCACTCTGATGATCGGTGTCGCAATCTGCGCTGTGGTAGGTGCAGGTGAGAATTTGCACTTGTACTCAAATCAAAGGGCCCAAGCTCAACACTGGAAAACAGCACTGCTGTCCTACCATCAGGTTATCAACCTGAAAATGTTAACCCCATCTTCTCCACAGATGCAGCCTGACCTGAGCATTTACAATATTTTCCTCAATTTCAGATTTCTAGCATCTGCATATTATGCTTTCTGCTATCCTTCTCCACTGATATGTAGAATGTAAGCTGTTTTATAAATAATTACAGGCCACTCCCAGGGACCTCCACATTCCCACAATGAACTCACTACCGCTCAATTTTACCATTTATATTCAGCCCACTAGTCTAGTCAGGTAGGAGCAATGATTGTGTTGCCAACATCTTTCCACACATCTTGCAAACCCTGAGGCTACAGCAATTAAGGCTCTAGTATCTCATTGCTCCCAAGCAGGAGTTGGCAGATTCTCAACTAGGACAGGGCAGCCAGTTGGAAAAAACATTTTAAGAGCTTCAATGCCATTAAATTGGACAGAAAAGTTAGCAGTGCCATTGCCCTATTCAGAGACAAACTGCATTGCACTCTGCAAATCAGACTCCCAAACAGCAATTGGGTGAAAGTAATATCACCCAACATAGCTTTTCATCTTGGACAATCAGACAATTCAGCAGCTGGCCTATCAGGTTGCTCATATCAGCTGTTCTGACTCAAAGCTGTCAACAAAAAAAACCCAAGAGGGCCACATTCAGGTATTTGCTACACAAGCAGCATTATAACTGAAAAATTTTGATAATTATGCTGCAATTAGAAATAGGCTGGTAATAGTGAAGGAGTCCATCAATTTCAATGCAAGAATATTTCAACTCCAGAACAAAAAATGGTTCAGGAGAACATACCATGAGCTAATTAAATACCTCAGTCATATGACTTTAAAAATAATGTTGCAGAAAATATACTAGCTGGGTTTTATTAGTCATCTTTAAAGATGATCCTGAAAGATAACATTTCTCAGCGTCCTTGTGGTTCTTGCAAAACAAACTAATAGAAATATTAATGCATTTCCGTATTAAGCCTGGGAAACCATTGAGAGAGAATAGCCGAAACACTGTTTCAATTGGTTATGAATTAAATTGAAAATAAAGCTGCAAATAATTCAGAATGAGTCGGATTGCGGCAAATGATCGTTCATCACACTGGTGATTACCACCTACCGCCTTCCTTCAGCTGATGAGTCAGTACTCCATGTTGATCACCACTTGGAGGAAGCACTGAGGGTGGCAAGGGCGCAGAATGTACTCTGGGTGGGGGACTTCAATGTCCATCACCAAGAGTGGCTCAGTAGCACCACTACTGACTGAGCCCTAAAGGACATAGCTGCTAGACTGGGTATGCGACAGGTGGTGAGGGAACCAACAGGAGGGAAAAACATACTTGACCTTGTCCTCAATCTGCCTGCCACAGATGCCTCTATCCATGACAGTATTGGGAGGAGTGACCACCGCACAGTCCTGGTGGAGACAAGGTCCCACCTTCACATTGAGGATACATTAAACGTTGACCCCTTAGTTAGAGATTCTCCCACAAGGGAGAACATCCTTTCCACATCCACCCTGTGAAGACCCCTCAGGATCTTATATGTTTCAATCAAGTCGCCTTTTACTCAAAATTCCAGCGGATACAAGCAGAGCCTGTCCAACCTTTCTTCATATGACAGGCCACCCATTCCAGGTAATAGCCTAGTAAACCTTCTCTGTACTGCCAACGCATTTACATCTTTCCTTAAATAAAGAGACCAGTACTGCACACAGTACTCCAGAAGTGGTCTCACCAATGCCCTGTAAAGCTGAAGCAGAGCCTCCCTACTTTTGTATTCAATTCCCTTCGCGATAAACGATAACGTTTATTAGCTTTCCTAATTACGTGCTTTACCTGCATACGAATCTTTTGTGATTCATGCACTCGGACACCCAGATCCCTCTGCATTTCAGAGATCTGCAACCTCTTGCCATTTAGATAATATGCTTTGTTATTCTTCCTGCCAAAATGGACAATTTCCCACTTTCCCACATTATACTCCATTTGCCAGGTCTTTGCCCACTCACTGTACATGGCCCTTTTTTGACTTCACGAAAGCCTTTTAGCCAATCGTGGAGGTTTATGGAATCCTCCACAAATCTGGTTGCTCTCAGGAAATTTGTCGCCACTACACGACAGCATTCAAGCTGTGATCCTTACCAACGGGACAACTACAGACCCCATCTCAGTGAAGACTAGGGTCAAACAGGACTGTGTCATCACACCAACCCTCTTCTCCAGCTTGCTCTCCGTAATGATGCACCTCACCTCCAGCAAGCTCCTCGAGAGAGTGCAGATAACCTACATGCCGGATGGGAAACAAACAACCATCATTGCCTTCACTCCAAAACTAAATGTCACTCCAACCTCAGTCATCAAACTTCAGTACACAGACAATGTTTATGTGCTCACTTGGAGACTGGGCTCCAAGTCATCATTGACTCCTTTATCAAAGCATACAAGAAGATGGGCCTTACTTTAAATGCAGAAAACTAATGCCCTCTTCCAACCCACTCTCGCAGTACATCAACCCGCATCGATCAAGATCCACAGCGAGACCCTGGAAAATGTGAACCACTTCCCATCTCTTGGGAGTCTCTTCTCAACAAAGGTAGACATGGATGACGAAATCCACCACTGCCTTCAATGTGTCAGCTCAGCTTTCGGCTGACTGAGGTAGAGTATTTGAGGTCTAGGACCTCAATCCTGGGACCAAGGTCATGGTTTGCAAAGTAGCAGTGATTCCCCATGCTCCTATATGCTTCAGACAATCTACAGCAGGCACCTCAAAGCATTGGGACAATACCAACGCTGTCTCTGTAAAATCCTTCAAATGAGTTGGCAGGGTAGACGGTCTAATGTTAGCATCATCTCCCAAGCCAACATTTCCAGCATTGAGGTGCTAATCACCCAAAACCAGCTGTGCTGGAAGGATCACACCATTGGCATGCCCGATACCAGGCTCCCAAAACAACTACTCTGAACTTCTCAGTGGCAAGAGACTCCCATGACAGAGGAAACACTTTAGGGATGTTCTTAAAGCATCCCTGAAGAGATCCAATATACCCACCCATTCATGGGAATGCCTGGTCCCCATGACCACCCAAAATGGAGAAGCATTCAGCAAGGCACCGAGCAATGAGAGACTTTGACAGGAGCATATAGAAGCCAAATCCAGGCAGTGGAAGGAGCGCACAGCCTCCCAAGCAACTCATCTACATCGATCTTTCAAACACAACCTGCCCCACATGTGGCAAGAGTCTGCCGATTGATTGCACATTGGACTCATGAGCCATCTTAGAATGCACTGAACAAGAATAGAAGCAAGTCATCCTCAAACTAATGGGACTGCCTAAGAAAAAAAAAACTGGGGGTGGGGGGGGGGGGGGGGGGAGGTGGGTAAAAGTCATCACAAGGATACTGGGGCTCTGTGATGGAGCAGAACTATCAAACCAACCAGAAAGTACATCAACAGTAAGAATTTCTAGCAATTTTCAAGAAACTTAGCAAATTTTATTTTAAATTCTAAGTATACGCATCTGCAGAATTGCATAGGGTGATCACAGCTCTAGGTCCGAATTTCTGATTGCTAAAAGTGAAAGTTAGATAAGAGCTGCTTCTGGTGCACCATAATAAAAGTAAAATACTGCGGATGCTGAAAATCTGAAACAAAAACAAAGTGCTGAAAATATTCAGCAGGTCTGGCAGCATCTGTGGAGAGAGAAAAAGAGTGATCATGTTTCAGGTCTGGTGAAAGGTCTGTTCCGACCGAGGCAGGAGGACTGCACTGTTTATTCTAGTTCTTCACAGGTTACAACATATTTAAATATTCCCACTTATCAATATGGTCAATCATATACTTTTTCCCCAGAATAAAACTCACTAACCAGGTTTCTTTAAAAAACAAAATTCTCAGTTTCTTATAAATAAGTCTTAACCAGTATTGAAGTAAAGCATAAACACATTGAAATTATAAAGTTCTCTTTTTACCTTTGTTTCACACACACTAAATGGAAAAATAAAAGGGATTTTTTTTTGTTCAGAGCTCTGTTACAGGCTAATACCTGGGCTGAATATTTGATCATTTTTGAAGAAAAAAAAACAGATGAGATATGTTGTGTTCCAAAACTGACAGTCTGGCCTCCGTATACATGTAGATAAATCATTGGGATCTTTAGAACAGTTCTTTTCAGGTGGTGTTGAGAATTAATTTAGCAGACTTTTTTTTCAAAGACAAAAATGAGATGAGTTGACAGTGGACTTCTCAGGGTCTTTGAGAGAGATGCTAGAAAGCTGAGCTAGGTTGTGGTCTTCTCTCCTTCCTTGGGAATTCTCTTCTCCTTCTGCAGGCTTGACTCTTTAAACATTCAGCAAGAATCTGGTCTCTTCCTCCGTGACAATTCAACAAGCTTGTCCTGTCAAGGGGTGTGTGACTGTCACTTCTCTGCCCACATCTTCCCCCATTACCAAGGTTTCTGTTCTACCTTTAACTTGAGTCATGTGATAACCAGTAAACGTTGTTGCTAAACTAGTTCTTGGTGTCCTTTTTGGAAAAAAAATGGTCCAACATTTCTTCAGTTTGGCTATGAATTCCTTAAAAATATTTTTAAGAAAAACAGAAGCACTTTCATAACATGTCACAGACCTGAAACATTAACTGTTTCTCTCTCTCCACAGATGCTGCCAGACCTGCTGAGTATTTCCAGCAACAAAAACAAGAAATGCTGGAAATACCCAGCAGGTCCGGCAGCACCTGTGCAGAGAGAAGCAGAGATAACGTTTCAGGTCAGAGACCTTCTGCAGGGTATTTCCAGCACTTTGTTTTTATTTCTGGTGCACCATACTTAGTGACTATGCACCAGAAGCAGCTGCTATTAGTTTGCCTTGCACATTTATAAATCAGTGGGAATTCAAACATCCAGTGTTGCAACCACCTCACAAAGTATACACTGATGCAGCTTTGCTAGGACTTAAACTTAAATTTGCTCAGTTTCTTTAACATCAAAAAAATTCAGACTTTTAATTGCCATTCTACTGCAGTAAAGCTTGAATATGGGATGAGGCTGCATCGATGGCATCTGCAAGCATCTCTCAGATAAACAGTATTTGCATTATATAGTTTGCTAACAGTCCACATGATTTTTGCCTCAATTGTATTCTGCACTGATTTGCCATTTCAAATGAAAACAGTTAGAGCACACCAGCATGCTCTAGATCGTGCGTGCTGTTTTGACATTTGATAACAGCAATTCATAATAGTGAAGGAATGAACATGTCTTTGAAGCATAAAAATGAAAGGAAGAAGGAGAATGGGGCAAATTAATAGGAAATATAATCCTCCCTACTTGAACTTGGGATTCACAATTAGTAGTTTGGACCGATATCACAATGCACCATGTTTGAACAAAGAACAAAAAACAGTACAGCACAGAAACAGGCCATTCGGACCTCCAAGCCTGCGCCGATCTTGATGCCTGCATAAACTAAAACCTTCTGCACTTCCGGGGTCCGTATCCCTCTATTCCCATCCTATTCATGCATTTGTCCAGATGCCTCTTAAACATCGCTATGGTACCTGCTTCCACCACCTTCCCCGGCAACAAGTTCCAGGCACTCACCACCCTGTGTGTAAAGAACTTGCCTCGCACATCCCCTCTAAACTTTGCCCCTCTCACCTTAAACCTATGTCCCCTAATAACTGACTCTTCCACCCTGGGAAAAAGCTTCGGACTATCCACTCTGTCCATGCCGCTTATAACTTTGTAAACCTCTATCACGTCGCCCCTCCACCTCCGTCGTTCCAGAGAAAACAATCTGAGTTTATCCAACCTCTCTTCATAGCTAATGCCCTCCAGACCAGGCAACATCCTGGTAAACCTCTTCTGTAGCCTCTCCACGTCCTTCTGGTAGGGTGGCGACCAGAATTGCACGCAATATTCTAAATGTGGCCGAACTAAAGTTCTGTACAGCTGCAGCATGACTTGCCTATTTTTATATTCTATGCCCCGACCGATGAAGGCAAGCATGCCGTATGCCTTCTTGACTACCTTATCCATCTGCATTGACACTTTGTGACCTGTGGACCTGTACGCACAGATCTCTCTGCCTGTCAATACTCCTAAGGGTTCTGCCATTTATTGTATACTTCCCACCTGCATTTGACCTTCCAAAATGCATTACCCCACATTTGCCTGGATTAAACTCCATCTGCCATTTCTCCGCCCAAGTCTCCAACCGATCTATATCCTGCTGTATCCTCTGACAATCCTCATCACTGTCCGCAACTCCACCAACCTTTGTGTCGTCCGCAAACTTACTAATCAGACCAGCTACATTTTCCTCCAAATCATTTATATATACTACAAACAGCAACGGTCCCGCAGGGATCCCTGCGGACCACCACTAGTCACATCCCTCCATTCAGAAAAACACCCTTCCACTGCTACCCTCTGTCTTCTATGACTGAGCCAGTTCTGTATCCATTTTGCCAGCTCCCCTCTGATCCCATGTGACTTCACCTTTTGTATCAGTCTGCCATGAGGGACCTTGTCAAAGGCTTGACTGAAGTCCATATAGATAACATCCACTGCCCTTCCTTCATCAATCATCTTAGTCACTTCCTCAAAAAACTCAATCAAATTAGTGAGACACGACCTCCCCTTCACAAAACCATGCTGCCTCTCGCTAATAAGTCTGTTTGTTTCCAAATGGGAGTAAATCCTGTCCCGAAGAATCCTCTCTAATAATTTCCCTACCACTGACGTAAGGCTCACCGGCCTATAATTTCCTGGATTATCCTTGCTACCCTTCTTAAACAAAGGAACAACATTGGCGATTCTCCAGTCCTCTGGGACCTCACCTGTAGCCAATGAGGATGCAAAGATTTCTGTCAAGGCCCCAGCAATTTCTTCCCTTGCCTCCCTCAGTATTCTGGGGTAGATCCCATCAGGCCCTGGGGACTTATCTACTTTAATGCTTTGCAAGACACCCAACACCTCCTCCTTTTTGATAATGAAATGACTGAGACTATCTACACTCCCTTCCTCGGCTCATCATCCACCAAGTCCTTCTCTTTGGTGAATACTGATGCAAAGTGCTCATTTAGTACCTCGCCCATTTCCTCTGGCTCCACACAGATTCCCTTCTCTGTCCTTGAGTGGGCCAACCCTTTCCCTGGTTACCCTCTTGCTCTTTATATACGTATAAAAAGCCTTGGGATTTTCCTTAATCCTGTTTGCCAATGACTTATCATGACCCGTTTTAGCCCTCCTGACTCCTTGTTTAAGTTCCTTCCTACTGTCTTGATATTCCTCAAGGGATTTGTCTGTTCCTAGCTTCCTTTTTCTTTTTGACTAGGCTCACAATATCCCGCATTATCCAAGGTTCCCGAAACTTGCCAAACTTATCCTTCTTCCTCACAGGAACATGCTGGTCCTGGATTCTAATCAACTGACGTTTGAAAGACTCCCACATGTCAGATGTTGATTTACCCTCAAACAGCCTCCCCCAATCTAAATTCTTCAGTTCCTGCCTAATATTGTTATAATTAGCCTTACCCCAACTTGGCACCTTCACCCGAGGACTACTCTTACCCTTATCCACAAGTACCTTAAAACATATGGAATTATGGTCACTGTTCCCGAAATGCTCCCCTACTGAAACTTCGACCACCTGGCCTGGCTCATTCCCCAATACCAGGTCCAGTACGGCCCCATCCCTAGTTGGACTATCTGCATATTGTTTCAAGAAGGCCTCCTGGATGCTCCTTACAAATTCTGCCCCATCCAAGCCCCTAGCACTAAGTGAGTCCCAGTCAATATAGGGTAAGTTAAAATCACCCACCACGACAACCCTGTTACCTTTACATCTTTCCAGAATCTGTCTACATATCTGCTCCTCTACCTCCCGCTGGCTGTTGGGAGGCCTGTAGTAAACCCCCAACATTGTTAATCGGAGTTCTTTTTGCATTCAGTCTGGTTCAGTAAATATACTGAGTCGGATGTGTAAGTAAAATCAATTACTTTATTAGCCGGCTGACTTACTCTAATACAACGACACTGACTCCACCCAGAGTCTGTCTGGTCCACTAGAGTAAGTAAAGTTTGTGATACAGGTACTACTGTTTATACATTAAGATTCATGCTACACCTCCTTGTTTAACCAATCAGGGCGGTACAATTCGACTTCACCCACGTGATGACATGCAGTACATCTGTTACTGAGGTTACAATACACTCCATTCTCAATACATACTTGTTACTAATAAAATATTGTTTTGTACCAGCAAGATAAAACAAAGCGGACAAGCAAGCTAATTAGCAAGAGCATAGGAATCATCAATAACCATTCAGGTCTCACTCCCTACATGGATCATGAGTCTGTCTCTACCTTGTGACAAGTAATTGCGGAGCATCCTGCTATCTCTATTAGGTTTACATCCCTGAGTGTTTCGTGCAATCTGCAGCGACAAGTAGTGGCAGCTCACGAAGATAAGAGGGGCCTAGCACTCCTTATCACTCACACAGGGATGGACATCATTTGATTCACAGGAGTCCATTTGTTCCAAACCACAGGGAGTCACACAATCAGGCCATAAAGAACAGACGTCCTTGCAATTACCAGTGTCGGCTAGTCTTTACAGTCTCACACGCTCTGCCTTTACTTTTAACTATTTCATTGTGGTTTCTGCCACTTAAAATCAAAGCTCAGCAAAGCTACTATTCCTAACTTGGCTATATTTCCCATTAAGCATAGTGCCATGCCTTTCTGCTCACTTCCACATCATGACTGCACCCTTCCTATTCCTGAGCTCCACCCATATTGCCTCGCTGCATGACCCCTCCGAGGTATCCTCCCGCAGTACAGCTGTGATATTCTCCTTAACTAGTAATGCAACTCCCCCACCCCTTTTACATCCCTCTATCCCGCCTGAAACTTCTAAATCCTGGAACATTTAGCTGCCAATCCTGTCCTTCCCTCAACCAAGTCTCTGTAATAGCAACATCATAGTTCCAAGGTTCTTGCTCAGGGTCGTGTAAAAACCAAGCAAACTAAAATGATATTTGGAGACCAAACATCCTGCCCTCAAAGATAAGCCACAAGATCTTTTCCCTCCCCAACACAAGCCCTTCCAACTGAAAGAACAAAAGGGTAGCTAGGGAGAGAGTAGGTCCCCTTAAGTATCAGTGTGGTAATCTATATGTGGAGCCACAGGAAATAGGCGAGGTCTTATATGAATATTTCTCATCTGTATTTACTGTGGAGGTGGTCAAGGAAGCTAGTGAGTTCAAGGGAGGGAACACCGATATCCTGGAGCATATCAACATTAACAAAGGAGGTGGTGTTGGAGGTTTTGAAGCACATTAAGGTGGATAAATCCCCAGGGCCTGACCAGGTGTATACTAGGATGCTGCAAGAAGCAAGGGAGGAGATTGCTGGGGCACTGGCAGAGATCTTTGTATCATCGTTAGCCACGGGTGAGGTACCGGAAGACTGGAGGATAGCTCATGTTGTGCCTTTATTTAAGAAGGGCAGCAGGGATAAACCAGGGAACTACAGGCCGGTGAACCTTACATCAGTGGTGGGAAAGTTATTGGAAGGGATTCTGAGACAGGATTTATATGCATTTGCAAAGGCATGGTCCGATTAGGGACAGTCAGCATGGCTTTGTGCATGGGAAATCATGTCTCACAAATTTGATTGAGTTGTTTGAGGAGGTGACCAAGACGATTGACAAGGGCAGGGCGATGGACATTGTCTACATGGACTTTAGCAAGGCCTTTGACAAGGTCCCGCATGGTAGGCTGGTCCAGAAGGTTCGGACACATGGGATCCAGGGTGAGCTAGCAAATTGGATACAAAATTGGCTTGGTGATCGGAGGCAGAGGGTGGTAGCGTAGGGTTGTTTTTCACATTGGAGGCCGGTGACCAGTGGTGTGCCGCAGGGATCGGTGCTCGGTCCTCTGTTGTTTGTCATACATATTAATGACTTGGATGTGAACGTAAGGGGGATGATTAGTAAGTTTGCAGATGACACCAAAATTGGTGGTATAGTGGACAGTGAAGAAGGTTGTCGAAGGTTACAACAGGATATAAATCAACTGGGAAAGTGGGCAAGGGAGTAGCAAATGGGATTTAATGCAGACAAGTGCGAAGTGATGCATTTTGGGAAGTTAAACCAGGGCAGGACATATACAGTGAATAGCAGGGCCCTGGGGAGTGCTGTTGAGCAGGGAGACCTGGGGGTGCAAGTACATAGTTCCCTGAAAGTGGCAACACAGGTAGACTGGGTGGTGAAGGCAGCGTATGGCATGCTTGCCTTCATCGGTCAAGGCACTGAGTACAAGAGTTGGGACCTCATGTTACAGTTGTACATAACGTTGGTTAGGCCGCATTTGGAATAGTATACGCAGTTTTGGTCGCTGCACTACAGGAAATATGTGATTAAGCTCGAGAGGGTGCAGAAAAGATTCACAAGGATGTTGCCTGGTTTGGAGGGCTTGAGTTATAAAGAGAGATTGGATAGGCTGGGTCTGTTTTCCCTGGAGCGAAGGAGGCTGAGAGGGGACATGAGAGAGGTATATAAAATTATGAGGGGCATAGATAGGGTAGATAGCCAGAGTCTGTTTCCCATGGTAGGGGTGAGTAAAACTAGAGGGCATAGATTTAAGGTGAGAGGGAGGAGGTTTAAAGGGGATCAAAGGGGTAAATTTTTCACAAAGAATAGTGGGTCTCTGGATTGAGCTGCCAGAGGAGGTGGTGGAGGCAGGAACAGTAGCGACATTTAAGAGGCATCTGGACAGGTACTTGAATGAACAAGGCATAGAGGGATATGGAATTAATGCAGGCAGGTGGGATTAGTATCGATAGGCATTATGGTCAGCATGGACCCGGTGGGCCTGTTTCTATGCTGGACGACTCTATGACTTTGATAGTCGAAGTTAGATGGCTCTCGTGTTAACATTTTGGGAAGACTCTACTTAGTTTTTGACTGATTCAATAACCATTTCACCAGTGCTCCCAGGTTTTACTGGTCTTTTTGACTGATATGACAAGCTGAATGAACCTGTATTTGCAAGGTAAAAATTAACATTTGTAACACAAAAAAAAGGACAAAGCTTTCCCAAAAATCTTTGCAATATTGATTAGTAGTGATCTGCTGCAAGACAATGTGGCTCCTGATTCCTGACATTGTTTTGTGCTATTATGGACTGTGTCAGTCCCAGAATTTTGGAGCATTTCTCAGCTACGCATAGTTTTCAGCAATAATATTCCAAAAGAAAATGTATTTCAGGATTTCACCTGGGTTTGAAATCTGTCTTCAGAGGTCTCTCTAGAAAAGGCCATCGTTATACTAGTCTAAAAGAGAAATTGATTCACAGAGCTGGTGATTCAGTTTACAGACAAATCTTTATCAGTTCTGGCTCTCAATGCAAAAAACAAACTCACAGTTGTCACAAAGATCTGTTGAAATGCTGGATAACTTTGCCCCAAGATTTGTCAAGTCGAATAAAACAAGTATAGAAGGCGGTTGAAGGCAGGGACTGATCTGTGGTTGAAAGTCTCAAATTAAATCAACATTCCACAAATTGTGCGCTTGCATTAACAGGCTCACCCTATTAGACACAAGGGCAAGTCATCAAGTGTTTTATGTTCAAGTTTATTCAGTTGTATAGTACTGCTATTTACGTTAATTTTTGCCTTAAGCAAGGCATGTTAGTCGAGAAAATAATTATTTTGTTGTATTCAAAACTAAAAGGAGCTTAAATTGTTCTTTGCTCATAATGAAAAACGGATGCATAGAGAATTGGCAGCCCATTTTACGCTGTGTCTGACCAATATCTTCAATGGAAAAGATCGGGCATGGAGTATAACAGGCTATCAATTCGCTTTCAGCCATTTCACATGACTGGCAGAAATTAATTTCACCCCCTTTTTTAAAAAAAAAGAGGGCATCATGCATGAAACCTGACTCTCCAAATGAGGTGTTCAAAGTAAGTTTGGAAACCCCCTCTGCAAGAGATAATCAGAGTAGCAACAAAAGCGTAACACTGCGTATGACGATAATATCCACCAGGTTGTTTTATGCTATTAAGTGTTCTTGCTGGTGGTAACAAATAGGCTTATGCTGGCATCCCAGCACCTGAGCAAGTTGGAAAAATACATCAACGGCGTCTGTAGTCACACTCAATTATGACACAGTCAGGAGAGGGCGGGTGTTCACTTAAAATTTGATGGTGCTTAAAAGAAAACCAAAGGACAACAGAGCACATTAATGAAGCAGAACGGAGGTTAGCATTTCATAGTGAGGAGTTATTTTGGATGCTTTCATTAGTAGTTTAAAATGATGCACGCGGATGTTAGCAGTCATCGACAGTGCCCTAATCTTAATTCACATTTGAAAGTTCTTATTGTTTGAAAGTTGATGGCAGAAAACTACTCCTCAGACTCAACTTTAACTCATTAGATTTTGCAGCAAGTTTAGATTTTCTGCTAAGAATTGTTTTAATTAATGTTAAAATATTTTGAACAACTGCACTTGAGATTTCCTTTTGCAACATGCAATTGTGTTTGGTAGCTTCGGCACAACTGAGTCTCTCTTGACATGTACAGCAACAGTACAGTTTGGGGAAGACTTTGGGCAATTATTTAGCTTCAAAGCTGGAAAACAATGCACCATATAACAATTTATTTTTCCATCTCCAATACTTTTCCAATTTAGCAACAAAACAGTTAATTCAGAGGAATTGAAAAAGTCCTATTCTTCACATGGCAATACCAATTTGTGCACAGAGAGAAGCCAGCATTACAAGTATATGTGAACAGGCCTAGATATTTACCAATAGGACACAGAGCATCTTTGTGCCAAAACTGGTACAAATGAACTTTAGGCTAGATTACATGATTAAAAACATGCAACAAACCCACTATCTCTAGCAGGAACGGTCAAATGTGAACTGACAGACTGCTAACATGTGTATGCCATTGATTCTGTTCAAGAGTCTTCAAAAAAACACTGATTAAATAGTGGCGCAGTGGTTAGCACTGCAGCCTCACAGCTCCAGTGACCCGGGTTCAATTCTGGGTACTGCCTGTGCGGAGTTTGCAAGTTCTCCCTGGGGCCGCGTGGGTTTCCTCCGGGTGCTCCGGTTTCCTCCCACGTGCCAAAGACTTGCAGGTCGATCGGTAAATTGGCCATTATAAATTGCCCCTAGTATAGGTAGGTGGTAGGGGGATATAGGGAAGGTGGGGATGTGGTAGAAATATGGGATTAGTGTAGGATTAGCATAAATGGGTGGCTGATGGTCGGCACAGACTCGGTAGGTCGAAGGGCCTGTTTCAGTGCTGTATCTCTAAATAAATAAAAATAAATTTAAAAAAAAAACATCTTTAGTAAGATACTATGTTTTGCTTCAGTATACTGATATTTGATATTGACCTGTTACAGTTTGCATTAAGTGTTTGCTTTAGTTCAAGTGTTAAAGAGTGATGGGGTGACGGTTGCATAGTTGTAATGTCACTGGACTATAATTTTGAGGCCTGGACGAATGTCCTGGGGACTGGTTCAAATCCCACCACAGCAGCTGGCGGAATTTAAATATCAATTAATAAAAATTCAATTAATAGAAGTCTGGAATTGAAAGTTAGTCTCAGTAATGGTGCCATGAAACTATCACCGATTGTCATAAAAACCCATCTGGTTCACTAATGTCCTGTATGGAAGGAAATCTGCCATCCTTACCTGGTCTGGCCTACATGTTATTCCAGACCTAGAGCAATGTGGTTGACTCATAACTGCCCTCTGAAATGGCCAAGCAAGCCACTCAGTTCAAGGACAATTAAGGATAGGCAACAAATGCTGGCCTTGCCAGCGACGCCCACATCCCATGAAAGAATAGTAAAAAAATAAAGAGGCACAATTAAGAATGCATATTATAGATAAAGAGCAGGTAATTTGTCAAATGTACTGATACTTGTTTAGCCTACAGGAGAAATGAAAACTGAACAGTGTTAAAAGGAGTACTTTTTAATAAAAGTACTTCAGTCTTCCAAAAAAGTCTCAGCCAAAAACTCCTTTTCTTTCCAATTAATCTGAACATTTCTGGCCATTTCTTACAAATTATGTTTTTAAGAAGCTTTTCCTACACATTTTTACAACCAATCTGCATTAGTTATCATAGCACCACATGCACAAATTAGATGGCTGCAAATGACTACCCAATGACAATTTGTCTGGATAACAAAACTGAAATTCCACAACCAGTACTCAATGAAACTTGAAAGAAGGACAGTCCTGTCAAACATTTCTGCAAATGAGGCTGACCAGAAAGCAATTTTAAAGTGATCATACTTGTATGGTGCATCACATGGCCCCATCGAACACTCTCAATCTTACTCAGTAGAAAACAGGGAATGAAGCAGAGATAGGTTGGAAACTTAGTGAAATATGCCTAAATATTTCAAACTACTCCACTTGTTTATTGTAGAGTTTCTGATAATCTGCCTAGGATGGGGTTTCACCTTGCTTGGATTCAGCCAAAGGTAAATGTCAAATGACAGAAAAATAGAAAGGACAGTTCTCAACACAGTTTGAAACTGTGAAAGCAAATGTAATTAGTGTGTGCAAACAAGTACAGGATCAATGGGTTTTCCAATCCCATAGCAAATGAGGAAGAAAGTGATTTTAAAATCTACAAAAATACCAACTTTGAGATTTCCATATACAAACCTTGTGCAGACTTTTACAGCACACATTTTTCTATTTTGCCAAGTTACCAGAATGTACAATGGAATTCTGTTCACCATTCCTGCTCCATTACCACTAGATAGCCATAGGGACAATACTCTATCTACCAAAGCCAAACCTACTACAGTCCCATGATCCATTAGTCTAGTTTTTGCATCCCAAGAAAGAAAATTAAAGATGCTTTATGATGTCACTTCATTATTGTGGCATCATACTATAGAAGTGTGATTTCCACTTTTAGGTCTTTATACAAGTATACAACTGACTCCCAGCAACTAATACCACAGAGTACAAGGGGAAAAAAAGAAACATCAACTAAGAATAAGATATTAAATACTGAGGTGCTGGGCCAAGGAAATAGGAGTCATCTACAGTGAGCAGCCAACCAGGTTTAAACAACAGAAATCAGAGTAGCAAATATTCTAAAGTTTGCTTGATTACCTCAAACTCAAGGAGCAGAATTTCAGCAGATTAACATTACGTCCAGAGATACATAGCCTATGGAGTGAACAGGATAGCCAAAATGGATTTCTTGCTCCAATTTACATTTATCTGCAACAAGTTATTTTTGTTACCTCTATTGGAGAAGGACTTTTCTAAACCATGTATTATCTTAGATCATACTAGTCTGCCAGTGGCACTGTGGCATTTAATTTTCTTCGAATTCATCACCCAAAAGCACACAAACATGAGCTGTATACACTGGACATCCTGAAGCAACATTTGGTCACTGCATAATAAAATTGCTAAGAACACATAGGCAGCCATTTGGCCCTCAAGCCTGCTCCACCATTCAGCAAGATCATGGCTGATGATCTACCTCAGCTACATCTTCCCCCACTATCTCCATAACTCTCAATTGTTGTAGTATCCAAAAATCTGTTGATCTCTGACTTGAATAGAATCAATGACTGAGCATCCAAAGCCACCTGAGTTAGAGAATTCCAAAAATTCACAAACCTGAGTAAAGAAATTTCTCATCTCAGCCCTAAATGGCCAACCCCAGTGATCCCCAGTTCAAGACTCAAGCAGGGGAAACATCCTCCGAGCATCTACCCTGATAAGCTCCTTAATAATTTTATTGGTTTCAATGAGATCACCACTCATGTTTCTAAATTCCAGGGAATATCTCAGTCTACTCACTCAATCTCTCCTCATTAGGACAATCCCCTCATCCCCAAATCAGACTAGTAAACCTTTGTTGCACTCCCAAGTAGAGTATATCCTTCCTTGGGTAAGGAAACCAAAATTATACACAGTTCTCCAAGTGTGGTCTCACCAAGGCCATACACCACTGTAGTAAAACTTACTCCTATCACTTCATAAGGGCTAACATACTATTTGCTTTCCTAACTGCTTGCTGTACCTGCATATTAACTTGTGATTCATGTACAAGGACACCCGGACTCCTCTGAATGTCAGCATTACCCAGACTCTCAATTCAAAAAATATTGCTTATTTTTAATTTTTCCTACCAGAGTGGATAACTCTGTATTTCTCCACATTATATTCCATCTGCCACGTTCTTATCCATTCACTTAATTTTTCTAAATCCTTTTACAGCCTTTGTGTTTTCCTCACAACTTACTTGCCCACCTAACTTTGCAGCAGCAGCAAACCTGGATACGTAACACTCTGTTCCCTCATCCAAATCATTGATGTAGATTATAAATAGCTGAGGCTCCAGCACGGACTCTTACAATATCTCACTTGCCACAGAGAGCCAACCTGAAAATGACTAGTTCATCCCTGTTCCCTGTCTGTTAACCAATCCTCAATCTATGCTAATATACTGCCCCCATTCCACGAGACCTAATTTTGCACAATAATCTCTGGTGGCAAAGAGACACCACCTAGACTTAGCCAGGATTTAATTAGACTACAAATAAATCCCATATATTCAGCTTGGGAATGCTGCACAAAGGGATACAGATTTCAATAATAAAACGCTAAAATTGTGCATATGAATTCAATTTAATGTCGAGCATAACATTCAACTACAGGTTGTAGATGTTGCCTTTTTTGTTGGCAATTACCTTTAAACATTGCTACCACCCAGACTGCAATTGGAACAAGTTTAAAATCACTGCAGTTTCATTAGCAAAATCTGACACAAAAGTAGGTGTAAAATTATCATCCCCTTCCAAATAACTAAGTTCTTTGAGATCCATACACCCTAGAAAATTTCACCTATAATTTGAAAAATATTGCAACCTTAACCAGAAATTTTCTTCACCCAGAGTTTGGTGGCAGTCTGGAACCCACTGCCTGAACAGGGGATGGCAGAGGCAGAAACCCTCAACATTTATAAAGTAGTTGGGTATACACAAGGTCCGTAGCCTTGTAGGTTACAGTACAAAGAACCAGAAAATGGGATTAGGCCTTGTGGATCAGTGCGGACAAAATGGGTCGTATAACCTCATTCTGTCCTGTAAATTTCTATGATTTTTTTTCCCCCCAAGGAGAGCCAGACAAGCAGGAAAAAAAAAATAAATACTTGCATTCATAGTGTCTTTCATGACCTCAGGACATCCAAAGTACTTCTTTACAGCCATTGAAACACTTCTGTAGTGTAGTCACTGTTATAATGTAGGGAACACAGCAGTTAATTTATACACAGCAAGGTTCCACCTGTACTAGCGATGTTGGTTGAGGAATAAATATCAGCCAGAAGACAGCAGCAAACTTGGCTATTTGAATAGTGCTGTGGCATCTTTTACAAGCAAGGAGGTAGACAGGGCCGTAGTTTAACATATTATGCATTCTTTCAATGAATCTTAAGTGAGGAATTGAACCTTTCACTGATACTACTGAAATGCAGGGAACTATAAAGTTTTAATTTTGTGTTCCAACACGAAGCTTAAACTGGGGCATCACCCACATTCCATGGTACCATGAGTGACAGTGAGGGCAACCACAGCCAAAGTCAGATTCCTCTGTTGGTGGGCATACTAATATACTGGTCACTAGAACTCAAATAAATCCAGGATCACCGGCTGTTGCCAAGGTTTTAGAACAAGCTGAAGACTTCACGGAAATGCTGAGTGTTTTCTCCCAAATAATGTACAGCCAGCTTTAACTTGTTCTCTTAAAATACTTCAGCTCCCCACCAAGTTATAAACCAGGACGATATGACTGGGAATACTTGTACTTACATTTGAACTGTGCCCAAAAGTATCAGGCTATCATGCAAAATGCCAACACTTTTATATCCTAATCATCCAATTACAAGGGAACACCAAATTCTTCAACAGCATTATGTTAGTAGTTTTGTTTTGGAAAGAGAAAAGGTCAAATCGAAGCAAAACATAGGGAACAAAAGTCTACAGGTTCATCATACAAGACTGCTATGTGCCATCTACTGGCTATAATGAAGAACATTGACAATAGCTGAAAACAAGCCATCTGCTTCTGAATTGTTTTTTGGTTTTGCCTAGAAATACATCTCAATTTGTATACAGTTGGCCATGATAAATCAAACTCCATTGCTCAATTTGACAATTGGCAATTCCACAGTCCTGTACATCATTCCCAACTCATTTTACACTAATCTAAATCAGAGCCTAGTCTACAATAAATCCTTTGCCTCATTAGCACGTCCTGTTCTGATGAAAGGTCATTGACCTCAAATGTTAACGGTTTCTCTCTCTGCAGATGCCGCCTGACCCGAGTATTATTTTTGTTTCAGATTTCCAGCATCTGCAGTATTTTGCTTTTGTACTGTGCTTAGAGGCATGTTTACAGGGGCTCTATCTTTTGAGCCAGGTTTAACAGCATGAACATTGAAAATAGTGCCAGATACAAAATTTGACCTAAAACCAGTGTTTTTCTTGCTCTCTGAACTGGTGAATCTGCTTCTTCACATCTAGTTTTAAACTATTTAAGCTCTTTAGTCTGACTTAAAGATTTATCCCCAAACGCGCTGTTAATTATTCAAAAGCGTGTAGATTTTTTTTAAAAAAACAATGCACCTAAAAGTTAATAGCTTCAGAATTTTCATACAGCAGCTTCACAACTTTTTCCATTCAGTGCCTAGATGGAGTTCAAATGAATTTCTCTTCCAAACAGACGAAACCTTTCCAATGACATTGTACCCAATTAGCAGCAAAATTAAACTGCACTAATGTTGTCAGGTTTTGTTAAATAAAGGAACGAGACAACTTTTGCAAGACAAACTGTCTACATATCAGAACAGCTTTTAAAAAAGATGCTCGTTAGCCTTAGAAATGGTCACAGCACGCAGCAAAAACCCTTACATAAAATACCCACTTTTGATGAGTCTTCTCTTTACGTAGCAGCAAAATACTGCAGATGCTGGAAATCAAATGAAAGTAGAAAATGCTAGAAATACTCAGGCCAGGCCAGAGTATTTCCAGCTTTCATTTCTTTTTATCCAGCCCTCTTTTTCCAAAGCTGATGGGAAACAAAGGTCCTCTAAGCCAATAGGAAACAAAGGTCCTCTAAGCCCCAATGCTGCACTTCAACCCCCAGCAGCTGCATTAACAGTTACCTTTTTTCCTCCTTTAAATCCTTCTCGTTGTGTGCAAGTGTCTGTAACTGACTTGAAATCTTCACTACCAAAGCTAGCCAGATGAAAATTCAATATACAAAATTCATACTGTTTTTCAGTACTAACATTCCCTAGACATTTAGCATGTGTACACATAGAACATGCCAAGTTATCATCTTTTGCTTCCCATAAACAATTTTATACATCAAAACCTTCAAAGTTTTGATCAGACTTGCAAAAGTACAGGACCAAACAGCACATTTTCATTTTGGGTGAGAACACGACATCCAAAGAAAGCTGACCAATTTATAGTGCCTAATTTAATATGGCCATCACTAAGTCAGAACGAAACCATATGTTACTCAATATGGTACATACCAAGAAGCAAATCACAGTAACCTGGACCACATCTACAGCTCCAGTATGATAACCAATTGCCTATACAAATGCTTTTCCAGTTTCATATCTGATAAATACATCATAATCATGAATAATAGCTTTAGCTCCAAGAGTGAAATAGTATGCTTAAAGTTAGCAGTTTTTTCTGGGACAGAAAATCTTGTTGGGGTATGGTTCCACAGGCACCAGAAATTTGAGTATGTCACCATGTGCTAGCTGAATTTTAGCATAAAAGCAGCAGTTTTGAATTCTGATCCCATTCAATGTTCAGACACTTACACTTTCAGGCAGAGGTCACTGGATATCAAAAGGAGGAAACAGGGTACTGAGGTAAATAGCTGCAGTCCAGTGCTGCTCCAGTTGCAACCTGCTAACAAGAAACTGAGCCTAGTCTGGCTAGTGTGGTGTCACATCATGCTGTGCATTTACCAAGTTAAAAAAAAAAATCAGGAAGCACAAATTGGAATTTCAAATTATACACAGCATTCTACACAAATACCTGCTGTGCAAGGCTGGCCTTTTAAAATGCTACATATAGTACGGCATTACCCTGCCAAGTAGTTTCAGTATCAATATTCAATTGCTAACAAAATAGATAAAGATCACCCAGTGCAAAGAGAGTCATTTATCCCTGTCGAAGACTAAAATCCGAGCTTCGCACATCAATTGGAGGTTGTATCTTTCCACATCCTTCTGCTGTACGACTAAGTATCTTTGCACATCATAAATGGCAAAATTAACAAGCTTACATTCTAGCTTCGCTGACTAGGGAAGTTAGTAAAGAGGAAACTATCCAGAGCAATGTCTCTCTTAAGTTGTCATGAGGATTTTAAAACCCTGAATCCTATTTGGCCCAGTTACATCTTTTCATTCTTGGCATTTATTGCCCATGTCTAGTTACTGTGAGGTGGTGGTGATGGGCTTTCATCTTGAACTGCTGGCAGTAGTTTGATACAACTGAGTGGCTTGCAAGGCCATTTAAGTGTTACATCAAGTCTATAGCACAGAAACAAGCTATTAGGCCCAACAGGTCATTTATACTCCATACAAGCATTGGTGTGGGGCAAGAGTCACAAATAAACCAGACTAGATAAGGATGGCAGGTTTCCTTTCCTAAAGGTCATTGGTATATTGAGGCACTTTTACTGATACCAGTTTTGCATTCAGATTTCTCAAACACACGCCCCATGCTCCCCCCCAAAAAAAACTGGAATGCCAATTCTCAAACTGCAAGGGTGGGATTTGAACTATCATTCCTTAACTTACTCCACACCTTTGGACTACCAGTCACAACTGCTGCACTGCTTTATCTGCACAAGACTCCACCCAAGCCAAGACACTAACTATAGGGCAAAATAACTTGCAACTGGACAGGGTTCTTGTAGGGCAGGCCAATGGCATGATAAAGCAGACTTCCTTTCACCGCATGACAACTATCCTGTAGTTTAGTCAAATTAAACAATCTTCTTTGAATTACTGGTAAGGTGCCCATCACAGAACAGTCATGAAATGGGAAAAGGCTGCAATATACTTTTATTTTACAGCAGATGCAGCTGGGTTAAGTAAAATCTGGCACTGTTCATTAGCTTGATTTTTTTTTTTTTTAAATGAGTATCGGACCCAAGCAGCAAGACAAGCAACTTTGAGTAGATGGTCCTATGGTTCTGGGAACTGAGTTTCAAATAACTTTTGAAAACAACCAAATATATTTGCTGGAGAGGCTGTCTATCATTTGACTAGCTTACAGGCTTCTGACTGATTCTGGGACAATGGGTACACAGCACATGCACAAAGTAGAATGCAAATTCAGTTCTGCACAAAAATGTCCAAACTTAAACCTGTGGAAGAAGCCAAGGCCTTTGAGTAAAATTTTAATTAAGGCTTTAAAAATTGATTAGAGTCAATACAATAGATAAATATAGCATGTTTTGAAAGACTTTTCCAATGCGTTTGAAACTTGATTTTGGATATGAGAACCTTCAATTACTGAGAATTGGCGTAACACTTTCTTCAAATACTATTTTAAGTGATTTAATTGGATCAGCAAGCAGTGCAGCAAAATATGTACAGTTTCCCCATTATAAAATGTTAACAGAAACTCAAACCTTTACACAAGAATCTGCCATTATAAACGCTGACGTGAAGTGATGCAACAGGATTCTTTTGATCAAACTGGTTATTTACTCAAGTTAAAAATTTTAAATACCTTATGGAAATATAATTCATGAATAGGAATGTTGAACACTGGAAAGAGGGGGAAGAGCAGGATGTGTACCTCCTTTCAAATATGAGCTACACAGATGTGAGATTTCAAAAACTAAACTTTACTTAACACTGCTTAATATAAACAGATACTGGAAGGTATCCCCCCTCCTGTGAATAGTCAGATCTTACTTTCTTCAGAACTGGAGTAACCAGCGTTGTTTCCAGGAATAACTTTTTTCCACTACATTTGTTAAAGTTGAATAGCAGAAATGTAAAAGGAATGAGCGCTTTACACATTAACTGTTAATTCATTCACCTCAAATTTCAAGCTTTGGAACAGGGCATTACCTCAACTGTTGAGCTCGCCCTTTATCACTATATTAAGCATAGAGTCAGAGTTATACAGCACAGAAACAGGCCCTTCGGCCCATCGTGTCAGTGTCGGCCATCAAACACCTATCTATTCTAATCGCATTTGTCAGCATAAAGCTAATCATTTCAATTATCACAAAGTTCAAAAATGTTGATATGCCTGTGCACACAAATGTAAAATGTTTCAGCACCAGCAGTGTACAAACCACATCTTTACATGCCCTCCAAATATAAAATTAACAGATTAGCTCAAATATTAAAACTTCCTTAAAAGGGTGAAAATGTGGATTTTATGGTACTAGACTTTGTACTGAGTACAGCAAAAGGCTGCATAACCCTGAAAGAATTTCTTTTAAAAAAATGACAAGGACCTCTATCTAGTCTTTTTTGTGGCTCCATAATACAGCATTATGTATTGCATAACAGCCAAAAGGGTGTGGAACTTTGATCAGCAGTAAATGCTCTCAGTTCTGGCTATTGGTAAATTAGGTTTTTAAATTTCAAACCACTGCCATTAAATTATTGCAAGAGTACATACATTGGAAAACAAACCCACAAGTACAAACTTCCAAATGCATGTTATAAGCATTAACATGAAGTTATATTGACCTGCTCTCAGGTGAGGGCAAAGGAAGTAGCAGAAATACAGCATTTCAACTCCATAACTATTTTCCAGAGGTATCAAATCAAAAATCAAAACATGTCTAGGTTTATATGAAACACTATGCCCTCATCACACACTATACACTTGTGAAAACCACAGACAAATACGGTTAGCTTTGAAGACATTTTAGAAGTCAACGAAACTTAAAAGCATCCACTGTGCAATATGCGTTCACCACCCATCAACTGAAAAAAAGAGTGCCAGCACCACAGGAACTCAAAACTATTGCTAGGTGACCAGCAGCCATTGATCTTAGCCATTAAAATAATTTTCAATGAATTAGGAACAAAGTTTCAGCAGTAAACTACTTTAACAAAAGCTTTGCTAAGAACTTTATTACTGGACTCTTGCTTCAGGTAGTTGCAATTTATTTGTACAGGACTTCTTACTTGCCTTAATGGTCATATTCACACCTCAGAATGAGATAGTTAGCCAGACTTGAGGATTTAAGCAGGTAAATGTATGCTGACATGTATGCTGCTAAACCAAGACCCCATTTGCAACTTCAGATCCTACAGCACTTTCTCAAAGATGACCAGAGCATTCTCCTAGTGTCCTGGACAACAAGCATCCATGAACCAAATTAAGTGATAATTTCATCACGTACTGTGTGGGATCTTGCTGTATATAAACAAGATGTCAAATTGGCCTACAAAACAGTGACTACATTTCACGATATTTAATTCATCGGCAAAATGCATCATAGCCATGTCCGGAGGATGCAAAAGTTGCTATCCGTAACAGGCAACTCAGAAGGCAAATTTTGTCCTGTTCAGCAAGGTATCCAGTTACCATGCATGTTTTATGCAATGTCAGTCCTCTATATAGAAATATTCATAAGATAACCAGATTCTGTGTATGGTCAAAATACAAGGCACCTAATTTCTTTCAGCAAGCCTCCAAAGCACCGTTCCAGTCAATTTCCAATCTCAATCTTATCGCCCCAGTTCCAGCTTCCTAACTATAATCACGTCCCCAATCTATCTTCATTGTAAACAGTTTCCAGGCTTGGGTTGGCAGTGGCCAAAAGGAGGCCTCCACACATCCTCAAACCCTGGACCTAAATAACCTAAAACTGCCTGCAATGCCCCTTCAGAGCAGGCTAACCTGCCTGATGAGTTCAGGCTTTCCCTCGATTATTGTTTGCTTTACTGAAAGCTGTCACTGGTGATTTTGAAACACAATTAGAAGTGCAAGTGTTTCTAAAACTAGATTCCATAGTTCTATTCTGCATATGATTCCTTAATACACTGCAGTACCATTCCAATAAATAATGTCACAAGATTAAGTGCTTTCATTGCCAGTTATGTATTTTTGCCAGGGGCAGGGAGTTTGAACATCCTGAGAAACCAAGCTAAAGTCCAACACTGCAAGGAAGCAGAAGATGGTCAAAACTACAATAATCACTACTAATACAAAAGCAAAATACCGCAAATGCTGGCAAACAAACGTCACCTTTTTCTCTCCACAGATGCTGCCTGACCTGCTGAGTATTTCCAGCATTTTCTGTTTTTGTTATAATCACTACTAACCTTGGGATTATGCTCTACCAAGACACTGTTGGGTTTACTATGCTCTTCCCCCAGTGTCACCCATTATTAAACAAAAACATTGCAAACTAATAAAACACAACCAGCATCTGAGAGCTCATTGCACAGCTCCACGCAGAGCAATTTTGGTTTAAAAAAAATCCTCCAGCAATTCAGCATTTAGTTGAATGCACTTGTTCCCAGGCTGTCAATACAAATCTTAGACCTATTTACTTACAAATTGTGCAAGGACATCAGTGCCAGCTTATATAACTCTCATTGCACCCCGAGCAGGAACATCACGTGAAAACTGACCTGTAAGCATAGAAAAAAGTTGCAGCCATTTTAATCTTTCTGAACTGGTTGTCAGTTGGTCTCGGTGTAGGAAAAAGATGAGAGAAATACTTTAAGTGCACTTAGAATTAAACATCAATGAAATACACATTTTGACTTTTCTGAACATTTGTGTAGTGACTTGTATAACAATTGACCACTTCCTTGCAGAGCCAATAGCAGAGGAAAAAATGTTTCAAGTCCTTTGAATTAAACCACATACTAAACTTTTCTCCAACACCCACCCCCTCCCCCCCCAAGAAAACACATTTAACAACCTTATTCTAGCATAAAACAAAATCAAGACACACCATTTTTAGATTACTAAGTAAGGATTTGTTCATGAATTCTTTGGGCACCATCTCAATTTGGGATTAATGTATTTACATCATTTTATTAATTTCATACAAAACCCTTCTAAAGGACCAGTAGTCCAGTCTGAATAACAACCCAGGTTAAGCCACTAGCTGATCTAGGAGGTTGTGATCTACTCATGTGCACTCATCTGTGGTTTCACTGCATAATTTGCAATGAATTTTGAATCATGTTAAAGCAAACCACCAGGTCTTGGAACCAATGGGATCTTTCCTCATTGGTATGGCCAAGAGACCATTCCAGCAGCTTATAATACGGGACGGAACTTATTACTTCAGCAGCAATTTTGAACATTTTCAGATTACAAAAAAGCCCAATAAAGCGCGATTCCTTTTTTCACTCTTTCAAAACTTGTCAACTTTTAACAAAGGATATCCATCAATTCTTTGACATCCAAACTAATTTGCACTGCTGAAAACAAGTGAGAAACTCGACAACATGGGATCCCTGATTTATTTTCCTTCAGAATTTTTTGTAACAAAATTCAATTTTAAAAAAATCATTTACACTTACAATTGAAATGTAAAATAAGCCACTATCCAATGCCTAACCACCCCGACCCAATCCTTTCCTAGATCAACAGTGCGCACGTGCGGACTGCAAGAAAGACCAGAGTAGACTTGGCCATGATCTACTCATGGGAAAGTCTACCAACATTCATCTAAACTTAAGATGGATGAGGTACTGTATGACTGCTAAAAGCCATAGAAATGCCATCTCTTTTCAGGAAGGGGGGAATGAATTAGTTTTTTTAAAAAAACTAGATCATTGAATTCGAAAAAATCTGAAGTATTAATGCCTTAACAACTGAACATTGCCACTCATTTAAAAAATTGAATATTTGAACCTTGCATAGCCTTTACATTCAATCTTAATGCAGCCAATGGTTCCCAATTTGGCTCTTGCCCTTGGATCCATTAAAAAAAACTCAGTCGTCAGCTCAGAAGGAAAGAATTTACATGTATGCTTTCAAAGCGCACTTTAGACAAATATAATCCATTTCTATTCCAGCAATGAGATGGAGAAAAATTAATGTACCCCGTGCCCACAAACGGTACCCTTCCTCGTGTAATAACTGAGAAAGTGTATTTTAGGTGCGAAGGCTATGCAAGAAGCTGTCCACTTCATGCATATTCGACTGTGTCGGCACCCACAACAAATAGTTATTTGATGACGAGTATTCTTAACAAAACACGCAGACTTCTTCCTGAACCTAAATTAAACACTTGTTTCACAAAATTAAGGGAAATTAAAGCGTTTCAGTCTTCAATATTTCATTTTAAATAGTACCGAACTTTCGGCTCTCTACACACAAAAGTTTAGATAAATCAGCTAAATATGTTGTCGTCTTTGTTGAAATTAAGATAGACAATGGGTTTACGGACATACGTGGTGCGTTGGCCATTCCTGTTTACTTTTGCGGCCTACACAACACTGCTGCCGCAGGATTTGCACCGCCATGGTCGCTAACAAAACAGTAGTTAACTGATTTTTCTAAACGAGATATATATCCCACCAAAGCAACATTTCCATTCCTTGCTGTAAAGTGTACAAGTAGCTTTTTAAAAAAAATTGAAGTATATATGTTTTAAAAACACAAGAAAACAAAATACTGCCCGCAAAATAGGGTAATATTGCATGTCCGTCTGGATCATGGAAAATATTACTGATCAGGCCCAGACAACAGGTCTATATTTTAGAGCTTTCATTATGGCTACAAGCGGCCTACCTCGTAATGGGTTTAAACCCAACAATCACCATGGAAAAGGGGATGAAATAGCTACATTTACTGTAAAGTTCAAACTTAGCTGTCTCTTTTCTTGATCACATAAAAAAAATAATTTTTAAAAGATTAGGGAAAGGGAAAAAAGGCTGTGGGGAATTAGCGTCCAGGCCTGTGTCCCAGCATCAATCCCCGCTGTCGGAGTTACAGCTGTCGCCGGATGTGTGAACGTCAAACACCAAGTGCTGCTGGGAAAGAAAGGGGGAGGGGAGAGAGGGGAATTATTTTTAAAAATCTTCCTCCAGCACCCCCTTCCCCACCACAAAACAAGAATAAAGGAAACTAAACGTTTATAAATCATAGAAAACCTTCGAGAAATAACGTGAGTAAAAGATGTCAAAGCCATTTTGTTCGAGTAAAACTGAACCCAGAGCTTGGGCTAAAAGGGCCTCCCTCCCTCCACATCATAAACAGGAAAAGAACTCGAAAAGCCAAAAAAGCCTAATCTGGTTACTCACTAAAGAAAAAGAAAAAGAAAAATAAAGGAAAGGAAACCACAAACTGGCTCAACTGAATTAACATTGACAGCCCTCTCTCTTTCTTCCCTTTTTGCTTCTTGCAAGTATTTTTCTAAATATAAAAAAGTTAAAATAAATAGGGGAGGGGAAAGTAAATCTAGCACTCCCTGGAACGAGATTAGACAAGGCTGAGAAATTCATTCTGGGTGCCAAGGGGGGGGGGGGGGGGAGAACCCTCAAAAAATGTTTGTCTTTTAAAAGATCAAGAATAAAGTGTCAATTTTTTTCTCCCCTTTCTTTGTTGTTGTTTTAAATAAATGTTATTACCTAGTTTGTTCCAATTCTACAGCCTGTCCTGCCACCAGCTCTCACTCTCCCTCTGCCCCTCTCTTTACTAACTCTCGGCCTCCACAGCAGCTCAGCTCCACCCTCTCACCCTGCGTGTCGCCGTGTATCCTTCCCCGGTACTATATCCCAGCCCAGCTCCATCCGCTGACAGTCAGTAAAGCGGGTGGGGGAGGGGAATCATGGTGTCACTCCCTTCCTGGCTCCACAATATGTGGCGGCTTTCAGACAAAAATAAATTTTAAAAATCGTTTTTTTTTTCTTATTTATTGCCTCTTATTCATACGTTCCTTTTTACTACTTCTTTCAAATCTACCAACACAGAATTACCTCTCCTTTTTCATCTAAAAAACATGTAATCCGCTATATTTACAATTAATCAACTCTTCTTCCTCCTCTCCACCTTCGATTGTATCACTGCGCGGGGTCACGACCCCTCTCCTTTCAAGTCCTGGGCACAGTCGGTCAGAATGAGCCGTGTACGATCGCACCTATATTTATTTCATCGGAAATTATTTTCAATGGCATTTGCCAAACAGCGTCCTGTTTTAAAAAAAAAATTAAGTGGTGTCGATGGGGCTTTGGCGAATTTGTGTTGTGTGAACTTGCTTTCAAGTAAAACTAGTCGCGGCTGCTCTTGTTTACATTCGACGCCGTTGCTCTGGTAATAAGAAGCGTCGAAAATGGCGTCTTTATTACCAACCACACTATTTGAAATAAAAGGACAAGCTCCAGCACCAAGTAAGGATTATCATCAGCTGATTGTGACAGAATCAAAGGTCAGTATGTCCATCGGGAGATATGTGAGCTGCTCAGCTGACTCGAACTTGTCGTGTGTACCTGGCGCAAATGGAGCAAGTTTTCAGGTTAAAAAACGACTCTGTGGCCACAGACCTGAAACGTTAACTTCGCTTCTCTCCACAGATGTTGCCAGACCTGCTGAGTATTTCCAGCACTTATTTGTTTTGTTTCAGATTGCCAGCATCTGCAGTATTTTGCTTTTATATAAAAAAAACGACTTTTCTCGAATTCAACGAAAACGTCTGTACTCCACGTTACATATCTATAGTTCGTTAGCTTTTTGCCTTCGTTTCAAACACATTGATAAACTGGTTTGTGTTTTATGTGATAACAATAATTAGGAAATGAGAAATGTTGTGTAGTAAAAAATAAAATGTCCCCCAAGCTATAGAACCATTTCAAATTTGGTCTTTCAGATACGGAAGTTTGTCTCGAGGTTTGACTCCTTGGTACTTTGTGCAATAATTTTTAAATGGCTGTCTCAATAAAAAGAAAAATATTGCAAATCTGAACAACAAAATGCTGGGGTGGGGAACAGCATTTCTAAATGGAAAAAGTTTTTTTTTAAATTCGTTCATGGTTAGGTCAGCATCTGTTGCACATCCCAAACTGCCCTTGAGAAGGTGTCAGCAACCCACAATGCTGTTAGGGAGGGAGTTTCAGGATTTTGATTCAGCGACAGTGAAGGAATGACAATTTATTTCCAAGCCAGGATGGTGTGTGGCTTGGAGTGGTGTTCCCTCGCGCCTGCTATTCTTGTCTTTCTAGGTGGTAGAGGTCACAGGTGTGGAATGTGCTGCCAGAGGAACCTTGGCGAGTTGCTGAAGTGCATCTTATAGATGGTACACACTGCTGCAACTGTGTGTCGGTGGTGGAGGGAGTGAATGTTTGTGGATGGTGTGCCAATCAAGCGGGCTGCTTTGTTTTGGATGGTGTTGAGCTTCTTGAGTGTTGTTGGAGCTGCACCATCTAGGCAAGTGGAGAGTATTACATCACACTCATGACTTGTGCCTTGTAAATGGTGGACAGGCTTTGGGGAGTCAGGAGGTGAGTTACTTGCCACAGGATTCCTAGCCTCTGACCTGCTCTTGTAGCCACGGTATTTATCTGGCTACTCCAGTTCAGTTTCTGTTCAATGGTAGCCCCTAGGATGTTAATAGTGGGTGAATTCAGCGATGGTAATGCCATTGAATGTCAAGGTGAGATGGTTAGATTCTCTCTTGTTGGAGATGGTCATTGCCTGGCACTTGTGTGGCGCAAATGTTACTCGTCACTTCTCAGCCCAAGCTTGGATATTGTCCAGGTCTTGCTGCATTTCTACACGGACTGCTTCAGTATCTGAGGAGTCGCAAATGGTGCTGAACATTGTGCAATCATCAGCGAACATCCCCACTTCTGACCTTATGATTGAACGAAGGTCATTGAAGAAGCAGCTGAAGATGGTTGGGCCTAGGACACTACCCTGAGGAACTCCTGCAGTGATGTCCTGGAGTTCAGATGGTTGACCTCCAACAACCACAGCCATCTTCCTTTGCGCTAGGTATGACTCCAACCAGCAGAGAGTTTTCCTCCTGATTCCCATTGACTCCAGTTTTGCTAGGGCTCCTTGATGCCATACTCGGTCAAATGCTGCCTTGATGTCAAGGGCAGTCACTCTCACCTCACCTCCTGAGTTCAGCTCTTTTGTCCATGATTGAACCAAGGCTGTAATGAGGTCAGGAGCTGAGTGGCCCTGTAGGAACCCAAACTGAGGGTCGCTGAGCAGGTTATTGTGAAGCAAGTGCTGCTTGATGGCACTGTTGATGACACCTTCCATCACTTTGCTGATGATTGAGAGTAGACTGATGGGGCGGTCATTGGCCGGGTTGGACTTGTCCTGCTTTGTGTGTACAGGACATACCTGGGTAATTTTCCACATTGCCAGGTAGATGCCAGTGTTGTAGCTATACTAGAACAGCTTGGCCAGGGGCGCGGCAAGTTCTGGAGCACAGGTCTTCAGTACTATTGCTGGAATATTGTCAGGACCCATAGCCTTTGCAGTATCCCAGTGCCTTCAGTCATTTCTTGATATCACACGGAGTGAATCGAATTGGCTGAAGTCTGGCATCTGTAATGCTGGGGACTTCAGGAGGGGGCCGAGATGGATCATCAACTTGGCACTTCTGGCTGAAGATTGTTGCAAATGCTTCTGCCTCATCTTTTGCACTGATGTGCTGGGCTCCCCCATCATTGAGGATGGAGATATTTGTGGAGCCACCTCCTCCAGTTAGTTGTTTAATTGTCCACCACCATTCACAGGACTGCAGAGCTTAGATCTGATCTGTTGGTTATGGGATCGCTTTGCTCTGTCTATTGCATGCTGCTTATGCAGTTTGGCATGCAAGTAGTCCTGGGTTGTAGCTTCACCAAGTTGACACCTCATTTTGAGGTATGCCTGGTGCTGCTCCTGGCATGCCCTCCTACACTCTTCATTGAACAAGGGTTGGTCTCCTGGCTTGATGCTAATGGTAGAGTGGGGGATATGCCGGGACATGAGGTTGCAGATTGTGGTTGAGTACAATTTTGCTGCTGCTGTTGGCCCACAGCGCCTCATGGATGCCCAGTTTTGCATTGCTAGATCTGTTCGAAATCTATCCCATTTAGCACAGTGATAGTGCCACACAACACGATGGACGGTATCATTAATGTGAAGGCGGGACTTCGTCTCCACAAGGACTGTGCGGTGGTCACTTCTACCAATACAGTCATGGACAGAAGCATCTGTGGCAGGCAGATTTGTGAGGACAAGGTCAAGTATGTTTTTCCTTCGTGTTGGTTCCCCCACCACCTGCCGCAGACCCAGTCCAGCAGCTATGTCCTTTAGTACTTGGCCAGCTCGGTCAGTAGTGGTGCTACTGAGCCACTCTTGGTGATGGACATTGAAATCCCCCACCCAGAGTACATTTTGTGCCCTTGCCACCCTCAGTGCTTCCTCCAAGTGGTGCTCAACATGGAGGATTACTGACTCATCAGCTGAGGGAGGGCAGTAGGTGGTAATCAGTAGGAGGTTACCTTGCCCATGTTTGACATGATGCCATGAGACTTCATTGGGTCCAGAGTTGATGTTGAGGACTCCCAGGGCAACTCCCTCCCTTCTGTCGACCACTGTTCTGCCAGTGGGACAGGACATACCCAGGGATAGTGATTGCAGTGTCTGGGACATTGTCTGTAAGGTATGATTCCATGAGTATGACTATGTCAGGCTGTTGCTTGACTCGTCTGTGGGAAAGCTGTCCCAACTTTGGCACAAGCCCCCTGATGTTAGTAAGGAGGACTTTGCAGGGTCGACAGGGCTGGGTTTGCCGGTTTCGTTTCCAGTGCCTAGGTCGATGCTGGGTGGTCCCTCCGGCTTCATTCCTTTTTATTAACTTCATTGCGGTTAGGTACAACTGAGTTGCTTGCTAGGCCATTTCAGAGGGCATGTAAGAGTTAACCACATTGCTGTGGGTCTGGAGTCACATGTAGGCCAGACCAGGTAAGTACAGCAGATTTCCTTCCCTAAAGGAAATTAGTGAACCAGATGGGTTTTTACAACAATCGACAATGGTTTCATGGCCATCATTAGACTAGCTTTTAATTCCAGATTTATTAATTAAATTCAAATTTCACCTTCTGCACTGGTGGGATTCGAATCCATGTCTCCAGATCAATACCCTGGGTCTTTGGGTTATTAGTCCAGTGATAAAAGCGCTATGCCACCGCCTCCCCCTATGCAATAGAAACATAGAAAGCTTTACAGCACAGAAGGAGTTCATTTGGCCCATCGTGTCTGTGCAAGCTGGAAAAGAGCTATCCAGTCTAATCCCACTTTCCAGCTCTTCGTCTGTAGCTGTGTAGGTTACAGCAGCTCAAGAGCATTTCCAAGTATTTTTCAATGCAATGAGGGTTTCCGCCTTTAGTATCCTTTCAGGCAGTGAGTTCCAGATCCCCATCATCCACTGGGTAAAATAATTCCGCCTCAACTTCCCTCCAATCTTTCCACCAATTACTTTAAATCTATGCCCCTGAGTTAGTGATCTCTCTGCTAACAGAAATAGGTCCTTCCTATCCACTCTATCTAGGCCACCCCCAATAATTTTATGCACCTTAAATCTCCCCTTAGCCTCCTTTGTTCCAAAGAAAACAATGCCAGTCTATCCAATCTTTCCTCATAGCTAAGATTTTCCATTCTTGGCAACATCCTTGTGAATCTCTTCTGCACCGTCTCTAGTGTGATCACATCGTTCGTGTAATGTGGTAACCAGAACAGTACAGTACTCTAGCTGCAATTGAACAAATGTTTTATACAGTTCTAGCATAACCTCCCTGCTCTTATACTCTAGGCCTCTGCCAATAATGTAAAGTATCCTACATGCCTACTTGACCACCTTATCTACATGTTCTGCTACCTTCACATACACTCAAGGTCCCTCTGTTTCTCTACACTTTTCGGAATCCTACCATTTATTCTGTATTCCCTTGCCTTTTTTGTACTTCCCAAATGTATTACCTCACACTTCTCCAGATTTAATTTCATTTGCCACTTATCTGCCCATCTGACCAGCCCATTGATATCTTCCTACCATCTACAGCTTTCTTCCTATAAAACCAAACGGCCAATTTTTGTACCATCTGCAAATTTCTTAATCATGCCCCCTATATTTGAGTTTATATCATTGATTATATACATGTACATCAAAAGATCCAGTACTGAGCTGAGGAACTCCATTGGAAACAGCTTTCCAGTTACAAAAACACCAGTCGACAATAACCCTTTCCTTCTGACCACTGAGCAATTTTGGATCCAACATGCCACCATCTCTTGGGTCCCATGAGCTTTTAATTTACTGATCGGTCTGCCATATGGAACCTTGTCATATACCTTGCTAAAATACATGTAGACGACATCAAAACGCACTGCCCTCACCAAACCTCCTTGTTTCTTCACCCCCCCCAAAAATCAAATTAGTCAGGCATAACCTTCCCTTAACAAAGCCATGCTGACTGACCTTGATTAATCCATGTTTCTCTAAATTACAACTTATACCATCCCTTAGAATTTTTTCCAAAACTTTTCCCACAACTGAGGTTAGGCTGACTGACCTGTAATTACTTGGGATATCCCTTCCTCCCTATTTAGACATTACAACATTAGGAGTCCTCCAGTCCTCTGGCATCATGGCTGTAGCCACAGCAGATTGCAAAATTATGATCAGAGCTTCAAATATTTCTTCCTTTGCTTCCCTTAGCAGCCTAGGATACATTTCTGGTGATTTATCCACTGTCAAGGATGCTAAACACCTTATTATAGGTGGATAGGTTGAAAAAGCTACATTTGGAAAAGAGAAGGCAAGATTAAAAGGGGATTTCATAGAAGTGTTCAAAATCATGAGGGGTCTGGACAGAGTAGATGGGAAGAAACTGTTCCCATTGATGGGAGGATCCAGAACCAGAGGACACCGATTTAAGGGGACTGGCAAAAGAAGCAATGGTGACATGCGGAACAACTTTTTTTAAAAAAATGCAATGAGTGGTTAGGATATGGAATGCACTGCCTGAAAGTGTGATGGAGGCAGATTCAATCGAGGCCTTCAAAAGTGAATTGGATAATTATCTGAAGAGAAAAAATTTGCAGGTATATGGGGAAGAGGTGGGGGAGTGGGACTAGCTGAGTTGCTGTTGCAAAGAGCCAGCACAGAAAAGATGGGCCGAATGTCCTTCTTCAGTGCTGTAACCATTCTATAACATTTCCACCCTCACTAGGTTTATCCATCCAATATTTCACACTCCTCCTCCTCAACTACAATGTCTGCTTTGTCCCTTTCTTTTGTGGAAACAGATGCAAAGCATTCAATAAGAACCATGCTCAGGTCCTGCGCCTCCACACACAAGGTAGCTTTTTGGTCTCTAATTGGCCCTACACTTTCCTTAGTTATCCTGTTGCTTTTTATGTATTTATAAAACATGCTTCTGACAGTTTCCTTCAGAAACATTAAATGGTGGCAACTAGTAGTAATCTTACAGTACTGATAACCCACAGGTTTGGGCTAATGTTCTGGAGACAAGAGTTCAAATCCCAACATGGCAGCTGATGGAATTTGAATTCAATTTGTTAATAAATCTGAATTAAAAAGCTAGTGTCAATAATGGTGACCATGAAACTACCAGGATTGTCGAAAAACTCATCTGGTTCACTAGTGCCCTTCAGGAAAGGAAATCTGCTGTCCTTACTTGGGTCTGGCCTACATGCAAATACAGACCCACAGCAATGTGATTGACTCTTAACTGCCCTCTGAAATGGCCTAGCAAGCCACACAGTTGTATTAATCTGCTTAAAAAAAAAAGTCAAATAAAAATAAAACCAGATGCAATACCCAAGGCAACAGAAACGACAAAGGCACAGCCAGCCCAGTTGATCATGCAAAGCCTTCCTCACTAACATCTAGAGACTTGTGCCAAAATTGGGGAGAGCTGTCCCACAGACTAGTCAAACAGCCCTACATATTTATACTCACCTAATCATACCTTAATGCCATGTCCTCCATCACCACCCCTTTGTATGCCCTGTCCCACCAGCAGGACGGATGCACCAGAGATGGTGACAGCGCAGTGATATGCAGTCGGGAGGCTGTGGCCCTGGGAATCCTCAGGTTTGACTCCAGACTCCAGGAAGTCTCAGAGCATCAGGTCAAACTTGGGCAAGGGAACATCCTGCTTCATCCATGACCATCCCTCCATCAGAAGGTCAGAAGTGGGGATGTTTGCTGATGATTGCACAGTGTTCAATACCATGCGCAACTCCTCATACTGAAGCAGTCCATGCCTGCATGCATCAAGACCTGGGCAAGATCCAGGCTTAGGTGACAAGTGGGAAGTAATATTCACACCACAAATGCCATGCAATGACAATCTCTAACAATGGAGAATTTAACCACCTCCTCTTGATGTTCAATGGCATTATCATTGCTGAATGCCCTACCATCAACATCCTGGGGGTCACCATTAATCAGAAAATTAACTGGATCAGCGATACAAATACTATGGTTACAACAGCAGGTCAGAGACTGGGAATTCTACATCGAGTAATTCACCTCCTGATTTCCCAAAGTCTGTCTGCCATCTACAAGACACAATTTAGGAGTGTTATCCAATACTCTCCACTTGCCTGGATAAGGCAGCTCCAGCAACACTCAAGAAGCTTGATGTATCCAAAACAAAGCAGCCCACTTAATCAGCACCTCATCCACCACCTCCACCTCCAGTGCACAGTGGCAGCAGTGTGTACTATCTATAAGCAAGAGGCACTGCAGCAACGCACCAAGGCTCCTTCGACAGCACCTTCCAAACCCGCGACCTCTACCACCTTGAAGGACAAGAGCAGCAGATGCATGGGAACACCACCACCTGCAAGTTCACCTCCAAGTCACACACCATCCTGACTTGGAACTATATCACAGTTCCTTCACTGTTGCTGGGTCAAAATCCTGGAACTCCCTTCCTAACAGCACTGTGGGTGTATCTACCTCACATGGACTGCAGCGCTTCAAGAAGGCAGCTCACCACCACCTTCTCAAGGGCAATTAGGGAGGGATGGGCAATAAATGCTGGCCTGGTCAGTGACTCCCACATCCCACGAATGAATACAAACAAAAAAAATGTTCTTTTCCCTGTACAAATGCTGACGGACACATTGTCTTTCAGCATTTTCTGTTTTTGCAAGTTTTTGCTGTGCAGAGATGCATCATAAGAACTGGAGTCTGCCATTTAGCCCCTCGAGCCTGTTCTGCCATTTAATGACTTTGCTGATCTGCGACCTAATTCCATATACCTGTCTTTGCCCCATATCTCTTAATACCTTGGCCAACAAAAATCTATCAATCTCAGTTTTAATATTAACAATTGATCTCCCATCAATTGCCATTTGTGAAAGAGTTCCAAGCTTTTGAGTGAAGAAGTGTTTCCTAATTTTACTCCTGAAAGGTCTGGCTCTAATTGATTATGCCCCCAGTTCTAGACATCCAATGAGTGGAAAAAGCTTTTGCCAATTTACCCTATCTGTTCCCCATAAAATCTTGAAAACTTTGATCAAATCAACCCCTAACCTTCTAAAATTTAGGGAGTACAACCCTAGTTTGTTTAATTTCACCTTGTAATTTAAGTCTTGGAGTTCAGGTATCATTCTGGTAAACCAATGCTATTCTCCCTCCAAGGCCTCCAAAGGTGTGGTGCCCAAAATACTCGCAGTACTCCAGGTATGGCCTAACCAGGGCTTTGTATAGCTGAAGAAAAATTTCTACTCCCTATTGCTCTAGATCTAAAGGCCTGCATTCCATTTAGCCTTTTTGATTATTTTTTTGTACCTGTTCATGACATTTTAATGATCTGTGTACCTGGGCCCCAAGCCTGTTTGGAGCTCAACTGGATCTCATCAGACTAAGTATAGGGTGACCATTTTGCTTTACAGATGCATTGAGCAAACTGTAAAGTATAAGAGGAACAGAATTAAGGTTTCAGGTCACCAACCTAAAATGTTAATTCCAGTTTTCTCTCCATAGTTGCCTGACGTGCTGAATATTTCCACCATTTTCTGTTTATATTTCAGGTTTCCAGCACCTGCAGTTTATTGCCTTTGTAATAAAATATAACATTTTTGTATCTGAAAAAAAGCATGTAATGTGCATGTGAAATTTCAATTTAGCAACTTACTTTGTTTATAATGCCCTATTACCATTTATTTGTTTTTTATACCATTGGATAATCTCCTCCAGAGCCAAACAATGAGTAGTCAATTTTGGAGAAACTTACAGTGATCATAAGGAAATGTATAGGGCTTTGAAAAAAAAAAATCACATCATGTTAATTTTTGTCTATGAAAGTCTCAGTTTGTTGACCACATTGTTCTTTTAAAGCATAATCTTAAAATTCAATATCAACCAGTGAAAATTAAAGGTTTTTTGGTCTTCGCAGGTTTGTATGATCAGATAAAAGTTGGATATTTTGACCCATGGTTTAGTTTTCTTTTCTTTATGCTGTTTGAGTTTAAAATAGGGTCTCTTAAATAAATACAACTCATTTTTAAAACTGTTAAATAGGTCAAACTGTCTGCAGAACAGTGCAATGAGGCAAGGTTTCCTTCATATGAAAATGTTTTAATTGTAATCAGTTTATTTACTTGCTTTATTCTTAAACAGTAAATGAACATAAATGTTGTTCAAACCAGGTGTGAATGGATTTGTATCCAGTATCTATTATGAGGTTGTAATGCAAGGACAGAGAGGTGCCATTGTAAATTCCAATAGCTGAGTGGCAAATCCTTAATGTATTAGTTTACATTTTGGGATATTTTGACCATTACTCCACAGAATTGATTTTGACATAGAGTTACTCTTAAATGGTGTGTTTAAACCATAATGTAGATCAAGGATAAGGGAGTGACTCATGGCCCTCCTGCCTTGGGCGCTATGGCGTTGGAAGGATGAATGAGAATGGACAGAGACTGCTTGAGTTGTGTACCTATCATAACCTCTGCATCACCAATTCGTTCTTTCACACTAAACCCTGTCACCAAGTTTCATGGAGGCACCCAAGATCGCGTCATTGGCACCAGCTAGACCTCATCGTCACAAGGCGAGCCTCCTTAAACAGTGTTCAAATCACACGCAGCTTCCACAATGCGGACTGCGACACCAACCACTCCCTGGTGTGCAGCAAGGTTAGACTCAGACCAAAGAAGTTGCATCACTCCAAGCAGAAGGGCCGTCCGCACATCAACACGAGCAGAATTTCTCATCCACAGCTGTTACAAAAATTTCTAAATTCACTTGTAAAAGCCCTTCAAAACACTCCCACAGGGGATGCTGAGACCAAGTGGGCCCACATCAGAGATGCCATCTATGAGTCAGCTTTGACCACCTACGGCAAACGTGCGAAGAGGAATGCAGACTGGTTTCAATCTCATATTGAAGAGCTGGAACCTGTCACAGCTGCTAAGCACATTGCACTGTTGAACTACAAGAAAGCCCCCAGTGAGTGAACATCCGTAGCACTTAAAGCAGCCAGAAGCACTGCACAAAGAACTGCCAGGCGCTGCGCAAATGACTACTGGCAACACCTATGCAGTCATATTCAGCTGGCCTCAGACACCGGAAACATCAGAGGAATGTATGATGGCATTAAGAGAGCTTTTGGGCCAACCATCAAGAAGATCGCCCCCCTCAAATCGAAATCAGGGGACATAATCACTGACCAACGCAAGCAAATGGACCGCTGGGTTGAGCACTACCTAGAACTGTACTCCAGGGAGAATGTTGTCACTGAGACAGCCCTCAATGCAGCCCAGCCTCTACCAGTCATGGATGAGCTGGACGTACAGCCAACCAAATCGGAACTCAGTGATGCCATTGATTCCCTAGCCAGCGGAAAAGTCCCTAGGAAGAACAGCATTACCCCTGAAATAATCAAGAGTGCCAAGCCTGCTATACTCTCAGCACTACATGAACTGCTTTGCCTGTGCTGGGACGAGGGAGCAATACCTCAGGACATGCACGATGCCAATATCATCACCCTCCATAAAAACAAAGGTGACCGCGGTGACTGCAACAACTACTGTGGAATCTCCCTGCTCAGCATAGTGGGGAAAGTCTTTGCTCGAGTCGCTTTAAACAGGCTCCAGAAGCTGGCTGAGCGCGTCTAACCTGAGGCACAGTGTGGCTTTCGTGCAGAGAGATCGACCATTGACATGCTGTTCTCCCTTCGTCAGATACAGGAGAAATGCCGCGGACAACAGATGCCCCTCCACGTTGCTTTCATTGATCTCATCAAAGCCTTTGACCTCGTCAGCAGACGTGGTCTCTTCAGACTACTGGAAAAGATTGGATGTCCACCAAACCTACTAAGTATCATCACCTCATTCCATGACAATATGAAAGGCACAATTCTGCATAGCGGCACCTCATCAGACCCCTTTCCAATCCTGAGTGGCGTGAAATAGGGCTGTGTTCTCGCACCCACACTGTTCGGGATTTTCATCTCCCTGCTGCCCTCACATGCGTTCAAGTCTTCAGAAGAAGGAATTTTCCTCCACACAAGATCAAGGGGCAGGTTGTTCAACCTTGCCCGTCTAAGAGCGAAGACCAAAGTACGGAAAGTCCTCATCAGGGAACTCCTCTTTGCTGACGATGCTGCTTTAACATCTCACACTGAAGAGTGTCTGCAGAGTCTCATCGACAGGTTTGCGGCTGCCTGCACCGAATTTGGCCTAACCATCAGCCTCAAGAAAACTAACATCATGGAACAGGACGTCAGAAATGCTCCGTCCATCAATATCGGCGACCATGCTCTGGAAGTGGTTCAAGAGTTCACCTACCTAGGCTCAACTATCACCAGTAACCTGTCTGGAGATGCAGAAATCAACAAGCGCATAGGAAAGGCTTCCACTGCTATGTCCAGACTGGCCAAGAGAGTGTGGGAAAATGGCGCACTGACACAGAACACAAAAGTCCGAGTGTATCATGCCTGTGTCCTCAGTACCTTGCTCTATGGCAGCGAGGCCTGGACAACGTATGTCAGCCAAGAGCGACGTCTCAATTCATTCCATCTTCACTGCCGCCGGAGAATACTTGGCATCAGGTGGCAGGACCGTATCTCCAACACAGAAGTCCTCGAGGTGGCCAACATCCCCAGCTTATACACCCTACTGAGTCAGCGGCGCTTGAGATGGCTTGGCCATGTGAGCCACATGGAAGATGGCAGGATCCCCAAAGACACATTGTACAGCGAGCTCGCCACTGATATCAGACCCACTGGCCGTCCATGTCTCCCCTTTAAAGACGTCTGCAAACGCGACATGAAGTCCTGTGACATTGATCACAAGTCGTGGGAGTCAGTTGCCAGCGATCGCCAGAACTGGCAGGCAGCCATAAAGGTGGGGCTAAAGTGTGGCGAGTCGAAGAGACTTGGCAGCTGGCAGGAAAAAAGACAGAAGCGCAAAGGGAGAGCCAACTGTGCAACAACCCCGACAAACAAGTTTTTCTGCAGCACCTGTGGAAGAGCATGTCACTCTAGAATTGGCCTTTATAGCCACTCCAGGCGCTGCTCCACACACCACTGCCCACCTCCAGGCGCTTACCCATTGTCTCTCTCGAGGGCAGCACAGTGGCGCAGTGGTTAGCACCGCAGCTTCGCAGCTCCAGAGACCCGGGTTCAATTCTGGGTACTGCCTGTGCGGAGTTTGCAAGTTCTCCCTGTGACCGAGTGGGTTTTTGCCGGGTTCTCAGGTTTCCTCCCACCGCCAAAGACTTGCAGGTGATAGGTAAATTGGCCATTGTAAATTGCCCCTAGTGTAGGTAGGTGGTAGGGAATATGGGATTACTGTAGGGTTAGTGTAAATGGGTGGTTCTTGGTCGGCACAGACTCGGTGGGCCGAAGGGCCTGTTTCAGTGCTGTATCTCTAAATAAATAAATAAAAAAATGAAGCCAAAGAAGAAGAAGAATTCACAAGATTTTTTTTTAAAGCTCTGAGACAATAGATGATTAAAATGAGTAAAATGTAGTTGTTTCCCATAAGACTGTAAATAATGAGGAAATCATTAGCCTGTCTCCGAAATTGATAACTATATAAATTCAATGCTTTGTGGGACAGCAAGGTAATGTAGGTCAGCAAAGCTGGAGATAATGGGCAAATAACTGGGTGTGGGACCTGATGATTTAGCCAGTTGAGTTCTGGCTCACCACTGCCCATGCCTCCTGTGCCCGTGCACCACCACCCTCTTCCGCTCCTCCCCGCCCCACGCCCCCACCCCTGAACCTGCAGAATCAGACACTGTCACTGCGATGGCAGCTGAGCAACCACCTGAAGCAGGGGCTGATCAGAGCCATGATCTGGATGTGCTGGAATGGGCCAATCAGATTCAGAAAACAAAAGAATAATAATTCAGGGGAGGGAGAGAAACCTCTGAACATAGGAAGATCTGAAGAAAATCTGGAGACTGCTCATCGAGGATGAGAAAAGATTGAGCCAGGAATTGAAGAGATGCCCAGTGCAGAGTTAGAGCATGGGCATGCCTGACCAGTGTCGTCCCAATCTCGTCCCCTCCACTCCTCCACTCTTCCCCTCCATTCTCCCACTCCTGTTCTCCTTCCCCTTCTTCCAGCCTCCCTCTCCCTCCCCTCCCCTCCCACTTTAGAGTTGCCAATTCTGGTTTGACATGTTCCTAGAGGCTTTATCACACACCTTTTGCCTCCAACTGGCCCGCTCTCTTAAACAGCCTTACTGTGCACAAATTGGCTGCTGATTTTCTACATTACCACAGGTCCTTCATCGACTGTAAAGCGCTTTGGGATGTCCAAAGGTCATGAAAGGCCCTATATAAATGGAAGTCTTTCAAGTCTTTCTAATGGTGGCAGTTTCACCACCTCCCATTGCACCTCTGCCTTAACTTAATGCTGGATGATTTACTACCTCCCATCAGATCTTCCCCCTCCCTTCCCTGCCCTAATGGTGGCAGATTCACTACTGCCTGTTGCCAAATGCCACAGTTGCAAGAGAACACTGCTGGACACGAGCCCATTGAGACAATTAAAATGGTGACCTCAGAAATGAGATAAGGAAGCAGAGAAAATTGAAATTAAAGATGATTAAAGGAATTATTTCATCATGACACCTGTCAGTTAATAGTATAACTTTACACACTGGTCGTATTTGATGTGTGAACGTTGAGTTTAAGAACTATATACTCGATAGATAGTTTAATCAAATCAAGCAAACTTGAGTGGGGAAACACTATCAATAAATAAAACTTTGCTTGTGAGTATCATAGATTGAACTCACATAAATAAAACTAACCAGATAACACCAGGCAACATCCTAATGAAACTGCTTTCCACTCTCTCTGAAGCCACAATATCCTTTCAATAGTGTGGAGCTAAATACTGCACAAAAGGTTTTATTATGATTTTATATAGGGTCATCTTATCTCTTGACTTTTATGTTTTATACTTGTGATAAAACCTAGAATTGACCCTGTGTCACGTGCTAGTGCGTACAAAAATAAGAGGATAGTGCAGATGAATGCATGACTGGAGATGTGGTGCAGGAGGGAGTGCTTTAGATTGCTGGGGCATTAGGCTTGGTTCTGGGGAGGTGAGATGTTTATATGCTGGATGAGTTGTGTGTCAACAGGGCAGGAACCGATATCATTATCACACCAAGGTTTGCTAATGCTGTTTGGGAGGATTTAAAGTAGCTTGGCAGGGGAATGGGAACTGAGCATGGATTCATAAGGGAAAAAAGAAAAACTGGAAATGAAAGGTAGAATGTTAGTAAATGAGTGTGGAAGGCAGAGGGAGAAAAGACTAGAAAATAGACAACAAAGGAATTTGGCAGTACAAAATGGTATATACTTCAATGTAAGGAATCTAGTAAATTAGGCAGATGAGCTGAGGACAGAGGTAGACACTTGGAAGTATCTTTTGGGCCTCCTTATCTCGAGAGACAATGGATACGCGCCTGGAGGTGGTCAGTGGTTTGTGAAGCAGCGCCTGGAGTGGCTATAAAGGCCAATTCTGGAGTGACAGGCTCTTCCACAGGTGCTGCAGAGAAATTTGTTTGTTGGGGCTGTTGCACAGTTGGCTCTCCCCTTGCGCCTCTGTCTTTTTTCCTGCCAACTACTAAGTCTCTTCGACTCGCCACAATTTAGCCCTGTCTTTATGGCTGCCCGCCAGCTTGGAAGTATGATCTCATGGTTATTACTGAAACATGGCTTGAAGAGCAGAATGGCAGCTTGGCATTTCAGGTTACAGGGTTTTCAGATGAGATAGAGAGGAAGATAGAAAAAGACAGGGGTCACAATATTGGTTAAAAAAACAATTACAGTTGTGAGGAGGTATGATATTCCAGAAGCATAATTAAATGCGGCCATACAAGTTGAACTGAAGAAAAAAGGGGCAATCATATTGTGGGCTTATCTGATAGACCTCCAAACAGTCAGAGATAGAGCAAATATGTCAACAAGTTACTGAGAAGTGCAAAAATTATGGCCTGGATTTTGTGTAGGAGGCGGGGCTCCTGGTGTCAGGCTGAAAAGGTGGAGGGGACCTCCCTCCCGCCCCCAATCCTGGAGCGATGTGCCGGTCTTTTTCCATCAGTTTCACAAGTCACGCTCCTCGTCCCTTGAAAGACGGGGATTCCGCCTCCAAGAGCTGCCAGCTAATCAGAGGGCCCCAGCTCGGCAGTATCGGCAGCGCCACCAGGAGCAGTGGCCACTGCCAGTACTGCAGAGGCCTCGGACCCAGGCCCGGCGCTAGAACCCCCAGAGATAGATGAGGCAGAATCATCAGGGCCAGTCGAGAAGGCCCCAACGAGGTGGTTTGGGGGTGGTGGTGGTGGTGCGGTGTGAGGAGGTGGTAATGCAGTCCGGGGGAAGGGATTCTTCTAGGGGTGGTGGTTCTCGGCAGGGGTCGTCCATGGGCCACAAATGGGGCCCCCCCCCCCCCCAAAGCCCGCAGGGAAGATGCCTCGTGACCTCCCTACATGGAAGAGGCCCCCTCTCCTCCGCCGCTGGTAAGATCTCTGTGGCAGTGGGAAGAGACCCTTAATTGACGTTAATAAGCCACTTAAGAGCCTCAATTGGCCTCTGGGCGGAAGGCAGTTCTCGGCCTATCCCAATCCTGTGAAGATCGCTTGGTGACAGGGAGGTGACGAGTTATCCGCAACCCAACAAAAAAATCCCTTTTATTTTACTGGTTAACTGGTCTATGTGTGTGTGTGTAAGTGTGAGGGGCTAAGGTAAAAAAGGGAACTGTAATATTTCAATCTGTGTGTTTATGCTTTATTTCATTACTGGTTTAGACTTGTTTTATAATATCATAATTTTGTTGTTTACTAAAGAAACTTGGTGTGTTTTATTCTGGGATAAAAATAGAGTCTATGACCCTATCAATAAGTGGGAAAAAATTTAAATATATGTTGTGACCCACAGAGAAGTGGGACTAGAATAAACAATAGAGGAGGCAGTGGCGTAGTGGTATTGTCATTGCACTGGTAACACAGTGGCCCAAGGTATCGTATGGTTTGAATCCCATTAATAATTTGAATTCAGTTAATAATTCTGGAATTACAAAAGCTAGGCTAATGGTAACCATGAATCGATTGTCGTAAAAACCTATCTGGTTCACTAATGTCTTTTAGGGAAAGAAATCTGTTGTCCTTACCCAGTCTAGGCTACATGTGAATCTAGACCCACAGCAATGTGCTTGACTCTTAAATGGCCTACCAAGCCACTCCGTTGTATTAAACCGCTACAAAGTCAATAAGGAATGAAACCGGAGGGACCACCCAGCATCTACCTTGGCACCAGATACGACAATGGCAAACCCAGCCCTGTCAACCCTCAAGTCCTCCTTACCAACATCTGGGGGCTTGTGCCAAAGTTGGGAGAGCTGTCCCACAGACTAGTCAAGCAACAGCCTGACATTGTCATACTTGCAGACAATGTCCCAGGACAGACCCAGCAGAGATGGTGACACAGTCGTATACAGTCAGGAGGGAGTTGTCCTGGGAGTCCTCAGCATCGATTTTTGGACCCCATGAGGTCTTATGGCATCAAACATGGGCAAGGAAACCTCCTGCTGATTACCACATACCACCCCCCATCAGCTGATGAATCAGTACTCCTTCATGTTGAATACCACTTGGAGGAAGCACGAAGGGTGGCAAGGATGCAGAATGTACTCTGGGTGGGGGACTTCCATGTCCATCACCAGGAGTGGCTTGGTAGCACCACTACTGACCGAACTGGCCGAGTCCTAAAGGACATAGCTGCTAGACTGGGTCTGTGGCAGATGGTAAGGGAACCAACAAGAGGGGAAAATATACTTGACCTCGAACTCACCAGTCTGCCTGTTGCAGATGCATCTGTCCATGACTGTATTGGTAGGAGTGAGCACCTTCACATTGAGGATACCCTCCACCGTGTTGTGTGACACTACCACTGTGCTAAACGGGATAGATTTCAAACCGATCTAGTAACTCAAAACTGGACATCCATGAGGCGCTGTGGGCCATCAGCAGCAGCAGCGGAATTGTACTCAACCACAATCTGTAACCTCATGGGCCAGCTTATAGCCCACTGTACCATTAGCATCAAGCCAGGGGATTAGCCCTGGTTCAATGAAGAGTGTAGGAGGGCATGCCAGGAGCAGCACCAGGCATACCTCAAAATGAGGTGTCAACCTGGTGAAGCTACAACCCAGGACTACTTGCATGCCAAACAGCATAAGCAGCATGCAATAGACAGAACCAAGCGATCCTACAACCAACAGATCAGATCTAAGCTCTGCAGTCCTGCCACATCCAGTCGTGAATAGTGGACAATTAAACAACTAACAGGAGGAAGAGGCTCCACAAATATCCCCATTCTCAATGATGGGGGTGCCCAGCTCATCCACGCAAAAGGTAAGGCTGAAGCATTTGCAACAATCTTCAGCCAGAAATGCCGAGTGGATGATCCATCTCAGCCTCCTCCTGAGGTCTCCAGCATCACAGATGCCAGTCTTCAGCCAATTCAATTCACAACATGTGATATCAAGAAACAACAGAAGGCACTGGATATTGCAAAGGCTATGGGCCCTGACAACATTTCGGCAATAGTACTGAAGTTGTGTGCTCCAGAACTTGCCCCTAGCCAAGCTGTTACAGTACAGCTATAACACTGGCATCTACCCGGCAGTGTGGAAAATTGCCCAGGTATGTCCTGTGCACAAAAAGCAGGACAAATCCAACCCGACCAATTGCCGCCCCATCAGTCTACTCACAATCATCAGTAAAGTGATGGAAGGTGTTGTCAACGGTGCTATCAAGCTGCATCTGAATAGCAATAACCTGCTCAGTGACCCTCAGTTTGGTTCCGCCAGGGCCACTCAGCTCCTGACCTCATTACAGCCTTGGTTCAAATATGGACAGAAGAGCTGAACTCAGGAGGTGAGGTGAGGTGAGAGTGACTGCCCTTGATATCAAGGCAGCATTTGACCAAGTATGGCATCAAGGAGCCCGAGCAAAGCTGGAGTCAATGGGAATCTGGGGGAAAACTCTGCTGGTGGTTGTGGTTGTTGGGGGTCAATCATCTATACTCCTGGACATCACTGCAGGAGTTCCTCAGGGTAGTGTCCTAGGCCCAAACATCTTCAGCTGCTTCATCAATGACCTTCCCTCCATCATAAGGTCAGAAGTGGGGATGTTCACTGATTGCACAATGTTCAGCACCGTTTGCGACTCCTTGGATACAGAAGCAGTCCATGTAGAAATGCAGCAAGACCTGGACAATAACCAGGCTTGGCTGATATGTGGCAAGTAACATTCGTGCCACAAAAGTGCCAGACAATGACTATCTCAAATAAGAGAGAATCTAACCATCTACCCTTGACATTCGATGGCATTACCATCGCTGAATCCCCCACTATCAACATCCTGAAGGTTACCATTGACCAGAAACTGAACTGAAGTGGCTAAAAGAACAGGTCAGAATCGAGGAATCCTGCAGCGAGTAACTCACCTCCTGACTCCCCAAGCCTGTCCACCATCTACAAGGCACAAGTCAGGAGTGTGATGGAATACTCTCCACTTGCCTGGATGGGTGCAGCTCCAACAACACTCAAAAAGCTCAACACCATCCAGGACAAAGCAGCCCGGTGATTGGCACCCCATCAACGAATATTCACACTCTCCATCACTGATGCACAGTGGCAGCAGTGTGTACCATCTACAAGATGCAATGCACCAAGGCTCCTTTGACCGCACCTTCCAAACCGGCGACCTCTACCAACTGGAAGGACAAGGGCAGCAGATGCATGGGAACATCACCACCTGTAAGTTCCCCTCCAAGCCACACACCATCCTGCCTTGGAACTATATCACCATCCCTTCACTGTCGCTGGGTCAAGATACTGGAACTCCCTTCCTAACAGCACTGTTCTCCCTGTGACCACGTGGGTTTCCGCCGGGTGCTCCGGTTTCCTCCCACAGCCAAAGACTTGCAGGTTGATAGGTAAATTGGCCATTGTAAATTGCCCCTAGTATAGGGAGGAGGTGGGGATGTGGTAGGAATATGGGATTAATCTAGGATTAGTATAAATGGGTGGTTATAGAAAGTGAGTCTGGGGAATTAATATCAGAAAATAAGGAGATGGCAGATGAATTGAACAGGTATTTTGCATCATTCTTCACAATAGAGAATACAAGTAACATCCCTGAAATAGCTGTAAATCAGGAAATGGAAGGGAGAGAGGAACTCAAATTACTATCACCAGGAAGGTGGTACTGAGCAGATTGTTGGAACTGCGGACTGACGAGTCCCCGGGTCCTGTTGGACTTCATCCTAGGGTCCTAAAAGAAGTGGCTAGTGAGATAGTTGATGCATTGGTTTTCATTTTCCAAAATTCCCTAGATTCGGGGAAGGTTCCAGTAGATTGGAAAACCGAGAATGTAACTCCTTTATTCAAAAAGGGAGGGAGACCAAACGCAAGAAACAACAGGCCAGTTAGCTTAACATCTGTCATAGGGAAAATGTTAGCTATTATTAAAGATGTTATAGCAGGGCACGTTGAAAAATTCAAGGTTACCAGGCAGAGTCAACATGGTTTTGTGGAAGGGAAATCACGTCTAACCAATTTATTGGAATTCTTTGAAGAAGTAACATTTGCTGTGGATAAAGGGGAACCGGTTGACTAGCTAACAGGAAAGGGAGGGTAGGCATAAATGGGTCATTTTATGGTTGGCAAGTTGTAATGAGTGGTGTGCCACAGGGATCGGTGCTGGGGCCTCAATTTTTTACAATTTTATATTAATGACTTGGATGAAGGGACTGAAGGTATGGTTGCTAAATTTGCTGATGACACAAAGATAGTCGGAAAGTAATTTGAAAATAACAAGATAGTTATGGAAAAGGATAGGACTGGTCCTCGGGTTGAAGTCCTAAATTGGGGGAAAGCTAATTTCGATGGCATCAGACAGGAACTCTCAAAAGTTGAATGGGAGAGGCTGTTTACAGGTAAAGGGACGTATGGCAAGTGGGAGGCTTTTTAAAAGTGAGATAGGAAGAGTTCAGGGCCGGCATGTTCCTGTTAGATGGAAGGACAAGGCTGGCAAGAGTAGGGAACCTTGGTTGACGAGGGATATTGAGGGTCTGATCAGGACAAAGAAGGAGGCATATGTCAGATTATAGGCAGCTGGGATCAAGCGAGTCCCTCAGAGTATAGGGAATGTAGGACTACATTTAAGAAGGAAATTAGGAGGGCGAAACGGGGCCATGAGATTTCCCTGGCAGATGAGATAAAGGAGAATCCTAATAGATTCTATAAGTATATTAAGAGTAAAAGGGTAGCTAGGGAGAGAGTAGGTCCCCTTAACGATCAGTGTGGTAATCTGTGTATGGAGCCACGGGAAATGGGCGAGGTCTTAAATGAATACTTCTCGTCTGTATTTACCATGGAGAAGGTCATGGAAGCTAGTGAGTTCTAGGGAGGAAACAGCGATATCCTGGAGCATATCAACATTACAAAGGAGGAGTTGTTGGAGGTTTTAAAGCGCATTAAGGTGGATAAATCCCCAGGGCCTGACCAGGTGTATCCTAGGATGCTATGAGAGCAAGGGAGGAGATTGCTGGGGCCCTGGCAGAGATTTTTGTATCATCGTTAGCCACGGGTGAGGTATTGGAAGACTGGAGGATAGCTAATGTGCCTTTATTTAAGAAGGGCAGCAAGGATAAACCAGGGAACTACAGGCCGGTGAGCCTTACATCAGTGGTGGGAAAGTTATTGGAAGGGATTCTGAGCGACAGTATTTATATGTATTTGAAAAGGTATGGTCTGATTAGGGATAGTTAGCATGGCTTTGTGTGTGGGAAATCATGTCTCATGAATTTGATTGAGTTGTTCGAGGAGGTGACCAAGAGGATTGACGAGGGCAGGGCGATGGACATTGTCTACATGGACTTTAGCAAGGCCTTTGACAAGGTCTCGCATGGTAGGCTGGTCCAGAAGGTTCGAACACATGGGATCCAGGGTGAGCTAGCAAATTGGATACACAATTGGCTTGGTGATAGGAGGCAGAGGGTGGTAGTGGAGGGTTGTTTTTCAGATTGGAGGCCGGTGACCAGTGGTGTGCCGCAGGGATCTGTGCTGGGCCCTCTGTTGTTTGTCATATATATTAATGACTTGGATGTGAATGTAAGGGGCATGATTAGTAAGTTTGCAGATGACACCAAAATTGGTGGTATAGTGGACAGTGAAGAAGGTTGTCTAAGGTTACAACAGGATATAGATCAACTGGGAAAGTGGGCAAGGGATTGGCAATTGGAATTTAATGCAGACAAGTGCAAAGTGATGCATTTTGGGAAGTTAAACCAGGGCAGGACATATACAGTGAATGGCAGGGCCCTGAGGAGTGTTGTTGAGCAAAGAGACCTTGGGGTGCAAGGATATAGTTCCCTGAAAGTGGCAACACAGGTAGACAGGGTGGTAAAGAAGGCGTATGGCATAAAAACAAGAAATGCTGGAAATACTCAGCAGGTCTGGCAGCATCTGTGGAGAGAGAAGCAGAGTTAACGTTTCAGGTCAGTCACCCTTCTTCAGAACTGGCAAATATTAGAAATGTAAAAGGTTTGGGGGCAAGAGATAACAAAAGAGAAGGTGTAGATAGGACAAGGTCACAGAATAGCTGACCAGAAGGTCGTGGAGCAAAGGCAAACTATATGTTAATGGTGTGTTGAAAGACAAAGCATTAGTACAGATAGGGTGTTAACAGACTGAAAATTGAACAGCTGCAAGTACAAACATGGAAAAAACGGTGGATAAGCAAACTGAACAAACTAAGATGAAATAAAGTTAAATAAACACAAAAAAAAAGGAAGAAGAAAAAAAACCTAAAAATAAAAGTAAAATGGGGGGGCTCGTCATGCTCTAAAATTATTGAACTCAATGTTCAGTCTGGCAGGCTGTAGTGTGCCTAATCGGTAAATGAGATGCTGTTCCTCGAGCTTGTGTTGATGTTCACTGGAACACTGCAGCAATCCCAAGACAGAGATGTGAGCAGCGGGGAGTGTTGAAATGGCAAACAACCGGAAGCTCGGGGTCCTGCTTGCGCACTGAGCAGAGGTGTTCCGCAAAGCGGTCACCCAGTATGCGTTTGGTCTCTCCAATGTAGAGGAGACCACATTGTGAGCAGCGAATACAGTATACTATATTGAAAGAAGTACAAGTAAATCGCTGCTTCACCTGAAACGAGTGTTTGGGGCCTGGGATAGTGAGGAGAGAGGAGGTAATTGGGCAGGTATTACACCTTCTGCGATTGCAGGGGAAGGTGCCATGGAAAGGGGACAGGAGTTAGGACATCATGTTACAGTTGTACATAACGTTGGTTAGGCCGCATTTGGAGTACTGTGTGCAGTTCTGGTCGCCGCACTACCGGAAAGATGTCATTCAGCTAGAGAGGGTGCAGAAAAGATTCACAAGGATGTTGCCTGGTTTGGAGGGCTTGAGTTATAAAGAGAGATTGAATAGGCTGGGTCTGTTTTTCCTGGAGCGAAGGAGGCTGAGAGGGGACATGATAGAGGTATATAAAATTATGAGAGGCATAGATAGGGTAGATAGCCAGAGTCTCTTTCCCATGGTAGGGGTGACTAAAACTAGAGGGCATAGATTTAAGGTGAGAGGGAGGAGGTTTAAAGGGGATCAAAGGCGTAAATTTTTCACACAAAGAATAGTGGGTATCTGGAATGAGCTGCCTGAGGAGGTGGTGGAGGCAGGAACAGTAGCAACATTTAAGAGGCATCTGGACAGGTACTTGAATGAGCAAGGCATAGAGGGATATGGAATTAACGCAGGCAGGTGGGATTAGTCTTGATAGGCATTATCGTCGGCATGGACGCGGTGGGCCGAAGGGCCTGTTTCTATGCTGTACGACTCTGACATGAGACTACAAAGAGATATAGATAGGTTAAGTGAGTGGGCGAAGATCTGGCAAATGGAGTATAAAATGGGAAAATGTGAAATTGTCCATTTTGGCAGGAAGAATAAAAAGCATATTATCTAAATGGTGAGAGATTGCAGAGCTCTGAAATGCAGAGGGAACTGGATGTCCTAGTGCATGAATCGCTAAAGGTTGGTATGCACGTTCAACAAGTAATTAGGAAAGCTAATAGAATATTATCGTTTTTTGCGAGGGGAATTGAATACAAAAGTAGGGAGGTTATGACACAGTTATACAGGGCATTGGGTGAGACCACATCTGGAGTGCTGTGTACAGTATTGGTCTCCTTATTTAAGAAAGGATACAAATGCATTGGAAGCAGTTCAGAGAAAGTTTACTAGACTAATACCTGGAATGGACAGGTTGAGTTATGAGGAAAGGTTGGACCAGCTAGGCATGGTCCTATAAACTCTACTGGAGTTTAGGAGAGTAAGAGGTGACTTGATTGAACCATACAAGATCCTGAGGGGTCTTGACCGGTTGGATGTGGAAAGGATGTTTCCTCTTGTAGGAGAAACTAGAACTGGGGGTCACTATTTAAAAATAAGGGGTCACCCATTTAAGACCGAGATAAGGAGAAATTATTTCTCTGAGGGTCGTGAGTCTTTGGAACTCATTTCCTCAAAAGGCAGGGGAAGCAGAGTCTTTGAATATTTTTAAGGCAGAAGTAGATAAATTTTTGATAAGCAAGGGGGGGTGGTGAAAGGTTATTGGGGGTAAGCAGGAATGCGGAGTTGAGGTTACAATCAGATTAGCCATGATCTTGTTGAATGGTGGAGCAGGCTTGAGGGGCCAAGTGGCCTATTCCTGCTCCTAATTCATATGTCCGTATAAATGAAGTTGGGCAGATGGAAGGGGTATCAGTGGGAGAGCATTTTGGTGGTAGATCATAATTCAGTTAGATTTAATGTAGTTATGCAACAGGACAAAGGCAGACCAGGAACAAAATGTTAGTAGTTAATTATGTTGAAGGTAAACAGCTGAAGGGCATTGTTCAATTAAGGATTTGAAGTGAATTGAAGAGAGCCTGCTGAACACAAGTGTTGGTGAACAGAAGGCAGAGATGCAATGCTGTATTCTGTAAATAAACTATCAGGAAAGGATCTGCATCTAGTTTCATTGTTCACTGTTTGGCTTGGATTCATTTAATATGGGAGCAGAGAATAATTGCCTAAAGGTGGAGATTGGAAACTAAGCTTTTTTTTCAGATGAAACGTTGTAATCTGAGTTACTTTTGAGAAGAATGGCTAAAACCAAGTGTCAAGTGTCAGGGTATGATTTCGCACCAATGTTCTCTGAATCTGAACATCATGACTAATGAAAAAATTAAGTAGCTATGTGGGCACAGGTTACCTCTTTACCGAAGAGAAAACAAGGTATGGCCTTGGCACTGTCTCTTCCTAACAAAAGCAAGATCAGGTGCAAAGTATTTTGTGAGCTAGAGGCCCGTCAGTTGGACACAGAGGAAGATTTGGAACTTCGATTAATTTTATGGATAAGATTTATTAGCAAGATGATCGATTAAATTCATACCAGGCATTGTCAGTCCTTGGTAAGAAGGACAATCATTCCATAGATGAATATATCAACATGCTATATAACAGACTGCAGAAATTCTATTTGGAAATTTCCCGATCAGTGCTCGCTTTCAAATTGATGGATTGTGCTAAAATGGATAGGCTCCTGGTCTCAACTGAAGTTAGATTCTCAAAAAGTGACAAGCTTTTGGATCAGACATCTGATGCGTTTTTAAAAAAAAAAATTCCTGGGAAAGCAGTCATTTCCAGCAGCCTTCATGGCACAAATGGGTCATTTGGCAGTGTCATAGAGGATGGAGGACTCTATAGTCACGGCATTTTGAGATCATTCAGACAAAATAAATTTTGGCAGATCTAGCAGATGACAGGAATGGAGTAACAACAACAGATGAATGAACTCCAGGATTGCCTGGGGAACTATTAACAGGTGTTTCAGGTGTGATTCAAAATATCATCATGCGGCAAACTGTCCAAAATGGGAGAACAGAGTTTTCGAGTCCACCTGTGACACGGAAGGTTCGGAAGTGGAAGGTGATGATCTTGATCAGCCTGAGGGAATTGTACTGGTCACAAGAAGCTTCAGTCCGGCAATAAGTGTACTAGTCGTGGATTCATTTAATTACGCCCTGTTGGATAGTGATTGTACATCCACAGTATGTGGAACAGATTGGTTGAAATGTTATTTAGATTCATTTAAGTAATAAGGATGGAAGTAAGATCAGGGAGTATGAAAGTTCTTGCTTCAGGTTCAGGGATTACAACACATTAAAGTCACTGAAAAGGGTGGTGATTCCATGCAAAATAACTGGAATAAGCCACTTTATTAGTACAGATGTGGTATCTGCTGAGCAAACCTTCCTTGAAAAAGGCACAAACGAAATTGGACATGGACCATAATGAAGCACTTTTCTTTGGGTAAATTGCAAATCTACTGACTTTCCAATCAGGACATTTTTGCATCCCTTGAATAGAAAATAACATCTCTAATACAAATTTTCAGAGATGTTAATGGCATCAGGTAATAGGAGTTTGAGAGTTGCATTAACGATTTGCTCATCCCTCTTGTCACAGATTAAAAATCTTACTAAAAGTTGTTGTGGGAGGGGAGGTGTGCGGGTTGATGATGAGTACACAAAGCTTATTGAAGAGATTGGTGAATAAGCACATCACATTTAAGTATCAGAGGATGCCATCACTGCCTATTGTAAGTCTTCCATTAGCAAGAGACTAATGAAGTAGTAGCTTTGGATTTAAATGCGTGGGACAAGGACTGAAACATTCTCATTTTGCATTTCATAGACATGGCAACAAGATTTAATCTTTCTACAGTAATAGATGGTAAAGACAGAAGAATGATTGTAGATAAAGTCATGGAAAAATGGATAGGGACTGGACTGGGGGCACCAACGAAATTCCTGACTGGCAGATTCCCCATCATTGTCAATGACTAGTTTAGAAAATATGAACATTGTAGTGATGAACACTGCAGCTGAAAGTCCTTTCAGTACTGGGCTTAGTGAAAGAAATCAAGCAATGATTGATGAGATGCTTCATAATATATTAGCTGACCAAGGAAGTTGCAAGCTAACATCTGCCCTGGCGTGGGCAGTCCATGCGTAGAATTCACTCCAAATGGTTGGGAGCTATAGTTCGTATCAGTTGGTCTTTGGGAGAAATCCCAAAATCCCATCTGTACTGTGTGATCATTCCCCAGCCTTGGAAGGGACTACAATTAGTTCCATCTTCTCTGAGCACTTGAATTCCTACATGCAGGGAGAAGGGCATTCATCAAGGCAGACGTCTCAGAAAATTCGGCATCGAATTCCAGCATCGCGTAAGACCATCAGAGATGAACTTTAATCCTGAAGATTTAGTATACTATAAAAGAGAGGGTCAGAAAGAGTGGAAAGATCTGGGTAAAGTGATAGTCTTCCCATCATACCCTGTGATTCTCCAACATCGTAGTCAAACTATTAGGATCCATTCTTCTAGGTTAATAGGGATCGATGAGAAACTTTCAGAATCTGAACAAATAGAAGGTGATGAGGCACCCTGTACCCCTCATACTCATATGTTTCACAGTTATGAGGAACAGAATATAGTAGATAAGGGGCTGAATGACGATAGACGAAGTGATACCGGTGCACAGGATAGGGCTATTTTACCCAAAGGGCAACTGTCTAAAGTCATTAATAGGGTAACATACGTACCAGAGGGATCCACTGAATGCAGGGATGCGACCATTATAGGGACAGCAGGGAAAGTCACTGACGGGTTCAAACATTGGCTAAATATCCAAGATGATGAACAAGAGACAAGATCTATGGACTGGCAAAATGAGGTGAAACGGTGAAAAGCAAGAAAATGCAGTGCAAGTACCCATCGTGAGTCTGGAAATGACTACGGGACTAGGAAACTATCACTCACTGACGACAGAACCTCTGATCGTGGGAGGGAGAGATCCTGTAGCAGTAGTTCAGAAAAAGGGCAAGTAGAGGCCATGACTAGAACAAGGTCTATAAAACAATCTAGGAACACTATTAAAGTTTGAAGCCCTTATGATCAGAAAGTTATGGTGGCTGCAAATTAGAAGAAAAATTGATAAGAGGCAAAACAAAAAGAGTTGGAAAATTGGAAGGATATTCTTAAGTGCAAGATAGGGGGGAGTCAGCCTTATCACACAGATGGATATATATGGAAAAGGTACTCCCAAATAGGACATATAAGGCTAAAGCGAGACTAGTGGCTCAAGGTTTTGAAGAAGACTTGGTGATCTAGATGTGAGAGTGGACTCCACCACGGCAGGAAAAGTGATCTTGAAAATTTTCTTGGCTCTTTTTAGCCACATATTCGTGGGAATGTAGGTCGATTTGATATAAGAGCTGCATTTTTGCAGGGTGAAAAATTTCAAAAGTGTTTTTGAAACCACCTAAAGAAGTGAGGGATGTAGAAGGGAAGCTGTAGAAATTAAACAAACCTGTTTATGGATTGAATGATGCCTCAAGAGTATGGTATTTCTCTGTTAGGTCTGTCTTGCTAAAAGTAAGCTGAGTTCAGCTAAAAGCAATGTTCTACTGATATCACAAAGAGAAATTCACAGGCATATTTATGATGCATGCTGATAATTTTCTACGGGAAGGTTCTGCGGAATTTGAGCAATTGGTTATAGATAAGTTTAAAATGGGAGTTTAAGATTAGAAGTTGGGCTTCGGGGGCTTTTAAATATATATGGTTAGATATTGATCAGAATAGGTTGGGAATAACCTTGAATCAACAATCATATCTTGCAAGTATTAATTGTATCCCCATAAATCGGACCAGGTTGTTACAGAAAGATGATCTCGCGTCCAAAGAAGAAACCGAGCAGCTAACAACCCTGATTGGACAGTTAAGCTGGTTACGTACTCCGACAAAGCCTGATGTCAGTTATGAAATATTGGAACTTAGTACTATGATGTAACACGTTACAATTGAGGAAGTTTTGAGGGCAAATAAAACATAAAGAAGTTAAATTCAGAGAAATGCATACTCGTTTCCAGCATTGGGTGATCCAAAAGACTTGAAATTAGTCATTTTAAGTGGCACTTCTCATGTCAATCTTCTGAATGAATATTCGAGTATAGCCGAGTTTATCATATTCTTGGTGTGAAAAAATGGAAAATGTTTTTCCTTGCCTTGGGAAGCCAAGAAAATAAAAAGAGTAGTTAAAAGTACTCTAGCTGCAGAAACACTGCATTAGTAGAAGCGATAGATATGAGATTTTGCTTATCTAACGTTTTAAAAATCCTACACAAGGGCATTCTGAGAAATGTTTGCTCATTTAATGTATGAGGATAAGCATTCACTTTGGGATAATGTTCATTCGACAGAGTCACTGAGAAAAGATTAAGGATTGATCTTGCCAGTATAAAAGAAATGTTGGAGAGAAAAAAAATCTCAAAGATTAAATGGATCGATGCAAGTCACCAATTATCTGACTGTTATACTAAAAGGAATGCTTGTTCCAAGAAATTGTTGGAGGCCCTAGAAAGAGGGACACCTTGTAATGAGTTGTACAAAATATGGAAAATCATTTTTTTCTCTTTTGCTTTGTAATTGTTTAAGTTTCTTTTAAAGAAAAGGGATCTGTTAATGGTTGATTATGTTGTTAAAGGTAAACAGCTGAAGGGCATTGTTCAATTAAGGATATGAAATGAATATAAAAAGAGCCTGCTGGACACTTGTTGGCAAACAGAAGACAAAGATATGTAATGCTGCATTCTTTGAATAAACTATCAAGAAAATGATTTGCCTCTAGTTTAATTCTTCACTGTTTGACTTGTATTCATTAACGCAAAAGTTCTCCATTTGGATAAAGGCAGTTTTACTAAGCTCCAGTGTGATTTAGCAAAGGTTGACTGGGAGCAGCTACTTGAAGGTAAATCCGTGTCAGAACAGTGGAAGACATTCGAGGAGGAAATAGTAAGGATTCAGAATAAATAAACTCTCAGAGAACAAGGGTGGGACTCCCAAATCTAGAACCCCCTGAATGTCAAGGGCATACAGGATAGGATAAGGCAAAAAAGGGAAAGTTTATATAAAAGCAAAATACTGCGGATGCTGGAAAACTGAAATAAAACCAAGTGCTGGAGCATCACAGACCTGAAAGATTAACTCTGTTTCCCTTTTCACAGAGATGCTGCCAGACCTGCTGAGTATTTCCAACAGCTTCTGTTTTATTTAAGGAAAAACATATGTCAGATACTGAGACCTCAGTACTGCAGAAAGCCTAAAGGAGTATAGAAAGTGCAGTGGTGAAATTGAAATGGAAATTTGGAAAGCAAAGACAGAGCATAGAAATATATTAGCACGGAAAATCCAAAGATGTTTTATAAATACATAAAAAGGAACAGGATAGCCTAAGTTAAGAATAGGGCCTATTAGAGACCAAAAACATAACCTGTGTGTGGAGGCCGAAAACGTGGGCATGGTTCCTAATGAGTATTTTGTGCCTGTCTTCACAAAAGAGGGAATGACATAGACATTGCAGTTAAGGAGGTGAACTGTGTAATATTTGATGGTATAAACCTAGCTAGAGAAGAAATATTTCAGGGTTTTGCATCTTTGAAAGTAGAAATTACCAGGCCCGGATGAAATATATCCCGGGCTGTGAGCAAGGGCGGAAATAGCATAGACTCTGTCGATCATTTTCTAATCCTCCCTGGCTACAGGTATGGTGCTGGAGGACTGCTAACATTGAACTGTTGTTTAAAGAGATAGAAAGATATAGATTGAGTAATTACAGACCAGTCAGCCTAAACTCGGTGGTGGCCAAATTATTGCAAAAAATTCTAAGGGACAGTATAAATCATCATTTAGATTTATCGAGGACAGCCAGCATGGATTTGTTAAAGGAAGGTTGTGTCTTACAAACTTTAATTGAACTTTTGGAGGAGGTAAAGAAGTGTTCATGAGAGTAATTCATTTATTGTAGCCTACGTGGATTTTAGCAAGGCATATGACAAGGTCCCACGTGGCAGACTGGTCAACAAAGTATAAGCCCATTGGATCTAAGAAAAGTGGCAAGTTGGAATCAAAATTGGCTCAGTGGCAGGAAGCAAAGAGTTATGGTCGATGGGTGCTTTTCTGACTGGAAGGCTGTTTCCAATGGAGTTCCAAATGGCTCGGTGCTAGGTCCCTTGCTGTGCGTGGTATATAATATCAATGATTTAGACTTAAATGTAGGTGGCATGACTAAGGAGCTTGCAGATGATACAAAAATCAGTTGATAGTGAGCAAGAAAGCTGCAGACTGCAGGGAGCCATCAATGGACTGATTAAGTGGACAGTAAAGTGGCAAATGAAATTCAATCCAGAGAAGTGTGAGGTAATGTATTTGGGGAGGGCAAACAGGACAACGGAATGCACAATAAATGATATAATTTGGAGAAGTGTAGAGAAACCGAGTGCATGTCCACAGTTCCCTGAAGGTAGCAGGACAGCTAGAAAAGATGGTTAAGAAGGCATGTGGGAAATAAGAGTATGGAGTTTATGCCAGAACTAAAGAAAACACTAGTTTAGGCCCCAGCTAGAGTATTACATGTACAGTTCTGGTCACTGCATTACAGGAAGGATATGATTGCACTAGAGAAGGTACAGGGGAGATTTATGAGGATGTTGTCAGGGCTGGACAATTTTAGCTATGAGTAAAGATTGGTTAGGCTGGAGTTTTTTTTTAGAACAGAGGAGGCTGAGGGGAAAATTAGTTGAGGTGCATGTAATTATGAGGATCCTAGATAGAGTGGATAGGAAGGACCAGTTTCTCAGGGCAGAAAGGTCAATAACTAGATGGCATAGATTTAAAGTAGTTGGCAGAAAGATTAGAGGGGAGTTGAGAAATTTTTTCACCAAATGGGAGGTGAAGTAAGGAACTCACTGACTGAAAGAATGGTAAAGGCAGAACCCCTCATCGTATTTTAACAAGTACATGGATATGTACTTGAAGTACCGTAACCTCCAGGACTACAGAGCAAGAGCTGGATGGTGGGATCAGGCTGGATATTTCTTTTTCAACCAGCACAAACACAATGGGCTGAATGGCTGTAAGTTTCTATGATTCCATCACATTTGTTTATGGCCTTTATCGACCTGAGTTTTTAATGTCCTGTAAATCTGTACTCCCAATCCCATTGCTTTTCTACAGCAGTGAGCCTACTTCAATTCAGATGTAATTAATACTGCTTTTTAACCAAAATGTATCACTTCACACATAGTGACAAACAAATTGCTTAAGGAAGGAGTCTTTTACAAGTTAGAAATTCCAAGAACACAAGAAATAGGAGCAGGAGTAGGCCATATCGCCCATTGAGCCTGCTCCGCCATTCAATATGATCATGGCTGATCATAGGCTTCAATTCCACTTTCCCTCCCACTCGCAGTATCCCGTGATTCCCTGAGAAACCAAAAATCTGTCTATCCCAGCTTTAAATGTATTCAATTTTGGAGTACCCACAACCCTCTGTGGTAGAGAATTCCAAAGATGCACAATTCTTTGAGTGAAGTAATTTCTCCTCATCTCAGTCCTAAATGATCGGCCCCTTATCCTGAGGCTCCCATGTTTTAGATTCCTTGACTGGCAGAAACAATCTCTCCGTGTCTACCCTATCCAGCCCCTTCAGAATCTTGTATGTTTCAATGAAATTGCTTCTCTTTCTTCTAAACTCCAGAGAATATAGGCCCGTTTACTCAGTCTCTCATCATAGGACAACCTCCTCATCCCAGGGGCCAATTTAGTAAACCTTTGCTGTACTACCTCCAATGCAAGTATATCCTTTCTTAAATGTGGCAACCAAAACTGCACACAGTACTCCAGGCCATTTGCCTTTCTAATAGCTTGCTGCACCTGCATGCTAAATTACTGCGTTCCTTGAACAAGCACACCCAAGTCTCTTTGAATATTAACGTTTACAAGTTTCACACCTTTTAAAGAATATTCTGCTTTTTTATTCTTATGACCAAAGTGAATAACTTCATATTTCCCAAATTATACGCCATCTGCCATCTTGTTGCCCACTCATTTAACTTGTCTGTATCACTTTGCAGCCTCTCTGTGTTCTCGCCACAGCTTACCTTTTCACCTACCTTTGTATCATCAGCAAATTTAGATACGTTGCTCTCTGTCTCTTCATCTAAGTAATTAATATAGATTGTAAAATAGCTGAGGCCCCAGCACTGATCCTTGTGGTACTCCACTATTCACTGCCTGCCAATTTGAAAATGCCCTGTTTATGCCCACTCTTTGCTTCCTGTCCATTAACCAATCCTCTATCCATGGTAATATATTATCCCCAACTCCATGAGCCCTTATCTTGCGTATTAATCTTTTGTGTGGTACTATATCGAATGTCTTTTGGAAATCCAGGTATATGAGATCTATTGGTTCCCCTTTATCTACCCTACCAGTTACATACTCAAAAAAAAACTCTAATAAATTTGTCAAACAGGATTTCCCTTTAGTAAAACTACGTTGACTTGTTCCAATCATACCGTTCTTTTCTAAGTGCATTGTTAAGACTTCCTTAATAATAGATTCCAGCGCTTTCCCAATGACATGTTATGCTAACTGGCCTGTCGTTCACTGTTTTCTGTCACACTGCTTTTCAAGAAAGGAGGGAAACATTTGTCATTCCAAACATCTCTGCCATCTCCTGTTCTCTTGTGTCTTGCACAGGTTCTGACGTGAAGGGGCACTGTTCCATGCTACAGAGAGTGGCAGGCATTCTGTGCATGTCGGTGCGCAGTTCCTGCATGCACTCAGAGTGCTGCAGCATATAGCTCTGCATGAGGCTGGCCACTCTCAATGGAAGAACTCATGCATTCAAAGCCCTGAGCCCTTGGTGGCACACATGAGCTGGATGGACTGCTCCATTCTCAGCTGATGACTGTGCACTGCCTCAGAGAACTATACAACCATGCAAGTTAGGAGCAGGAGTAGGCCATTCGGCCCGTCGAGCCTGCTCCGCCATTCAGTAAGATCATGGCTGATCTGTTTCTGTCTCAAATTCCACACTCTCATCTACCCCTGATATTCAATGACCCGCCTCCACCACCTTCTGAGGCAGAGAGTTCCAAAGTCGCACAACCCTCAGAGAAAATATTTCTCCTTGTCTCTGTCCTAAAAGGGCGACCCTTAATTTTAAACTGCCCCCTTGTTCTGGACTCACCCACAAGAGGAAACCTCCTTTCCACACCCACCTTGTCAAGACTATTCAGGAACTTATATACTTCAATCAAATCTCCCCTCACTCTTCTAAACTCCAGTGAAAACAAGCCCAGTTTGTCCAACCTTTCTTCATATGACAACCCTCTCATTCCAAGTATCAAGCTAGTAAATCTCCTCTGAACCATCTCCAATGCATTCACATCCTTCCTCAAATAAGGAGACCAAAACTGCACACAGTATTCGAGATGTGGTCTCATTAATGCCCTGTATAACTGAAGCATAACATCCTTACTTTTATTTTCAATTCCTCTCATAATAAAGAATAGCATTCCATCAGCTTTCTTTATTACTTGCTGTACCTGGATACTAACTTTTTGTGACTCCTGCAGTAGTTCCCCATTTAAGTAATACTCTGCTTTATTTATTCTTCCTGCCAAAGTGAACAACTTCACATTTTCCCCCATCTGCCAGATTTTTACCCACTCACTCAACCTATCTGTATCGGTCTGCAACCTCCTTGTGTCTTCACAACATACTTTCCCTCCTATCTTTGTGTCATCTGCAAGTTTAGTTACCATGCCATCACTCCCCTCATCTAAGTCATTGATATGAATTGTAAAAAGTTGCGGCCCCAGCACAGACCCATGCGGGACTCTACTCATCACATCCTGCCAATCAGAAAAGGACCCTTTGTTTTCTGCCAGCCAGCCAATCGTCTATCCATGCTAGTATGTTACCTCCTACACCATGAACTCCTACTTAGCGCAATAACCTTTTATGTGACACCTTGTCAAATGCCTTCTAGAAATCCAACTACAGTATGTCAATGGGCTCCCCTTTATCCACAGCACGTTACTCCTTCAAAGAACTAACAAAGAACTCTGACATGTGGGAACACATCTGTTGCTGCTGGTCCAAGTAGATCCTTCTTTCCTTTGACTTCCAAGGCTCTGTACCTGCACCCAGCTGAGCATAGCTGTGTCTGTCCTCTATCCCCCATGGGGAACAGCCCACAGCTGTCTCTGCCTCTCTCACCTCCTCCTGCACACTCGTGCTGTGCTCATCACCCAGCGCCACCCTATCTAAGCACGCGCGACGACCCACCGATGCAAGTGTGTTTGTGCTGGTGGAGCGTGCGCCTGCAAAATGTGATGTTACTGGCTCTGCTGTGTGTTTCGTCCGATGGCACCAATGCAGATACAGGACTCTAGCATTACCCCTCCACGTCATAACCTGTGGGAGACACAAGAAAGGATCATGAGAACTAGCGTTTGAGAACAGAAGCGGCGCTGAGGCTTCCCAATGTAGATGAGCCTTGGGCATGCTGTCAGATGGGGAGGAGTGCTCTCCACCCCCTTCATCTACAGATTGCAATACCTTTTCACCCTCTCCACTAGGTATGCCCATCTCTCCTTCCCTGTGGGGCCACTCTTAAGATTCCCATGGCTCCCACTTCCACAGCGGTCATGATTTGGAGAAGGCTCCTCCTCCTCCTCCTTCTCCCTGTCAGAGCCCTTTGCTGTTGAGACCCCTGCAAGGACGAAAGAGATAAGGCACTTCTGGCCTCTCTGACCAATGCCAGTGACTCATATACATAAGAAGCTGCATGAGCACACATTTCACCCATGTTAAGGAGCAACATATGCCCTTTGGCTCCTCTGCTGGGGCTTAAATACCCAAAGGCCTGTCATCTGGACCTGGCATTGCACTCAACTTGCTTGAGCAAAGAAAGTCATTGAACTTTACAGCACTGGACCCAGTTCCTCTATACCACGCTTCAGCTGCTGACTGTCTCGGACACTTCAATCCATGCCAGCTTTATTTGGTTGAGTGGCCTTATCCTTCCACCCTCCGGAAAGAGGACCTCCCTCCTTTCCCTCACAGCCTCCAGGAAGACCTCAAGGTCTTGCCCCAGGTGCCAGCCCTCTGCCTCTCTTCTTCGATCCCTGGTGCTTGTAGTTTTCTTGCAAATGGCAGCCACAGTAATGGCTGCCTTGATGTGTTTAAATGGGGCCTGCACTTCTTCAGTCCCTCCTCCATTCCTGAGGTCGTTAATTGGCTGCCCAATCCACCATCTAGTCAATTAGCAGCCGCCCCTGTAAAAATCTTGGAGTGTGACTATTTCCACCACCTGCCATGCACCCTTCCCCCACCACCCCCCAAACCCAACCCCAACCCCCATGGCGGGGTCAGTTTCCTGACCCCAGAGGGAAAACCCTACCAATATTTGAACTGAATGTTGCAAAATGGAACTAATTAAAACCATGTAGATGTTTATTGGAACAGAATATTCTTTACTGGTGATAGGCTAACATTGAGGACTGAGTTCAGGAGTAGCTCACTCATGGCTCACAAATATTGCATATCTTATTTGGTCTTATGTGGTACCCTTTGTTCAATGAAGATTGAAAAGTTGAGCAAGTTGTTGTGCCTAATTTAACTCGGGATGGGAAGATTGACCTCTTTTCCAATTATGTCAAACTCCCAGGCACCAGACACAGGAATACAAACATATGATAAGGAGAAGTTTAGTACAACAGTTTTATTTAGACACCAAATAAGTACAAGTCTCCCTTCTTGTGCAAGATAGTACCTGTCAAAGCAGAGGTGATCAGTCTCTCATCACGGTTGATCACTGAGCCTCCGGACTCAGGGTCCTGCCTTCGAGAGTTGTTCCTAGGTTCCCGCCAAGGATATACTCTAGCGTTAACCCTTGTATATTCTTTAAAGGTTCATTGCTCAACCCATCACTCACATGATCATGTCTTGCATGGTCTTTAAGATAAAGCTCCAAACATTAGCTCATCTTTGATTAGCAAGCATTAGTGGTTTAGCTGCCTAAGCAGATGTCCAGACTTGTTTGCGACACCCATTGTTTGTTCCCCTTAATCTGCTCCCCTTTATATGAACCGTTTAACAGTCACTTATTTGTTCCGCTTTGTCTGCACCGTTCAACAGTCATGCACCCTTAACCACAAGTTTCAACATGTCTGTAAGCTTATTTCAGCAAGTTCTGCGCCTACCTTAGCTGCCTTAGAGCATGCTGGGTATAGAACAATACATGACCAATTTTTCAAGGCCTACAAAATGAAGATGGAACATGGCATATCTAACTATCTGTGCCTCATTACTGACATTTTCCAGGGACTTGCATGACTACATGGTCTCTCTGGTGCACGTAAAACATTTCATTGTACTTTTTCAAAGAGCAGTGGAGTTCTCCCTGGTGTCCTGGCCAACATTTACCCTCAACCAATATCACTTCAAAAAAAAGAGGTTATCTGGTCATTATTACAAGGCTGTTTGTGGGAGTTTGCTGTGTGCAAGTTGTTTCCTGCGTTTCCTACATTATAGCCGTACTTAATTGGCTGTAAAGCACTTTGGGACGTCCTGAGGTTGTGAAAATTGATTCATAAATGGCCTTTTTCTTTTGACTGTTAGAAATAATTGCTACAAAAAGAGGCAAAACCTTCTGCTGAATGTGTCTCCCAGATTGGTCAGTTGCATGGAAAGGGATAACTCACCTTTTGGAAGATTATCTTTGTCGGATGTAATCTCTCTTTGTTAGTTATAAGGAAATTCTCTTTGTCTTCTCTGCCGTAGTAACCTATGCCTAGCAGTTGTAGAAGGGTTCCTTTTAGAAGTATGAAGTATATTTAGAACAGAATAAGAGGTTATGGAAGTCAAATTGTGAATGAGGCAAATTCAGCCAGTGGACGATCTCCGTGTAATTCTGCTACCCAAGAAGCTCACCAACTCGATGTCCCAGATGCCACTGTCCAAGGGAGAAAGGAGATCAACTCCACCATGCCACTCATCATGAAAAGGTTATATTAGCTCCAGAAACTTTTCTAACCACCATCTGAACTTTAGTCAGCGGTCCAATTAATGCTGAATTATGGTAATGCTACTTAATTGTCTTTTAAGCATCTGGTATGCATTTTGTTAATTCAAAAGCAAAACACTGTGGATGCAGGAAATCTAAAATGAAAACAATATGTTGGAAACACTCAGAAGGACTAGGAGCATCAGTGGAGAGAGAGAGAGAAATAAAGTTCTATTCCAGATTGCCAGGTGGTGAAGGATAGAACTTGAGCCTAATCTTTACTCATTACTAGTTTTTATTTACAGAGACACACATTACAAACCTCCACCCCTAACCCAACAGGTACAGTTTCAGTCTGCTCCTTACAAATAGGAGCTCTTGTGAATCCCCACTTAATGTCCACCACCTTAATAAAATGAAATACTCAATTACTATTGTTATGACTGAGGTGGGAGGAGTGCACTGTTAATTCAGTCCCACTTCTCCATGGAGCACAGCATATCAATAAATTTTTCCACCTACCAGAAAACAGCCAATTTTTTTTTATTCATTCATGTGGGGTGTGGGCGACGCTGGCCAGGCCAGCATTTATTGCCCATCCCTAATTGCCCTTGAGAAGGCGGTGGTAAGCTGCCTTCTTGAACAGCTGCAGTCCATTTGGGGTAGGTATACCCACAGTGCTGTTAGGAAGGGAGTTTCAGGATTTTGACCCAGCGACAGTGAAGTAACGGCGCTATAGTTCCAAGTCAGGATGGTGTGTGACTTGGAGGGGAACATGCAGGTGGTGGTGTTCCCATGTATTTGCTTCCTTTGTCCTTCTAGTTGGTAGAGGTCGCGGGTTTGGAAGGTGCTGTCTAAGGAGCCTTGGTGCATTGCTGCAGTGCAGCTTGTAGATGGTACACACTGCTGCCACTGTGCGCAGTGGTGGAGGTGGTGAATGTTTGTCGATAGGGTGCCAGTCAAGCGGACTGCTTTGTTCTGGATGGTGTCAAGCTTCTTGAGTGTCGTTGGAGCTGCACCCATCCAGGCAAGTGGAGAGTATTCCATCACACTCCTGACTTGTGCCTTGTAGATGGTGGTCAGGCTTTGGGAAGTCAGGAGGTGAGTTACTCGCCTCAGGATTCCTAGCCTCTGACCTGCTCTTGTAGCCACGGTATTTATATGGCTACTCCAGTTCAGTTTCTGGTCAGTGGTAACCCCTAGGATGTTGATAGTAGGGGATTCAGCGATGGTAATGCTGTTAAATGAATTATATACTATTTGTCCCCCAGAAGAATGCACACCCACCAGGTTTCTTTAATCAATAACAACATTAACTATTTATCATAAAAATAAGTCTTAACCAATAATGAGAGAACTCTACATACGAAAAGCTCCTTATTTCCCTCGCCCTCATGCACACACACATACATTTTTTTTAAAACTGTTAACCGGGGAAAATGTATTTTTGGTTTACAGCTGTTTCATAGGAATGAAAGGAATAATAAAATAATTAGGTTGTCACATTCTGGTAGGAAGTTCTTTGGTTTGGTGAGCTGTCCCAGAGTCGAACAGTCAGATGCCACTCGGAAGTCTCTCCAGGTGAAGTTGATGAACAGTCTGTGACGGGTAGGCGTTCAAGCCAATTCCACTGCAGCAGGCATCACATAGGCCTTCCATCAGGGGTGTAGCAAAAGGTCTTCTTAGGTTTTACAGCAGCAGTCTTAACAGTAGAAGATTTCTTCAGATTTCAGGATTTCTTAAAACACGGGAAGCAACAGGAACCACACTGGATGCAGGGATTCTTCAGAGGCAGGAGGCAATAGGAACCTGCCACCTTTGAAATACATGGTTTCTTCTCAAGAGATGCAGGATTCCTTTACAGAGAGAGGCAACACTTTCTCTGGGTTTTCCTCTCTGATCTCCAGGCAGGTCAAAAACCAAATTTCAAATGCCTGCTTTTTGTCCAACTCACTGGCTTTTTAAAAGCTCCAAAGTCAAGCAAAAACCTTCCTGAACAGGTCACATGTCCAGACACAGAGTTTCCCTTGTCATTCGAAGTGTTGCTCTGAGGAGGCAAATCCTTTGCTGGTTTCCTTGAAATTGCCTACCTTCCTGTCAGAGTCATTGAGTCGTACAGCATAGAAACAGGCCCTTCGGCCCACCGCGTCCATGCTGACCATAATGCCTATCTATACTAATCCCACCTGCCTGCATTAATTCCGTATCCCTCTATGCCTTGCTCAATCAAGTACCTGTCCAGATGCCTCTTAAATGTTGCTACTGTTCCTGCCTCCACCACCTCCTCTGGCAGCTCATTCCAGATACCCACTATTCTTTGTGTGAAAAATTTACCCCTTTGATCCCCTTTAAACCTCCTCCCTCTCGCCTTAAGTCTATGCTCTCTAGTTTTCGTCACCCTTGTACAAGTTCAGCTTCCTTTCAAAACATCCAAAAATTTCAGCTTTTTGCAGGTGCCTCAATGTCCACTGAAAAATCCTTTTTCAGTTTTTTAAAACATAGAGAATTCTAAGTTTTTATGACAAAAAACAAAAACCTTGTAACACTATACAGTTGATAAACAGAGTTAACATTTCAAGTCAAAAGATCATTGACCTGAAACATTAACTTTCTCTTTCCACAGATGCTACCAGACCTGCCGTTCATTACTTGTTAATCAAATTGCTATTTCTCCCTGTCTATAACTATATCTATTATTTGTATACTCAGTGTTTATTTTTGAATAGTAATTGTAGTTTTTAGTTCATAAATTGTTGTTGGTGAATGACTTGGGCAGGATTTTCATGGGCCGCTTGACAGGAATGGAAGCGAGCGGGTGCGTAATTTCGTGCGGCCAGCCGGCATGCCTGTTTGCCGGCACCATCGCGTCCCCAAGCCATTTTTGGGGAAGGCAGGATCGGGGGCAAAATGGTTACCCACCCTCAAGTGGCAGCTAGTTAAGGTCCTTCTTAACAGACCAATTAAAGCAGATAATCAGAGGCCGACTGGAATTTTGCAGTCAGCCTGCGGGGCCCCAGTGGTGTCTGGAGTAGAGCAGCTGCCTGGAGGTGGCCTCCCAGCAGCAGACCAGGGGGCCTTGCACTCCAGAATGCCTTTCAGCACACCCCCATTCCCCACAAACCACTTACCTGCAGCCACAGGCCACCCTGTGGAGGGATTCCCCTTCCACAATGGTGTTGCGGCAGCTGTGACCATTTTTCTGTTCAAATCTTTTAAAAATCCTGAGGGCGCCTCAAGGTGGAGGTGTCCTCTTTCTTATCTGCAATGACAGGCTGCAGTTCCTTCTGTGCTGGAGGGTCTCCTATCAGCCCTCCAGCTTCCAGCCACTAATTGGCCAATTCAGGAAAATTCGATGTCTGGTGATCGCTCCCGACATAGTGCAGGGTCAGGACCTCCATTTGACCCCTATGACGGGGCCTTGACACAAACACAAAATCCTGCCTCTGGTATCTGCTTTCTTTGATGATTTGACAAGAAAGGGGTAATTCATTCACACAAGTAGATTGTGGGTATCCTAAATGAGTTGCTATAGTAAACATGAATTAAACCACAATTGGGTGATGCAAAATAATTTGGCAAGCCAAATTTGGGCATCATTCCTGGCCCCAAGCTGGGGGTAAACCCCAGATTGTCCCTTCGTGAGGTGCTAAGAATTTGTCTGGTTTCTTAACATATATTTGTTGGGATACAGACTCCACAAAGCAAAAATAATTGGACACCAAAGAATGGTGAAGGAAGGGTTAAGGGTGGTGACTGAAGGCACGGTCAAAGAGAGAGGTTCTGAAGAAGGGAGAAGCAGGAATCTCTCATGGGAAACTAGCTAAAAGACTCTACAATTCACTGACCCGCAACAACGTGCCACTTTAAATGCAGTTTCAGTGGCTTTGCAACTCCAATTTTGCCAGGTATTACTGGGTACTAGGTGGAGCTTCTGCAATTTCTAGATAAAATGGTATCCTAAATGTGTCTTTAGACCCGAACTTTAATATATTCATGAGACCCCTGCCTACCTGTCATGGGCACCTCTCTCAAAACAAAACACTAAGTTACAATGGCCACGGGTGGGTGTGACCTGTAAGTGTGAGACCTCCTATTTTTACCAACTCACTGCAATTAAGAACATAAGAATAGGAGCAAGAGTAGGCCATATGGACCATCTCCTTTCTCTCTAGATCTCTTAATTTCATCTTTCTTCCAGTTTTTGTTTTGCTTTTTGTACATGATTTGACATTGTGTTAACTATTCTAACTGACGCTGCGGTGAGATTTCAAACTCTTTTGAAACCCATCTACTTGCAGAGAGTTAAATAAGCCTCTGTGTGTCTCAGTAAGGATGGGTAAAGGAGACCTACAATTTCTCACTCTGTTTACACAGGTCCCAGACGCCATGTAGAGGGTGCTGTGCTGTTTATGCATCTCTAATACCAAAAGTTCCAACGCAGAAGTTCACAGAAAGTCTGTAAGCAAATGTAAGTCTAATGAATAGCTAGTGCCATTCATTCACCACTGCAAAATCCAGGCCTTTATAATTCTTCTATAAGTTGCCATTTCATTTGTTTTGAGTGCTCTCTCAAACAAATAAATAAAAAAACAACTAACTATTCCAAAATACAGAACAATTAAACAATGACAAAATTACAAACTACGAAGTCGCATTTGTTACACATAGGATTTTTTTTAAATTGAGTTTTACCAATTTCTACTGAAAGTCCTGGATTGTTTTTTGGAGAGGTGTTAGAACTATTCCCCGACAAACCCTCTGAAATTATCCATTGTTTTTTTACCAAAAGTCATCACTATCTTTTGGATGAGATATTAAACCAAGACTCATCTGCTCTCCCTCTGGTGCACATAAAAGATCCCATGGCACTATTTCAAAGAAGAGCAGGGGAATTCTCCCTGATACAAAAACAAAATACTACAGATGCTGAAAATCTGAAATAAAAACAGAAAATGCTGGAAATACTCAGCAGGTCTGGTGATATCTGGATAGAGAAACAAAATTAATGTTTCAGATTTGCATTTGGTCTCCCCACTGTAGAGCAGACCGCATTGTGAGCAGCAAATATAGTATATTAAATTGGAAGAAGTACACTTAAATCGCTGTTTCACCTGGAAGGAGTGTTTGGTGCCTTGGACAGTGAGGAGAAAGGAGGTAAAAGGGCAGCTGTTGCATCTGCTGTGCTTGCATGGAAAGTTGCCATGGGAAGGGGAAGAGGTGTTGTGGAGTGATAGAGCAGTGGACCAGGGTGTCGCAGAGGGAACAGTCCCTCCTACTGGGGAGTTCTCCCTCAATCAACATTGTTAAAACAGATAATCTGATCATTAGAGCATTGCTGTTTGTGGGAGCTTGCTGTGTGCAAATTGGCTGTCATTTCTCCTACATTACAACAGTGAAAACACTTTAGAAGTACTTCATTAGCTTTAAAGCACTTTGGGACATCCTCAGATTGTGTCATTTCAGGTGCATGTGTGTTGCATTTGCATGCCAGGACACACGTGTGCTGCAAATGTCATTATGAGATTGTTGATGTAACACTCATCTCTGGACCAATTTTCTGAAGGGAAACAAAAAGCTGTGAATTTTGGACTTTTCTTCCCAAAGGCGACCAAATTTATCATTAGACAGTTTTACGAGGGCTATATTTTTTATACTGTTGCAAACATTAGTATTTCATCCCTATTTAGGTATGGAGCAAGGGCATCAGTGGTCAATTACCACAGTTATACTGCCCTGAACATTTGGGTAATGAACTGAAGTCTCACTCAGGTCACAAGCATTACTTACTAAAAGCAAAATTACAACTGTTTCCCAATACATAATCGTTAGCAATTTTTAATATCCCAGCATCATTGTGGCTGGAGCTGCACCAATAAGAAATTCAACATTTTAATTTTTTAAAATCTACCTAAGGGTTGTGAGTGTCTGACAGTGAGCTTCATAAAAGTGGTGTCTGCGTAATTGTAGGTTGACCTTTGGCTTGCTGTGTGATTTTTCTTTTTTAAGTCCCTTGTTTTTCACTGATTTGCTTTGCATTTACCTGGGCTTTTTGAGGTCCAGATTTTTCCCACTGATTTTAATTACTTTTTACACTAAAGAGGCCCCCCCACTCCACATCACACACAAAAAGCAGGTTATAAAAACTTTAATTAATTTTTAAATTGGCCATAAAGACTGACATTAAAATCCTGATATTAGCACACTGTATTTGCTGATTAAATGGACAGTTGAATAAAGTTAATTTCCTGTGAAAGTTACATCTGTTATTCTAAAATTCATGTTTTGTTTTGAGTTTTATACAAAAATTCAAAAGACTTTGACTTTTTCATAATGGTTTCCTTGGAAGATCAATTTTCTTTAACAAGAGAAAACAGGGAAGTTGCGAGTGCACGTTCTGACTTGCCAGTTTTCGGTCAGTCGTTTTTTCAAAAAAAAAAGCTATAGGAAATAATGTATGCTGGGAACTGTAGCTTTTTTTGTTATTTAATCTCTTCAGCTGAATCTAACGATTTTAAGAACACTCATGACCTTCAGATTTGGCCTCTTTAGATAGGTACAGGCCTCTGACAGAAAACATTGGAGGTATTTTGAATATTCTATTGTGCTGGTAAGTTTAATTGCTCTCTTCTAAACTTGATGGGGGTTAGATTGGGTTGTGTAATGCCCATTATTTAAATATTACACAGTCAGCTACAACTCCAATGGGGTCTGAGATGCGTGTGCACACTTCTGAGGGGAAGTGCCATCTTGTCTGTGTGAACACTTAATGACTAGTTGCAGTATGCATAGTAGAGAGATCACGATGTGAATCAGTATGCAACGCTGATTTGAAGCTCCCGCTGCCATTTTGGAACAACGCACTCCAGCCAACACCCTGTCTTAACTTCACACAGCTGAACATGACATTAAACAGCTCAAAGGATTTCCCCCCCACCACCAACCCCTCCCCCCCACCCCGCCACCAACCAGTGCTACTTAAAGGGATCATGAAGTATTGACAGGGTGGTTGTTGAATTATTTCTTTTGGCTGCTGGTGCAATTGTACACAATTTTGTAGATTTCTACACTTGGATAAAGTACAAGTAAGTAGTCTACAGGGAGTCGTCTGGCTGACCTTGCAATACTTTTTTGTGTCTTTTTAAAAAAAAAAAATACAGCTGAAAAAAGTTGCTTCCAAGCATGGGTGACCTGGTAGGGCTTCCTCTGGGAATTAAGCATGACTGGGAGAATGAAGAGAGGCCACCCAGAGCAGAACTAGCTGCTAGAAGAGGGAAAATGGGGAGAAGGGCACTTAGCAGGAGGCCATGTTTGTAGAGCTTCTTTAGGGAGCAATTCCCGTACCTGATCTTCAACAATTATCGTTGCATGAGACTTCTTCAGTTTACAAGAGGTTTGGCATGAAATTTGGATCCGTAGCGCCATTGATTGGCTTCAGATTGCACCATCTCAGCCTGGGCTGCAGGAGTCTTGTACATCAAGGGCACTGGTGGAGCAGCAGAGGTGGGAGCAATATATCTATCATTCTAAGAAAGGAGAGCAAATTCCTGTTCCATGGAACCACTGCCATACTCCAAGGGTGGTACTTCAATATTCCTGCTGATCAATTGGAGAACAGATTGCTGGACTGTTGTGATGCCCCAGAGGCCCATTTAAACAATTAGTTAAACAAAATACAATGAAGATGGCAGAACAGGTGATGTGTTGCAGCTGTAGCACTAGGCACAAGTCAGGGGTGTGATGGAATACTCTCCAATTGCCTGGATGAGTGCAGCTCCAACAACACTCAAGAAGCTCGACACCATTCAGGACAAAGCAGCCTGTTTGCTTGGCATCCCATCCATGAACATTCACTCCCTCCACCACTGACGCACAGTGGCAGCAGTGTGTACCATCTACAAGATGCACTGCAGCAATGCACCAAGCCTTCTTAGGCAGCACCTTCCAAACCTGTGACCTCTACCACCTAGACATACAAGGGCAGCAAATGCATGGGAGCACCACCACCTGCAAGTTCCCTTCCAAGCCACACACCATCTTGACTTGGAACTATATCACCAGTCCTTCACAGTCGCTGGGTCAAAATCCTGGAACTCCTTCCTAACAGCACTGTTGGTGTATTTAGACCACATAAACTACAGTGGTTCAAGAAGGCATCTCACCACTGCCTTCTCATGGGCAATTAGGAATGGGCAATAAATGCTGGCCTGGCCAGCGACACCCGCATCCCCATAAAATGAATAAAAAAGAAATAGTAGTAGGGGACAGTATAGTTAGGGGATAGATACTGATCTTTGCAGCCAAGAGCATGAGCCCTGAAGGCTGTGTTGCCTGGCCGATGCCAGGGTTAAAGACGTCTCGGAGCTGGAGGGGGAGTTGGGGGATTTTATTCTGGCAGTGGGGGTCTCACGTTTGGAAAAAGCAACACCGAGATCCCTGCATCGCCACTTCTCCAGAAGGCCCGCTGAATTTAGTGCCAATCAGGTACTTAAGTGGACAGCGGCGGACTTTCCACAGGATGTAGGACCCTGTGGCCGGAAGTCTTGTCCTTGTAGAGCTGCCACCTCCTTCAGGCATCGTGCCTTTTAATAAGGGACTCACCCAGCAATCCCGCACCCCCCCCCCCCCAAGCTGGGAAGCAGCCGCATGGTTTTATGAGCTGTGCTTCTCATGCAGCGTCAGGGACACCCACCACATGGCTCATTGCGGCTGCGATGGGAAGAGGCCCTTAATTGGGGATTAATTGGCGTTCACAGGTCTTTCTGTCCCAGACTAAATTTTGGCAGAGGCGGGATGGTAGCAGGAACCGCCCCCCCCCCCCCCCCTCAGAATGGGAAGTGAAGGATCCAGTTGGTGTGGTCCACGTAGGTACCAACAACATAGGTAGGCCCAAGAAAGAAGTTCTGCTCAGGGAGTGTGAGTGACTAGGGGCTAAATTAAAAAGCAGAACCACAAAGTTATTAATCTCTGGATTGCTACCTGAGCCACAAGCAAATTGGCATAGGGGAAATAAGAGCTGAATGTGTGGCTCATAGATTAATGTGGGAGAAATGGGTTTTGTTTCATGGGCCATTGGCACCAGTACTGGGAAAGAGGGAGCTGTACAGTTGGGATGGGCTTCACTTGTATCGCACTGGGACCAATGTCCTGGCAAATCATATAATTAGGGTTGTAGAGAGGGCTTCAAACTACATAATGGAGGGGAGGGTTCATGTGAGGGGAAAATTAGAAAGGTAACGAGAAAGGACAAGGCAATAGTGCAGGGTCGCGATATGGGTAATAATAACCATAGTGTGACAGGGAGGGACAGAACGTGCAAACATAAGAGTTCACCAGCAAATAGGATCAAAATAGGGAGAAGTGGTAAAAAGACAGAATTAAAGGCTCTTTATCTGAATGCATGCAGCATTTGTAACAAGATGGATGAAATAAAGGAGTATTATATGATAGCCATTACAGAGACATGGTTGCAGAGTGATCAAGGCTGGGAACTGCATATTCAAGGGTTCGTGACTTTTTGGAAGGATAGGAGAAAAAAGAAAAGGAGGTGGAGTAGCTCTGTTAATAAAGGATGAGATCAGTACTGTGGTGAGAAATTATCTTGGCTCAGAAGATCAAGATGTAGAGTTAGTTTGGGTGGAGATAAGAAATAGCAATGGAAAGAAGTCACTGGTGGGAGTAGTTTATAGGCCACCTAATAGTAGCCACACTGTAGGACAGCGCATAAATCAAGAAATATTGGGAGCTTGTAACAAAGGTACTACAATAGTGCTGTGCGATTTTAATCTTCATATCAATTGGACAAATCAAATTGGCAAAGGTGGCCTTGAGGATGACTTCATAGAGTATATTTGGGACAGTTTCTTAGAACAATACGTTCTGGAACTAATCAGGGACCAAGGAATTTTAGACCTGGTAATGTGTAATGAGACAGGATTAATTAATGATCTCGTAGTAAAGGAACTTCTCGGCAAAAGTGATTATAACATGATAGAATTTCACATTCAATTTGTGGGTGAGAAACCTGGTCTGAAACTAGTGTCTTAAAGTTGAATAAAGACAATTACAAAGGTATGAAGTCTAGGAAAACAGGTTAAAAAGTTACATGGTAGATAAGCAGTGGCAGATATTGAGGATATATTTCATAACTCTCAACAAAGATATAGACGATTGCGAAAGAAAGAGTCTACGAGAAAGATGCTGGCTTAACAAAGGAAGCTAAGGATGGTATCAAATTGAAAGAAAAGGTGTACAATGCTGCGAAGATTATTGGTAGGCCAGAAGATTGGGAAAATTTTAGAAACCAGCAAAGGATGACACAAAAAATAAGAGGGAGAAATTAGAATATGAGAATAAAATAGCAAGAAATATAAAAACAGGCAGTAAGAGCTTCTACAAGTATATAAAAAAGAAGAATGTAGCTGAAGTAAATGTTGGTCCCTTAGAGGATGAAGCTGGGGAATTAATGGGAAGCAAGGAAATGGAAGAGACTTTGAAGAAATATTTTCTATCTGTCCTCACGGAAGAAGACACAAAAAATAACCCAAGAATAATAAAAAAGCAAGGAGCAAAACGTAGGGAGGAACACTATCACTAGAGAAAAATCACTAGGAAAACTAATGGGACTAAAGGCTAGCATCCAAGGGTCTTAAAAGAAATGGCTACAGAAATTGTGGATGCATTGGTTGTAATCTTCCAAAATTCCCTAGATTCTGAAAAGTCCTAGTGAATTGGAAAACTGCAAATGTATCACCTCTACTCAAAAAAGGAGAGAGACAGAAAGCAGGAAACTATAGGCCAGTTAGCCTATGATCTGTCATTGGGAAAATACTAGAATCCCATTTTGAAGGAAGTCGTAGCCAGACACTTATAAAGTAATACAATCAAGCACAGTTAACATGGTTTTGTGAAAGGAAAATCGCATTTGACAAATTTATTAGAGTTCTTTGAGGATGTAACAAACAGAGTGGATAAAGGGGAACCAGTAGACGTAGTGTATTTCGGTTTCCAAAAGGCATTCGATAAGGTGCCACATAAAAAGTTACTGCACAAGAGCTCATGGTGTTGGGTTCATGGTGCACAGATAGAGGATTGGTTAACTAACAGGAAACAGAGAGTCGGGATAAATGGGTCATTTTCAGGTTGGCAAACTGTAACTAGTGGGGTGCCACAAGGATCAGTGCTGGGGCCTCAACTATTAACAATCTATATTAAGGACTTGGATGAAGGTACCAAGTGTATTGAGGCCAAATGTGCTGACAACACAAAGAAGAAAAGCAAGCTGTGAAGAGGACACGAAGAGTTTGCATAGGGATATAGATAGGTTAAGTGAGTGGGCAAAAATTCGGCAGATGGAGTATAATGTTGAAAAATGTGAGGTTGTCCACTTTGGTGGAAATAATAGAAAAGCATAATATTATTTAAATGGAGAGAGACTGCAGAATGCTGCAGTACAGAGGGATCTGGGTGTCCTCTTACATGAATCAGAAAAAGTTATCATGCAGGTACAGCAAGTAATTAGGGAGGCAAATTAAATGTTGCCCTTTATTGCAAGAGGGGGTGGAGTATAAAAGTAGGGAAGTCCTGCTACAACTGTACACGGTTTTGGTGAGACCACACCTGGAGTACTGTGTACAGTTTTGGTCTCCTTATTTAAGGAGAGATATACTTGCATTGGAGGCAGTTCAGAGAAGGTTCACTAGGTTGATTCCTGGGGTGAAGGTGTTGGCTTATAAGGACTGGTTGAGCAGGTTGGGCCTATACTCGTTGAATTTAGAAGAATGAGAAGTGATCTTATTGAAACATATAAGATTCTGAGTCGGCGTGATCAGATAGATGTTGAGAGATGTTTCCCCTCGTGGCGGAAACTAGAACTAGGGGGCACAGTTTCAAAATAAGAGGTCTCTTATTTAAGATTGAGATGAGGAGGTATTTCTTCTCTCTCAGTCATTAATCTTTGGAATTCTCTACCCCAGATAGCAGTGGAGGCTGGGTCATTGAATATATTCAAGGCTAAGTTATATTTTTGATCTACAAAGGAGTAAAAAGTTATGGAGGACAGGCAGGAAACTGGAGTTAAGGCCAAAATCAGATCAGCCATGATCCTATTTAATAACGGAACAGGCTCAAAGGGCCAAATGTACTCCTGCTCCTATTTCATATGTTCTTAAGTAACAGTGATATGCACAGCCGTGATGGCAGTCTGAGATTCCAACTTTGGAAGCTGTTTGTCCTGCAATGGAAGCTGTGACATCAAAGCATCATCCTAGCTTCCACAGGTGTGTTGATGTGGATGAATACCTGTTCCATGTTGGAAAGGATGGCCTCCAAACTCTGCATAAAGCCCTGTGCCAAGTTGGAGCTGGACTCCCCCATGCTCCTTGACATTGTGGAAAGGCCTTTTGCCAAACAGTTGATTGTATGCACCAACAACAACCCAGAAGGTACCATGCAGACTGCTCACAAGCTGTCGTCTTGGAGGTAGCATATGTCTTGGACACGCAAAGAAAAAATTAAAGGTACTGTGCATTGAAATGAACAGGCTCTGTACAAAAAAACAAATTTAGTGGGGTCATTGGTGTACACCCATTAGATTTCTTCTGTGGCATGGCCATCAAAGTCTTCATCTGATTTCTCTGCAGCAGAACAAAATACTATAAAGATGGCAGGACAATTGATGTGTTGCAGCTGCAGCATGTGGGAGCTGGTAGATACCAGTGTGATCCACTGCAACTATGTCTGCAGTAAATGTTTGCGGCTCAAGGAACTTCGGCTCAAAGTTGATAAGTTGGAGTCCGAGCTTTGGACACTGCTGTGCATCAGGATGGGAGAAAGTTACCTGGATGCTGTGTTCCAGGAGGCAGTCACACCCCTAAGATTAGGTACTTCAGATTTGGTCTGTGGTCAGGGGTAGGAGGGGTGACTATGAGTGAGGCAGGTATGGGGATCCAGTAGGTAGCAATGGAGGAGCCTCAGCCCTTGCAATTGTCCAACATGTTTGAGATTCTTGCAACCTGTGTGGATGAGAGCAGGGGCTGCAGGGAGGATGACCAAACTGATTGTAGCACCGTGGTACAGGGGGTTATTCAAGTTGGGTGAATAAAAAGGAATGTAGTGTGGGGATGGTGGCATAGTGGTATTGTTACTGGACTAGTAACCTGGCCTTCCAGCGAGCTGTCACCTGCGTTATCCTTTCACCCCATCCTGGCTCACCTTTGCTGATGTCTCATCACGTGCAGATCCCTGCTTTATCCTAGCCTTTAAAGTATGCGTAGTGTCAGTCTTTGAACTAGTGAGTGCAATTGAATATGAGTGCAAGATCAAGTGATGGTGTCTCTTCTTCATCCCCGTCTTCCTCTTCCTCATCTAACTGGAAAGTCTCCAGTTCTTGGGTATTTGAAATGGAAAAGGGACACAATTTGGACTGTCATTCGGGGAGAGGAGAAAGTAAAAATTCTTCAAAACCAATTCACTTGCTGACACCACTTCCAGCATCTATAGCAGCCTCCCCTTTAAGAGACACAGGCTACCTTTGAGTAGGACTAGCCAGTTGCGATATCAGGTCCCCTGCTGGTGCAGGAAGCCAGTTTAGGTAGCGCTGGCTGCACACACAATTCAAACACGCAGCACGAAATCAGCAAGCAGCACAAATATAACATCCTGTTCGCATGCGCAATGAATGGATGCAGGTCTGTGCCCATTTTCGGGTCTTATCCAGTTTAACAACCAGTTTGTCTTCATTATGTTACATAGCACATTTTCTATTAAGTCCATAGCATACTGAAAAAAACAAGAGAGTGACTGAAAGGATTTTCAAAAAATATTCACTGCAATTTTATTCTTTATAGATTTAGCTGTCTGTTCCATTTATGGTTTTTATACATCCATTGTATCTTACAGTAGCACTGGGAGCTTGCTAAGGGTGGCTTAGAGCTTATTATCCTATTCCTTCAATATCCCTTTATATCAGATATGTTTGTGACAGTGTCACAAGGTTTTGTTTTTGTATTAAAAACTTAGAATAGTGTGTGTTTTAAAAAAAAACTGAAAAAAAGGATGTTCAGTGGGCATTTAAGACACCTGCAAATAGTTGAAATTTTTGCGATGTTTTGAAAGGAAGTTCATAACAAAAGCTGAACTTTATGGGTGCTTTGAAAGGAAGGTGAACCTGTACAAGGACAGGAAAGTAAGCAATTTCAAGGAAACCACAGGGGTTTGACCTTTCTCAGAGCAACTTTTTTGAATGACAAGGGAGACTCTATATCTGGACATGTGACCAAGTTCAGGAAGGTTTTTTTCACTTTTGAACCTTTTAAAAAGCCAGTGAATTGGACAAAGAGCAGGCATATGAAATCTTTGCTCTGACCTGCCTTGTCAACAGAGGAAGACCCAGAAAAGTGTTACCTCTCTCTGTAAAGGAATCCTAGATCTCTTGAGAAGAAACCTTGTATTTGAAAGGTGGCAGATTCCTGTTGCCTCCGGTATCTGAAGAATTCTTGCATCCAGTGAGATTCCTGCTGCCTCCTGTGTGCTAAGAAAAGAAGTCTGAAGAATTCTTCTACTGCTAGACTGCTGCTGACCTAGGCAGACCTGTTGCTACGCCCCTGATGGAAGACCTATGTGACGCCTGCTGCATTTAAATTGGCATGAACGCCTACCCATCACAGTCTGTTCATCAACCTCGCCTGGAGTGACTTTGAGTGGCATCAGACTGTTCAACTCTGGGACACCTCACCATACCAAAAACATCCTACCAGAACGTGATAAACTCAATCATTTTATTTTTTTCCTTTTTATTCCTAAGAAACAGCTGTAAACCAAAAATCCTTTTCCCGGTTATCTTTTTTTTGAATGTATGTTGTGCATGAGGGCTAAGGAACGAAGGAGCTTTTCATCACGTCGATTTATCTCGTTAGTAGTTAAGACTTATTTCTTTTCTAATAAATAGTTAATGTTGTGTTGTTTAAAGAAACCTGGTTTGGTGTGCTTTATTCTGGGGGACAAGAATATGTAATTTGCGGGTTTTCGGGTGGTGGGAAAGTTTATTGATATGCTGTGACCTGTGGAGAAGTGAAACTGAATTAACAGTGCATTTCTCCCGCCTTGGTCATGAGAACAGTCAATTCCATTTGATGTGCAGATTTCAGCGCAGCTCACCCCTGTGGCAAATTCCTCTGTGATTGAATGCAGCTAAGCTTTGCATCGTTATTTGGTAGTTTTTCGGACCGGGTCGTTGGTTTTGATTTGTGTGTCCCCTAGCTGTTCAGTTGTAATACCTTGTTCATAACTTCAGACAATGAAATCTAACTGTGACAGAAATTTTACATATCTTTTCTACATATGATCTGTAACATTGTTCACAGTGATTTAGGAAAATATTTCATTTCATATTACATAACATATATCATCAGCCCACTGATTAAATAAGTCATTATGTGCATAATTTTATTGAAATTGTAAATATATTCTTGACTAAGAATTTGTTTAACAATATAGTTAATGCTATCCCTTATGTTTGAAGCGCAGGATACAGAGGAAGATGGGAGGGAAGCTGTTCCAAGTTACAGGTAGGTAGGAAACAGGTTGTAGAAACTACATATAGTAGTATTGGGAAGTTAGGGAGTTCTGTATGGATCTTAATATTGGAGGAGGGAAGCCTGGGGTCTGGTAGCAGTGGTTATAAAATGTGGGAGTATGGAGGTGACTGCGGGATCTCTGAGAACCAGGATGGAGGCTGTGATACTTAGAAGCACTGAGAATCAAGGCCTGGTAGAAGTAGAAAATGGGTCCCAAAGTGTGGCAGTGTAGGGAGAGAGGGTGCTGGGTGTGAGGCTGATATTGTGTGGCAGCACTTTGATGGTACAGGTGTGGGAAGATCCGAAGGTCGTTGAATACGGGAATATTGGGAAGAATGGGTGTTATGAATGCTGCTGACAAAAGTGCACTGATGTGTTTTCTCAGGGCGAGGATAGCAGTGGAGAGAAAGGCACAGATGCTCTGTTTGCTATGCCACGGCATGGTATGGCATGGAACCAGAATTGGCAAGACCTGCCAGTAGGACAGGAAGGCATGAACACTTAAGGCAGAAGCAGGAGTGGAGACGGGCTGAAGGAAGGGAATCAGTGATATATGGCAGCAGGGAGTTGAGAAAGACAAAGAAACTCTGGGGAAATTAAAGGACACAGGGCAGCAAGAGGTTGAAGAATGGGTGCTTGGATCAGATTGGGGGTAATTTAGGGAAAGAAATGGAGGAGATTCTTCGTTCTTGCTCTCTCAGAAAGTTTAAAAAAGCAAAGGGCTTCCCCATTGTTAAAATGTTTACTGTTTAAATACTGAGACTTTCTAGTTTATTGCAGGCAAGCTATTGAATTGTGTGACAACTACTTCATTATGAGGTGCTTAAGCTTAAGGCATATTTGTGCATCTCTCACACACGAATGACCTACCCCTGAAAAAACCTATCACTGTATTTTTTTTCAGGAGCATCCATAAACCATCCCTCTCAATAATCCCATGCTCCTGCACCTCTCAACACCATTATAGCACTGCCACACCCCAAGCCCACCCTCTTGCCACACACAACTGGCTCCCAGAGCACCTCCTTTTTCAAAATGTAAATGAGGAGTTCTACTATTATGTGGTTCAACTGGCTGTGCAGCACTCCTGAACCACACTGCCTGTTTGAAACAGGTGCTTTAGGGATGCCTGTACCTAACCTTCCAAAGTGACCACCTTCCTATCTGCCACCTCTCTTGGGCTTACAGTGCCCATTCAGTGAATGCCAGTGTGGAACTCTGCTTGGTTTTAAAGGCACCCAGTACTTTGTGTGTTGATGCTAAACTCTGGGAATTATCCTTAGAAGCCTGAATCAGACCGTATATCATAAACACATTGTAACATAAATCAAAAATCCTTTCCAGGCCAACTAAGTAAAAGTCTCAAAGCATGATATTTGGTTAACTAATAAGTTGCTGGTTTGTCAATATCAACCATTTGGAAGGTGGATCTTGATCCTGTCAGAACCAATCTGATTGAACAGAGGAAGTGGAACTGGTGTTTGTCAGAATTAGATTGGTCAAAAGGACAGGCCTATCAGCATCCAAATTATTTAATTATTAATTTTTCTTCTGGCCCTGTTCATTTCGTAAGCTTGAGGCACAAAAAAGTTTTTCAGTCAGCTGATCATTGCTACCATTTGCATTTACAGTGTGTTTATTTAGTGTAGAATAAATAAGCTGCTGACTTTCCCCAAACTGTTCTGCGGTTTGCCAGCTGTTTTAAGTGAAGACTGGTGCCAGCCTCTTTTTTTTGTCGAAAATGTTCGCAGATGTGAATGTATTGGGTCAACTGTGATGCCCACTTACATTCTGCAAGTATTTTCAATTTGTTTATGCGGTTATAGTAGAGGACCATTTTAAAAATTCATTTCATGGGATATGGGCATCGTTGGCAAGACCAACATTTGTTGCCCTTGTGAAGGTGTTGATGAACTGCCTTCTTGAACTACAGCAGTCCATCTGGTGCAGGTACACCCACAGAGCTGTTAGGGAGGGAGTTTCAGGATTTTATCCAGTGATGGTGAAAAAATGACAATATAGTTCCAAGTCAGTATGGTATTTGGCTTGGAGGGGAACTTGTAGATGCTGATGTTCCCATGCATCTGCTGCCCTTGTCCGTCTAGGTGGGTTTGGAAGGTGCTGTCAAAGGTGGGGTGGTGAGTTGCTGCAGTACATCTTGTATACGGTACACATTGCTGCCACTGCGAGTCCGTGGTGGAGGGAGTGAATGTTGAAGGTGGTGGATGAGGTGCTGATCAAGTGAGCTGCTTTGTCCTGGATGATGTTGAGCTTCCTGTGTGTTGTTGGAGCTACATTTATCCAGGCAAGTGGGGAGTATTCCATCACACTCCTGACTTGTGCCTTGTAGATGGTGGACTGGCTTTGGGGAGTCAGGAGGTGGGTTACTCGCTGCTGAATTCCCAGCCTTTGATCTGCTCTTGTAACCACAGTATTTTGTGGCTGGGCCAGTTCAGTTTCTGGACAATGGTGACCCCCCCCAGGATGTTGATAGTGGGGGATTCAGTTTTGGTAATACAGTTGAATGTCAAGGGGAGATGGTTAGATTCTCTCTTGTTGGAGAACAACATTGCCTGGCACTTGTGTGGTGCAAATGTTACTTGCCACTTATCAGCCCAAGCCTGAATGTGTCCAGGTCCTGCTGCATATGGACACTGACTGCTTCAGTATCTGAGGAGTTTATTAGCATACAATAACCAGGGAGAGAGCTGGCACCATCCAGGCACAGATCCTTAGTGAATGTGAGGGGTGACATAAATAATCAAAGTATGGAATAACTCAGCAGCTCAGGCAGTATCTGTGGAGAGGGAAACAGAGTTTACGTTTCAGGTCAGTGACTTTTCATCAGAACTATTCTCACAAGGTTCTGACAAAAGATCATTGATCTGAAAGGTTCACTCTATTTCTGTCTCCACAGATGCTGCCTGACCTGCTGAGTATTTCCAGTATTTTCTGTGTTTATTTCAGATTTCCAGCATCTGCAATATTTTGCTTTTGCATCAATAAAAGTTTAATGGATTGCATATCCCACTGTAGCGTCAGTCAGATCTACCTGTAACTACAAAATTCAACTCCCTACTTCTTCCTGCAAGCCATGTTTTTGTGCACTCAGTCTTTTTACAATGATTATCATGTGTCAGATTTTTATTTTCACTACACGAATATTAAACCTTTTTGACGGAGTCAAGAAAGCAGTCTGGGCTAGAAATTTCTATTGGTAATAATAACGGATGAATACTTAACATTTTCCTGTGACATTCTTTTATCCACTATTTTAATGGAGGTATATGTTGTTTACTTTAATGGGCAGAAAATGCTTGGCCTGCCACAGGGTCAGGGATAAGTAAGGTACAATAGTGCGCCAATTTTGCCTTGTTAATATAGGATGCACTGTTGGTTGGGATTGTCGCAAGTGCATATTGTAAAAAGTTTCAGCTCACAAATTAACAATGTATGTGGGGTAAAGTTTGGATGAAAAGCCCGTGAACTCATTTCATGTTTATATTAAGAACTGTAACATAAGCAGAAAAAACTATTTATAGCTCCAAAATCTATGAATTATAATGGCAAAAATCTGTTATTTCTTGAGGGAGGGAGACAAGCCCTTGGACTCAGGAAAATAAATTTCATACCTCAGCAATTGTACCCCTTTCAGTAATTCATAAAACAACTACTGCTGTAAACTAAGCTTTTATGTACTTTACCCCTTCCAAGAATAAAAATGATTGAACATTGGGTGTAGTTGCTGATTGTAACAATCCTGTGTTCCTTTGCAGTTTATTCTGACTTGCCTTGATGTCTTAAGGCCTAATATTCAGGACTGTTTTTGAGTTGTGAGCCTTTTGGAGGCAGTGTCACTTTTGTTAAAGGTCCTGGTCAGTTTTTGCTTTTTTAAAGGTAGGTTTGTATATACCTGACTGAGACTGACACTTGAGAATGAAGATGCTTAGTTGCAAGCCCTTTGAGCATACATAAATGCTACTTGTTTTTTCTCATAAGCTTTACGATCGCAATCGTGTGTTGATTAATCTAGGACAAATGTCGTCTTATTTTCTTTATGACAACATTCACTACATACTGCAAATATATTGAAGAGGCTTTTATTTGAAGAACTGAATGCCTGCATAGTTCAACAACTGCATTTAAATAGTGTCTTTAACGTAAAGAGAACAACCAAAGGCATTTCACAGACGAGAAATTTAAAAAAAGGACACTGAGCCAAAGAACGATATTTTGGGGGGGGTGGAGGGAGGTGATCAAAAGCTTGGTCAAAGAGGTAGTTTAAAGAAAGCCTTAAAGGAAGAGAGAGAGCTTGAGAGTCAATAGGGTTTAGGGAGAGAATTCCAGAATATAGGTGATGAAATGTAATGGTATATTGCCAACTTTTTTGTTTTCATGCAGGTCTGATTTAATGTAAGATTCCAAGAGATATGGAAGAATTAATGTTTATACCCTAAAAAATGTTTTGGATAGTCAATAGTCATCAATATGGATGATGGCAGATGAGGTTTCTTTTCTCAACTCATTAATAAATTGGTATTCAAAGGGTGTTCAAATCCGCTATTCTCTATAAAATATCGAACTCAAGATAGGCTCTCCAGGGGAAGGGAAAAATAGCCACACCCAATTAGGTCCTAGGAAAGGTACAAATAGCAACACCATTAGTAGGAATAGGATGGTAAGTGTCACGGTCACGAGAGCGCAGCAATGAAAATACAGACCAAACTGAAGTTATAAAAAAAAATTTACCTTTCCTTTAAAAAGTGGACAATGTGCTGCAATATGACTACCGAAAATCGTGCTGGCTTGGCCTGTATATTCAAACTGTCTCACTGTCTGTTAAGGACAAAAAGATACATTCCAAGCTAAGAGGTGTCAAATTACTCCCATCCTGGAACCATCAATGGGTTATGAATGGGTTCTTCTGAAAGAAGAACCATTGTGTGGTCACAATAGGGAGGGAGCCATGCATCTCCTAACAGAGGCTAATGTGAAAGTTCTTTAACCTTAAAAGGTAGCTCTTTGGAGTGAGAGAAAGAGAGATCAGAAGAACATCATAGAAAGGAAATCCAGCCAGGGGCTGTGGAAAAGCCAGCCAAAATGAGAAAGGAGCCTTGCGGTGAATTCTACACTTAACCTTGGTGTAGCAGAGAACTGACAGTGACCACCGCCTCAAGTCTGAAGTCTTAACCACCAGAAAATTACAAACGTCCAGGCCTGCAACTTTAAGAAGAAACTGTCCGCCGAGAAGATTTACCGTGAAGGATTACCATGAATCCCGGACAGTAACTTCACTTCAAACCATTTACCCTTTTTCTCTCTATCTGTCTATTCCGTGTGTTTGTGTGAGTGAGTGAGTGCAGTTGCGACCATTTCGGGAATGAATATTGTCCAATAAATAGTTAATCTTCTGTTTTAAACCTACAAGAAAACCTGTCACTGTCGGCTTATTTGACAAATAAAACACAAGGGATTAAAGCTCCAGTTGGAAGGGGAACAGTGGGAACAAGCATACCATCACCCATCTGGCCATAACTAAAGTTATTCAACCCCATTTTTGAGGTGCTACTGACAGGAAATTTTGTGGGACAGGAGGCCTCAAAATCTTCCACCCAGGTTCCATGAAGGTTAATAATAAGCAGTACACTAGGTCTCTAAGTTGATGAGTAGGGAAGTACCATTCTTGGAACTCTGGACAAGCAGGTAAGAAAGCAACATGCTGGATGGGCCAGGAAAGTTATATTATGAAAATACGCACGAGTTGATCTTGAGAGTAGGCCAAGCAGTGGTTCCAGAGGATTATTAGTTTAGTTTAGTTTAGTTTAGAGATACAGCACTGAAACAGGCCCTTTGGCCCACCGAGTCTGTGCCGACCATCAACCACCCATTTATACTAATCCTACACTAATCCCATATTCCTATCACATCCCCACCTGTCCCTATATATTTCCCTACCACCTACCTATACTAGGGGCAATTTATAATGGCCAATTAACCTATCAACCTGCAAGTCTTTGGCATGTGGGAGGAAACCGGTGCACCCGGAGGAAACCCACGCAGACACATGTCTTCCTTTTTCCTCAACTGAGGATTCCCCCCACTGTGGTTGACAGGGCTCTCAACCGTGTCCGGCCCATTTCCCGCACCTCTACCCTCACCACTTCCCCTCCCTCCCAGAACCGCAACAGGGTTCCCCTTGTCCTCACTTTCCACCCCACCAGCCTCCACATCCAAAGGATCATCCTTCGCCATTTCTGCCACATCCAGCATGATTCCACAGCCAAATGCATCTTCCCCTCCCCTGTCAGCATGACTGAGGTTTGACAGGGGGTGTGTGGGAAGTTGTTTGACCAAGTACAAGAGGTGTTAAATAAGTTTTGATTGATATTTTAGGACGATAGGGTAGGAATGTGTTTAAAAAGTAAAGAAATCAAAGTGAAAGCTGAAGACATATTAAAGGCATGTTTAAGCAATTTTGTTGATTTGGGTCTATGGTCCTTGCTCCTAGTTTATTGACAGATTATGCTCATCGGTATGCTTTACTGCTTTGGCAGGTTTTTGCTGCTTTTGCTTCCTCAGGTAGTTTCTTGTTTACTCATTCAGGCAACAATAATTTGTTGCAATTTAGCACTTTTTTATGAACAATATTTGAACCATGCATGAGTGACACCCATCCATGTGGAGGGGAAAAATCTTTTTTTAGTTCGTCTGGTCGGTACCCAATTTAATCTATAGCTACATGTAACGTCTTTGGTTGCTGCTCCAAAAATTGTTATGGTAATTGCATTTAGTTCTCTCCCTGTTTCATTATTTTTTGCAGGAACAAAATGTTGAAATAAGCTGCCAGGGACATTAGCCGGCACCAAAGCCAACTTGCTGTTCTCTGCCTTAACTTAGGAGACATATCTACAGACCCAGGCATACTAACCAGAAATTGCTGACTAGCTCCAGTTCACCAGGGAAACTGAAGCAATTTTGCTATCTGCTCGAACCTGATATGCAGACGGCCTTGATCACAGGAATGGCACTGCCAGTGGCAGTGAAGGTAGTCACTGCTCTTAACCTCTATGCACTCAACCTAGCAGAAGTGACATATGTGAGACGAGTTAGTCCTAAGTGTACAGCACAGTCTCATAATGAAAACCACTAACGCTTGTTCACCACAATTATTAACAGTTATCCAACAGAAAAACAATATGAGAGTGTGCTGCATATCTGTATTCCAGAATTCCCTAAAGCTCAGAAAGGAATTAATGGCCATCCAGGACCTTACACCAGACTCCATGGCAATCATAAACCACAAGGGCTTGTACTCCATCATTGTTAAAGTGATTCGTGACCAGCAATACAAGATTATGCAGGATATTATTCAATTTTCTGGCAACAGTCACAATTCTCTTATTTTAAAGTAATCCTCATTTTTTAAAGGAGAAGGCAGAGTTGACGGATGGTTCCTTGGAGACCAAGGCTATCCTCCACAACACTTTGATAGGAAAATATCAAATGGGCAATTAAGATTGAGGGACTTCAGACAGGGATTTGAGCAACAAAGCCACCAAGATTAATAGATTTTGTGGGAATAGTCTTACGGAAAGAAATGCAACTTTCTTGTGTCTGATCCTGATTTGGGTGGATTGGGTTCCTCCATTAGAATGTCAGGAGACTTCAGAAACAAATACAGAATTCCATAATTCGGCCATGTGCCATTTCTCTCTGGACATGATTCTGTCCTTTGCTAAAGGAAGAATAGTGAGTTTAGATTTGGGCCCCTGTTTGAACCACACTCGGCTGTTGGAACAGGGCAGGTGAGTGGTTAAAAGGCCAGAAATGTACTTACTGTTCAATTCCTGCCAGAAAACTTCCAACTGCCACTTTAACTATAAAGTTGACTTGGACCAAAAATGCAGCCGCAAGAAACCGGTGGGTACCTCATAAATAAATTCAAACAGGGATCTGATTATGTCATTTAGATCCTGACATGCTTTTATCGAACTAGTAGGTTTGGCTTCACAAATTGAAAGTCATGACTGCAAGGGCCAATCACCTGCAGGCACTTAGGTTATTAGGGTGAGTAGTACATTTCCAAGGCAGTTCTAAAGTTCTACTTTGCTTCTTTCAGATTCTCTTCCCCTCCCCATCCACTGCCACCCCCCACCTTACCTATGCTGATTAAGTATGCACTACTTATCATTGGTGCTGTTTTTGCTTCACTCTATTTGGATGAATGAACAGTTGGAGGATGACAAGTAGCAGCAGCCTGAAGAACCAGAACAAGCAACAGATGGCCCTATTAGAAGACAGAAGATGAGGGGGTTTGCTCGCAGCCTTACCCCGGCTGTTGGGTCTATAGGAGAAGGAATATTTCTGAGGAGCTGTACAGGAGGAGCCTGCACTTACCAGATAGGCTGTTGCAGCAAGACCAGGGACCATGATTTTCCAGTGGCTGTCAGAATTACCACCACCATTGGCTTTTTTGCCACAGGCTGTTGCATGGGTACATGTTCCACAAGTCCATACACAGCTGCATAAAACAGGTCACCAGTACACTCCTTCCCAAAGCAAACCCGTACAGTACATTTGCGATGGATGTTAATAAACAGAATGAGAGAGCTCTGGGATTTTTAAAAAAATATTCTTTCATGGGGTGTGGCAACTCTGGCAAGGCCAGCATTTGTTGCCTATCCCTAATTTTCCTTGAGAAGATGGTGGTAGTCTGCCTTCTTGAACCACTGTAGTCTATCTGGTGCGGGTACACCCACAGTGCTGTTAGGGAGGGAGTTCCAGGATTTTGATCCAGTGACAGTGAAGGAACGGCGCTATATTTCCAAGCCAGGATGGTGTGTGACTTGGAGGGGCACTTTCAGGTGGTGGTGTTCCCAGACGTCTGCTGCCCTTGTCCTTCTAGGTGGAACAGGTCGTGGGTTTGGAAGGTGCTGTCGAAGGAGGCATGGTGAGTTGCTGCAGTGCATCTTGTACATGGTACATATTGCTGCCACTGGGTGTCGGTGGTTGAGGGAGTGAATGTTTAATGTGGTGGATGGGGTGTCGATCAAGCAGATTGCTTTGTCCTGGATGATATTGAACTTCCTGAGTATTGTTGGAGCTGCACTCATCCTGGCAAGTGGAGAGTATTCCATCACACGCCTGACTTGTGCCTTGTAGATGATGGACAGGCTTTGGGGAGTCAGGAGGTGCGTTACTTGCCACAGAATTCCCAGTCTCTGACCTGCTCTTGTAGCCACAGTATTTATGTGGCTGCTCCAGTTCAGTTTCTAGTCAATGGTAACCTCCAGGATGTTGATAGTGGGGGATTCAGTAATGGTAATGCCATTGAATGTCAAGGGAAGATGGTTAGATTCTCTCTTATTGGAGATTGTCATTGCCTAGCACTTGTGTGGCACGACTATTACTTGCCACTTATCAGCCCAAGCCTGAATGTGTTCCAAGTCCTGTTGCATATGGACATGGACTGCTTCAGTATCTGCGGAGTGGCAAAGGTTTTGAACATTTGTAGCAGTGGCTGGATTCCCTCATTTCCAGGGCATAATGGATTACACCCCTGTAGCTATCAGGGTATAAGAAGATAAGCCAGAAGCTTGAGCGCTGGTATGTGATCACAGATGACGGATAATGCAAGTCTTCATCAGTTTCATTGGCATGACCCCTTCATGCCGTTACACTTGTCCAGCTCCTCACATTTTCACCCATTCAGGAATCTCAGAGGATGATGACCAGGGGACAAATACTATCCCTCCACACCTGGATGATGACCCTCCTCTTCAACCCCACTATGTCTGTGCAACGCAGGTACAATGAGAACCATGGGACCACCAGGAATATCCACTAAGCATGCAATTAGAAGTTCGAAGCAAAGATTCAGGTGCATTCATTGCTCTGGGGTCTCCCTACAACATGGCCCATACGAAGCAGACCACATCATTGCAGTTTGCACAACCAGGCAATGCAAAAAGGATTTGAATTGGAGGAAGCACAGTAACAAGAAGAACCACATCAAACAATGAAGAATTAAATGAAGTCAAGGAAGAAACATAAGAAAGGCCAGCAGATCGCATTGCAGTTAGACAGGCTAATCAGTAGCACCTTTAATGACCACCTCAACGCCCTTACCTGAAAAGTCAGAAAAAGACCCTCAGCTTTCACAGCCCTCGTCACACCCTTCACCATTCCCTTGGTTCCGCATTAAAAATATTGGGCGTTAATTTGTGGTCGCCCCCGCATGGCGCGTTTGGAGTCGGGGAGGGCATTTAATTGAGTGGATGGGAACCCCGCCACCTTTCCACCTCCACCTCGATTAAGTCTGGGCTTCCTGCCCCATTGCCAATTGAGCCCTTAAGGGGCAATTAACACTGAGTTAAGGTTCTCTTCCCACTGCCGCTGGTATTAGCTTAGCGGCGGGCAGGCCTGTCGCTACCTGGAAAGCATGACGTGCAAACGACTCCTGGGTTTGAGGGGGATGGTCTCCTTTGTTCAGAAGCACTCAGTACCTGGTCAAGGAACCTGGCACCAGGAAGGGGGTGGCTCGCTGAGAGCCATCCCCCTACACCCCTTCCCTGCAACCCACACCCCACAAAACCCCTCCTGCCATCACTTACCTGTGGCATAGGTCACTCCACGAACCTGGGCCTCTGCTGCTTGCCGTTCTGGCAGCAGCCACCACCTCCCCAGTGGCACTGCCAATCAAAAGAGCTACTGGCCTCTGATTGGCCGGCAGATCTCTGCAAACGAGACTTCCTGTCCCCGGGGACCTCATCCACGGAAAGGCCTGCCAGTGACCTCTCGGGTGCCTGACTGGCTCATGATACAGTGAACCTTCCCCAAAGGAGGCAATGCGAGACTCTGGCTGGCTCAGCAGCCAAGACCCCTGCTGCCTCCATCAAATTCCCCCCATTGAAAGCACTCATGCAACTGCAATGTCACTGCAGTTCTGACAATTCAGACTAAGAAGCTGAAATGGGAAGAAACCATAGATCAAAGTTCCGAACGTAATAAACGTGTTGATTTTCATTCCAAACACAATATTGTAATGCATACTTTTGTTACCCAAGTGATCATCTATAGTACTTTTCTTTTTGTTTTAGAGATACAGCACTGAGACAGACCCTTCGGCCCACCGAGTCTGTGCCGACCAACAACCACCCATTTATACTAATCCTACATTAATCCCATATTCCTACCACATCCCCACCTTCCCTCAATTCCCCTACCTATACTAGGGGCAATTTATAATGGCCAATTGACCTATCAACCTGCAAGTCTTTGGCTGTGGGAGGAAACCGGAGCACCCGGCGAAAACCCACGCAGTCACGGGGAGAACTTGCAAACTCTGCACAGGCAGTACCCAGAATCGAACCCAGGTCGCTAGAGCTAAGAGGCTGCGGTGCTAACCACTGCGCCACTGTGCCGCCCATTTAAAAGAAGGTTTATTGAATCTACAAAGTGCTCTCCTAGTGTCTTCTACAGAGTTGGTGGAAGGTTGCTGTTGCTCATGTGGGGATCCTTGAGATGCTTTTGGCCATGAACTTCTGGGAGCTCGAACCTCTGAAAGCCCGGCTGATGACTGCAGCACTTTTCTTTATTTTTTCAAGAGATTTGGGTGTCGCTGGCAATGCCAGCATTTGTTGCCTTTCCCTAATTGCCCTTGAAGGTTCTGGTGAGCCTCCTTTTTGAACTGCTGCAGCCCATCTGGTGTGGGTACTCCCACAGTGCTGTTTGGGATTGAGTTCCTGGATTTTGATCCAGTGACCAATGAAGGAAGGCAATATAGTTCCAAGTCACGATTGTGTGTGGCTTGGAGGAGAACTTGCAGGTGGTGTGCTCCCATGTCTCTGCTGTCCATGTCCTTTGAGGTGCTAGAGTTTGGGGGTTTGGAAGGTGCTGCCGAAGGAGCCTTGGTGAGTTGCTGCAGTGCATCTTGTATATGGTTCACGCTGCTGCCACTGTGCATCGGTAATAGAGGGAGTAAATGTTTAAGGTGGTGGATGGGGTGCTGATCAAATGGACTGCTTTTGTCTGGATGGTGTTGAGCTTCTTGAGTGTTGTTGGAGCTACGATCATGCAGGCAAGTGGAGAGTGTTCCATCACACTCCTGACTTGTGCCTTGTAGATGGTGGACATATTTTGGGGAGTCAGGAGGTGAGTTATGCGCCTGCAAATTCCAGCCTCTGACCTGCTCTTGTAGCCACTGTATTTATATGGTAGGTCCAGTTCAGTTTCTGGCCAATGGTCACCCCCAGGATGTTGATAGTGGGGGATTCAGCAATGGTAAGGAGAGATGGTCATTGCCTGGCAATTTTGTGTCATGAATGTTAGTTGCGACTTATCAGCCCAAACCTGAATGTCGTCCAGGTCTCGCTGTATATGGGATGGACTGATTCATTATCTGAGGAGTTAGAAAATGGAACTGAACATTGTGCAATCATCAGCAAACATCCCCACCTCACCTCCACTCTTCAGTTCAGCACTTTTGTTCATGTGGCCCCTGGCAGAACCCAAACTGAGTCTCAGTGAGCAGCTTATTTCTGAGTAAGTGCCGCTTGATAGCACTCAACAACATCTTCCATCCCTTAGCTGATGATGGAGAGGAGGCTGTTGGGGTGGTAGTTGGTCGGATTGAAGTTGGTCTGTTTTTTGTGGATAGGACAAACCTGGGAAATTTTCCACATATAGTCGGGTAGATGCCAGTGTTGTAGCTGTACTGGGACAGTTTAGCTAGGGGCACAGCTGGTTCTGGAGCACATATCTTCAGTACTATTGCTGGGATGTTGTCGGGGCCCATAGCCTTTGCTGTAACCAGTGTCGTCAGCCATTTCTTGATATCACATGGATTGAATCGAATTGGCTGAAGATTGGCTTCTGTGATGCCCGGGACCTCAGGAGGAGGCCGAGATGGATCATCCACTCAGCACTTCTGGCTGAAGATGGTTGCAAATGCTTCAGCCTTGTCTTTTGCACTGATGCGCTGGGCTCCCCCATCATTGAGGATGGGGATATTTGTGGAGCCACCTCCTCCTTTGATTAGTTTAATTATCCACCATCATTCACGACTGGATGTGGCAGGACTGCAGAGCTTAGATATGATCCACTGGTCGTGAGGTCACTTAGCTCTGTCTGTTGCATGCTGCTTCTGCTGTTTGCCATGCAAGTAGTCCTGTGCTGTTGCTTCTACCAGGACAGTCCTTCTGGCACGATGGCTGGTATTGGTTGAGTGAGTGGCAAGAAAGTAGATATGCTGACATCCTAAGAGAAGGCAATACGTGCTGTTCCCACCAGGCCTCTGCCACTACATGGGGCTGTAGCACATAAGAGCAGACTGCAGAAGACGAATGACATCCTCACAACCTCTACCTATTTGTTCCTCAATATGGGAGGCGGTGGCGTAGTGGTATTGTCACTGGACTAGTAATCCAGAGACCCAGGGTATTGCTTTGTGGACATGAGTTCAAATCCCACCACAGCAGAAGGTGGAATTTGAATTCAATTAATAAATCTGGAATTAAAAAGCTAGTCTAATGATAGCCATGAAACCATTGTCGATTGTTGTAAAAACCCATCTGGTTCACTAATGTCTTTTAGGGAAGGAAATCCGCTGTCCTTGCCTGGTCTGGCCAACATGTGACTCCAGACCCACAGCAATGTGGTTAACTCTTACATGCCCTCTGAAATGGCCTAGCAAGCCACTCAGTTGTATCGAACCACTACGAAGTCAATAAAAAGGAATTAAACCGGATGGACCACCTGGCATTGACCTAGGCACCGGAAACGACAACGGCAAACCCAGCCCTGTCGACCCTGCAAAGTCCTCCTTACTAACATCTGGGGGCTTGTGCCAAAGTTGGGAGAGCTTTCCCACAGACTAGTGAAGCAACAGCCTGACATAGTTATACTCACGGAATCATACCTGGCAGACAATATCCCAGACACTGCCATCACCATCCCCGGGTATGTCCTGTCCCACCGGCAGGACAGACACACCAGAGGTGGTGGCACAGTGGTATACAGTAGGGAGGGAATTGTCCTGGGAGTCCTCAACATCGACTCTGGACCCCATGAAGTCTCATGGCATCAGATCAAGCATGGACAGGGAAACCTCCTGCTGATTACCACCTACTGCCCTCCCTCAGCTGATGAGTCAGTACTCCTCCATGTTGAACAGCACTTGGAGGAAGCACTGAAGGTGGCGAGGGCACAGAATGTACTCTGGGTGGGGGACTTCAATGTCCATCACCATGAGTGGCTCAGTAGCACCACTACTGACCGAGCTGGTCGAGTCCTAAAGGACATAGCTGCTAGACTGGGTATGCGGCAGGTGGTGAGGGAACCAACAAGAGGGGAAAACATACTTGACCTCCTCCTCACCAATCTGCCTGCCACAGATGCATCTGTCCATGACAATATTTGTAGAAGTGACCACTGCATAGTCCTTGTGGAGAAGAAGTCCCGCCTTCACATTGAGGATACCCTCCATCGTGTTGTGTGGCACTACCACCGTGCTAAATGGGATAGATTTCGAACAGATCTAGCAATGCAAAACTGGGCATCCATGAGGCGCTGTGGGCCATCTGCAGCAGCAGAATTGTACTCGACCACAATCTGCAACCTCATGGCCCGGCATATCCCCCACTCTACCGTTACCATCAAGCCAGGAGACCAACCCTGGTTCAATGAAGAGTGTAGGAGGGCATGCCAGGAGCAGCACCAGGCATACCTCAAAATGAGGTGTCAACCTGGTGAAGCTACAACACAGGACTATCTGCGTGACAAACTGTGTAAGCAGCATGCGATAGACAGAGCTAAGCGATCCCATAACCAACGGATCACATCTAAGCTCTGCAGTCCTGCCACATCCAGCCGTGAATGGTGGTGGACAATTAAACAACTAACTGGAGGAGGTGGCTCCACAAATATCCCCATCCTCAATGATGGGGGAGCCCAGCACATCAGTGCGAAAGATAAGGCTGAAGCATTTGCAACAATCTTCAGCCAGAAGTGCCAAGTTGATGATCCATCTCGGCCTCCTCCTGAAGTCCCCAGCATCACAGATTCCAGATTTCACTCAATTCGATTCACCCCGCATGATATCAAGAAAAGACTGACGGCACTGGATACAAAGGCTATGGGCCCTGACAATATTCCAGCAATAGTACTGAAGACCTGTGCTCCAGATCTTGAAGCGCCCCTAGCCAAGCTGTTCCAATATAGCTACAACACTGGCATCTACCCTGCAATGTGGAAAATTGCCCAGGTATGTCCTGTACACAAAAAGCAGGACAAATCCAACCCGGCCAATTACCGCCCCATCAGTCTACTCTCAATCATCAGCAAAGTGATGGAAGGTGTCATCAACAGTGCCATCAAGCGGCACTTGCTTAGCAATAACCTGCTCAATGACGCTCAGTTTGGGTTCCGCCAGGGCCACTCAGCTCCTGACCTCATTACAGCCTTGGTTTAAACATGGACAAAAAAGCTGAACTCAAGAGGTGAGGTGAGAGTGACTGCCCTTGACATCAAGGCAGCATTGACCGAGTATGGTATCAAGGAGCCCTAGCACAACTGAGGTCAATGGGAATCAGGGGGAAAACCCTCCGCTGGCTGGAGTCATTCCTAACGCAAAGGAAGATGGTTGTGGTTGTTGGAGGTCAATCATCTGAGCTCTAGGACATCACTGCAGGAGTTCCTCAAGGTAGTGTCCTAGGCCCAACCATCTTCAGCTGCTTCATCAATGACCTTCCTTCAATCATAAGGTCAGAAGTGGGGATGTTCGCTGATGATTGCACAATGTTCAGCACCATTCGTGACTCCTCAGATACTGATGCAGTCCGTGTAGAAATGCAGCAAGACCTGGACAATATCCAGGTTTGGGCTGATAAGTGGCAAGTAACATTTGCACCACACAAGAGCCAGGCAATGACCATCTCCAACAAGAGAGAATCTAACCATTTCCCCTTGACATTCAATGGCATTACCATCACTGATTCCCCCACTATCAACATCCTAGGGGCTACCATTGACCAGAAACTGAACTGGAGTAGCCATATAAATACCATGGCTACAAGAGCAGGTCAGAGGCTAGGAATCCTGTGGCAAGTAACTCACCTCCTGACTCCCCAAAGCCTGTCCATCATCTACAAGGCACAAGTCAGGAGTGTGATGGAATACTCTCCACTTGCCTGGATGGGTGCAGCTCCAACAACACTCAAGAAGCTCGACACCATCCAGGGCAAAGCAGCCCGCTTCATTGGCACCCCATCCACAAACATTCACTCCCTCCACCACCGACACACAGTGGCAGCAGTGTGTACCATCTACAAGGTGCACTGCAGCAATGCACCAAGGCTCCTTAGACAGCACCTTCCAAACCCGTGACCTCTACTAACTAGAAGGACAAGGGCAGCAAATGCATGGGAACACCACCACCTGCAAGTTCCCCTCCAAGTCACACACCATCCTGACTTGGAACTATATCGCCGTTCCTTCACTGTTGCTGGGTCAAAATCCTGGAACTCCCTTTCTAACAGCACTGTGGGTGTACCTACCCCAGATGGACTGCAGCAGTTCAAGAAGGCAGCTCACCACCACCTTCTCAAGGGCAATTCGGGATGGGCAATAAATGCTGGCCTGGCCAGCGACGCCCATATCCCATGAATGAATTTTTTAAAATGCTTCTTCAAGGCAGAGCACAAATTCGAGCCCAGAGTCTGCATGCTAGCCTTTTGAGATCCACCAAAGCTGCAAAGGCTATGCACATTGACTTGAGGGCCTGGCTGCAGCATCCCTGGAGAAGTCTGCAGTCTCCCAAGGTAGGCTCTAGAGTGATAATGGCTTGAGAAATGACAGCACGCAGGCTGGAAGTGGAATCCTCCACCCTTTTTGCCATTGTCGTGAAACACCTTGGCAGATCTTAAATCTGTTCTATCTGCTTGTGTGAAGCAGTGTTCTCATTGATGGGCCCCTGAATGCCTCATCTTCTCAGCAGATCTGAGAGAAGATCTCTCACTCTGGCAGCTGCCTTCTGGACTGTCCCTACCACCAGTACCTGCTGCTCACTAGTGCTGGATGTTTCATCACATGCAAACTCATTGCTGATCTCCGTGCTGAAGCTTCAAAATGATGCAGCTTGTGACAGTTCCTTCTCAGAAGCATTGTCCCCCTCTGAGGTGTTATCTTCTGCTGGCTGTGGATGTTGAGAATGATCTGGAGAAAAGGGACATGTGTTAGGATGGCAGTAAGAAGCTAGACAGTAGCAATGTACTTTGATATGGGTCAAGCTGCATTTTCCAGAATTACATGAAGGGGTTTATGAATAGTCAGGGACTCGAGTTTATAGAAGTTCACAGCGTTAACATCTCCTATCCTGACCACTCTGCAGGGGCTGCTGATTTCCACCTCTTGCTGCTCCAGCTCGGGGAAGTTCCTTATGTTGGGTGGTCCTTCCCAGGTCTTACTCCTCTCCCTCTTGTGCGCTGTTGTAGCCTGCAAGGAGGGTGAGAGTTAGTGAGTGTCTGCAACGGAGAGTGCAGATATGTGGGGCTTCTGCTTGTTGTGCAGGTCCAGAGAGAGAGAGAAGAAGCAAAAGCCAATTGTGATGGGAAAATGTTGACTGGAAAGCAGCATGGAATGAGTCATGAGAAACATTGGTTATGCAAAGGTTAACAAATGGGCACAGAATGGTGCTAGTGACTACTGTAAAGGGAGCAAGGAAGAGTCATGTGTATTTGCAATGAGAATGATAGTTTGGCTTTGAAGGGTCTGTTTGAAGGAAGGGAATTGTTGCTGCGGTAAGGGCCTGAGACAGAGAAGTGAAGAGATGTACTCATGCTTGCTACTCTTTAGAGGCAATTGAAGTACTTGCTGCACTGAATCCTGGTCCTGAGGGTGATGCTGTTGGAGCAGTCACTTTTAGCAATGTCTCCATGCCTGGTGGACTTGATCTTCAGGAATCCTCCTCCCATGAATGAGAAAGAGAACATCCCTCCTTACTCTCATTTCTTCTAACAGGACCTCGAAAGCAACTCTGGAGAATCTAGAGGCTTGGCTGGGACTTGTATTGATGCAGATACTTGCTCCATCAGTCTAAATCAAAATCTTGCAGAAGTGAATGCTGCCTTACTTTCAAGTGTTTAAATAGGCCTCTAGCTGACATGCACTTTAGAAATAGGTGGTAGCTAAATGTCATTTAACTAGTTTCTCTTCAGGATATTTTATTGTGCCCTGTAATGTAAATAAGCCTAATCTTGGTATTCTTTGAGTGATACCATTGAAAGACTGCTTAAATGCAAATACAAATGGTGTTTGGACATTCCAAGCTTTGTTCTGTTTGTTTTCAGTGATCCAAGAAGACTGAAAAAGATGCAGAACTGTATGAACAAAGCAGGGTAGTGGAATTGATTTTAGATTGATCTATCAAAGAGGCAACAAATAAACTGGCTTCGATATTGGTGGAGAGGGAATGTGGTTGTGGAGGTGAAGCCTGGAAATTCCGGAACACAGAGGTCCTGCCGAATTTAATGATCTTTCCAGCAGCCAGCCAACTTGACAGGCTGGCAGGAAAGCCATGGTAGTAGGCCACTTCCTGGGACGATCTCTGACAATCGGGAAAGATCAGTGCTTGGGGAGGGGGGAGGGGGTTGTAGCTTGGCATTCAGAAGGGTGGAAGGCAAAGATTCGGGTTTGGTACAGGAGGGGAACAGCTGATCGCAGCAGCAAGGAAAGGCTGCAATAGGCAGACTGGTCAGGGCAACACTCCTGGCTCACAAATATTGCTATTAAAAAGTACCTCTGCTCGATCTGACAGCTGCCATCTCCATTTTGCTATCAGTTTCCTCCTGCCCTGTGAAACCTGCTGACCAGCGATAAATTTAAATTTAAGTCAGGCTCCCAACTGCAGCATCGGATCCTGATTTAAATATTGCAATGAAGTGAAGACACGTCATGCAAATTGCCACCATAAAAATGCCACTAGGTGTGTACATGCCAGGTTGGATGGAGTCAAGTTTCCCAAATTTGAAATTTTAACCCCCATCCTTGTCCTGCCTGTCGTGAGGGGGTTAATATCCCACTGTGCCAAATGGCCTTGCTTTGAGCTCTTAAACTTCGTGATTCCATGTTCAGGATAATTGGTTACTCCTGGGTCTAATCAGAATTTCCACTTATCTCTTCAATGATTAGGAAAATCAGGGAGGGTGTGTAATGAGCAGCTGATTCACTACTACCCATTTTCCATCCTCATTCAAGTTGAATTTCATCCCTGCAGTGTCTATTCATGATCCTTTGGATATTTATGAATGTCAGTAAGAAAAGAAATAGACTTGACAATTCAATCTGGACAAGTGTGACGGAATGCAATTGGGGTGGACAAACAAAGCAAGGGAATACACAATAAATGGGAGGATATTGAGAGACGTAGAAGAAGTGAGAGACCTTGGAGTGCATGTGCACAGATCCCTGAAAGTGGCAGGACAGGTAGATAAAGTGGTGACAAAGGCATATGGAATGCTTTCCTTTACTGGCCGAGATATAGAATTCAGAAGCAGGGATGTAATGCTGGAACTGTATAAAACGCTGGTTAGGCCACAGCTGGAGTATTGCGTACAGTTCTGGTCACCACATTACAGGAAGGACGTAATTGCTCTGGAGCGAGTACAGTGGAGATTGACAAGATTGTTGCCAGGGCTGGAATCTTGCAGCTATGAGGAAAGATTGGATGGGCTAGGGTTGTTTTCTTCAGAACAGAGGCGACTGAGGGGTGACTTAATTGAGGTGTTCAAAATTATGAGGGGCCTAGATAGAGTAGATGGGAAGGACCTGTTTCTCTTAGCGGAGAGGTCAATTACTGGGGGCACAGATATAAGGTGATTGGTAGAAGGATTAGAGGGGACATGAGGTAAAACATTTTCACCCAGTGGGTGGTGGGTGTCTGGAATTCGCTGCCTGGATCGGTGGTGGAGGCAGAAACCCTCAATTCATTTAAAAGGTACCTGGACCTGCGCCTGAAGTGCTGTAACCTGCAAGACTACAGACCAGATGCTGGAAGGTGGGATTAGGATGGATGGCTAGTTTTTTCAGCCGGCGCAGACACGATGGGCTGAATGGCCTCTTTCTGTGCTGTAACTTTTCTATGGTTCCACTATTTGAAATTTTGTAAAATGAAAATTTATTAGAGTCTGGTATTGATTTATTAGATTTTTCAATTTCAACTTCACCAAAATTGGTTGCCAAATTTGTAAGGGAGAAGAAAGTAAAAGCTTTTGTTTTTCTCTCAGTGTAAGTGAACTTAATGTTCTGACAGCCTGTAATTCCATCTGACCACAGGTAATCTGGAGATGGTGGAAAATTTCTCTTCGAAGTGAATTTCGAAATGTGTATCCTGGTGAAGAAAAGAATTCTTACCAGGATTTCTTGGATGATTTAACTTTACAAGGTAAGCGAGTTTATGGTGACTGGGTAAGATACATTTGTTGCAAATTTTGTAAGGTGAGTAGAGGGAAACAATTAAAGTTACAGGGTACACACAGACGCACACAACTTGTAATCACTCGCTTTTACTCTCGTAATTGCCACCATCCTATTACTGCACCAGGATTACATTTCCTTGATTAATCTATGATAGTTCATAATCAATTGGTACCATTAGCAGTTTAATTTATATGAAAAATAAGGGTTTTTTTTGGATAAAAGTTTTGAAATGGGTAGAGTTAAATGAAATCTTGTCTTCCATTACCCAGTTGCAAAATGAAGGGCTCAGGATCTTAACTCCGAGTGTGTACTTTGCTCATCAGTATTCACCAAAGAGAAGGACTTGGTGGATGATGAGTCTAGGGAAGGGAGTGTAGATAGTCTGGGTCATGTCGTTATCAAAAAGGAGGAGGTGTTGGGCGTCTTGCAAAGCATTAAGGTAGATAAGTCCCAAGGGCCTGATGGGATCTACCCCAGAATACTGAGGGAGGCAAGGGAAGAAATTGCTGGGGCCTTGACAGAAATCTTTGTATCCTCATTGGCTACAGATGAGGTCCCAGAGGACTGGAGAATAGCCAATGTTGTTCCTTTGTTTAAGAAGGGTAGCAAGGATAATCCAGGAAATTATAGGCCGGTGAGCCTTACGTCAGTGGTAGGGAAATTATTAGAGAGGATTCTTCGGGACAGGATTTACTCCCATTTGGAAACAAACGAACTTATTAGCGAGAGGCAGCATGGTTTTGTGAAGGGGAGGTCGTGTCTCACTAACTTGATTGAGTTTTTTGAGGAAGTGACAAAGATGATTGATGAAGGAAGGGCAGTGGATGTTATCTATATGGACTTCAGTAAAGTCTTTGACAAGGTCCCTCATGGCAGACTGGTACAAAAGGTGAAGTCACACGGGATCAGAGGTGAGCTGGCAAGATGGATACAGAACTGGCTTGGTCATAGAAGACAGAGGGTAGCAGTGGAAGGGTGCTTTTCTGAATGGAGGGCTGTGACTAGTGGTGTTCTGCAGGGATCAGTGCTGGACCTTTGCTGTTGGTAGTTTATATAAATGATTTGGAGGAAAATGTAGCTGGTCTGATTAGTAAGTTTGCGGACGACACAAAGGTTGGTGGAGTTGCGGATAGTGATGAGGATTGTCAGAGGATACAGCAGGATATAGATCGGTTGGAGACTTGGGCGGAGAAATGGCAGATGGAGTTTAATCCGGACAAATGTGAGGTAATGCATTTTGGAAGATCTAATACAGGTGGGAAGTATACAGTAAATGGCAGAACCCTTAGGAGTATTGACAGGCAGAGAGATCTGGGCGTATAGGTCCACAGGTCACTAAAAGTGGCAACACAGGTGGATAAGGTAGTCAAGCTGGCATACGGCATGCTTGCCTTCATCGGTCGGGGCATAGAGTATAAAAATTGGCAAGTCATGCTGCAGCTGTACAGAACTTTAGTTAGGCCACACTTGGGATATTGCGTGCAATTCTGGTCGCCACACTACCAGAAGGACATGGAGGATTCGGAGAGGGTACAGAAGAGGTTTACCAGGATGTTGCCTGGTCTGGAGGGCATTAGCTATGAGGAGAGGTTGGATAAACTCGGATTGTTTTCACTGGAACGACGGAGGTGGAGGGGCGACATGATAGAGGTTTACAAAGTTATAAGTGGCATGGACAGAGTGGATAGTCAGAAGCTTTTTCCCAGGGTGGGAGAGTCAGTTATTAGGGGACATAGGTTTAAGGGGCGAGGGTCAAAGTTTACAGTTTACCTTTCCACTTTATTTTTCTTCTCTTTTCTGTCTCTATTTGCATGTGTATATCATGTATGCATGCTAGCGTGGGCACATCGTGTATCCGTAGGCGTCAACTGAATTAGAGTTTAAGTTTAATAAAATTTCACCTTTCTTCTTTAATCCTAAGAAAGCCTGTTTGTGCTCATTTCTTTGCTTTATAATTGGAAAGCGGTGAACAAGGGGTTCACCAAGGGGAGCTACAAACACAGTTTATTTAAAAATAAAATTCTGTTACAGTAAGGCCAAGTGAAGGCTGAAAGGGAACCCTAGACCTCTTTCTCATCTGGTTGTAAAGCACCTCTTAAAGAGAGTTTGCATCCACTGCTGCCAGATTGGTCTGTGATACTACTGGAAAGTGAAAATTCTCTCCAATGTGCTTTAAAGCGGCCCCCACGTTCTGTGATGCCTCCCTGGAGATCTTATAGGAAGAGGTGATGGCAAAGAGGGATGTTCTATTTCCCAGCAGTAGGAAGATTTTCAAAATGTTCATCCACTGGGCCAGGAAGGGGGTGGCAGAGATGGTCACTTCAAGGAGCATCACCACGGGGACCTGGATTCGATGTAGAAAACACTTCAATGGCTTGACAAGAGTAACAAGGTTGTATACGATAAGATAATCTCCATGTAACACTTCCCCTCCGCAGGATCACACTGTCATATGTTTAAATATTGAGCAATGGAAGTAAACTCTCAATTATCAGTGACGTAAGATCCACTTATGGGAAAGATCAATGACATTTAACTCTGATTGTCCACGGCAGACTTGAAATTTGTAGTATCTATCTCTGCATTTTTTAAATCTAAAAGAGCAGAAGGACATACTGTACCATGCTTGCAATAAGACACTCATTGAAATATTGCTTCACATGGCAAAATAGTATTGTCTGATATGTTGCTCTGTTTCTCTATGTGTGAATGACTGAAAAAAAAGTCTTGCATTTACATAGCACCTTTCACAACCACCAAACGTCTCAAAGCACTTTACAGGCAATGGAGTATTGAGTAAATAAGGAATGAAAACCAATACTAGCTGTGAGCTTTGAGGAGGCCTCACCCTTCCTCATTATGAGAAGAGGGTCATGTATATTATGAATTAATGGTTCCTGCATTGGTGACCACCTCCTGGTCACATGTGGTACTTCTTGTTAAATGCAGTCTTATAATACGAGCTGGTACATATTGAGAAAAGGAACATATTCAGGACACCTACATATTATGAGTCACTTAATATGCAATAGTAACAAGCCTGGTGCTGATATAATACTTGGTATTTGTTGCTTGCCACATTTAATGTGTACATGGCTAGCACTTTGATTTGGCAACATGCACAAGAATGGAAGAACATGAGTTTGCCTGTACCTTTTGGATAGAAACATTTGGCAAACTGCACTGTATTCTCTCTCAGTTTATAATGAAGAGCAATAAAGATGCTTCGCAATACAGCCTTCTCAGATGTTGCCACATCTTTCCACACTTAATAATGGAAACCTTGTTCAAGCCAACAACTTGTTTTCTCATGTGATCCCAGGTTGGAGCCACAGGTGAGACTGAATTTACATATTTATCACCTCCATTCATGTTACTTTGGGGGGTACTTTTTATTGCAGAGTAGTCTGCATCTCCAAATAGGGTCATCTTTTACTCCCTCAGCACTGTCTATGTCTGATTGCTGAGTTGGGCCATTCTATTCCCACCATTTTTGTTTTGAGATCCAGTAAAAATGCAGCTGTAAGAGCTGCTGGAACCAGAATATTGACCACACCGACCTCTGTACACATCATCAGTCACATCATTTAAATTAGCTCTCATAAATGTTCAAGATTAGTGGCTCTGCAGTGTGATGGAGGGTATTGTCAGTCACCGGTATTCATACTTTCCTTGGCAGTTCTCCTGATATTCAAACTTCTTCCTCATTTTTCCTGTTATGTAGGACATGGGTGGATTGCATTCACACTCTGCTACAAAAACCAAGACATAGCCATATAAAGGTGAACTTTGCAAGGCCACATGCTACCAGTTGGACCTTGCAAAATTTACCCTCACTGTATATATTATCAAAACTGCCACAAAATGGGCTCACGTCATGACTTAATTGTTTAATGAACTATTCTACAGGAATTCTCATTGATGTTACTGAGTATGTCCTTCAAGCAAAGATAGAAAGTCCTTGTCTAGGCCTTTTTGATAGTACTCCCCTTTCTTGAATGTTACTGGAGCATTTTCAGAGGATATATACATTGTTCATCTAATAGTGTTCAGTGATCGAACAGTTTGTTTAAACGAGACTAATTGCATGCTTTCTTTGCACCACAAAACAAATCAATCTATGTAGATACAGTGCTAACGATTGAAACTTTTTACACTGGCTTTTAGTTTAGTTTAGTTTAGAGATACAACACTGAAACAGGCCCTTCGGCCCACCGAGTCTGTGCCGACCATCAACCCCCCATTTATACTAATCCTACATTCGCCAGCATTCGCCAGAGCTGGCGGGCAGCCATAAAGACAGGGCTAAATTGTGGCGAGTCGAAGAGACTTAGTAGTTGGCAGGAAAAAAGACAGAGGCGCAAGGGGAGAGCCAACTGTGCAACAGCCCCAACAAACAAATTTCTCTGCAGCACCTGTGGAAGAGCCTGTCACTCCAGAATTGGCCTTTATAGCCACTCCAGGCGCTGCTTCACAAACCACTGACCACCTCCAGGCGCGTATCCATTGTCTCTCGAGATAAGGAGGCCCAAAAGAACACTAATTCCATATTCCTACCACATCCCCACCTGTCCCTATATTTCCCTACCACCTACCTATACTAGGGGCAATTTATAAAGGCCAATTAACCTACCAACCTGCAAGTCTATTGGCATGTGGGAGAAAACCAGAGCACCCGGAGGAAACCCACGCAGACACAGGGAGAACTTGCAAATTCCACACAGGCAGTACCCAGAATTGAACCCGGGTCGCTGGAGCTGTGAGGCTGCGGTGCTAACCACTGCGCCACTGTGCCGCCCTAGAAAGATTTGATTTTTTAAATCTGATAATTGCCATTCTCGCATACAGATGGATTTTCGAAGATGACCCGAAATATTGTCAGTTTCAATCAGTGCACTCTGCCAAGTACAAGCACAATCAAATCTTGTGACAACCATGAAAAGCATGAAACATACTTGTTGAATTGTGACAACCATGAAAAGCATGAAGCATATTTGTTGATAAAGGGTTCATCTGTGGAACTTTAAGGCCGCAAAATTCGGCTATGCAGCACCACTTTTGCTGGTGTTACGGTAGCCTGGAACTCATAAAGTGGCAGCCGTACTGCTTCCCGCCATTTCCAGTGTGGCCTATGTGGCATGCCATGATTGTAAGGGTGCGGGAGTGCCGTCTGTGTGACAGAAGCATGCAGAGTGGGCAAATTGTGACATAATACAGCATCTAATATGACAATATGAAAGGCACAATTCAACATGGTGGCTCCTCATCAGAGCCCTTTCCTATCCTGAGTGGTGTGAAACAGGGCTGTGTTCTCGCACCCACACTTTTTGGGATTTTCTTCTCCCTGCTGCTTTCACATGCGTTCAAATCCTCTGAAGAAGGAATTTTCCTCCACACAAGATCAGGGGGCAGGTTGTTCAACCTTGCCCGTCTAAGAGCGAAGTCCAAAGTACGGAAAGTCCTCATCAGAGAACTCCTCTTTGCTGACGATGCTGCTTTAACATCTCACACTGAAGAATGCCTGCAGAGTCTCATCGACAGGTTTGCGTCTGCCTGCAATGAATTTGGCCTAACCATCAGCCTCAAGAAAACGAACATCATGGGGCAGGATGTCAGAAATGCTCCATCCATCAATATTGGCGACCACGCTCTGGAAGTGGTTCAAGAGTTCACCTACCTAGGCTCAACTATCACCAGTAACCTGTCTCTAGATGCAGAAATCAACAAGCGCATGGGTAAGGCTTCCACTGCTATGTCCAGACTGGCCAAGAGAGTGTGGGAAAATGGCGCACTGACACGGAACACAAAAGTCCGAGTGTATCAGGCCTGTGTCCTCAGTACCTTGCTCTACGGCAGCGAGGCCTGGACAACGTATGCCAGCCAAGAGCGACGTCTCAATTCATTCCATCTTCGCTGCCTTCGGAGAATACTTGGCATCAGGTGGCAGGACTATATCTCCAACACAGAAGTCCTTGAAGCGGCCAACACCCCCAGCTTATACACACTACTGAGTCAGCGGCGCTTGAGATGGCTTGGCCATGTGAGCCGCATGGAAGATGGCAGGATCCCCAAAGACACATTGTACAGCGAGCTCGCCACTGGTATCAGACCCACCGGCCGTCCATGTCTCCGTTATAAAGACGTCTGCAAACGCGACATGAAATCGTGTGACATTGATCACAAGTCGTGGGAGTCAGTTGCCAGCATTCGCCAGAGCTGGCGGGCAGCCATAAAGACAGGGCTAAATTGTGGCGAGTCGAAGAGACTTAGTAGTTGGCAGGAAAAAAGACAGAGGCGCAAGGGGAGAGCCAACTGTGCAACAGCCCCAACAAACAAATTTCTCTGCAGCACCTGTGGAAGAGCCTGTCACTCCAGAATTGGCCTTTATAGCCACTCCAGGCGCTGCTTCACAAACCACTGACCACCTCCAGGCGCATATCCATTGTCTCTCGAGATAAGGAGGCCCAAAAGTAATGCTGATTAGGTGTCCAATCTGCCAATTTGAACAAAGAACAAAGAAAATTACAGCACAGGACCAGGCCCTTCGGCCCTCCAAGCCTGCGCCGATCCAGATCCTCTATCTAAACCTGTCTCCTATTTTCTAAGGGTCTGTATCTCTTTGCTTCCTGCCCATTCATGTGTCTGTCTAGATACATCTTAAAAGCCGCTATCGTGCCCGCGTCTACCACCTCCGCTGGCAATGCGTTCCAGGCACCCACCACCCTCTGCGTAAAGAACTTTCCACGCATATCCCCCCTAAACTTTTCCCCTCTCAATTTGAACTCGTGACCCCTAGTAATTGAATCCCCCACTCTGGACCTCCACAGGTTCTTCTTATCCTTCTCGACCTGTCTGCAGCCTTTGCCACATCATTCTCCTCCAAAGCCTCTCCACGACGTCCAGATGGGTGGGAATGCACTTGCCTGGTTCTATTCTTATCTATCAAATTGTAGTCAGAGAAGCAACTGCAAGTAACATTCATGCCATACAAGTGCAAGGCAATGGCCATCTCCAACGAGAGAGAATCTAACCATCCCCCTTTGACATTCAACAGCATTACCATTACTGAATCCCCCAACATCATCATCTTGGGGGTTACCATTGACCAGAAACGGAACTGGAGCAGCCATATAAATACTGTGGCTGCAAGATCAGGTCAGATGCTGGGAATTCTGTAACAAGTAATTCACCTCCTGACTTCCCAAAGTCCACCATCTACAAGGCACAAGTCAGGAGTGTGTTGAAATACTCTCCACTTGCCTGGATGGGTACATCTCCAACAACACTCAAAGCTCAACACCATCCAGGACAAAGCAGCCCACTTGATCAATACTTCATCCCCATCTTAAACATTCACTCCTTCTGCCACCGGCGCACACTAGCAGCTGTGTGTACTATGTACATGATGCACTGCAGCAACTCGCCAAGCCTCCAAACCTGCAACCTCTACCACTTAGAAAGACAAGGGCAGCAGGCACATGGGAACACCATCACTTCCAAGTCACACACCATCCTGACTTGGAACTAAATCGCCATTCCTTCACTGTTGCTGGGTGAAAACCCTGGAACTTACTCCCTAACAGCACTGTAGGTGTACCTACACCAGACTGCAGCGGTTCAAGAAGGCAGCTTGCCACCACCTTCTCAAGGGCAACTAGGAATAAGCAACAAATGCTGGCCTTGCCAGCAATGCTCACATCCAGTGAAAGAATTAAAATAAAACCTGCAAATGCATCTCTTCCCGCTCCTGCACCATTACCCTGGTGTTCCCCTAAGGATCTATCCTTGACCCTCTCCTATTTCTCATTTACATGCTGTCCCTCAGCAACATCGTCTGAAAACACAGTCAGTTTTCACATGTACACTAACAGCACCCAGCTGTACCTCACCAGCACTTTATCAACTTTGGTTGGCAAATTATCAGACTGCTTGTCTGACGTCCAGTACTGGATGACAAAAACTTTCTTCCAACTAAATATTGGGAAGACCAAAGCCAATGTACGAACTCCATTTCCTAGCCACCAACTCCATCCCTTTCCCTGGCAATTGTCTGAGACTGAACCAGATTACTCGCAACCTTGGAGTCATATAACCACAAGATGAGTTTTCAACCACATATCCGTGCCATCACAAAGAACACCTATTTCCACCTCCATAGCATCGCCTGACTCCGCCACCCCCCCTGCCCCTCCCCCCCCCCCCACCCCACCCCACCCCCACCCAGCTCATCTGTCTGAAACTCATCCTTGCCTTTGTTACCTCTAGACTTGACTATTTTAACACACTCCTGGCTGGTCTCCCACATTCTACTCTCCATAAACTTGATGTCATCCAAATCCTTGCTGCCCTTGTCCTTACTTGCACTCACACCCATCACCCCTGTGCTCCCTGACCTGTATTGACGTCCTATTAAGCAACACCTCGATATTTTAAATTTTCATCCTTGTTTTCAAATCCCTCTATGGCCTCACCCCTCCCTGTCTCTGTAATCTCCTCTAGCCTGCCCCTCCAGGATATCTATCTTCCTCTTGAGCATCCCTGATTTTAATTACTCTATCATTGGTGGCCATCCCTGCAATTGCCTAGGCTCTAAGCTCCAGAATACCCTCCGTAAGCCTCTCCACCTCTCTACTTCTATTTCCTCCTTTAAGACTCTCTTTAAAACTGACCTCTTTTACCAAGCTTTTGGTTATCTGCCCTAATAGCTCCTTGTGTGGCTCAGTGCCAGATTTTGCTTTATAAGCCTCCTGTGAAGCACCTTGGGATGTTTTATTACTATTTTATTAAAGATGCTATATAAAAGAAGTTGTTGTTGCAGTTGCTCATTTTTAAGCATGCCCAGCTGATCATGTGTTCAACTATACAAGGAACCCCCCATTAGCACTTTTAAAAGGATCGCATGGACTTCAGGTGAGATGCTTTTGATTTTCTTTTGCTGCTGCAGGGTAAGTGGAAGTAATGTGTTCAGTGTTGTTGAAGGAATTTGGAAATGTTTTTGGATTCAGCAGGGAGTGGTGCCGGACTTTGATGAGGAGATCAGAGGGGTTTGTAGGCCTGTCAGCAGAAAACCTGCTTTCGCTAATGGGGGCTATAGTTGCGGTCCCTCTTCAGCTGCAGCATGACAGGGACATGGAGCACAAGGAGTAGAGGGAGGAGGAGATGGGCTGTCAATAGAAGGCCATTCTACACAGCTGCATAGCATGGTGTGGACAGTGCTGCCAACTCCGTGAAGATCTCCATGGCCCTCCATTTCTATGCCAGTGTATTCTTCCAGGTGGGAGCAGGCGACATTGCCGACATCTCAGTTTGCCATGCATCATGGCATCAGGGAGGTGGCAGAGGCCCTGTATGCCAGGAGAGGGAACTTTTTTTATTGGTTCGTGGGATGTGGTGTCACTGGCTAGGCCAGCACTTATTGCCCATCCCTGATTGCCCTTGAGAAGGTGGTGGTGAGCTGCCTTCTTGAATCGCTGCAGTCTTTGGGGTGTAGGCACACCCATAATTCTGTTATGGAGTTCCAGGATTTTGACCCAGCGACAGTGAAGGAACTTTCTTGTCAGAGAGAAGCAGGTGGAGCTGTTACGTGGCTTTGCCAGACTTGCAGGATTACCAATGGTGCAAGGACTGCATGTACGTGGCTCTGCAAATCCTAAATATTAATGGGGAGATGAACTGCAACCACAAGGGCTACCACTCCTTGAGCATGTAGCTGGTGTGTGACCGTGTGCAGAACATCATGTCGGTGAATTCCCGCTATCCTTGCAGCAGCCACATTGCTTTCATCTTGCGGCAGTCGCCTGTACCCACCACATTTGATCCAAAGGTTGGCTGCTAGGTGGCAAGGGCAGCCCGTTCGACACCTGGCTCGACATCCCTCCACCACCCAACCACACATGGATAATGAGAACCCTGCTGCCACCATGTATGTCATGGAACAAGCCATTGGTGTTCTAAAACAACTAAAATTTCATCAGCAGACTACCTCTGCTCCACAATTCCCAAACTTTCCATTCCGCTGCTACACAGTGCTACCCTAGTGGCTGTAACGCAGCTGGTGGAGGGCTGACATTTACATGAGGAGACTGCAGATGGTCTTGCGGGACTCTCTCGAACAGCTGTGGGCCTTGAGGGCCTGGTTTCAGACTGCACGGTTTGGGTGGCAGAGACAGGGCAGGCTGGCTAAAAGGCAACAGCAAGGGCACTGGCGGAGTGGCAGTGGTGGGAGGACGAATGCTGTCCACCTGAGCGAGGACAACCGGTTCATGCTCCATGGAGCCATTGCCACTCCTACCGGGTGGCATTTCAGCAAGCCTAGTAATCTGCTGGAGCACAGATTGCTGGACTGCTGAGAGACCCTGCATGCTCCTTTTGAGCGCTGGTACCAGCAGCCATGATGGCACCAAGCTGGGCTTGCATCGCAACATGCATTGATCTCATGTCCTCAATCTGAACTCCCACTGCATCACTGAAACATTGGATGGCTTCTGCCTGTGCTTCAATGGAAACTGAGACATCTACCACCAGACGCTGCATCACAGTTGAGTCCATAAGTGCGCTGATGTCGTTGGCCATGACTTCCATGCTGGAAAGTAGGGGTTCCAAGCTCTGCAAAGCCATGTGCAAAGTTGGAGCCGGACTCCTCCATATTCTTCAACACTGGCAACGGGCTCTGTTGCATGCCTGCCGATGCACCTGTGCACTCCCATCAGCCTTCTCCTGTACGCCAACCTATCAAAGTCCTCATCTGAGTCCTCTGCAGCAGAACCTGTGTGCAACCTCGCCCTCGGTGAGCTGCCACATGCACTATCCTTTCCCCCAGCCTAGCTGCCACCCACTTGTGCCCAGTGACTCACCATGTGACAATTCTAACTCCATTCTACCCTCTAAAGTACATGCAATACCAATGTGTGAGATGATGGCTGTGCGTGTCAGATTGAGTGACGTTGTTTCTTTATCAGATGCTGTGCCCTTCATGGTGAGGCTGCACCGGTTGGCTGAGGGCAGGCCTTGGTTATCTGAAAGCAGAAATGCAGTTTGGAAGGGTTGGGGTGAGGGAAGGGGATTATGGTGGAATGCAAGATGTCCATGGTCACACCATGTGCAGCTTGCACTTCATGCCAAATAGCTGGATAAGGGTGTGCTGGGAGGTGAGGAGGTGCATAAGGCTGTGTCATATAGTCATGCTGAATTTTTTTGGTGATGCTAGGTGGAACGGTCTCGGTGACTGCCAGTCCTATAATACAAAGCACTGTCTCCTCCAAAAGGCTAAGAGATGAAGGCATGCCCATCCCCTGTCGGTCCTCTGCTGCTTCCTCCTGTTATGTGCAACCTTGTCCTGCAAGAGAGAGGAGTGTCAGCAAGTGTGTTGCAATGTATTTGAATGATGTGCCTGTCCTAGCTGAATAGCTGGAACTTTGTGGAAGCTGCAAGATGTGGGTATGAGGGTGCAGCATTGTGCGAGTGAGGTGGAGCATCTGAATGTTAAGCATGAGTCCTGATTGCTGATGGATGAGTGATGGGATTGTGGTGCATTGAGCAGCGTGAAAGGTTGCAGATGTGGTGGGTAGAAGGTGTCCTTTGCAGAACCACTTACTGGTCTTTGCCATTCGTGTGAGGTCACTGAACTTTCTCTGCCACTACAGCCAGGTCCTTGGGTCCAGATTCCAGGAACTGATTTCCGTGGCCACTTGCTCCCTTTTCCTTCAGAGGGTATGCTTTGAGGGCCTGTTGGCTTCCTGTGGAATCAACACCCCTCTCCTCCTCTCTACCTCCTGGACTAATGTCTCCTTTGCTGTATTATAGAACCTGGGATGCCTCTCTCTGGCCTGTTGCTCCATTTGCAGTCTCCTTCCTACCCTCAAAGACTTTGTGACACAGTTCCAGCAGCTGCTGTAGCATGAGTGCACCTCCCCTTTAAGAGGAGCAGGCTGCCTTTCAGAAATGCAGGCTAGCTGTATATCATGCTAGCTACACGCTCTTGGCCCCCACTTTGAGTGTGCAGCTAGTCAGCAGAGTATTTTGCATTTGGCTGCACGCCACAGTCATTAAAAGGAGCAGGCAGCACAAAGTTTGCGCGCTACTTGCCTCAACTCGACGGGACACAGTGGAATTGCACTTCGTGATTTCTATACCTGCTAATGGACCTAATTGAATTTTTAGCCTCAAGTCTCTTATGACTAAAATTAAACGTTGGCTGCAATTGTGGAGGGGAAGGAGGTCGGTTATGAGCTTTTATAAAAATTCAATTTTGAAATGATGTGGTTTCACTCAGTGAACATTTTTTACAGTGTGTTATGAAGCACATATCTTGCTCTCAGTAGAGTTTAGATTTAGCAAGCAATCGTAGTAAAAGCAAACCATATTGCAAACTTTGAACAGGTTGCAGTTAAACATTAACCGTTATTAATCTTTTCAATTCACAAATATCATGGAATCAGACTTACAAAACTGATCCAAACTGAGGCGATTACAATAATTTATAGATAACCAAGGTAAGTGAAAATCAGAAGTTGCAGGAACCTTCTGAAAATTTAGCTGAAATTTAGCTGAAATTCATAAGTTTGAAAGCTTGACAATAAACAGTGCATCTAAATGGGACGTGCTCTTTAGAGCTGTATCCAATTCTTTCATTTCTTTCACATATCATAAAAGTAAGCTCCGGGAAAATTACTATATACAAAGTTCCTAGAGGACATTTTTGACATTATGACAATAGGTCTGTTCTTGTGAACGAGCAAATATTCCCTGTGGAGAATGAAGCAAAATTAGTTCAATCCTCAGCCCAATAAGGACAGAGTCTTCCCCCTTTTGATTTGGACCAGAGTCCTAATGAGACCTAAGCAACAGGCAAGAGTCTTACTGCACTCTGCTTCTGCTCACTTCTAAGGGCCCAAGTATTTTCTAAGGCTTTACATTGGGTTTCCAAGCCTCAGCCACAAACATGGCCATAGCACACATCTCAGGTGATGCACATTCCCCAATGCAGGTACTGCAACAATCATGTTTTTTTAAAAAGAATGAAGGTTAAAGAGGATTATTATTAAAATGATTTTTTCTGAACACCTGTTTCTTTGTTTTGAATTTTAGTTCACATTGGTGTAGTTTTTGGCGATGAAGTCCTCAAGTATATTTGCAATCTGTGTCAACATCAGTTTGATTATCTCGATCGCCTTCCTAAAGCCCAGCTCATGTACATAATTTCATTTTTGGAGCTAGAGGATATTGCCAGACTTTCCCAAACATCCAGAAAATTTGAAAAGGTAAAGTGATTGTTTTGGTAATTGTATTAATATTTCAGAAAACTGAAAAGTTAGAATAATTTAGTTTTGAATCCTGTCATACTTGTTTCTAATAGCCAATGGGAAGCAGATCAATGAAAATACTCACTCAAAGACTGAAAAAATGTAGTTAATGGCTAATTTTCTGAAAGCACTGATCCCATTTAAACAACGGGATGGGCACCAAGATGTAGCATTAGAAAGAAGAAACAAGGTGCATGAAGAATTGGAAGAGACAAATAGCATGAGAGTTTTTTTTTTTATTTGTTCATGGGATGTGGGCATTGCTAGCAAGGCCAGCATTGTTGCTCATTCCTACTTGGTGGTGAGTCATCTTCTTGAACCTCTGCAGTCCTAGATGTGTAGGTACACCCACAATGCTGTTAGGGAGTTCTAGGATTTTAATCCAGAAACAGTGAAGGAGTGGTGATATACTTCCAACTCAGGATAGTGTGTAGCTTGGAGAGAAACTTGCAGATGGTAGTGTTTGCATGCCTCTGCTGCCTTCTAGGTGGTAGAGATCACAGATTTGGAACGTGCTGTCAAAGGAGGTGTGGTGAGTTGTTGCAGTGCATCTTGTATATAGTACACACTGCTGCCACTGTGTGTTAGTGGTGGGGGAGTGAATGTTTAAGTTGTTGGATGGGCTGCTTTGTCCTGGATGGTGTCGAGCTTCCAGAGTGGTGTTGGAGCTGCACCCATCCAGGCAAGTGGAGAGTATTCCATCACACTCCCGACTTGTGCCTTGTAGATAAAAGACAGGATTTGAGGAGTCAGGAGCTGAGTTATTTGCCTCAGAATTCTGAGCCTCTGACCTGCTCTTGTAGCCACAGAATTTATATGGCTGGTCCAGTTCAGTTTCTGGTCAATAGTAACCCCCAGGATGTTGATAGTGGGGGATATAGCAATGGTAATGCCATTGAATGTCAAGGGGAGATGGTTATTGCCTGACACTTGTGTGGTGCAAATATTTGCCACTTATCAGCCTAAGCCTGAATATTGTCCAGGTCTTGCTGTATCTGGACATGGGCTGTTTCAAGTATCTGAGGAGTCGTGAATGGTGCTGAACGTTGTATAATCATCAGCGAACATCCCAACTTCTGACCTTATGATGAAAGGCAGATCATTGATAAAGCAGCTGAAGATGGTTGGGCTTGGGACACTACCCTGAGGAACTCCTGCAGAGATGTCCTGCAACTGAGATGAGTGGCCTTCAACAGCCACAACCTTCTTCCTTTGTGCTAGGCATGACTCCAACCAGCAGAGAGTTTTCCCCCAATTCCCATTGGCTTAATTTTGCCAGGTTATTGCTGAGTAAGTGCTGCTTTATAGCACCATTGATGACTCCTTCCATCACTTTGCTGATGATCGAGCGGAGGCTGATGAAGCGGTCATTGGCCAGATTGGACTTGTCCTGCTTTTTGTGGACAGAACAGACTTGGGAAATATTCCACATTGTCGGATATACACCAGTGTTGTAGCTAACTGCGTGACTAATTCTGGAGCAAAGGTCTTCAATACTATTTCCGGAATGTTGCAACATAGCCTTTGCAGTATCCAGTGCCTTCAGCCACATCTTGATATCATGTGAAGTGAATTGAATTGGCTGAAAACTGGCAACTGTGATACTCAGGACCTCAAGAGATAGCCAAACTGGGTCATCCACTCAGCACTTCTGGCTGGCGATGGTTGCAAATGCTTTGGCCTTGTCTTTTGCACCAAAGTACTGGGCTCCCCCATCATATGAGGATATTTGTGAAGTATTTGCCTTCTATTAGTTGTTTAACAGTCCACCACCATTCACGACTGGATTTGGCAGGATTGCAAAGCTCTGATCTGATCTGTTGGAGTAAGAAATAGTAAGGTATTACATGGGGTTAGACTAAGACGGAATGCAATAAGGTCTAAATTAGGTTTACGGTGCATGTATATAAATGTGAAAGACATGGCAAATGAGGTTGGTGAGCTGCAGGTGCAAACAGCCACATGAGAATATGATGATGTGCTGATAGTGGAGACCTAGCTTAAAAAGAAAAGCCAAGACTGGGCACTAAATATTCCTGGATACAAGCTGTTGAGGAAAGATGAGGAAGAGAGCTGGCACTATTGATTAAGGAAAATATTACACTGCTGGAGAGAGCAGGTATTCTGGAGGGGTCAGGACAGAATCTATTTGGTTAGATTTAAGAAACAATCAAGGTGCCATTACACCAAATCTCATTGTGGGAAAGGTATAAAGGAACAAATTTGCAACGAAATTAGAGAGAGGTGCAAAAACTGTGAAGTAGTGATAATTATCCTAATGTAGACTAGATAGTGTAAAGGGCAGAGAGGGGAAGAATTTCTGAACTGCATTTGGCAGTATTGTATTGATCAGTATGTTTCCAGCCCAACGAGGATGAGGCATTGCTGGATCTGGTTCTGAGGAATGAGGTGGGACAAGTGCCAGTAGGGGAGCATTTAGGGAACAGTGATCATTGTATCATTAGGTTTAGGTTATTTATGGAAGAGGACAAGGAGCAATCTGGAATCAAAATACTTAATTGGAGGAGGGCCAATTTCAGAGGATAAGAATGGATCTGTCCCGGGTAAATCAAAATCAAAGATTGGCAGGGAAAATAGTAAGGAAACAATGGGCTGCTTTTAAAGAGATGGTTCAGGTACAATTGAGGTGTGTTCCCACATGGGGAATGGTAGGGCAACCAAAGTCAGAACTCCCTGGATGATAAAACAGAGAGTAAGATGAAACAGAAGAAGGGGGAATATTACAAATGTCAGATTGATGATACAAAGGAGAACCAGGATGAATGTAAAAAGTTCATAGGGGAAGAGAAAACGAAAATGAGAGAGGCAAAGATGGAGCATGAGAAGATACTGGCAGCTAACATAAAAGTGAATCCAAAAGTCTTCTATAGGCATATAAATAGTAAAAGAGTGGTAAGGGGGGTGGGGGGTGCTGATGAGGGACAAAAAAAGGGGACATTTGCATGAAGGCAGAGAGCATGGCTGAGCTACTAAATGAGTACTTTGCATCAGTCTTTATCAAGGAAGAAGATACTGCTAAAGTCGTAGTAAAAAGGAAGTAGTTGAGATACTGGATGAGCTAACAATTGATAGAGTAGGTATTAGAAAAGACAGCTGTGCTCAAAGTTGATAAGTCACCAGGATTGATGGGACGCATGTCAGAATGCTGAGGGAAGTAAGGGTAGAAATTGTGGAGGCTCTGGCCATAATCTTGCAATCCTCTTTAGGTAAGGGCCTTGTGCCAGAGGACTGGAGAATTGCAAATGTTACACCCTTGTGTTACGAAAGTGCTCCATTATTTTTAATATTTTAATTTTTTGAGGACTTGTTAAAACTGAAAAGATTCCATGGATGTGTTTTTTTTACCAAGTTCAACGACAGGACAAGATGTTGTTTGAAAGCCACCTGTGCTGGAGGCCACCTGTGATTTGGGCTCAGTAAACAGTAGAACCCTTGGTGACTTGGGGGAAAATGGTTACTGAGAAGCCACATGTCAAGGTTTTTGGAGGTCAGGAGGTCGACTCTCTGTTTGGGGTTTGGATTGTTTTCAGTTAGTTGTGGTGTAAACTGTTTGAAGACAGTTGGTGTTTTCCTGCAAGGAGAAAGAAATCACCCAGTTCACCTCCTTCTTTACCTTTTTGAAGAAATCCTGCCAAGATTCAGTTGAAAGAGCAAAAATCCCTGGTGCTGGATAGCTCCTGAGGATCTGGAAAAAAAATACTGCGATTCAAGTGTGTGCTGGCAGAAAAACATTGATGCCACATTTCTCCGAGAAAGCCTACGAGAATAATTCTCGACATCTCCAGGACGGACTGCTTCTGAAACGATCCTAGTGACCCATTTCTGTATACCCAGATACCAGAAAAAGGGGACAACTGACTTTCTTCCATATCTTCTTTTTTCATCAAAAATTAGCAAGTATTTGGCCAAAGTAGTTTTTTGGGAACTTTCATATTTTAATCTGAGTGTTAATGTTTTGCATTGTTATTGGTTAAGTCTTGTTTTATAATCTGATAATTTTGTTGTTTATTAAAGAAACATGTTTGGTGTATTTTATTCTGGGATAAAAATAGAGTATATGATTGACTGTATCAGTCAGCATTTAAGTAGATGTTGTGACCCGTGGAGAAGTTTAACTAGAAAAGACAGTGCACTCCTCCCACCTCAGTCGTAACACTTATTCAAAAAGGGTGTAAGGATATACCCAGCAACTACAGGCCAGTCAGTTTAAACTCAGTAGTGGGAAAGCTTTTAGAAATTATAATCCAGGACAAAATTAACAGTCATTTGGACAAGTGTGAACTAATTAAAGGAAAGCCAACATGGATTTAAAGGCAGATTGTGATAAACTTACTAGATTGAATTTTCTGATGAGTTAACAGAGATGGTTGATGAGGTGTACATGGATTTCCAAAAGGCGTTTGATGAAGTGCCACATAATCAGCTTGCCAGAAAGTTGAAGCACATGGAATAAAAAGTGGCAGCATAGATACAAAGTTGGCTGAGTGACAGCAAACAGAGAGTAGTGGTGAACGGTTATTTTTCAGACTGGAGGAAGGTATACAGTGAGGTTCCCCAGGGGTTGGCACTCTGACCACTGCTTTTCTTGATCTATGTTAATGACCTAGAGCTAAGTGTACAAGGCACAGTTTCAAAATTTGCAGATTACACGAAACTCTAATGTATTGTGAACTGTGAGGAGAATAGTGATAGACTTCAGGAGGACATAGACAGGCTGATTGAACGAGTGGACACATGGCAGATGAAATTTAATGCAGAGAAGTGTGAGTGATACATTTTGGTAGGAAGAACAGGGAGAGGCAATATAATCTAAAAGATACAATTCTAAAGGAGGTACAGGAACAGAGAGACCTGGGGCATATGTGCACAAATTGTTGAAGGTAGCAGGGCAGGTTGAGAAAGTGGTTAAAAAGGCATATGGATCCTGGGCTTTTTAAATAGAGGTATAGGGTACAAAAGTATGAGCCTTTTAAAGAACACTATTTTAGCCTCAATTGGAGTATTGTGTCCCATTCTGGGCAATACACTTTAGGAAGGATGTGAAGGCTTTAAAAAGAGTGTAGAAAAGGTTTACGAGAATAGTTGCAGGGATGAGAGACTTCAGTAATGAGGATAGTTTGAAGAATCTGGTGTTCTCCTTCGAGAAGAGAAGGTTGAGAGTAGATTTGATAGAGGTGTTCAAAATCATGAGGGATCTGGACAGAGGAGATAGGAAGAAACTGTACCCATTGGTGGAAGGGCCAAGAATCAGAGGACACAGATTTAAAGTGATTGGCAAAAGAAGTAACAGCAACATGGGGGGAAATTTTTTGATGCAGCAAACGGCTAGGATCTGGAATGCGCCGCCTGAGATAGTTGGAGGCAGATTTTCAATTGTGGTTTTAAGAGAATTAAGATAAGCACCTGAAGAGAAAAAAAACTTTGCAGCGCTAAAGGGCAGGGAAGTGGGACTAGCAGAGTAGTTCTTGCAGGAAGACTGCCAGGACATGATGGGCTGAATAGTGTCCTACTGTGCTGTAACCATTCTCTGATTCCATGATTCTATTATTATAAGCATTGACACTCCACAACAATTCCAAACAGTGAATTACCATAGTCACTGACAGTCAACTTGCTTCCCACCCTGCAAGTCAGGCAACATCTGTAAAGCAAGGAAAAATGTTGATAGACATATGCCTGAAACATCAACACACTCCTTTCTTTGCAGTTGTTTGGAGTACTTTGATCAGTTCTGGTGTCCATATTATAAAAAGGCACAAAGGGCACAAAAATGTTTACTAGGATGACACCAGAACTGGGAGGTTATACATATCAGGAAAGATTGAAGTGGCTCGGGCCCTTTTCTTTAGAAAAAAAGATTAAGGGATGATCTGATTGAGGTCTTTAAAATTATAAAAGGGTTTAATAGGATAGATATAGAAATAACATTTCCAATTGTGCAGGCTTCAAAACTAGGGGCTATAAATAAAAGATAGGTGTGAATAAATCTAGTAAAGAATTCAGGAGAAACTTCTTTACCCAGAGAATGGTTAGAATGTGGAACTTGCTGTCACAAGGTGTAGTTGAAGCAAGTAGCGTAGACGTATTTAAGGGGGAACTAGGCAACTACATGAGGGAGAAAGAAATAGAAGGATATGTTGACCAGCTTAAATGAAGTAGGGTGGGGGGAGGCTCATATGGAGCATAAACACTGGCATGGACCTGTTGGGCAGAATGGCTCTTTCTGTGCAGTTCATTCTATGTAGGAGATAACGTCCCATAACTGGAGGGTGTTGATGTACCAGCGGATGGATGTTTTGAGCCTCAAATACAGTTTTCCGAGCCTGGCCATCCTCAGCTGCTCCTCTCGTTCCAAGAAGCAAAGATAACCAGGGATTCCCATTAGGCACGCCATTGTGCACTGTCTGAAACAGCAATGGGGATGTGGTAGACCCATAGGAAATAGTAGAAAGGCAATGGCAAACTAGGTGGAAACGGTAAAATGTAGATCCCCACTGCCTTTCCCTTCAAAGTAGTACCTAGCAATCCCGAACACCGGTGCAGGATTTTCCTGCGGGCTTCAGGACCCCACCATCAGGCTCAGATGGGGGTCAGCAGCTTGGACTGTTTGGGGAACAGTCATTCACCTGTGATTTTCCCAAAATTTGCCAATTAATGGCCAGAGAGCGGGCTCACCATGGATAGACTGTCGAAGCTGGAGAGCGATTAGGAGGTCCTTCAGCTTGAAAGCAGCAGCAGGCTGTCATGGCAGGTAAGTGAGAATGAGGGGACGCCCTCTCTCCAACATTCGCAAAATTAAATTTTAAAAAAGGCCATTGCAGCCACAGGGTGGACTGCAGCTGCTGCTCAACCTAGACAGGCAGGAAGAGCCTCTAAGCCTGCCTGGAGCACCAGCCCCGCCAGTCTGCCGCCAGGAGGCTTTACTGTCCCTCACAGCCTGCAGGGACCTGGAAAATCCCAGTCGGCCTCTGACAATAGGCCTTTGGTTAGTTCAATTGGCTATCCACCACTTCCAGATGGGTAGCCTTGCTGCCCCCCGACCCCCCACCACCTCATCCCGCCTCCGGGGTCGGGATGTAGCCGGGGAAGTGGCAATATTTTTAATGCCTGCCCTTCTCCGGCGGGACCTAAAAATTCTGTTCCCGTTTTATGCTGGTGTTAGGCTTCAGCATAAATGTGTGAATTATGGAACCATAGGAAGGAACAGGAGTAGGCCATTTAGCCTCTCGAGACTGTTATGCCATTCAATGAGATCATGGCTGAACTGTGACATGACTATATCCCTGCCTTTGCCCCATATCCCCTTTGGATAACCAAAATTGTTCAATCTCAGATTTAAAATTTACAGTTGATATAGCGCCAATTGCTGTTTGTGGAAGAGAGTTCCAAATTTCTACCACCTTTGCTGTGTAGAAGTGTTTCCTAATTTCACTGCTGAAAGGTCTGGCTCTAATTTCTAGACTCTGCCACTTGTCCTAGAATCCAAACCAGCACAAATAGTTTCTCACTATCTACCCTATCTGTTCCCCTTGATATCTTGAAATCTTGGATTAAATCACCCCTTAACCTTCAACTTGCTACAATTGTACAGGGTTTTGGTGAGACCACATCTGGACCTGGACCTGCATCTGAGGTGCTGTAACCTGCAAGGCTACGGATCAGTTGCTGGAAGGTAGAATTCGAATAGATGGCTAGTTTTTTCAGCCGGTGCAGACACGATGGGCTGAATGGCCTCTTTCTGTGCTGTAATGTTTCTATGGTTCTATAGTACAGTGTGCAGGTTTGATCTCCACATTTAAGGAAGGCTAAACTTGCATTGGAGGCATTACAGCGAAGGTTCACTAAATTGATCCCTGGGATGAGGAGGTTGTCCTTTGATAGGCTGAGTAAATTGAGCCCATATTCTCTGGAGTTTAGAAGAATGCGAGGCGATCTCATTGAAACATATAAGATTCTGTAGAAGCTGGATAGGGTAGATGCTGAGAGATTATTTCTGCTGGTCGGGGAATCTAAAACACAGAGGCACAGTCTCAGGATAAGGGGCTGATCATTTAGGACTGAGATGAGGAGAAATTACTTCACTCAAAGGGTTGAGAATCTTTGGAATTCTCTACCCCAGAGGGTGGTGGATGTTCCATCGTTGAATACATTTTAAGGCTGGGATAGACAGATTTAGGTCTCTCAGGGAATCAAGGGATATGGCAAGCAGACAGGCGGGAAAGTGGAGTTGAAGCCTGTGTTCAGCCGTGATCGTATTGAATGGCGGAGCAGGCTCAGTGGGCCATATGGTCTACTCCTGCTCCTAATTCTTGTGTAAATTCCAGGGAATACAACGTAGTTTGTGTAATCTCTCCTCATAATTTAACCCTTGCAGTCCATGTATCATTCTGGTAAACTTATGTTGCACTCCTTCCAAGGCTGATTTATCTTTCCTGAGGTGTGGTGCCCAGAACTTCTCAGAGTACTCTACGTGGTCTAACCAGGCTTTGTATAGTTAAAGCATGACTTCAACCTCCTTATATTCTAGTCCTGTAGATATAAAGGCCAGCATTTCATTAGCTTTTTTGATAATTTTCTGTGTCTGTTCATGGCATTTTAATGATCTGTGTACCTGGACCTCCACTGTTTTCACCCTTTAGAAAGTATCCTGTTCTATTCTTTCTAGGTCCAAAGTGGATGATCTCACATTTGCCTACACTGAAATCCATTTGCCAAAATATTTGCCCATTCACTATCAATATCTCTTTATAATTTTATGCTTGCATATATACTGCCTAAAATGTCGCCTATCTTGTGTCATAAGCAAAGTTGGATATGTCGCTTTCCATCACATCTAAGTCATTAATAAATATGTTAAGTGCTTGAGGCCCCAACACAGATCCTTGCAGGATGCCGCTAATCATATCCTGCCAATTTGAGAACCTGCCCATTATCCCTACTCTTTGTATCCTACCGCTTAGCTAATTTCCTGACCAGGTCAGTAATTTGCCTTCAATTCCATGAACTTCAACTTTAGCTAACAGTCTTTTAGGGACTTTATAAAATGCTTTCTGGATGTCCATATAAATAGCATCCATAGACATTTCCCTATTCATTACTTTAGTCACCTCTTCAAAAGAATGTGATCAGGTTCATCAGGTATGAGGTGGGACATGTGGCAACACCAACTCATTTACATGTATCCACCAAAAACTGGTGGACTCCTGCTGACAGTTGAAAATGCCTTGAATGCCAAATGGGCAGAGAGCTGGTGCAATGATACCCTACTACCTGCCTGCCCAATTAATGCCACAAAATCAGGCAGACTACAGGAGAAACTTCAAACTTGGGGGTCCTACGCTTGTAAAAAGTGCTCTTTTCTCCAATAAGAACTTGAGAACCACAAAGAAATTTAAGAAAAATATATTTGAATTAAGTTCTAACATCAACCCAGTAGTGAGCACAGTTCTGATTTTGAACAATTTGCTGTAACCAATAGAGGGTGCTGTTGAAATGTGTTCTCAGAATATTGAAACAAAAGAAATTACTTCAGATTGCACTTTAATCACACTGCTACAATGGCTTTACTGGAAAAAACAGGGCCTACTTACTTCAGATTACAGTCAATTTCCATCAAGTACCCCACGCAATTCACCATATTCATTAACTTTGTTAGTTATATTATTAGCAGCAGATCAAAAGAATGTGCAATCTTTAATCTAAGTACTGCTAAGTACATCTTTTCTTAATATATAAAATATTTATAATCAGATTGTCTAATGGCAAAGAATTAGACGATTGATATCCACAATGCCTTTTAATATTCTCCCTCCATTCCATGCGCCAATTTAAATCTGTCGAGAGTCACTCAGTTCTGGTGCCTCTGACTCTGGAAGAATATACTTCCTCCTGTTGAAATGGTTTTGCAATCCTTTTCTTGCACAAACCTCTGACATGTACTCATGGTGATGCGCCTCCAATTTCACTTTTTGCTCTTTATTTTTACCCTGTGTGCACAATCCCCTCAGTTTCCTTGGCAGCTTCCTGAGTGAGAGCCTAATTTCAGTTTAGCGTGAAAAGAAACCCTGATCCTGCTCAGTTTATTGGTACACATTGTAATAAGTTGACGTTCACTTTTCTGTTTTTAAAATAATCTTAGAAGTTAAATGAAGAAAACATTGTATTACTTTTTGTTATTTTTTTCCATAATACATATAACTTTAACATGTTAATAACACTAGTTTAGTTTATTAAAAGTTCATCATAAGATCATCGAAAGTCGCAACTCAAGGTCAGGATTATCAGTAAAGGGGCAGTGGCTGCGTGGAAACAAAATTAGTTAAGGGACAGAGAGCAGAGAGAAGTAGCAAAAAGTTATTTTCAGACTGGAGGGAAGTGTGCACTGGCGTTTCCCGAAGGGGCGGTGTTGGGATCACTGCTCTTTTTGATATATATTAATGGCCTGGACTTGGATATACAGATGACATTAAACTTATCGTGCAGTGAACAGTGAGGAGGATAGTAACACACTTCAGAAGGACATAACAGACTGGTGAAATGGGCAGGCACATGGCAGATGAAATTTATAGAGAAGTGTCTTGTGATTCATCTCCAATTTTAATCACTTGTGAATATAGAACTTTTGTAATTTTGTTTGAAATGAACATAAGGTAGTACAATGCACAAAACAGACATTTCCACAGATTTCAAAAACAAGGCAACCAATCTAATTGGTTACATACGTGACTGGATTACTGTGTCATATGTGATTTTTTTAATAAGGAAACTGACAAATTCAACTTCCTCACCAGTCTCTCAAGCCACATTTGTTCATATTCATAAGGAAACAAATTGGTTTGTGGAGGAGATACTTGATGGGGGGGGAGGGAAGGAATCAAAAAGAATATCATGGTGCGTGATGATTTCTTTTGCACTTTTAAGTGGCTTTTTGTGCTCAAATTTTCAGTCGTGCAAATTAGTTCGGTAACAGGCAGGATTTTATTTAAGACGTATTTCAGTAGTAAACAGCTGATTGCTGTTTTTATTTTGCTTTCTTCTTAGGTGTGCAACTCTGATGAACTCTGGGAACATATTGTTTCAAGATACTGTGACACCATACCGCCCGAAATGCGAGCATTGGCTGTAGAGGTTGGTTGGAAGGAGATCTTCTTCACCAATAAGCTCCAGCTGCAGAAAAAGATCCGACGAAGACGACAAAAAGTTGAGGGGTCTGCAGAAGACGTGACAGTTTGAGACCATGAGTTGTAGACTTGTAAACAAGACTGTGGCTTCCACCAGAAAATTATTTGCTTCTTTGTCATTTGCATTTTCATTTTGCTTTCTCAAATACTACCTAGAGTGTTTTAATCCATCAATTCATGTTGGACCTAATTGTTTTGTAACTGATTATAAATGTGTTTCATATTGCTTCTGTTTTCTGCAGATTTACAGGCATAGAAATTGGGCAGTGTAGCTCAATTTTTTCAGGTGGTAAAGGACCTTTGAAGTCCCCAAAATGATGGACAGGAAGCATATTCAGTAAGGACAAAGAAGGGAAGTCCTTTTAGTCTTGGCTGAAGCGGCACAGGCAAATATGAGGCCTCATGCATTCCTGAAGTCCCCAACGATTGGTTTGCCCTGAGGCAGCCAGTAAAGCTAGCCCTACAGAACACCGCCAATAAAAAAAAGTGACATACCTCTGAATGTAGAGCTCAGATGAAAGGACTGAACATCACCATGTCTCCCTTACCTGGCCCCGTGAAACCCTGCTCCCGGTCCCTGATCTCCTTCTGCACCCCCCATTCCGCCCCCTTGACCATTGATGTACCAACCCCAAGATGTCTCACCCACTCTTTCCCCCCAACCCCCTGACTCCAGGCCTCCTGATCCCAGCTACCACTATTCAGCCCACGCCCCTTCCACGCCATCCCCAGGGGACCGATATCCTATTTCTCACCCAGGGTCCAACAATCCTCCCCAAGGCCACTTACCTGTGGCCCGCTGCAGCACTATCAGGAGCTGGTCTCTATTCACTCCTTGGTGATCTGCTGTAGAGCCTTATTCATTCTAATGAGGTCTGAGGCTTAATATCCGGAGGGGGGGGCGGGGTTCCACGGACATATCCATACAGGCACAGGGAACAAACCCTGCGCAAGATGGGGCATCTATTTTTGGCTTTAATTTCTAGGCTACTGAGTTGTTGCTCCTGTTACAATATAGTTTCAGAATGCAAGTATGCATTGAGTTAGGAAAATCCTATTTTGATTTTTGCTACAGAGCCACCAAGATTTATTTTTTTTAGTTGAACACCCACCAAAATCCATATCTCCAGTACATATTGCAATTTTAAATACCCTTCGTTTTTGCAGTTATGAAGCATTTTCTGAATTTACTCCAAACCGGGTTGTGTTTTCTTTCCATTGTACATTTGCTCAGAGATGGCAAAAATAGGGGATTAGAAACATTTAGATTTTTGAAATCTGAATTGCCCAGCCTACATTTCCTCCTGTGATTCTTGAATAAGTGGCTCTAAACAATTTCAGTTTTGTGGGCTTTCTAAGCAGTTAATGAACACTTCAGAATATTTTGGCAGGATATGGGGTTATGAGGCTTCACTGCTGGGCATAAGTATCTTTTTATTTACTCATAGTATTTTGTAGGTCTATTTTCTGCTCCTGCAGGCTGCAGTGACCGGGCCTCTGGCACGGGGTCCTGCACTGTGGCTCAGAAGGGAAGGAGGGAGAATGGGAGAGCACTAGTCATCGGGGACTCGATGGTGAGGAGTACGGACAGGCGGTTCTGTGGGCGCAGGCGAGACGCACGGATGGTTTGTTGCCTCCCTGGTGCCAGGGTCCGTGATGTTTGTGATCGCGTCTTCAGGATCCTTAAAGGGGAGGGGGAGCAGCCAGAGGTCGTGGTGCACATTGGCACCAACGACGTAGGAAGGAAGGGTGGCACAGATGTTAGAAGTGAGTTTAGGGAGTTAGGCTGGAAGCTGAAAGCTCGGACGGACAGAGTTGTTATCTCTGGTTTGTTGCCGGCGCCACGTGATAGTGAGGCTAGGAATAGGGAGAGAGCACAGCTGAACACGTGGCTGCAGGAATGGTGTAGGAGGGAGGGCTTCCAGTTCTTGGATAATTGGACTGCATTCTGGGGAAGATGGGACCTGTTCAAACAGGACGGGCTGCATCTGAACCAGAGGGGCACCAATATCCTGGGAGGGAGGTTTGCTAGTACTGTTCGGGAGGGTTTAAACTAGTTTGGGAGGGGGATGGGAACCGGACTTGTAATCCAGGGACCAGTGGGTCCACTCAGAAAGACAAAGAGTGTAGTGAGGTATTGGGGAAGGTAGCACTGTCACAGAGGACAGATGGGCACGGAGAAGGGTTAAAGTGCGTATACTTCAACGCAAGAAGCATCAGGAATAAGGTGAGTGAATTGAAGGCGTGGATGGGCACTTGGGACTACGATGTTGTGGCCATCACTGAAACGTGGATAGGTGAGGGGGAGGAATGGTTTTTGGAGGTACCTGGTTATAGATGTTTTCATAAGATTAGGAATGGTGGTAAAAGAGGTGGGGGGGTGGCATTGTTAGTTAGAAATAGTGTAACAACTGCTGAAAGAATTTTCGAGGAGGATCTGCCGACTGAGGCACTGTGGGTTGAGGTCAGGAACAGGAAAGGAGCAGTCACCTTGATGGGAGTTTTCTATAGGCCCCCCAATAGCAGCAGGGAGGTGGAAGAGCAGATTGGGAAACAGATTTTGGAAAGGAGCAGAAGTCACAGGGTAGTAATTATGGGGGATTTCAACTTCCCAAATATTGATTGGCAACTCTTTAGATCGAATAGTTTGGATGGGGTAGTGTTTGTGCAGTATGTCCAGGAAGCTTTTCTGACTCAGTATGTAGCCTGCCCGACCAGAGGGGAGGCAATATTGGATTTGGTACTAGGTAATGAACCAGGGCAAGTGATAGAGCTGTTGGTGGGCGAGCACTTTGGAGATAGTGATCACAATTCTGTAGCATTCACTGTGGTAATGGAGAGGGATAGGTATGTGCAACAGGGCAAGGTTTACAATTGGGGGAAGGGTAGATATGATGCTGTCAGGCAGGAACTGAGGAGCATAAGTTGGGAGCATATGCTGGCAGGGAAGGGCACGGTCGAAATGTGGAACTTTTTCAAGGAGCAGATAGTAGGGGCCATTGATAAGCATGTCCCTGTCAGACAGGGAAGGGATGGTCATGTGAGGGAACCGTGGTTGACAAGAGAGGTTGAGAGTCTTGTTAGGAAGAAGAAGGATGCGTATATAAAGTTGAGGAAAAAGGGCACAGGCATAGCTCTGGAGGGATACAAGATGGCCAGGAAGGATCTGAAGAAAGGGATTAGGAGAGCTAAGAGAGGGCATGAAAAATGCTTGGCGGGTAGGATAAAAGAAAACCCCAAGGCCTTTTACGCGTATGTCAGAAATATGAGGATGACCAGGGGGACCATAGGTCCGGTCAAGGACAATAGCGGGAGACTGTGTGTTGAGCCGGAAGAGATAAGTGAGGTTTTGAATGAGTACTTCTCTTCGGTATTTACGAATGAGAAGGGGTGTATTACTGAAGAGGACGGTGTGAAACAGACTGGTAAGCTCGAGGAAGTGCTCGTTAGGAGGGAAGATGTGTTGGGGTTTTTGAATAACTTGAAGATAGACAAGTCTCCCGGGCCTGACGGGGTATATCCAAGGATGTTATGGGAAGCAAGGGATGAAATTGCAGAGCCGCTGGCAATGATCTTTTCATCTTCTCTGCTGACGGGGGTGGTACCAGGTGATTGGAGGGTGGCAAATGTTGTGCCCCTGTTCAAGAAAGGGAATAGGAACAACCCTGGGAATTACAGGCCAGTTAGTCTTACTTCGGTGGTAGGCAAGTTGATGGAAAAGGTGCTGAGGGATAGGATTTCTGAGCATCTGGAAAGACACTGCTTGATTCGGGACAGTCAGCACGGTTTTGTGAGGGGTAGGTCTTGCCTCACAAGCCTGATTGAATTCTTTGAGCAGGTGACCAAGCAAGTGGATGAGGGTAAACCAGTGGATGTGGTGTACATGGATTTTAGTAAGGCATTTGATAAGGTCCCCCATGGTAGACTTATGGAGAAAGTCAGGAGGCATGGGATAGTGGGGAATGTGGCCAGTTGGATTAAGAATTGGCTAACTGATAGAAGGCAGAGAGTGGTCTTAGATGGTAAATACTCAGCCTGGAGCCCAGTTACCAGTGGCGTGCCGCAGGGATCAGTTCTGGGTCCTCTCCTGTTTGTGATTTTTATTAACGACTTGGATGAGGAAGTCGAAGGGTGGGTCAGTAAATTTGCAGATGATACAAAGGTTGGTGGAGTTGTGGATACCGAGGAGGGCTATTGTCGTCTGCAGGGGGACTTGGATAGGTTGCAGTGCTGGGCTGAAAAGTGGCAGATGGAGTTTAACCCTGAAAAGTGTGAGGTCGTCCATTTTGGAAGGACAAACATGAATGCAAAATACTGGGTTAACGGTAGGGTTCTTGGGCATGTGGAGGAGCAGAGAGACCTTGGGGTCTATGTGCATAGATCATTGAAAGTTGCAACTCAAGTGGATAGGGCTGTGAAGAAGGCATATGGGGTGTTAGCGTTCATTAGCAGAGGGATTGAATTTAAGAGCCGTGAGGTGATGATGCAGCTGTACAGGACCTTGGTAAGGCCTCATTTGGAGTACTGTGTGCAGTTCTGGTCGCCTCATTTTAGGAAGGATGTGGAAGCCTTGGAGAGGGTGCAGAGGAGATTTACCAGGATGTTGCCTGGAATGGAGAATAAGTCTTACGAGGAAAGGCTGAACATTCTAGGCCTCTTCTCATTAGAAAGGAGAAGGATGAGGGGTGACATGATAGAGGTTTATAAGATGATCAGGGGAATAGATAGGGTAGACAGTCAGAAACTTTTTCCCCGGGTGGAGCAAAGCGTTACAAGGGGTCATAAATTTAAGGTGAAGGGTGGGAGATATAAGGGGGATGTCAGGGGAAGGTTCTTTACCCAGAGAGTGGTCGAGGCATGGAATGCCTTGCCCGGGGAAGTTGTTGAGTCAGAAACTTTAGGGACTTTCAAAAGGCTTTTGGATAGGTATATGGATAAAGGAGAATGATGGGGTATAGATTAAATTGTCCTTGACAGAGGACAAAGGATCGGCACAACATTGTGGGCCGAAGGGCCTGTTCTGTGCTGTATGTTCTATGTTCTATGTTCTATGTTATTCCCCCACCCCCAAAGTGTTGCTTATTATCAGTGTAAAAGGTTTCTGTCATGTATCATTTGTAACAAATTGCAAACATGTTCTTTGTAAATGCTTTTATGATTTTTCTACAAAAAGCTCTGTTAGGTGGATGCAACATGGGCCATAAGGTTTAACCCGCAGCCACTCTACATGCTGCTTTTCAATGGAAAACAGATTGAAGTGGCAAAAATGAAGCATTTTCAGATTTTTCATAACCAACTGAGCTGAAATGTCTCATACCTGCTTCGTGTTCTTTTATAACCTCCACTTTGGAATTTATGAACTTAGCTCGTCAAAGCAAGCAATTCTAAGTGACAAGCTGGGAATTGATAACCTATACTTTGGAAATAAATATCTTAGCCACTGGAGTTTTAGGGCTTCATCTCTTTCATATTTTTAAAAAAGAGATTTTGCCTGAGTTTTAATTCATTATAATGTTTTGCAAAGGCACTTCTAAACTAGATTTTACTACTAGTTTCAGGCTTTGTTTTCTGTGATAATTCAGTAAATTGAATGATCCTTTTAAATTTCACAAGAGTCGACCATTCCTCTGGAGCAGTATAATGAATAGCTGCATTCAAACCTCATGAATACAACCTTGCAAGGACTGAAAATAATTCTTTAGTTGGGAGGGATACACCTCGTTTTGTTGATTAGAATGAAGATTCAGCTCTGACCATGGATAAAGTTTGTAAAAACATGCAATTTATAATTGTTACAAGTTTTTTATTATATGATATACTAAAATTAAATCAGTCAAACTTTGTATTTCATCTCAGCACACTGCATAAGTATCAAATTCAATTTAGTACTGACAAAATAAGGAATAAATGTGGAATTCAGTCAGAACTAATTTCACAGAATCGCAAAATTGTTACAGCACAGAAGGAGGCCATGCAGCCCATTGCGTCCACACTGGCTCTCCGAATGAGCAATTCACCTAATGTCATTCCCCTGCCTTCTCCCATAACTCTGCACATTCTTCCTTTTTAGCTAACAGTCTAATTCCCATTTGAAAGCCTTGATTGAACCTGCCTCCACCACACTCTCAGGCAGTGCATTCCAGATCCTAACCACTCGCTGTGTGAAAAAGTTTTTCCCCATGTCGCTTTTGCTTCTTTTGCCAATCACTTTAAATCTGTGCCCTTTCATTCTTGATCCTTTCATGACTGGGAACAGTTTTTCACTGTCCAGACCCCTCATGATTTTGGCAAACCTCTATCAAATCTCCTCTCAGCCTTCTTTTCAAGAAAAACAGTCCCAACTTCTCCAATCTGTCTTCATAACTGAAGTTCCTTATCTCTGGAACCATTCTCATGAATCCTTTCTGTACTCTCTCCAATACCTTCACATCGTTCCTAAAGTGTGGTGGCCAGAACTGGACGCAATACTCCAGCTGAGGCAGAATGAGTGTCTGATACAAGTTCAACATAACCTCCTTGCTCTTGTACTCAATACCCCTATAAATAAAACCTAGAATACTGTATGCTTTATTAACAGTGCTCTCAACCTGTCCTGCCACCTTAAATGACTCATGCACCCCCTTTAGAGTTATAGCCTTTATGTTATATTGTCTCTCCATGTTCTTCCTACTAACATGAATCACTTCACATTTCTCCACATTGAACTTCATCTGCCACTTGTCTGCCCATTCCACCAACTTGTCTATGTCCTTTTGAAGTTCTACGCAGTTCACAATTGTTCCAAGTTTGGTATCATCTGCAAATTTTGAAATTGTGCCCTGTACCCCAATGTATAGGTCATTAATATATATCAGGAAGAGCAAGGGTCCCAACTGTGACCCCCTCGGGAACTCCACTACAAACCTTCCTCCAGCCCGACAAACATCCATTAACCATTACTCTCTGTTTCCTGTCACTGAGCCAATTTCGTATCAATGTTGCTACTGTCCCTTTTATTCCATGAGTTATAACTTTGCTGACTAGTCTGTTGTGTGGCACTGTATCAAATGCATTTTGGAAGTCCATGTATACCATGTCAACAGCATTGCCCTCATCAATGTTAACAAAAAAACTCCAGCAAGTTAGTTAAACATGGGCCGGGATTTCACATTGGGCGAACAGGAGCCGCTTCTACCTCGTCTCCCAGGCTTTAATTATTCTGAGGTGGGACTTCCATCAGCGGGACAGCAGCTCTTAGTCCCAGTAGCGCCACAGGGAGTGGTGGCCACTGATGGGACTGCAGCCCAGCTGAAGACATCGAGTTGGGAGTCGAGGTAAGTTTTGGTCGCCTCGCCGGAGTAATCGGTCAAGCCCCAGCAAGGCAAGGGTGGGGGAAAGGGGGGTGTGTTGGGGGTGGTTGGGGTTGCGGGGGCGGCCCGCCATCAGGCACCCTATGCCCGATGACCAGGGCCCACCCCCGGGACGATCGGCAGCTGCCTGATATTTCCAGGCAGCTTTTCTGGGTCCTTGGCCGCCTGCTTGCCACGTGTAAAATCCACGTGTAAAATCCACATGTAGGCGGGCAAAGGCCCTTAAGTGCCCATTAAGTGACCACTTAAGGGCCTTGATTGGCCTGGGGCGGGTGGCCCGTTTTTTTCCCCTGCTGCCCTACGTAAAGTGGCGGCGGAGGTGGGATCAGGTCAGGAAGGCCTTCTGGAGCCTTCTGCTCCATTTAACGCCACCCCACCACCACCTTCCCGCTTGCTGGAGTGGTGTTAAATTCCGGCCATGATCTTCCATCAACGCATCAGTGCTGACTTTCCTTAATTAATCAACATTTGTCCATGAGCATATTGTTTCTAGAAGCTTCCCCATTACTGAAGTTAAACTGACTGGCCTGTTGTTGCTGCGCTAATTTTTACATTCTTTTTTGAACAAGGGTGTAACATCTGCAATTCTCCAGTCCTCTGGCACCACCCAAGTCTAAGGAAGACTTATGGCCAGTGCCTCCGCAATTTCCACTCTCACTTCCCTCAGTATCATTGGATGCATCGCATCCGGCCCTGGTGCTTTATTAACTTTAAGTATAGACATCCTATCTAATACCTCCTCCTTATCTATTTTAAATCTTTCTAGTGTATTAATTACTTCCTGTTTCACCGTTGCCTGCATTGCACCTTTTTCCTTGGTAAAGACAGATGCAAAGTATTCATTTAATAGCTCAGCTATACCCCGTCTCCATATATAAATCCCCCTTTTGGTCCCTAATCGGCCCTACTCCACCTTTTACCACCCTTGCCTATAGATGACTTTGGGATTCCCTTTTATGTTAGCTGCCAGTCTCTTTTCATATTCTTCATTTGCTTCTCTTATTTCCTTTTTCACTTCCCCTCTGAACCCTTCTATATTCAGCCTGATTCTCCATTGTATTATCTACCTGACCTCTGTCATCAGCACACTTTTTCTTCTTCATCTTCATGTCTATCTCTTTTGTCATCCAGAGAGCTCTGGATTTGTTTACTCTACCTTTCCCCTTTGAAGGAATGTACCTTGACTGTGCCTAAATTATTTCTTCTTTGAGGTTAGCCCATTGTTCAGCTACTGTTTTTCCTGCCAACCTTTGATTCCAATTTATTCAGCCCAGATCCATTCTTACCCCATTGAAGTTGGCTTCCCCACAGTTAATTATTCTTACTCAAGATTGTTCTTTGTCCTTTTATGTAACCAACCTAAATCTTATGATACCCCTAAATGTTCTCTTACTGATACTTGATCCACTTGGCCCACCTGTTTCCCAAAAACCAGATCCAGCAGTTCCTCCCCTTTCATTGGATTGGAAACATCTGTAGAAAATTTCCCTGAACCACTCTAGGAAAGCTTGCCCCTCTGCCCTTTACACTTCTACTATCCCAGTCTATGTTTGGATAATTTATGCAAAGGGTAATACATTCTAGGGAAAGCATTGGAAAAATAGATGAGTTCAAGAGGCAACTAAACATAATTCCGGAAGTGATGGGAATGTGAAGATGGGATCAGCAAATAATGCAACCTTTTCCTGTAGTAATAACAATCCTATATTGATCTTGCAATGGATCCATTTCTTTCAAAATGCAATCAACCATTATATCCTTTTGAAATCAAATACACATTACATTGTGTTCATGTTTTCATCCATTACATATCTGCCAATAGTATGAACTTCTACATAATTCTTCAATATAAGCTCGAGGAACAGCGCCGCATCTTTTGATTAAGCACCACAGCCTTCCAGACTCAACATTGCGTTTAATGATTTCAGATTGTAACCTCATTTGCCACAGTCAATTCCAGTTAGATGGGGCCTGACAAGCACAAAGGGTAGCGGGTTTCACCTCTATTCCCCCAGGTGCAGGGTATCATCATGTGTGTGCTGGCTTTCCCGGCAGCTGCCATGACTCCTTCATCCTCCGGCAGTCCAGATTGCCGCAGCTTTTCATTCCAGCCCCCAAACTCTCTGGATGGATTCTAGGGGACAAGGGATATCCCTTGAAGAGATGGCTACTCACCCCTTTAAGAACGCCTGAGAAGGAGGCAGGAACACACTACAACTGAAGTCATCTTCTCACAAGGACCACCGTCAAAAAGGCCATCAGGCTTCTGAAGATGCAATTCCGGTGCCTGAACCAGTCGGATGGCGCCCTGCAGGACATTGTTGCAAGGGTCTTGTGCATTATGGTGGCCTGCTGTGCTTTCTATAGCATGGCCCTTCAGAGAGGGAGATGCCTTGGAACAACACAGCACATCAGAGCAAGAGGAGAAGGAAAATGCAGAATACAGAGGTGCCCTGGCTGCAAAGGGAGGAGGCCTGGGACTGGCGCATGATTCGAGGGTCTTGTCAGGACAGAATCAATGTCAGGGATCATCTGATCCAGGCACGTTTCAACTGAGTCCTTCTAACCCAGGAGAATGGCATGGTCAGGAACTCAGTTTCAGCTGCCTGGGAGAGCACTTCCTTTGAGGATGCAGTCTGGAATAGATCGACTCTTAGTGCCAATCATCTGTCCATAGGTGTCACTGTCCCCCTTGAAGGACCCTGCTTCCCTTCACCACCTCTTCCCTCTTTTCCAGTATCGACATTAAAGAATGGAAGCTCACACATCTAGCATCATATGTCAATATTTACATTGTGTTGAGTAAGAGAAAAAGTACACATTTACAGGTGAAATAAACCCCAGTGAACCACCCAACTCTCTGCTCAACACCTTGGTCACTTCCAGGCGGTGCTCACCTTGTGCCCTCGGATGAGGTTGAGGCAGCCTGCTCGCTTATTACTGCCTTCGGCTGAGATGCATGTGGTGGTTGTCCTTGTCGTGGAGCTGCCTGTGGGGACACCCCCAGAGGCTGCTGCATTGGCATCAATGCAGGGCAGCCTCCATCACTGGGCCTAGCTGCTTAGATGGTCCCTCAGTCAGAGGGGCCAAGGAGGCTGATGGTGATGATGGTGGTCCATGAGGGTTGGCACCCTCATCTTTGTCAGTAACTGCCTCAGCCCTCGGATGGTGCTCCGGACGGCTGGGGTGCAACTGACATCCACTCCATTCATCTCTGTGCCATCAGTGCCACTGATCAATTAATGCTACAGAGTGTGGCATGCATTCTGTTCATGTCAATGTGCTGCTCCTGCATCCACTCAGGATGCTGGTGTCAAGCTTCTTGACTGTTGTTGGAGTGTTGTTGCGCTTCACTCTCCAGGCAAGTGGAGAGTATTCCATCACACTCCTGACTTGTGCCTTGTAGATGGTGGACAGGCATTGGAGACTCAGGAGGTGAGTTACTCACCGCTGTGTTCCCAGCCTCTGACCAAGTTTTGTAGCCACAGTGTATGGTTGGTCCAGTTCAGTTTCTGGTCAATGGTAACCCCCAGGATGTTGACTTTGGGGGATTCAGCAATGGTAATGCCATTGAACATCAAGGGGAAATGGTTAGATTCTCTCTTGTTGGAGATGATCATTGCCTGGCATTTGTGTGGCGCGAATGGTAGTTGCCACTTATCTGCCCAAGCCTGAATGTTGTCCTGCATGCGGGCACAGACTGCTTCAGTATCTGAGAAGTGGTGAATAATAAAAAAAACTTACATTTATATAGCGCCTTTCATGGCCACTAGATGTCTCAAAGCGCTTGACAGCAAATGAAGCACTTTTTGAAATGTAGTCACTGTTGTAATGCACAAAACACGGCAGCCAGAATGCGCACAGCAAACCTCCACAAACAGCGACGTGATAATGACCAGATGATCTGTTTTTGTGATGTTCATTGATGGACAAATATTGGCCAGGACATCAGGGATAACTCTCTGCTTTTCTTCAAAATAGTGCCATGGGATCTTTTACGTCCACCCGAGCAAGCAGATGGGGCCTTGGTTTAACATCTCATTCAAAAGACAGCACCTCCAACAGTGCAGCAGTCCCTCAGTACTGCACTGGAGTGTCAGCCTTGATTTTTGTGTTCAAGGCCTGGAGTGGGAGTTGAAGCCTAAACCTGGTGACTCACAGGTGAAAGTGTGACCAACTGAGCCACAGCTGACTGAATGGTACCGAACACTGTGCAATCATCAGCGAACAACCACATTTCTGACCTTATGTTGGGGACAAGGTCATTGATGAAGCAACTGAAGATGGTTGGGCCTCGGATACGACCCTGAGGAACCCCTGCAGCAATGTCCTGGGGCTGAGATGTTTGGCCTTCAGCAATCACAACCATCTTTTGTGCTATGTATGACTCTAACCAATAGAGCATTGCCCCCCCCCACCGATTCCCATTGGCTTCAATTTTGCTAGGGCTCCTTGCTGCCACACTTAGTCAAGTGCTGTCTTGTTGTCAAGTGCAGTTACTCTCACTTTACCTTTTGAATTCAGCCCCTTTGTCCATGTTTGGACCAAGGCTGTAATGAGGTGAGTGGCTTTGGCGGAACCCAAACCGAACATCTGTGAGCAGGTTCTTGCTGTGTCAGCACTGCTGGATAGTACTGTCAATGTCACTTACCAACAGTTTGCTGATGATTGAGAGTAGACTGATGGAATGGTAATTGGCTGGGCTGGATTTGTCCTGATTTTTGTGGACAGGACATACCTGGCCAAATTTCCACATTGTCAGGTAGATGCTGGTGTTGTAGCTGTTTTGGAACAGCTTGGCTAGGGGTGTGGCTAGTTCTGGAACACAAGGCTTCAGTACTACAGCCGGGATGTTGTCAGGGCCAATAGCCTTTACTTTATCCAGGGTTTCTTGATATCACATGGAGTGAATCAAATTAGCTGAAGACTGACGTCTGTGATGGTGGGGACATCAGGACGAGGCCACTGAGCACTCATGGCTGAAGATGGGTGCAAAGGCTTCAGCCTTGTCTTTTGCACTGAGGAGTGCAGGTGAGTAGTGGTCGAGTGAGAGAAATGCTGGGCTCCCCCATCATTGAGGATGGGGTGTTTTTGGAGCCTCCTCCACTGCTTAGTTGTTTCATTGTCCACCACCATTCATGACTGGATGTGGCAGGACTGCAGAGCTTTGAACTGTCCCATTGGTTGTGGGATTGCTTAGCTCTGTCTATCGCATGCAGCTTCCACTGTTTAGCGTACATGTAGTCCTGTGCTATAGCTTCACCATGTTGGCACCTAATTTTTAGGCATGCCTGATGGTACTCCTGGCATACTCTCCTGCACTCCTCATTGAACCAAGGTTGATCCCCTGGCTTGGTGGTAATGGTCGAGTATTTTTTTATTCATTCATGGGATGTGAGCGTCGCTGGCCAGGCCAGCATTTATTGCCCATCCCTAATTGCCCTTGAGCAGGTGGTGGTGATCTGCCTTCTTGAACCACCGCAGTCCATGTGGGATAGGTACACCCACAGTGCTATTGACTTTGTAGCTGTTAGATACAACTGAGTGGCTTGCTTGGCCATTTCAGAGGGCATGTAAGAGTTAACCACATTGCTGTGGGTCTGGAGTCACATGTAGGCCAGACCAGGCAAGGACAGCAGATTTCCTTCCCTAAAGGACATTAGTGAACCAGATGGGTTTTTACAACAATCGACAATGGTTTCATGGCCATCATTAGACTAGCTTTTTAATTCCAGATTTATTAATTGAATTCAAATTCCACCTTCTGCTGTGGTGGGATTTGAACCCTGTCCCCAGAGCAATACCCTGGGTCTCTGGGTTACTAGTCCAGTGACAATACCACTACGCCACTGCCTCCCCTAAGTAAGAGAAATGCTAGGCCACAAGGTTACAGATTGTGGTGGAATACAATTCTGCTATTGCTGATGGCCCACAGTGCCTCATGATTGCCCAGTTCTGAGCTGCTAGATCTGTTCTGAGTCTATTCCATTTATCACAATGGTAGTACCACACAATGGAGGGTATCCTCAGTGTGAGACGAGGCTTGGCCTCCACAAAGACAGTATGGTAGTTACTCTACCAATACTGTGATGGACAGATGCATCTGTGACAGGTAGATTGGTGAGGAACCTGTGAGAGACACAAGAAGAGATCATGGGAATTAGCCTTGGAGACCAGAAGCATCTGCAGTGCTGAGGCTTCCCAATGCAGATAAGTCTTTGGCATACTGTTGAACATGGAGGAGTGCACTCCATCCCTTCATCTACAGAGTGCAATATTTTTGCGTTCTGTCCACCATGAATGCCCATCTCACCTTTCTCTACGTGTTCCTGGAGGGGCCACCCCAGAGATCTCCATGATACCCTCCTCCATGGCAGTGACAATATGCAGATGGGGAACTCCTCCTCCTCCTGTCAACGCCCTTTTTTGGGCATTATGAGCCCTCTTCTCCTGCTTGGACAAAAGAGAGAGAGATATAAGAAAGTGATAAGGCACTGCTGGCCTCTATGGCATATGCCAGCGGCTCATTAACATAGAAAGCTGCATGTATCAGTGCTGGTAAGTCCTCAAAAATGCTATGGCTCTGAGCCTTGCTGAGGGGTCAGTAAGTACCTGGACACACATTCCTCCTATGTTCAGGAGCAGCATGTGCCCTCAGGCTCCTCAGCTGGAGTGTCTGCTGGACATTGAATACCCAGAGGCCTGTCAGAGGGTCTGGCATTGTACTCACCTTGCCAGAGTAAATAAAGTTATTGAGCCTTTTCCTGTGCTGAACCTAGTTCCTCTGGACCACACTTCGATCTTCTCACGTTGTCAGCCACCTCTATCCAGGCATTCCTGGTTTGGGAGGGTGCCCCTCTCCTACCACCCTCTGGAAAGAGGTCATCCCTCCTCTTCCTCACTGCCTCAAGCAGGACCTCCGGGTCAGCGTCAGGTTCCAGCACTCTGCCCTTCCTCTCCCATCACTACTGTATCTATCCCTTCAGTGAAACAGCAGCCACAGTAATGGCTGCCATGGTGCGTTTAAATTGGGCCTGCACTTGCACAGTCCTACCTCCTTTCCTGCCCCCGCATCCACTAATTGGCCACTCACCCCACACTACAGCCAATTAGCAGCTCACTGTTACGACTGAGGCACTAGGAATGCACTTTCTTTTCCAGTTCCACTTCTCCACAGGTCACAACATATTTAAATGTTTACCCAGTTACCAATACAGTCAATCATATACTCTACTCTTTATCCCAGAATAAAACACACCAACCAGGGTTCTGTAATAAACAACAAAATTATCAGTTTATTGTAAAACAAGACTTAACCATTAACGAAGCAAAGCATTCGCACACAAATTGAAATATGACAATTCCCTTTTACATTAGCCCTTCACACACACACACACACACACACACACACACACACACACACACACACACACACACACACACACACACACACACACACACACACACACACACACACACACACACACACACACACACATCCACTGGTTAACTGAAAAATAAAGAGATTTTCTCCGCAGAGCCCTTTTACAAAAAAAACCAAAAAAGAATACTTTGGCCAAATATTTGTTAATTCTTGAAGAAAAAGGATGAGGTATGTTCTGCCCCAAGTGGCATACAGTCTGGTGTCCAAGTACACATAGATGGGTCAATGGGATCTTTTCTGGAGCAGTTCTTTTCAGGCAGTGTCAAGAATTAATCAGGCAGATTTTTCTAGCTTCTCAGGATAAATGCAGCATCAGGGATTTTAGCTCACATACACTGAATGCTCAAGGGTTTTCAGAGATGTGAAGAAAGAGATGAGCTGGGTGTTTCTCTCTTGACAGGCTAATCTTCAACTGCCTTCAAACACAGTCCACACCCCAAATGAACCAGAACAATATCTCAGAAGCAAAACCAACTCCTGACCTTCATAAATCGACATGTCACTTTTCTGTAAACATCTTCCCCAAGTCACCAAGGTTTCTGTCATTTATTGAGCTTAAGGCATGTGATTTCCAGTAAAGGTTATTTTCAAACAAGACCTCTCTGTGACCCTTGTAAAAAACACATCCATGGAATCTTTTCAGTTTTAAAACAAGTCCTCAAAAAAAAATAAAAATAGATGCACTTTCATAACACTACTCATTGTTGATTGCCCTATGATGCACTCCAACTCTGAGGCATTTTCTGGTATTTAGGGAGCACTATTAAAACTATAAATTGTGGTTGTAATCAGCTACCAGAAGCATGCAAGGTGCCTTGCCTTGAAATTCTTCTTCCCTTTTGGAAACCACTAACTTTATTTAAGGACACGTCCAAGATCACAACCACATTGTGATTGGTGATATGCAGACTTTCACTTTACAGTATGTTAATATGCTATATTACCTTAAGTTAAAAAAAAAAGCTTTGAGAAGGATTCAGAAGTTGCCCACTGTTATCATGTCAGGTGTGAATCTGGCATAAAGATTGCAATGTAGGACAGACATATATGCCTTGCTTATGCTTTTGCACAAAATGTTACTGGGTTCAGAGCTAAATTGAGGCATACATTCATGGTGGAAAGGAGGAGAAATGAATGGAATATTAGGTTAAGAGACATTAAGCAAATATGGAGTTGACTGCCAGTTACATATAATTATAGCATCATTTGCGATTCCTCAGATACTGAAGCAGTCCATGTAGAAATGCAGCAGGACCTGGACAATAATCTGGCTTGGGCTAATAAGTGGCAAGTAACATTCGTGCCACACAAGTGCCAGGCAATTACCATCTCCAACAAGAGAGAATCTTACCATCTCCCCTTGATATTCAATGGCATTTTGATCGCTGAATCCCCCACTATCAACATCCTAGGGGCTACCATTGACCAGAAACTGAACTGGAATAGCCATATAAATACCGTGGCTACAAGAGCAGGTCAGAGGCAAGGAATCCTGCGGAGAGTAACTCACCTCCTGACTCCCCAAAACCTGTCCACGTTCTACAAGGCACAAGTCAGGAGTGTGATGGAATACTCTCCACTTGCCTGGATGGGTGCAGCTCCAACAACACTCAAGAAGCTCGACACCATCCAGGACAAAGCAGCCTGTTTGATTGGCACCCCATATACAAACATTCACTCCCTCCAGCACCACACACAGTGGCAGCAGTGTGTACCATCTACAAGATGCACTGCAGCAATGCACCAAGGCTCCTTAGACAGCACCTTCCAAGCCCGTGACCTCTACCAACTAGGACAAGGGCAGCAAAAGCATGGGAACACCACTACCCGCAAGTTCCCCTCCAAGTCACACACCATCCTGACTAGGAACTATATCGCCGTTCCTTCACTGTTGTTGGGTCAGAATTCTGGAACTCCCTTCCTAACAGCACTGTGGGTGCACCTACCCCACATGGACTGCAGCAAGGGAAATTAGGGATGGGCAATAAATGCTGGCCTAGCCAGCAACGCCCACATCCCATGAATGAATAAAAAAAAGTGCCAAAATCATAATTGTCATGTTCGAAAGCAAAAGGTACCTATTGGTGCAAAAGCTAAACAAGACAATGTTGTTTTATGCTTTACCTTGCTTCAACAAATAACGCCTGCAAAACTGTAAGGTGCGTCAGCCTTGGTTACTCTCCTGTGCTTTTCCTATTATTAATTAAGAGCACCATTAGCAGCAGCTTAGGTGTAGCTTATCTCTTGACTTCAATAGCAGCATGTCAGAATCCATGAGGAAAGGCATCATCACCCTCATTTATAAGCGGAAGGGGGAGAGGGCAGAAATCAGAAATTGGCAGCCCATCTCACTGCTTAATGTTGACTACAAGATTCTGTCCAAAGTCATAGCCAGTCGAGTCAAGTCTGCTCTGGAGTTGGTGATCCACCCCGATCAGACCTGTACTGTACCCGGCAGGAAGATCTCTGATAGTCTCGCGCTACTCAGGGATACGATCGCCTATGTACGGGACAGGAGGGTGGACACCTGCCTCATCAGCCTGGACCAGGAGAAGGCTTTTGACAGGATATCGCAAACATACATGATGGACGTGCTTTCCAAAATGGGGTTTGGGGAGGGAATCTGCAATTGGATCAAACTGCTCTACACAAACATCAGTAGCGCAGTCTCAATCAATGGGTGGGAATCGGAAAGTTTCCCGATCCAATCTGGAGTCAGACAGGGCTGTCCTCTCTCCCCGGTCTTGTTTGTTTGCTGTCTTAAAACCCTTTGCTGAGTCTATTAGGAAGGATGCGAGCATAAGAGGGGCGACAATCCCAGGCAGCGGAGGCACTCAGGTTAAAACCTCCCTGTACATGGATGACGTCGCCGTCTTCTGTTCGGATCCGCTGTCTGTGCGCAGACTGATGAACATCTGCGACCGGTTCGAACTGGCCTCGAGAGCCAAAGTTAACCATGGCAAGAGCGAGGCCATGTTCTTTGGGAACTGGGCTGACCGATCCTTTGTCCCCTTCACCGTCAGGTCAGACTACCTGAAGGTGCTGGGGATATGGTTCGGAAGGGCCGGGGCGTGCACCAAAATCTGGGAGGAGCGAGTAGCCAGGGTACAACAAAAGTTGAGCATGTGGGGTCTGCGATCTCTCTCCATTGTGGGTAAGAACCTGGTCATCAGGTGCGAGGCGCTCATGTTGTTGCTGTACGTGGCGCAGGTCTGGCCCATACCCCACTCCTGCGCCGTGGCGGTCACCCGAGCCATTTTCCGCTTCATCTGGGGATCTAAAATGGACCGGGTCCGGAGGGACATGATGTTCAAACCTCAGGATAAGGGCGGGAAAAATGTACCCAACGTGGCCCTCATCCTGATGACCACCTTCGTGTGCGGCTGCATCAAGCTGCGTGTAGACCTCCAGTACGCAAACTCCAAGTGTCACTACGTGCTGAGGTTCTATCTGTCCCCGGTGTTGCGAAGGACGGGCCTGGTCACATTGCCGCGGAACGCTCCATACAGTTGGACCGTGCCGTACCACCTATCCTTCGTGGAGCAGTTTCTGCGGGAAAACACCTTTGACCACCGATCCATCAGGCAGTGGTCTGCACGGAATGTCCTCAAGGCCCTACGGGAAAAGGAGACGGGGGACCCTGTCGGATGGTTCCCCGAGCAGACCGTCAAAGTCATTTGGCAGAATGCCTCATCACCAGAACTTTCAAACAAGCACCAAGATGTAGCTTGGCTGGTGGTGAGAAGGGCCCTCCCCGTCAGATCCTTCCTGCACGCCCGAAGTCTCGCCCCCTCCGCGCAATGCCCCCGCGGTGGCTGTGGTGGGGAAGAGACGGTTGCCCACCTCCTCCTGGAATGTGTCTTCGCAAAGCAGGTGTGGAAAGAGATGCAGTGGTTTTTGTCGAGGTTCATCCCAAGCAGCTCTGTAACACAGGAGTCTGTGCTCTACGGGCTGTTCCCAGGGACGCACACCGAGACAAACATCAACTGCTGCTGGAGGACTATCAATTCGGTGAAAGACGCCCTTTGGTCTGCCTGAAACTTGCTGGTCTTCCAGCGCAAAGAGTTGTCCACGACCGAATGTTGCAGACTGGCACATTCCAAGGTCCAGGACTACGTGCTGAGGGACGCACTAAAGCTTGGGGCAGCCTCAGCAAAGGCTCAATGGGGAAAGACCACAGTGTAAGGTCCCCCCACCAAGCTGAACTGAGGGGCTGGATCCATGGGAAACCCCTCGAACTGTATCGGGAAAATTTCTGTCTCCTGTATAATGTAAAAATGTATCTAGCAGGACAAATGTGAAATGGAAGGGTTGTGAGGCAACTCATAATTGTATAGAAGGAAACTGATCACCTTTGCACTGTTTGTATTTTTTGACTTGATGCTGTTTTAAACTGTTTGGGAATGTATTTTTTACAGATTTTTATGAATAAAGTATATTTTGGAAAAAAAAAATCTCTTGACTTCAATAGAAGTGACTAATAATTTAAGAAAGCAATGAGTAACTGGAAATTCTAACAAAATTCCAATATCTTCAGGGCAAGTATTACCAAAGCTGGTTCCGGAAATCTCTCCAAAAACAGCCAAAATCTCCTGAGGAACATTATACACACACACAACCCACCTTAAAAGGAATTTTCAAAAAGTGGCATTAACTATCTTTAGTAATATCTTCTTCATCCTTTGCGGTTTATTTTCCACATTCATTAGATCAGGTTCATTGTTTCGTGGGAGGACGAGAATCACAAAGACAATAGAACTCAAATTCAACATCAGCAGGACACAAATTGAAGAGCAGAAAATTGGCCACTCGGTTTACATCCTGCCTGTTTTTCCTTTACAAAGGGATCGAATGTTTTAGGATCCCGTTGCCAAGTTCGGCAGAAACAAGATGGATTTTATGTCATGCGTGAGTGGTTCAATTTTTCTGGTTCTACCATGACCTAGCTGCTTACTAATAACAGAGATATGTGCCTGAAATAATTGGACATTAAGATATTACTGGCTGATGAAATGACCATGTTTTGTGTGGAAAGGATTTTCACTTTTAATGGCAGTTTATGGCCTATGTACTGATAACATCCATTGGATTCAGAATTCCAGTCTATTTAGGAACACATTGCTTAATAATAGAAAAGCAAAATACTTCAGATGCTGTAAATCTGAAATACAAACAGAAAACACTGGAAATACTCAGCAGGTCTGGCAACATCTGTGGGGAGAGTAACAGAGTTAATGTTTCAGACCACAGAATCATAGAATTTGGTGAGCTTTCGTCACAATTAGGAAAAGTTAGAAATGTAATAGGTTTTAAACAGAGGCAGTGAAAGGGGAAAGGGGGTGGAAAAACAAAAGGGGAGGTCTGTGATGGAGTGGAAGGCATCCTTTTTGCCTTTCCTGATGCTTTTTAATGGTAAGGCCATTATTTAAATACTTTAACACCCAGCGCATATAAAATTATCACGTGTTTCATCAGTAAGCACGACTTGAGTTGTACATCAGGAACAGAAGTGTAGTTCAAAGATTCCTTACATTCAGGGCATCATTAAGGGTTTTTAAAATGATTTTACAGAACTTAAACAGTGATCCTGGCCCCACATTTCCAGCTTTGTCATTGTGAAAACCCTTGTGGTTTCTTGTGGAGAAGACAAAGATCAGCAGGAATAAACTAGGTCTCAGGCCTATATCTTAATGGTAATATATTTGCATTTGCTTATCAAAGATAATTTAGTGGTTCAGATGGTAAGTAGCTCAGTATACATTCATATAAGTTAGTAATGCTTAAAATACATGAGCAGTTTTGAATAAGTTTACAATACTTGGCTGAAAAGTACATCTTATTGTAGGAAGCTGAATTTTCTCACTTCATTTTTTTTCCTTTGTATCCTGTTAAATTAAATTCAGAATTAATTTAAATTCGGACACCATGTAAAATGTGTTCATGAGTTCAGTTGGTAACAAACTATAAAATACATCAAAGCTTTCAAACCTGTGCTTTTTATTGATCAACCATTTCAACTCAACCACAGGCAACTGTCAAACATGCAAACACTGACAGGTCAGAGGAAATATTCAGGAAACTTCTAGCACTTGCCTATAGATAAAAAGTTACACCAACATCGATACTACTTCAACAATGGTTTGTGGCAGAGAATTCTACATTCTAACTATTCTCTGCAAAGACGCTGAGCCTAATATTTCTTGAGGGTTCCCTTGGTCTCCTGCTTTAACAACTGTGGAAGACATGTGGAACCCCTAGAAAATGGTGGAGAGATGGAGACCTAGCTGTGCCAGGTAATCACCTTTTTTGTGATTTTCTGATTTACCTTGCAAAAGGCAAAACCTCTGTTCTTACAAGCAAATCACATCAAGGAAGCAGAACTGGGGCAAGGACTCCCTATGGTGGCTCTGTCAGGATCTGGTATATCTGCACTGGTACATCCAGTGAGGCATACATATCTTCAAATGGGTGGATGTAGATCTTACCGATTGGGCCGAGGCTGGGGAAATATAACCATCGAGATTTCATCCCAAGGTTTTTTGGTCCCATTTTTTCCTAATCTCCCTTTTAATTCTTTTTGTGATTGTCTTTCTGCACTCCAGTTACTCGCACAGATCAATTGGGGGATAAAACCTAGTGTTCTTTTCTCTATCATTAATCCCTCAAAACTTTAGAGACCCTTCAGGCCACCCCTTAAACTTAGCTCCAATGAAAAAGTCGTAACTTCTCAAGTCTTTTTTTATAACTGTAATGCCTTGTCCTTGGTAGCATCTGATCAAATCTATACTGCTTTTGTATCCTTCCCATAACGGAGCACAAAAAAGGTATGCAATACTTCAACTGCAACCTAACTAAGTTCATTATTATTTCATTACTTTTGGATTCAGTGCCTCTAGATACAAAGCCAAGAATTAGATTAGAGATACAGCACTGAAACAGGCCCTTCGGCCCACCGAGTCTGTGCCGAACATCAACCACCCATTTATACTAATCCTACACTAATCCCATATTCCGACCAAACATCCCCACCTGTCCCTATATTTCCCTACCACCTACCTATACGAGTGACAATTTATAATGGCCAATTTACCTATCAACCTGCAAGTCTTTTGGCTTGTGGGAGGAAACCGGAGCACGCGGAGAAAACCCACGCAGACACAGGGAGAACTTGCAAACTCCACACAGGCAGTACCCGGAATCGAACCCGGGTCCCTGGAGCTGTGAGGCTGCGGTGCTAACCACTGCGCCACTGTGCAGTCTGTATTATATACTTGCTGTATCACTTTAATTACTTGTGTATCTGCACAGCAAGCTCCTCTACCTATTTAAAATCTTACCAATTAAGGTGTGTTTCTTTTCTGTATTCTCACTTCCAAAATCTATCATTCCACATTGTTAGCACTTAACTGTAGTTGGCACTTGCTGCCTGTTTATGTCTTTCGGCGATTTTTCACAATTCTTGTCACATTTTACGTTATACCCCAATTTGGTGTCATCGGCAAATTCCACCATCCAACCATCTCTTTATCCATTGGTCATATTTCATTCATTTTATGTAAGATTCTCTTGATATATTATCAAATATTGAGGATGAAGTGTATATGTTGCGCAAAGATCCATTTTCAAACATAACCGAATCCTAAATAGTTAGAAGTAAAAGGAGGTCCTGCTTCTAAAGACATTACATGTTACTTACTTAAAACATTTCTGGCTAATGGCCTGCAAGGGGGGCACGTGTGGTTGTGTTTTACAGTAAAATAGCACTAAGCTTTGCATTGGAATCAGACTGGTTTTCTTCATTAGTACATTGTGGTTTTACTAAACATACTGATCAGTGCTGTGGCTGCAAATGTTGGGATACCAAATACACAAATCAACTTAGAAGAAAGAAATCCTTACAAAAATGTGGGGCCTCAAGGGTTGAAGGTACAGCAAGCAATGGTGGGAAGAAAGAATGCACAAGAGGTCAGATGTTAGGTGGGGGTGGGGCTGGAGGTGGAGGTGGGGAGTCTGGTGGTGTTGTAGACTATTTGCTTCCCTCCACTCACTCAAAATAAAGTCTATTTTCAAGTCCTAATGTCTCTTTAATCCTCTTCATTCCTCCATAATTCAAGACTGTTCTGCATTAATTCTATCCCATTCTAACATTGTCTTCTTCCACTCCTTTTCTAATTAGGGACTATTCTGTCCTACCCTGTGCTATACCTGTATCTTTCCACTCCCCCACTTGATTAGGAAGTTAACTTCTTTCTTAAAAGATCTGTATTCTGATTTTACTTGCAGAGAGTTACTTTCAGCTCTCGGTGAAAATTTTAACTTTAAATTATATTTAGCTCACACTGTCCAAAGCCTTTAATTGTAACCATTGATTGAGCATAGAAACAGTATAAGTTGACTGTCATATAAGATGATTTCACGTGCTGGCAAGAGTAGTTGGCTAATAAATCGTACTTTGTGACAGGGTAGTGATAAACCAGTTCTGCAGAATCTACTTTCCAGGACTTGACATGTGAGCTTACTCATACAATGGGAGTATTTTATTAGAACCTGTGTAAACACAAATAAAACAATGGTTATCAACATAAATCAGTGGTAAAGTTAACATTGTGAGTAGTTATCAAATCTCAAGTAGTTCCTTGGTGGAAATTAACTATTAGGTTACTTGCTTAAGTGTCTGAAACAGAAGATTGAATCTTGGAAATATAGGATACATATAAATAGGAAACAAATAAAGAATGCTTACTCTAGCACAAGTTATGGCTGGTTTATGCAATAAAGTTATTAAATCATTTATCAATCTCAAAAGTTGTTCTCCCAAGTAAAATAATGAAAACAAGAGCTACCTTTTCTTGCAGTTGATGTATCAGGTTTCAGAAATTCCATAATTTTTCCTTTCAGTGTTTTCCTTCATCGGGACACAATGCTTCACCAACAGGCAGGCTATTCCAACCATGTAGAGGAGACCACATACATAAAACGAGAAGTCATACTCGTTTGTCAAATCAAAGATCCAGCCTAATCAAAGAGAGGACCCATTAAGTATCCAGAAATATATATCCTTATACTTTAGGTGATTCAGTTACTCTTATTTTCATTTACTGCTTTCAGACCTTGCAATAAGCTGCAGTTTGTAATGACCTCTTCAAAACATTTCTACTAGCCACAGAATTTTCCCTCAGTAAAAGCTAAATTATTTTTTGTTAGACCTTAAACAATGTCAGTTTTTTTGTAAACATGATTGTGCATCAGAACATGCAACAAAGGCATTGCCCCTACCAGCAGAATAGAATAAATCAACCCCACATAAAATTGGCCTTGAATTTCAAATACAAGAAGTACAATTTCAAGTTTGTGGACAACTCCAAATTGGGTATAATTAATACAGAGGAAGACTGCGACAAAATACAGGAATACATTAATAAACTTGCAGAATGGGTGTGCCATTAGCAAGTGAACTTCAGTATAGATAAATGTGATCGGAAGAATAAGGAGCCAACATACCCCTTGGAACATAGGCATCTAAATGGGGTAGAGGAGTAAAGGTATCTTGGAGTACAGATGCATAAGTCACTAAGGATAACAAAGCAAATTCATAAGGCCATTAGAAAAAAAATGTGAAGCACTCGTGTTTATTTCAAGAGGTTTTGAATTGAAAAGCTGTGAGATTATGCTAAACTTGTATTGAATCTTGGTTAGACTACACTTGGAGAACTGTGAACTGTTCTGATCTCCAGATTATAAAAATGATATAGAGGCACTGGAGAAGGTGCACAAAAGATTTCTGAGAATAGGAATGTAAGAACATAAGAAATAGGGGCAGGAGTAGACCATATGGCCCCTCGATTCTGCTCTGCCATTCAATATGATCATGGCTGATCTTTTGCTTCAACTCCACTTTCTTGCCCGCTCCCCTTTTGTCTTGATTCCCTGAGAGACCAAAAATCAGTCTATCTCAGCCTTAAGTATACTCAATGATGGAGGATCCACAATCCTCTGGGGTAGAGAATTCCAAAGATTCATATCCCTTTGAGTGAAGAAATTTCTTCTCATCAGTCCTAAATGATTGACCCCTCATCCTGAGGCTGTGCTCCCATGTTCTAGATTCCCCGACCTTGGGAAACAACCCCTCAGTGTCTATCTTGTCAAGCCCCTTTCACCCTTCTAAACTCCAGGGAGCATAGGCCCAATTTCCTAAGCCTCTCATCATAGGACAACTCTCTCATCACAGCAACCGATCTAGTGAACCTTTGCTGTAATGTCTCCAATATCCTTCCTTAAATATGGAGATCAAAACTGCGCACAGTATTCCAGGTGTGGTCTCATCAAAGCCCAGTACAATTGTAGCGAGATTTCCTTATTCTTGTACTCCAATCCCCTTACATTAAAGGGCAACATGTCATTTGCCTTCCTAATTGCTTGCTGTACCTGCATGCTAACTTTCTGTGTTCCTTGTACGAGTACACCCGAGTCTCTCTGAATATCAACATTTAGAAGTTTAATACCAGACTGAGAGGTTATACCTATCAGGCTGGGGCTCTTTTCTCTAGAAAAGAGAAGACCTAATAGAGGTATTTAAAATTATAAAGGGATTTGATAGCGTAGATGTAGAGGAGGTAATGGGTGAGATTTTAACAACTCAAAATCCATTCACTTACACAGAATTAAAATGGGCCCAATGTTTCCACTTACAGGAGAGGCCAGAACTAGGTGCCATGAATAAAAGATAATAACTAATAAATCCAATAGGAAGTTCAGGGGAAACCTCTTTATCCCACAGAGTGGTTATAATTTGGAACACACTACCACGAGGAATAGTTGAGTTAACTAACATTGATGCATTTAAGGGGAAGCTGGATAATAACATGAAAGAGAAAGGAACAGAAGGATATGTTGATAGATGTAAATGAAGAAGGATGGGAAGAGGCTGCTGTGAAGCATAAACACTGGTATGGACCTCATGGGCCAAATGGCCTATTTCTTTTTTTATTAATTCTGGGGATGTGGGAATCGCTGGCTAGGTCAGCATTGCCCTTGAGAAGGTGGTGGTGAGCTGCCTTCTTGAACCACTGCAGTCCTTGGGGTGTTGGTACACCAACAGTGCTGTTAGGAAGGGAGTTCCAGGATTTTGACCCAGTGACAGTGAAGGAATGGCAGTATAGTTCCAAGTCAGGATGATGTGTGGCTTGGAGGGGAACTTGCAGGTGGCGGTGTTCCCATGCATCTGTTTCCTATGTCCTTCTAGATACTAGAGGTTGTGGGTTTGGAAGGTGCTATCAATGGAGCCTTGGTGAGTTGTTGCAGTGCATCTTGTATATGGTACACACCGCTGCTACTGTGCGTCAGTGGTGGAGGGAGTGAATGTTGAAGATGGTGGATGAGGTGCCAATCAAGCGGGCTGCTTTGTCCTGGATAGTGTCGAGCTTCTTGAGTGTTGTTGGAGCTGCACGCATCCAGGTGAGTGGAGGGTATTCCATCACACTCCTGACTTGTGTCTTGTAGATGGTGGACAGGCACTGGGGAGTCAGGAGGTGAGTTACTCACCGCAGAATTCCCAGCTTCTGACCTGCTCTTGTAGTCACAGTATTTATGTGCCTGGTCCAGTTCAGTTTCTGGTCAGGATTTTTATGGTGGGGGATTCATTGATAGGTATGCCATTGAACATTTCAGGGTGATGGTTAGATTCTCTCTTGTCTGAGATGGTCATTACCTGGCACTTGTGTGGCACAAATGTTACTTGCCACTTATCAGCCCTGTGCTGTGAATATTATGGGTGTGAAATTGGGATCATTTTTGCCCATTTATTGGATGCTACGAATGCCCTTAGGGCTCCAAAATGGTGTCTGTGGCATACAAGTGCACTTTTGGGGCAAGTCACACCAGATGTTTTATTGGTGATCAAGTTGGCATGTGCAGTGAATGGCTACTGGAAGTATGCAGAGCAGACAGATCATGACATAATCAGCAGTGCCATTGCCAGTGGATTGCAGGTTCCCTTTGGTGCATCACTTTGTGGGTGCCGCATGTCAGCTCTGCCCCATAACTGAATTGAAAGGGGTTCCACTCTGCCAATATCCAGTTGGCGTGTGACCATAGGCACAGTACCATGCAGGTCAATGCCCGGTATCCTGGTAGCAGTCATGATGCCTTCATTCTGTAGCAGTCCGCTGTGCCATCTACATTTGAGCCTCTAAGGCAAACCAGGAGGTGGTGACTGGTGACAAGGGCTATCCACTGATGACATTGCGATGTCTCCAGTGCACAATCCCATGCATACAAGGAAAGCTATGCTGCCAGATGAAATGCGATAGAGCAGACCATTGCCATGTTGAAACAAAGCTTCCACTGCCTGGACCACTCTGGTGGAGCCCTGCAGTACTCAGCAGAGTACATGTCAAGATATGTGGTGGCCATTGCTGAGGCTGTGGCCAGCGTTGGGGCTGAAACCATCGAAGATTACAGTATCCTCATACCTAATCATCCATCTCACATCCCACCTCCTCCTCTTCTGATTTACTAACTGCAGATGGTGTAAGCATGCATCTCTTACTTTCCCCCACCTACACCTCCTCCTTCCGCATCATAACATTACCCTTGTGCCTTTCTCCTTTCAGTGCTTCTCTTCCACATGGCTTTGTCATTCTTAATGCTACCCCAACGTCTGCAGCATGGCTGGTGGAAGACTGCTGACTTTCAGTGGATGAATACTTCAGATGGCCTTGAAGGCTTCCCTCGAGTAGCTCCGGGCCTAGAAGGCCTGGCTTCAAACTACACCATCTCGTCATGGGCGGCAGCAGTCTGGGTTTGGTCGCAGGGTTGGGACAACAAATGCAGACCTCCAGACAGAGCACAGCAGGTTCATGCTCCACGAAGCCTCAACAATCCTAATAATCTGTTCAAGGACAAATTGTTGCATTGCTGCGACGTCCTGCAAGCCCTTTTTGCACTCTGTAATCGACAGCCATGATGTCAGCAAGCTGTTCTTGTATAACGCCAGACTGACCTTGCATGACTTCAGTCTATGTTTCCACTGCAACACTCAGACTTCTGGTGGAAGCTGCTTTGCTGCAATGGAAACTGAGACATTGGCCATCAGACGCTGCATCATGGTTGGGTCCACAAGTGTGCGGATGGAGTTGGCCAGCACTTACATGCTGGAAAGGATGGGCTCTAAGCTCTGAGCAAAGCCCTGTGCCAAGTTGGTGCTGGACTCTTCCATGCTCCTTGACATTGATTGCAGGCTTTATGTCAGGCTTCTCAATGTATCAAGCATTTTGTTGTACATATCAATCAGCATTCAGCTGTATAATAAAAGCAAAACATGCAGATGCTGGAAGTCTGAAATACAAACAGAAAGTGCTGGAAATTCACAGCAGGTCTGGCAACATCTGTGGAGAGAGAAACAGAGTTAATGTTTCAGGTTTCTGACCTTTCATCAGAACCCAATGCACCAAGCATTTTATTGTACATACCCATCAGCATTCATCTGTAGACTGCCATATTGAAGTGCTCATCTGGTTCTCTGCAGTAGATCTCGTGTGTGACCTCACCCTCTGCTGGGCTGACACCTGCGCTATCCTTGCTCCCTGCCCTGGCTGCAAGCCACTCATATCTGGTGTCTTACCAGATGCAGATACCACCTCTATGCTATCCTCTTAATTATGCACATTGTCAGTATTTGAGCTGGAGGTTGCAAGTGTGAAATTGAGCAACAATGCATCTTCATCATCACTGCAGGCTCGTTTTAACTGGTGCTCGCCACTCATGATATAAGCCCCCTGCTGAAAGGTCCAGCCAATCAACAGTGCAGTTAGTCTTGGCTGGACACTGAAATAATTTAAAATAGCAGGGAGCACAAAGTTGGCATGACGCCTGAATTATAGGCATGGGTTAATCATGCATCACGATCCCTGTGCCCGTTTTGGGTTTTTTTTGACCATTTCTCCAAAGAAAATATTGAGAGAAAAAGTGTTGCTTTTCAATGTTGCATTTCAAAGCATAATGTATTCAAACGTGTAGAGTCACCATCTCCTGCCAGCTTGACACAAAGCTCATACTTAGAAGAAGCAACAGATAGGGAGGTAGGAAGCAAGTTATTATGACCTGGAAAGCACTGCCTGATGAAAGCAGATTCAAAAGTGAATTGGATAAACACTTGAAGGAGAAAAAATTGCAGGGCTATGGGGAAAGAGCAGGGGAGTGGGGCTAATTGGATAGCGCTTTCAAAGCGCCGACAATGGCATAATGGGCCAAATGGCCTCCTGTGCTCTATGATGCTATGATTCTAAGTGTCCCTTGTCAGTAAGGGGAATCAGCGTGTAAATATAGAGAACTATGTCCATTCTAAATGGAAAAACATTTTTTGCTTACTGTAAATTTACTCTGATCTTGTACTTTGTTGTTTATGGACACTAAAGTAATTTTTCAAATGGAGCATTCCACTGGCCATGACCACTAATGTGGACATTAATGTTCAGGTGATGAATTTTGGCACACTTCTTCTGTTAGAGCATTGAGGGCTTCTCAGTAGTCCTGTGCTAAGGGTGTTAGTAGTCTTAGGGAAGATTACTTTCATAGCAACAGGCACAGAAGAAGGTAACAGTACAATATTCTGCTGCAGTTGTGTTAAACACCTCTTGCACAATCTGATTTGGATGGCCCTTGCAGCAGTCAAGGATGATCATTCTGAATGTTCATTGTCCCCAACTGCTGAGGCCTGTAGCTCCCCTTTCCTCAGTGAGAGATTCCTTGGCATCGAAGCTGAATTGATGGCCTTCCTGAAGTGAAAGATTGTGTAGAGTGCAGCATGCAATGGTGATTCTTGCGATCCTTTGGAGTATGCAGATGGCTCTTCATCATACCTGCTCAAATTGAGTGTTCTATGGTCCTCTCTGCCACAGGTCTTGTTGCTGCATAGACCTGGGTGTACGCATCCTTTACTTGTATTGTTGGTTGCTTCAGTGGAATCATGAGCAATAGCTGTAGGGGGCATGCTTTATTTCCAAAGGGCCAACTTTAGAGATTGTTGTCTCCATACAAGTGGTCAATGAGTGTAGAGTAAGTGATTCAGAATGAAATCATTGCAGGATTTTCTGATTGGCATCACAATCACAACATTGAGTAAATGGAACCCCTTCATGCTCCTAAATGTCAGTAGATCTTTTGGTTCCTTTTGGCGGATTCCACACATGCTGCAAAGTTGTTCCAAGAATGTGGGATGCTGGGAGGGTTGGGAGAGTTAGAAAATGTTGTAGTGCTGTGAGATTGCAGGACTGTTAGGGGGTGGCGCAGGTTGGGGGAGCACAGTGAAGTGCAAATTTCAAGCAACACTAGAAAAAAATGGGTTGAATAAACAGTTGTGAATCCAAAAATCAGCAACAAAAGTTTGAGGACTCTTCACTCTGAAGCTCTTCACTATCACTTGTATCGGGTGGTTTGAGGATCCATGTGGTTTACATGAGTCTAATTTACTCAAAGTACAGTAGTTCTGTTGAAACAGGAAATTCTCATGCACGGTGCCGCAAGGCAATTGACACTCCTGTGCAAATGAACCCCACAGGATTTGAGTATGCAAATTCTCAGTGCTGCCAAAAAGATGTAAGAAATTTTTGTTTAACGCAATAATGGCACATAAATGGCATGAAATACTGAAATGAAAATTCCCCGATCTTTTCAGCACTGTAATGTGTAACTGGTATAACTGCCAATGATCATGAAGAATTTCACCCACTGTGTTACATAAATGGATACAATACTGCACGTGTGAAGGACAAAGTTTCAAGCACATTCTTCCAGCCAAGAATTTTTCCCATCCTAAAATCACAGGCAAAATCACATTGGGCAAAAAATCACATTGGGCAAAAAATCACAGACACCCCACACACAATTTCTCCACATGGCAATGGACAAGGTTCCCCTCCAGCAGTTTGTACATGGAAAACTGGCATCTGATCTCAGTAATGCTCACTTCTTTGAACTTATACACTATGGAACTATGTATAGATCGACCATTTTATTAGTTTTTTTACAATGTTTGCCAAGATATCTTAAAACAATTGCACATTAACCTTCTGCACACACTTTATGTATTAATTACATAGGAAAATTTTTCAAAGTACTTCACAGGAGAGGTAAAATTTTATACCAAGCCAAAGAAGGAGATATTAGAAGGAGATTGGTCAATGAGGTTGATTTTAAAGGGGGTCTTCAAGGAAGAAAGACAGTTGTAGAGATGGAAATGTTTAGGGAGGGAAATCTGGAGCTTAAAACCTAGGCAGCTGAGGGAGTGGAGGGTCTTGGTGCAGGATAGGATAGAGCTGGTGAGGTAGAGCTGCATGTCTTCATCGTACATGTAAAATCTAACATCATGTCATCAGAGGATGTCTCTGAGGGGCAAAGTGTAGATGAGAAATATAAGGGGGCCAAGTACAGATCCTATGGGGACTCCAGAGCTAACAATGTGGGAGGGAGAAGAGAAAACCTTGCATAGATATTCTTAAAAGTGGAGCCAGGCGAGGGCTATCAGTGCAGTTGGACAAAGGAGGAGAGGTATTGTAGGTGGATGGTCGACCATGTGAAAGGCTGCAGAGAGGTTAAGAAACCTAAGTATGGATAATCCACCACAGTTATAGTCACAAAGAATATCATTGCAGCAGTCCACTTTACCCCTTCACCCTTGTACACAGCAGCTTTGCTGCTGGCGAGACCAATATTTCAATATTGGTAACCCTGATTTTGGGGCTAATTTTTTTTATACATTCATGAGATATTGCCCATCCCTAATAGCCCTTGAGAAGGTGGTGGTGAGCTGCCTTCTTGAACCGCTGCAGTCCATGTGCAGGAGGTACACCCACAGTGCTATTAGGAAGGGAGTTCCAGGATTTTGATCCAGCAACGGTGAAGGAACAGTGATATAGTTCCTAGTCAGGATGGTGTGTGACTTGGACAGGAACCTGCAGATGGTGGTTTTCCCATGCGTCTGCTGCCCTTGTCCTTCTAGCTGGTAGAGGTCGCGGGTTTGGAAGGTGCTACCTAAGGAGCCTTGGTACGTTGCTGCAGTGCATCTTGCAGATGGTACACACTGCTGCCACTGTGTGTCGGTGGTGGAGGGAGTGAATGTTTGTGGATGGGGTGCCAATCAAGAGGGCTGCTTTGTCCTGGATGGTTTCGAGCTTCTTGAGTGTTGTTGGAGCTGCACCTATCCAGGCAATTGGAGAGTATTCCATCACACTCCTGACTTGTAGATGGTGGTCAGGCTTTGGGGAGTCAGGAGGTGAGTTACTCGCTGCAGGATTCCTAGCCTCTGACCTGCTCTTGTAGTCATGGTATTTATATGGCTACTCCAGTTCAGTTTCTGTTCAATGGTAACCCCTAGGATGTAGATAGTGGGGGATTCAGCGATCTTAATGTCATTGAATATCATGGGGAAATGCTTAGATTCTCTCTTGTTGGAGATGGTCATTGCCTGGCACTTGTGTGGCACGAATGTTACTTGCCACTTATCAGCTGAAGCCTGGATATTGTCCAGGTCTTGCTGCATTTCTACACGGACTGCTTCAGTATCTGAGGAGTCGCGAATGGTGCTGAACATTGTGCAATCATTAGCGAATATCCCCACTTCTGACCTTATGATTGGAGGAAGGTCATTGATGAAGCAGCTGAAGATGGCTGGGCCGAGGACACTACCCTGAGGAACTCCTGCAGTGATGTCCTGGAGCTCAGATGATTGACCTCCAACAACCACAACCATCTTCCTTTGCGCTAGGTATGATGCTAACCAGCAGAGAGTTTTCTCCGATTCCCATTGACTTCAGTTTTGCTAGGGCTCCTTGATGCCATACTCAGTCAAATGCTGCCTTGATGTCAAGGGCAGTCACTCTCACCTCACGTCTTGAATTCAGCTCTTTTGTCCATGTTTGAACCAAGACTGTAATGGGTCAGGAGCTGAGTGGCCGTGGTGGAACCCAAACTGAGCAGGTTATTGCTAAGCAAGTGCCGCTGGATGGCACTGTTCATGCCACCTTCCATCACTTTACTGATGATTGAGAGTAGACTGATGGGGTGGTAATTGGCCGGGTTGGATTTGTCCTGCCTTTTGTGTACAGGACATATCTGGGCAATTTTCCACATTGCCAGGTAGATCCCAGTGCTGTAGCTGTACTGGAACAGCTTGACTAGGGACGTGGCAAGTTCTGGAGCACAGGTCTTCAGTACTATTGCAGGAATATTGTCAGGGCCCATAGCCTTTGCTGCATCCAGTGCCTTCAGTCGTTTCTTGATATCACGTGGAGTGAATCAAATTGGCTGAAGTCTGGCATTTGTGATGCTGGGGACTTCAGGAGGGGGCCGAGATGGATCATCAACTCGGCACTTCTGGCTGAAGATTGTTGCAAATGCTTCAGCCTTATCTTTTGCACTGATGTGCTGGGCTCCCCCATCATTGAGGATGGGGATATTTGTGGAGCCACCTCCTCCAGTTAGTTGTTTAATTATCCACCACCATTCACGTAATGTGGTTTGGAGGCAGCAACCAAATGCCCCTTATCCCCTGCAGACATGAAAACATTAGGTTTGTGCCAAAGCACATGGCCAAGAATTTCCACTTTGAGCACAATCAGCAAACGAGCGCAAATTGTACTCAATTGAGCTAGTTTTAAGAAGTTTCTTTGCTCAAGTTTCTGCTAAAACTCATCGCGCGTTACAAACAATTTGTTGATATATTTAACCTAGTGCAAGTTAATCAGTACAGTTGAAAATGGGTTTATCACAAAAAGTAAGCATTTTTAATCAGAATGCCTAATCCCTGTCTACCCACCTGTGAGTAACCCAATTTTAAATAACTGAAAATGACTTTTAAAAACTCTACAAAGCCATTTGCTAGTTATATTGGTAGTCAATTTCTTCGCACATTTAAAAAAAAATTAAAAGCTTTTAAAACATGCCGATTTTAAAACAGCGTCCTGGCACGTAAAAAAATTACTCAATTTTAAGAGCCTCCTTGAAGGTCTGCAAGTGGGCACAATTAGCGGAAACTTGCAATGGTGATTAATTTGAATTGAGGGGCGTAGCCAGTTTTGTGGGTAGGGCCAACTTCTAGCGCAATGTTTTTTTAAACTGCTACAAAAATAGTGGAAACTCGATTTGTGCTGTATATAATTTGCATTGTCATTCCTTCATCTTTTGTGCTGACTTGGCTCATCTCAAGCGAATTGTGGTGGAAAAAATCCATGCAACCTAGCAGAAGCTCTTGCCTCATATTTTGAGTACAGCTGCCTGCAGCTACTGTTTTACAACTAGAAGGATGGGATGCAGGAATAACCTGTCAATTTACCTATTGTGAAAATAGTACAATCCACTGCATTGGACTTCGATCGGATTATTGAAGACTGGCACCTAATTTCTGAATTGCCTTGTTTACTATCATCATCTATCCTCATTTCTCCTTCAGTTCAAAATGAACTACCAAGCATGACTACATAACGGCACCAGAACAAGGACACTGTCAATAACCAAGTTAATACCAGTCTTAAATCCATAAAATAATTGCTAGTAACAAGTTGATGTTTTATTTTATTCATTCATGGGATATGGGAAGGACCAGCAAGGTGAGCAATTATTGCCCATCCCTAATTGCCCTTGAGAAGGTGGTGGTGAGGCTGCTCACGGTGCTATTGGGTCCAGAGCTCCAGGATTTTCACTCAGTGATGGTGAAGGAATGGTAACATATTTCCAAGATACCAAAGGTGTGTGACGTGGAGGTGGTGGTTTTCCCTTGCACCTTCTACCCTTGTCCTTCTAGGTGGTAGATGTCATAGGTTTAGGAAGTGCTATCGAAGAAGCCTTGGTGAGTTCCTGCTGTGCATCTTGTAGGTGGTACACACTGCAGACATAGTGTACTGGTGGTGGTGATGGAGGGAGTGAATGTTTAGGTGGTGGAAGGTGCACTAATCAAGCAGGCTGCTTTTTCCTGGATGATGTCGAGCTTCTTGAGTGTTGTTGGAGCTGCACTCATCCAGGCAAGTGGAGAGTATTCCATCACACTCTTGACTTGTGACTTGTAGATGGTAGAAAAAATTTGGGGAGACAGGAGGTGAGTTACACATTGTAGGATTCTTAGCCTCTGACCTGCTCTTGTAGCCACAGTATTTATATAGCTACTCCAGTTCAGTTTCTGGTCAATGGTGATAATGGTGACTGCACACCTCCCCACCCCCCACCTCCACGCCACCGCCCACCCCCCACCCCCCACACCCCACCAACACCAATGTTTTGAGGCTAGAAATTCAGCAATGGTAATGCTGTTGAATGTCAAGGGGAGGTTGTTAGACTTTCTCTTGTTTGAGATGGTCCTTGCCTGGCACTTGTGTGGCTCAGATCTTGCTTACCACTTCTCAGCCCAAGCCTGAATGTTGTCTAAGCTTGCTGCAGCAAGCACAACAGCTTCACTATGTGAGCAATTGCAAATGGAACTGAACATGGGCCGCAGCCTCACAGCTCCAGCGACCCGGGTTCAAATCTGGGTACTGCCTGTGTGGAGTTTGCAAGTTCTCCCTGTGTCTGCGTGGGTTTCCTCCGGGTGCTCCAGTTTCCTCCCACATGCCAAAGACTTGCAGGTTGATAGGTAAATTGGCCATTATAAATTGCCCCTAGTATAGGTAGGTGATAGGGAAATATAGGGACAGGTGGGGATGTGGTAGGAATATGGAATTAGTGTAGGATTAGTATAAATGGGTGGTTGATGGTCGGCACAGACTCGGTGGGCCGAAGGGCCTGTTTCAGTGCTGTATCACTAAACTAAACTAAACTGCAATCATCAGTGTACAACTCCACATCTGACCTTATGATGCAGGGAAGGTCATTGATGAAGCAGCTGAAGATGGTTGAGTCTAGGACACTACCCTGAGGAACTCCTGCAATGATGTTCTGGGGCTGAGATGATGGGCCTCCAACAACCACAACCATATTCCTTTGCACTCGGTATGACTCTAGCCAGTGAAGAATGTTTCCTCTGATTCCTATTGACTTCAATTTTACTGGGGTTTCTTGATGCCATACTCAGTCAAATGCTACCTTAATGTGAGGGGTAGTCACTCTGATCTCACCTCTGGAATTGAGCTCTTTTGTCTATGTTTGGACCAAGGCTGTAATGAGGCCTGGAGCTGAGTGTATAAAACACTAGTTAGGCCACAACTGGAGTACTGTGTACAGTTCTGGGCACCACGCTATAGGAAGGATGTGATTGCACTGGAGTGGGTGCAGAGGATATTCAGCAGGATGTTGCCTGGGCTGGAGCTATGAAGAGAGACTGAAAAGCGTTGTTTTCCTTAGAGCAGAGAAGGCTGAGGGGGGACATGATTGAGGTATACAAAATTATGAGGTGTATTGATAGGCTAGATAGGAAGAAACTTTTTCCCTTAGATGAGGAGTCAACAACCAGGGGGCATAGATTTAAGGTAAGGGGCAGGAGGTTTAGAGGGGATTTGAGGAAGAATTTTTTCACCCAGAGGGTGGTTGGAATCCGGAACACACTGTCTGAAGGGGTGGTAGAGGCAGGAACCCTCAAAACTTTTAACAAGTATTTAGATGAGCACTTGAAATTCCATAGCATACAAGGCTATGGGCCAAGTGTTGGAAAATGGGATTAGAATAGTTAGGTGCTTGATGGCCGGCACAGACACAATGGGCCGAAGGGCCTGTTTCTGTGCTGTATGACTTTATGACTCTATGACTATGAGTGGTCCTGGTGACACCCAACCTGAGCATCGGTGAGCAGGTTATTGGTAAGTGCCGCATGATAGCACTGTCAGTGTCACCTTCCATCACTTTGCTGATGATGGAGACTTAATTGATTAGGCAGTGATTAGCCAGTTTAGGATTTGTCCTGCTTTTTGTCGACTGGACATACCTGGGCAATTTTCCACTTTGTCAGGTAGATGCCAGTGTTGTGGCTGTACTGGACCACCTTGGCTGGAGGCTCAGCTAATTCTGGAGCACGTCTCCAGCACTACAGCCAGGATGTTGTCGAGGCCCATAGTCTTTGCTGTATGCAGTACACTCTGCCGTTTCGTGGTATCACATGGAGTGGATCATATTGGCTCAAGATTGGCATCTGTGCTGCTGGGAACCTCAGGAGGAGGCCAGGGTGGATCATCCACTCAGCACTTCTGGCTGAAGATGGTTACAAATGCTTCAAACTTGTCTTTTGCCCTCATGTGCTGGGTTCCGCCATCATTGAGGATGGGGATGTTCACGAAATCTCCTCCTCCCATTAGCTAATTAATTGTCCCACCACCATTCACAACTGAATGTGGCAGGACTGTAGAGCTTTGATCTGTTATGTTGGTTGTGGAATCGCTTAGCTCTGTCTATAGCATACATGTAGTCCTGTGTTGAAGGTTCAACACATTGGCACCTAAGTTTTACATATGTCTGGTGCTGCTCCTGGCATGCTCCCTTACACTCCTCACTGAACCAGGATTGGTCCCCTGGCTTGATGGTAATGGTCAAGTGAGGAATATGCCACGCCATGAAGTTACAGATTGTGGTTGAATACAGTTCTGCTGCTGCTAATGGCCCTCAGTACCGCATGGATCCCCAATTTTAAGCTGTTATATCTGCTCTGAATCTATACTATTTAGCAGGGTTGTAGTGTCACACAACATGATGGCGGGTGTCCTCAGAGTGAAGATAAGACTTCATCTCCATAAGGACTGTGAAGTGGTCACTCCGACCAATAATGTCATGAACAGATGCGTCTGTGACAGGTAGACTGGTGAAGAGGAGATCAAGCAGATTTTTCCTTCATGTCAATTTTCTCACTACCTGCCACTGGCCCAGTCTGGCAGCTCAGTTAGTAGTGGTGCTACCAAGCCACTCTTGGTGATGGACATTGAAGTCACTCACTCAGTTCATTCTGTGCCCTTGCTATCCTCAGTGCTTCTTCCACGTGGAGGAGCACTGATTCATTAGCCGAGGGATGGTGGTAGGTAGTAATCAGCAGGCGATGTAATGAGAAGCTTTTTATGTTGTCTGATGCAACATAAATGAGATGCATGGAGTTCAGTTGATTGAAGATTTCAAACAGGTTTATTAACAGCTAACTAATATATACAGTGCAGAGTTATCTATTTGCAGGTCTTGCCTCTTCGTGTTACAGTTACAGAATGAGTCTGGCATGTAGTCACATGACTGCATCCTGGTACTCAGCTCAATAGCATACTATGATCTTAAAGGGACATCACTCTTCAAGGCAATCACCCAACAGGAGCTTTCCTTGCCCATGTTTAACTTGATGCCATCTTTATGGTGTCTAGAGTCAATGTTGAGGACTCTCCCACTACTCCCTCCCATCTATATACCACTGTGCCACTACCTCTGATGGTTCTGTCCTGTAGATGGGACAGAACATAGCCAGGAATGGTCATGAAGGCATCTGGGATGTTGACTGAAAGGCATCATTCTGTGAATATGACTATCTCAGGCTGCCACTTGACCGTCTATGGGAAGTACTCCAAATTTTGGCACTAGTACCCAGATTTTAGTGAGGAGGACTTTGCAGGATCATCTTGTGTAATCTATGTTCTGCTAATCCAATACCTTTGTTTGTAAATGGCCATAACCAGTCCTTTATATTCATATGTTAAAGAAAAGCTTACATTTCCATAGCACCTTTCACAACCTCAGGGCTTCCTGAAACACTTTATTGCCATTTAAGTACTTTTGAACTGCAATCACTGTTGCAATATATGTTCAACAATCCTATTTTAAAAACTGGATTAATAGCATTGAGTACAATGTAATTATCTCCCAATGAGTAGGAAGTGTCTGCAAATGACATAGATCAGTAGCCATCATTTGTGTTAGTGTCATTTTTTCATGTAACTAATTTCCAGATGTCCATTATTGCCCCCCAACACTTTCCCTTCTATTTTTCCTCACAATGGAGAGAGTTTCTTCACATTTAATTTTGTCTGGGGATGCTGTATGATCACCTTAAGAGTGATGCCCTTTAAGATCTCAGCTTGCTATTGAGATAAGTACCAGGATGTAGTCATGTGACTTGAAGCCAGAGTCATTCTGCAACTGTAACACCCAGATGAAGGTTATGTAAATAGTTTGCTCTGTACTGTATATAATAGTTCTGCTGTTAATAAACCTGCTAGAGATCTTCAGTATAATGGGACTCCATGCATCTCATTTATGTTACATCAGACACCATAAAGAACTCATTATATGGAGGCAGCTGTGGTGTAAACACAAAGTCTAGGCTTGAAGTTAAAACAGCTGTGAAAACGACCCTTCCTACAGGTAAAAGAGAGCAAGTTCAAAAGAAATACTGGCCCAAAATGTGGAAAGAAGAAAGGACTTACCTCTACCTATGGAAGACATAGCACAGAATGACAGGCTGCAAATAAATTCCTGCGAACAGATAAGTCATTCTGCCGATGGTAAAGGGATACTGGTTAAAAAAACAAGCTTTGAACTGCTTAAAAGATTGACCTTTCTCCTCAAAGGCCCTGTGGGAGAGAAAAAAATGGGGAAAACCCGATTCCTTTCCCAGGTTGATTGAGGTCGGTGGCAATACAGGAGGCGTCCGATAGCAGAAAGTGCGGGAAACCTCCAAATAATGCAGAGTCTCCATCCATGCAAGCAAAGTTTTTTTAAAAAATCATTAAACCACTCAAGTGTGAAGAAGTCTCCATTCATGCCGCCACAGCGATAAAAACCATTAAACAACTCAAGCATGAAGAATATAAACAAAAAAGGCAATTGAACTGCCTATTGAACAGACAAGTATAAGCGCTGCAAGCAAGATAAACAGGTAACTTTGTCAAACACCTGCTCCTCTCCATCCAAGCAGCTAGTCTGAAAAAAAGAGAGATTTTCTTAAAGGGTAAACAGCACAGAGTCATAGGACAAGTCTTAAATCAAGTTTAAAGCAAAAGAACAGCAGAATGATGGATACCAAATCTCCCAGCATGAACTGGAAGGCCGTTGATATCCTATCTGAGTTCAAACTTTTTAAACAAAGAACGCAGTTATGCGTCATAGACCACGTGATTGTGGAACCAGAGAAGCAAGCTCTAAAAATACTAATAGCAGTTAGAAATGAGGGATTATGCAGAATATATAGGCTTATCTGAAGAGGAACAAAAAGATCCCGCAAAGATACAGGAAATGCGAGAAGATCAGCTCCGATTAATAGTGAGTTTTAGAATTCACTGCCTGGAACTGATATCCTACAGGCAACAGTCACAGGAATCAATAGACCAGTTCATCAGCGGGTGCTGTAGTAAGGGCAACAAATGCGACTTGTCAGAAACTGAGCTGTCAGACCGACTAATGGAGCTGGTGAGTGTTTCAACATCCAATGAAACATTTCAGAAAGACCTCCTGGGGAAAAAGAAAGGTCACAGCATTGATGTGCTGATAGAATATGCAAGGATATACGAAGCCATTGTAGCTGGACAACAGCATCTGCAAGCACTAGATGCAGCTTCTTCTTCTTTGGCCTCCTTATCTCGAGAGACAATGGGTAAGCGCCTGAAGATGGTCAGTGGTTTGTGAAGCAGCGCCTGGAGTGGCTATAAAGGCCAATTCTAGAGTGACAGACTCTTCCACAGGTGCTGCAGATAAAATTGGTTGTTGGGGCTGTTACACAGTTGGCTCTTTCCTTGCGCTTCTGTCTTTTTCCCTGCCAACTGCTAAGTCTCTTCGACTCGCCACACTTTAGCCCCGCCTTTATGGTTGCCTGCCAGCTCTGGCGATCGCTGGCAATTGACTCCCACGACTTGTGATCAATGTCACAGGACTTCATGTCACGTTTGCAGACGTCTTTAAAGCGGAGACATGGACGGCCGGTGGGTCTGGTACCAATGACGAGCTCGCTGTACAACGTGTCCTTGGGGATCCTGCCATCTTCCATGCGGCTCACATGGCCAAGCCATCTCAGGCGCCGCTGGCTTAGTAAGGTGTATGAGCTGGGGATGTTGGCCGCCTCGAGGACTTCTGTGTTGGAGATACGGTCCTGCCACCTGATGCCAAGAATTCTCTGGAGGTAGCGAAGATGGAATGAATTGAGACGTCGCTCTTGGCTGACATACGTTGTCCAGGCCTCGCTGCCGTAGAGCAAGGTACTGAGGACACAGGCTTGATGGACTTGGACTTTTGTGTTCTGTGTCAGTGCGCCATTTTCCCACACACTCTTGGCCAGTCTGGACATAGCAGAGGAAGCCTTTCCCATGCGCTTGTTTAATTCTGCAACGAGAGACAGATTACTGGTGATAGTTGAGCCTAGGTAGGTGAACTCTTGAACCACTTCCAGAGCGTGGTCACCGATATTGATAGATGGGGCATTTCTGACGTCCTGTCCCAGGATGTTCATTTTCTTGAGGCTGATGGTTAGGCCAAATTCATTGCAAGCAGCCGCAAACCTGTCGATGAGACTCTGCAGACACTCTTCAGTGTGAGATGTTAATGCAGCATCATCAGCAAAGAGGAGTTCCCTGATGAGGACTTTCCGTACTTTGGTCTTCACTCTAAGACGGGCAGGGTTGAACAACCTGCCACCTGATCTTGTGTGGAGGAAAATTCCTTCTTCTGAGGACTTGAATGCATGTGAGAGCAGCAGGGAGAAGAAGATCCCAAACAGTGTAGGTGCGAGAACACAGCCCTGTTTCACGCCACTCAGGATTGGAAAGGGGTCTGATGAGGCGCCGCTATGCTGAAATGTGCCTTTCATATTGTCATGTAATGAGGTGATGATACTTAGTAGCTTTGGTGGGCATCCAATCTTTTCTAGGAGTCTGAAGAGACCACGTCTGCTGACGAGGTCAAAGGCTTTGGTGAGATCAATGAAAGCAACGTAGAGGGGCATCTGTTGTTCACGGCATTTCTCCTGTAGCTGGCGAAGGAACAGCATGTCAATGGTGGATCTCTCTGCTCGAAAGCCACACTGTGCCTCAGGGTAGACACGCTCAGCCAGCTTCTGGAGCCTGTTTAAAGCGACATGAGCGAAGACTTTCCCCACTATGCTGAGCAGGGAGATTCCACGGTAGTTGTTGCAGTCACCGCGGTCACCCTTGTTCTTATAGAGGGTGATGATATTGGCATCGCGCATGTCCTGTGGTACTGCTCTCTCATCCCAGCACAGGCAAAGCAGTGCAGAGCTGAAAGTATAGCACGCTTGGCACTCTTGATGATTTCAGGGGCAATGCCGTCCTTCCCAGGGGCTTTTCTGCTGGCGAGAGAATCAATGGCATCACTGAGTTCCGATTTTGTTGGCTGTACGTCCAGCTCATCCATGGCTGGCAGAGTCAGGGTTGCATTGAGGGCAGTCTCAGTGACAACATTTTCCCTGGAGTACAGTTCCAGATAGTGCTCCACCCAGTGATCCATTTGCTTGCGTTAGTCAGTAATTGTCAAATTTAGATTTGAGGGGGACAATCTTCTTGACGGTTGGCCCAAAAGCTCTCTTGATGCCATCATACATCCCTCTGATATTTCCTGTGTCAGAGGCCAACTGAATATGACTGCATAGGTGTTGCCAGTAGTCATTTGCGCAGCGCCTGGCTGTTCTTTGTGCAGCGCTTCTGGCAGCTTTAAGTGCTACGGATGTTAACTCGCTGGGGGCTTTCTTGTAGTTCAGCAGTGCAATGTGCTTAGCAGCTGTGACAGGTTCCAGCTCTTCAATGTGAGATTGAAACCAGTCTGCATTCCGCTTCACACAATTGCCATTGGTGTTCATTGCTGAGTCATAGATGGCATCTCTGATGTGGGCCCACTTGGTCCCTGCATCCCCTGTGGGAGTGTTTTGGAGGGCTTTTTCAAGTGAATTTAGAAACTTGCGTAACAGCTGTAGATGAGAAAATCTGCTAGTGTTGATGCGCGGGCGGCCCTTCTACTTGGAGTGATGCAGCTTCTTTGGTTTGAGGTAACCTTGCTGCACACCAGGGAGTGGTCGGTGTCGCAGTCCGCACTGTGGAAGCTGCATGTGATTTGAACACTGTTTAAAGAGGCTCGCCTTGTGACGATGAGGTCCAGCTGGTGCCAACGACGTGATCTTGGGTGCCTCCAAGAAACCTGGTGACAGGGTTTAGTGTGAAAGAATGAGTTGGTGATGCAGAGGTAATGATAGGTACACAACTCAAGCAGTCTCTGTCCATTCTCATTCATCCTTCCAATGCCATAGCGCCCAAGGCAGGAAGGCCATGAGTCATGGTCGGCCCCAACCCTGGCATTAAAGTCCCCAAGCAGGAATAGGTGTTCGGTGTTGGGGATGCTACTAATGATATTATGGAGTTCCCCATAGAACTGGTCTTTAGCTTCAGGTGGGAAGCAGAGTGTTGGAGCATAGATGCTGAGTAGGTATACTAGACCAGAGGCGGTGAACAGTCGGATGGACAGTATGCATTCCGAGCCATTTGAGGGTGGCTCTATCATGCTGAGCAAAGAGTTTCTGATGGCGAAGCCCCACTCCGTGCTGTCTTGGTTCTTCAGGATCCCTACCCTGCCAGAAGAAGGTGTAGTCTTGCTCTTGCTCTGCGAGATCCGCTCGCAGGGAGGCGTGTCTCCTGAAGTGCTGCAATGTCCACATTGAGTCTACTGAGCTCGTTGTTGATGATGGTGGTCTTCCGAGAATCGTTGATTTGTGTAAAGTCTTCCGACAGGCCAGGACACATAGTTCTGACGTTCCAGCTTGCAAAACGAAGGGCTTGTACCTTCTTTCCTTTTTTGGTCGTGCTGTTTGGTGCGGTGTTACAGTCTACTTGTCGGGCAATGACCCTGAGCTCCAAGCACCCATTGAAGGAGGTGGACTGTGGCGGGACAGAACCTTACTGACCGGGGGCTGCCTGGTTTGAGGCGGGCGGTAGCTGTCCAGTGAGATGCAATGACCTCTCCCACCGACAAGCGCAACCCGTGGCGCCCAATCTCTACGCCAATTGAGTTGGACTTATAACCCGTAACTGCTGCCTTCCGTGTTGATTTGTTCGCTGTGAGGTGACTACGGAGTGACCTCTCCATGGAGCATGCCTGGGCAGATGTATGGAGGTTGTGAGTTGCCCAAGTGTCAAAACCCCCCTCTCGGCCTTCCTGGTGGGGTCCAAAGGAGGGCAGAGCATGACAATATTGGCATGATAACCAGATCACAAAAAGAAAGCAAGCTGTGTGGTTTGCCCCACTCACTGTGAAGTTGTCCTGCATTTCAAGAACTGTGCAAGGCATGCATGCAAAAGGACATTGGGCATGTCAATGCAAGAAATCTAACTCCAAAGATGCAGCCAGAAGTCACAGTAGGACACAAACAAACAGAAGACCGGTGCAGCAACAGGGCAACAGCAGAGAACTGCATAAATGCAGAGAGCTCCAGAGAACTGCATAAATGCAAACTGATGCACAATGTCTGCAGCAAAACAGACCTGAGACAAGACTCAGAGTGGAGCAATTTTCAGCCAGAAGATGAGCAGATGTTTCACACTGTGAACCTGACACATTATGTTGATGAAGTCAAACAACTGGAACATTTCACTACTATTAATATCATGTGCCCAAAGAAAGTTGGTAATCACACACTCAGGGTTAATATTGACACTGGAGCTAGTGCAAATATTCTGTCAGTCCAAATCCTGAAGGATATGTACCAGAGTCATTGGAGATCAATGATACAACCAAAAACTGCAAAGTTATCTGCATACAATGGGTTACCCATCCCTTGCAGTGGCTAACAATGCAATGCAGCTATGGAAAATCAGCATGAAAACCATAAATATTTTACCTGGTAGACACGAGTGGACCAGTGGTGGCAGGACTACCAGCGTGTAAGGACCTCAACATCATAACTATCCACCAGATCAACAAGATACCCCTTACAGCAGAAGAGACCAAGGGTATCCACATTGAGTCACAGTTCCTCCAGGATCTCAGTGATTTTGGTTTGGAGAATATCAGCCTCTTCTCAGAGATGTCACATCAAAAGAATGAAGATCGAAAATCAGATGGTGAAAGTTCTTCGTCAACAGGCAGTGTCTCTTCGCACTCTAGCGACTCAGAAGAGATTGACATTGTAACTACTGAGAAGCAAAGGCTGGCAGTGGGGAACATTGCCAAGGGGAAATCTCCAAGGACCAGAACCTGCTCGCAGACTCTGGCCAGCATCAATGGTGCAGTCTGGAAACCCAACAACAGCATAACTATGCCATGCCTTCACTTCTGCTCTCCAGAGAACCGCCAGCACCACAATGAGCCAGAAAGGACAGCTATCTCCATGAGGCCAAGTACCCCTTCCCCAACAGGTCCTCAACCTTGAGCCTCAGGCCTCAGAAGTGGAGGTTGAGAAGAGGCGAAGGACACACAATGTCCTGAAGAAGCAGAGGTGAAATGAGTTGAAGCATTTTCTGTTGGTTCTTCGAAATGAGGTTCCGGAACTTTCCAAGAATGACAACAGCCCAAAAGTGGTCACCTTGAAAAAGCAACAGAGTTTGTTAGCAGGCTGAAGGCAGAGAACCAGAAACTGAATGCAGAGAGGGAAAAACTTCAGGAAGAACAGCAACAGGTGAGACGCAAATTCCCCGAGCGAGAGTTGTCAAACTACCGAGACGATATACGGACTTTTAAGCCTCTATACTTGTAAATTTCACAATCCTTATCCTTATACCCGTACATTTTATAATCTATATCCTGTATAATTAATTTTTATGTTATCTAATTTCATGTGTTTTTACTTGTAGCATAAGAGATTTATCTTTGGAAGGAAAGGGGATGTTGTATGATTGCCTTTAACAGTGATGTCCCTTTAAGATCTCAGGATGCTAATGAGCTAAGTACCAGGATGTAGTCATGTGACTCAAAGCCAGAGTCATTTTGTGACTGTAAATAGGTTGCTCTGTACTGTATATAATAGTTCAGCTGTTAATAAACCTGTTAGAGATCTTCAGCATAACTGGACTCCACACATCTCATTTATGCTGCATCAAACAACATAGAAAGCTCATTACTGGGGATAGGGTTAAAGGAAGTGCTATGATTATCTTCCCCACAGTCCCTGAGTGAAGAAAATTAGTGGAAAATTTTCATTCAGCTGCTCGCAGGAATCTCAGACAGGGTTACTGAGGAGCAATGGCCTGGCGGCACGTTGTTTGCCCACTACCTTAACACAGGAATGGCGCAGGAGTCCTCTTAAAATAAGACAAAACTAACATTAAACAGAAATTGATAATTGAAGTGCAGAGATACTGGGCAGGATTTTACCATGGGATTGAGGACCCTGACATTGGGACTTAATGGGGGTCCCCAGCCCAGGAGACAGACTGGCACAGCAATATTTCCAGAGGCAGCCTCCTCATTAGCTGCCTCCGCCCTCACCATCCTATTAAGGATGGCAGGCGGGATGTAGATGTCGCCTGCCCAATCCGAAAGCCTGCTGCTCTGAAGCCTCAGCAGCCCCAACGAGAGAGGCAGCTCAGAGAACACAAGAGTACCTCAAAATAGAGGTGCCGTCGGAGGGGTCAGTATCATTTAAAAATATTGGCGAGCCAAGGGCGGGACGACCTGTGGAACGGAGGGGAAAGTCCTCCATGGGAGTGTTTGGGTTATGGGGGGGGTAGTGGTGCCTTTCCCACATGCAGCCCCTACAATGGGCCATGGAGTATCTGGCACCCATTTGGCAGGCATTTGATCCGAATCCAGTCCTGCCGCTGGGTAACATCCCCAGTGGTGGGAATTCGCTGGGGCGCTGCCCCGACACGGCTCCTACTATTTTCACGGCCCCCCCCACCACCCAGCCTGCCACCGCAGGGCTGGAAAAATCCTGCCCATTGGGTCGAAAGAGAATGCAGCCTTCTTTGATTCTTATAATCATCTTTTATCCACAACATTAGGCAACAATTTCAATGTGTGGAGCGTGCTAGCAGCATAATAATCATCTAGATCCTCTCAGCCTGTAGCTTCATTATTTTGTGCCATATTTATTTAGCTTCCATGCATCATTGACCAAATCAATGAACCTAGGCTCCTATGAAGGTTAAATGGAGCATCTGTCAGTTACCCTGCTTATACCAAAACTTTGAGACACTTATGTTAAAGGAATTGACAATATCCTCTCCAAGTGCGGAATCATGATTATATTAAGGAAACAAATAGCCCCTGAGTAATTATATAAATAATGGACAAATGGAATTGAATTGCATGAAGAACATATACCAATATTGACTGCTATTTCCAGCAAGATTATACTGAATAATCTTGTGAATACAGTTTTAGGAATAATGAATAGTGGTAGGTAAGAGATTTAAAAAATCTCTTTACCTTCGCCTCCTCTGCACAATCCTAAACAGGTAGAAATAAAAACAAGAAATGCTGGAATCACTCAGCAGGTCTGGCAGCATCTGTGGAGAGGGAAGCAGAGTTAATGTTTCAGGTCAGTGACCCTTCATCAGAAGTTCATCACAGATGCTGCCAGAGCAGCTGAGTAATTCCAGCATTTCTTATTTTTATTTCAGATTTCCGGCATTTGCAGTATTTTGCTTTTACTTTAGAACCTAAACAGGTAGAAATTGGTTTGTGGCTGTTTTCAGGCACTCAGGCCTCATAGCAATAGAGGCAAACTGCTGAAACTTGTCACACCTCCAGACACAGCTCGCCCAATGTCAGGAATTGGCAGCGGCAGCCTACAAGTAAATTTTGTAGGGGGCATGGGAGGTGGGTGAGGGAAATGGGGCATGGGAGTGCTGAGTATGGGCCAGCAATCACCTGCTGTAGAGTTATGGAGCCAGGAGGAACACTCTTCCTCCTTCCAGCTGCACAGGGGGTTTACATTTTTCTTGGTCCCAGTAAGGACTGCTGGTTAGGTCACTGTGGAACTGGGGAAACTAGTTGGAATTCTAGTTTTCCCTAGTTTTTCCAAAATTTTGAAGAAGGGTCCTGAAACAGGCACAGGACCCTTCTTTGATTATTTAAATTGGGCTAGCACTGATTTCAGTCAACTGCCAGGGATTCTGAAAAACATTGAGGACCAAAATAGTAGCGGCCATGTCACCAGCACAGGACCACAGAGGTAGAAATTAGAAAATGTTGTGCCTGTTTTACATGCGAGAAATGGGTGAACTGCATACCAACTCCTAGCCCAATCTCCCTCACAGGTTTTCTATTACCTCTTCAAACCCCAGATATTATGGGGGGAATTTTATGCTGGCGGCGGGGAAACCGACACCAGAATCCCTGCATCCCCTCTTCTACAGAAGGCCTGCCGCGTTTACTGCCAATTAGGCACTTAACTGGGCAGCAGCGGGCCTGCCATAGGATTTAGGACCCCATTGCCAGAAGTCCCGGCCTTGCAGAGCTTCTGGCCAATCAGAGGCCGACAGCCGCAGCACAACCACAGAAGCGGTGGCTGCTGCTGTAACCGCAATGACCAGACACCGAGGAGTGGTGCTGGGACTAGGCTTAAGGTAGATCAGGGCGGGAATGGAGTGGGGGGGTCACGTGGAGGGGGCGGAGGGGAGTCAGCAGCAAGGGCGGGGGGGGTGGCCCTCAGTGGCCCCCACCCCTCCCATTCCCAATGCTGGGTCCCTCATTCAGGCACTGTGCCTTTGAACGAAGGACCTCCACCCCGGAGCCTGGTAGCAGCCCACACAGTTTTTCATGCCTTGTCGTGCCTCCCATGTGGTGGCAGGGCCGTCCACCTCATGGCAATTGTGGTTGCGGCAGAAAGAGGCCCTTAATTGGGGATTAATTACCCAGTTAACGATCTCAAGTGGCAGTGGGGCAGAAAGGCTGTTCACAGGCCTTCCCGCTCCAGACTAAATTTTGGTGGAATTGGGATGGTGGCAGGGATTCCTCCCCCACTCCGCCACCATCCCACCCGAATTTATGCTCTCCCTACCTCCAAATCCGCTGTGTGGGAGACCATAAAATTCCACCTTATCTGTTTGTTCTTTAGCAAGTTCTCTTAAAATAATTAATTAAAAGAAATGAAAGATTTCCATTTATATAGCACCTTTCGTGTCCTCAGGATATTCCAAAATGTTTCACCGCCAATGAAGCATTTTGGAAGTGTGTGGTCACTGTTGTACTGTAGGAAACATGGCAACCAATTTGGGTACAGCAAAGTCTCAAAAACAACAATGTGATAATAACCAAATTATCCTTTTTTCATGATTTTGCTTGAGAGATAAATATTGGCTAGGACACAAGGCAGAACTCCCTTGCTCTTCTTCAAAATAGTGCCATGTAATCTTTTATGTCTACGTGGAGGGCAGGCAGGGCCTCAGTTTAACGTCCCATCCAAAAGATTATACCTCCGACCGTGTAATGCTGCCTCTGTACTGCACTCAATTATCAGCCTAGATTTTATGCCCAGTCCCTGGAGTGGGACTTGAAACCACAGCCTTTGCACTCTGAGGTAAGGCTACATTAAGTCCAGACTGACACTTGTAGTGCTAAGTCCTCCATGAGAATTTTCCTGCCAATGTGCAGAAAATATAACTAATGTTTGCATGAAACATGGAATAACAGTGGTACTTGCAGTTTTAACCTGATTTATTTAGTGCCTTGTGGCTAGACTAGAAGTTCCACGTGTACCTGTGAGAGAAGAAAATAAAGTTAGGAGTGCATTACATCATTTTAATAGTCATTGTGTACTTGCAGATGGACACAGTTGGATGTTGACAAACATGAGTAACAATTTGCATTAAGTTTGATTCATGTTTAATCATCACATCTGAAAAACTAAAATAAAGCTTACCTGTCCGTGAAGCTACTCCCAGTTTTCATCTTGCATACACCTTCTCCTGTGCTGAGCATAAACCTTTCTGTGTTTATCATCTCGTTCCAGTTCCACAACTTGTGCAATTTTATCATAGATTTCCCTTATTAATATCAGTCATATTTTCAAATATCCTGCTGGGTTTTCCCTGTTGCCAAATTGTGTTTAACTACTAGGCTGTCAATTCCCATGACTGCCTTGTTGCTTTTGTGGTTGGGTTTGTTTATCAAAAAAAATTGACCTACTAGCCAGCATCTCTTTTGTGGAAAAGAATTAAGCTCATTTTCTGTGGGCTCAGTATCATTGACTCTCCAAATGCTGCAAATCACAAAGCTGGTGGAATTTCCATTCTGTCTTATGAAGTCAACAGTGTAATTTCTGACTCATTGTAAAACATAAATGGTGATTGTACCTTTGTATGCTTGGATGCCAACTGTTCTCCTTGCAAAATTTCCTGCATGGCCATATCAGCAAAAAGAGAGGGTAACTGCTAGGGTTGGGTATTTCTAAATGGAAATGACATTCTTCCAGGAAAAAGGAACCAATGGCTTTCCTGAAGGAACTGCCAATTGCTTTATTTACCGATGAAGACTGCCAGAGAAGAAGTGTTGCATTTAATGTTTTGTTTCTGTAAAAAGCAGAACCAATAACTGTACATGAAATGGAAGTTTTTATTTGCTAGTGCTTCTTATTCTGTCATATTCAGTATTGTAAATATTGAAATAAGACTAATATTGTATCGCACCAAAGAGTTGTTTTCAATATGGCGTATGGCCTGGCTATCTTAATTAACATCTTAATAAACTGCTTTTGGGTTACCTAATTGTCTTGGAATTTCATCCAAATTTAATCCTGAAGAGGCAACATATGGTCCGTCCAGCCAGTGAGGCCACGAGGATCCTTGTTACACTTGGATAATATGCTCATAGCAATAATTATCAATACATATGCCCTCCTCATTTAAAATGATCTTTTTCTTCTTTATGTCCCGTTGAACTAAGCACTATTCTTCAAATGAATGGACGAGCAGGTGGTCTGGTTTCCTCTTCTGCCATTGCTACCCTATAGCCGCAAAGATAATTTCAGTTGACCACCCAATACAACAACAACTTGCATTAATATAGGGCCTTTAATGTAGTCAAACATTCCAACATGCTTCAGAGGGCTGTTATCGACAAAATTTGACACTAAGCTACATAAAGAGAAAATAGGACAGGTCACCAAAAGCTTGGTTGAAGTGCTAGGTTTTAAGGAGCAACTTAAAGGAGGAGAAAGAGTTTAAGAAACAGAGGGGTTTAGAGAGGGAATTCCAAAGCTTAAGGCCTAGGCAGCTGAAGGCACGGTTACCAATAGTGGTACGATGGAAATCAGTGATGTGCAAAAGGCCAGAATTGGAGGAATGTCAAGATCTTGGAGGGTTGTAGGGCTGAAGAAGGTTACAAAGGTAAAGACAGAGTGAGACCATTTAGAAATTTGAACACAAGCATGGGAATTTTAAAATCAAGGAATTGCCAGACTGGGAGCCAATGAACACATTAGTGTAATGAATGGTAAAAAAAAACATAAAACCATTCTTCAGTGAGCAAAATGTTTCCTTTAGATTGCATCAATGGCTGGAGTACAATATAAAAATAAACAAGTATTGGAGGAAATATTACCATTGATTGACCACTTGGCTATTGTGTATTTTATTGGTTATGAACTCTGTTAGTAAGCTACTATTAAAGATATAAAACTGTTCCAATGTTTACCTGCAAATGGTGGTCCCAGCAACGCAGATACTCCATTAGCGCAGATGATGATACCATATGCATTGGCAAGATTGCTTAGTCCCACCAAATCTTCAGTTACACAGGGCATGACTGAAAAATACCCGCTGGAAAACCCAATCAATGCACATACAATGGCCAGATTAATAAACGTGTGCATCAGTGGAATTATCAAAATGCAGATGCCAAGAGAAAAATTAGACAAGAGTAATACGTTCCAGGCGCTGACAAATGGGAGGTCGCAGATTATACCCAGGATCACTTTTCCAAAAATATGGAATATAGCGATGATTGAGGTTAAAGGAAGCTTGTCATTTTCAGAGGATAAGCCGTACTGTTTTACTATCTCTGGGAGATGAATAAAAGGTATAACAAAACTACAGTAAGCAAGTAAAGCCCAGAAAATAAATGCTACAAAAACCTTATTTTGGAACAACGATTCACCCCCAAAGTAGCTTGAATACCATGAATGAAATCCTAGCCTCACAGAGTTTGTGCATTGGTTAAGTGTATTAAAGAGGCTCAGTGCATACGTGTCCTTAAAGATTATGCTTTTAGTGTCTTTGTATTTCCATTTAGTTTCTGATGCACTTCTCACACAGTCTGTGCTTGAATTTTCTTTACAGCCCTCTGCATTGTTTTCGGTGTTCCTTGTGTCAGCGTTTTGGTTGTCAATGGCAAGTGCTGTGTCCTCACATTCAGAAGTATGCTTCCTGCTGCACTTCTGCATATCACATAACTCTGGTACAATTCCTTTGTTGAATGAAAGTGGTCTTAATAGAGCGCCACAGACACACAGGTTTAAATTTACCGCTCCATGGATCAACATTGTACCTCTCCATCCAAACTCAGCAGAGAGGGTTTTAAGTAAAATTGTTACAAGAAAAGCTCCAAAGCCGGTGCCAGTTGTGCTTATTCCCTGTGCCAGTGCTCGTCGCTTTTGAAAATACTGTCCCACCATGACTATGTTAGGCAGGTATGCCAAACCGTTGCCAATCCCTAATGACACAGTGAAGAAAAGAGATTATAATTATACAGAAAAAGCTATATGGATTCTTTCAATTGGAATCTTCGGAATATGATTGATGTTGGTTGCATAAACTAAAAAACAATGAAAGAACATAAAATATTGATTATTATGCTAAAGCCATTTTGATCTGTACACCTTCCCTTTTCTCTACCTCCCCCATCCCTGCTACCCACCACGACAACATTCTGCCCCTACCCCCAATCCAGGATGACCCACACAGAATCACAGAATTGTTACAATACAGAAGGAGGCCATTTGGCCCATCGTGTCCGCACTGGCTCTCTGAAAGAGCAATTCCCGCAGTTCCGTTCCCCTGCCTTCTCCCCATAACCCTGCACATTCTTCTTTTTCATATAACTGTCTAAATCCCTTTTGAATGCTGCAATTGAACCTGCCTCCACCATGTTCTCAGGCAGTACATTTCAGACCTTAACCACTCACTGTGTGAAAAAGTTTTTCCTGATGTCACTTTTGCTTCTCTTATCAAATACTTTAAATTTGTGCCCTCGCGTTCTCGATCCTTTCATGAGTGGGAACGGTTTTTCTCTATCTACTCTGTCCATTCCCCTCATAATTTTGAATACTTCTATCAAATCACCTCTCAGCCTTCTCTTCTCCAAGGAAAACAGTCCTAACTTCTCCAATCTATCTTCATAACTGAAATTCCTCATCCCGGAAATCATTTTCGTGAATCTTTTCTGTACTCTTTCCAATGCCCTCATGTCTTTTCTAAAGTGCAGTGCCCAAAACTGAATTCAATACTCCAGCTAAGGCTGAACTAGTATCTTATACAAGTTCAACATAACTTCCTTGCTCTTGTACTCTATGCCCCTATTAATGAAGCCCAGGATACTGTATGCTTTATTAACTGCTCTCTCAACCTGTCCCGCCACCTTCAATGACTTATGCACATATTCACCCAGGTCCCTCTGCTCCTGCACCCCCTTTAGAATTGTACCCTTTATTTTCACCAACTTGTCTATGTCCTTTTGAAGTTCTACACTATCCTCTTCACAGTTCACAATGCTTCCAAGTTTCGTATCATCTGCAAACGTTGAAATTGTGCCCTGTTTACCAAGGTCTAAGTCATTGATATATATCAGGAAAAGTAAGGATCCCAACACATCCTGGGGAACTCCACTACAAACCTTCCTCCAGCCCGAAAAACATCCATTAACCACTACCCTTTGTTTCTTGTCACTCAGCCAATTTTGTATCTGTGTTGCTACCGTCCCTTTTATTCCATGAGCTACAAGTTTGCTCACAAGTCTGTTGTGTGGCACTGTATCAAGCGCCTTTTGAAAGTCCATGTACACCACATCAATAGCATTGCCCTCGTCAATCCTCTCTGTAACCTCCTCAAAAAACTCCAGCAAGTTAGTTGAACATGATTTTCCCTTAAGAAATCCATGCTGGCTCTGCTTAATTAACTTGCATTTGTCCATGTGACTATTGATTTTGTCCCAAATTATTTTTTCTAGAAGTTTTCCTACCATCGAAGTTAAACTGACTGGCCTGTAGTTGCTGGGCTTAAAGCCTGGCTCAGGTATAAAATTAAAACCCGACCCGAGCCCGACCCAACAACAACCAACCCGAACCTGACCCGGGCACGAGTCCTTTAATTTTTTAAAATGCCTGACCCGACCCGAAAATAACAAACATATTATTGAAACAGAAAAAAAATCATAGATTAAAACGAAAACAATACAAAACAAAACAGTACAGTCCAGCCCAACCCAACCCAAGCACGAATGCTGGACGCAGAATACAGACCCGACCTGACCCGAACCCGACGCATGTAGTTGGCCGGGTTCAGGTCAGGTAGCCAGGCTTTAGCTGGGCTTATCTTTACACCCTTTTATGAACAAGTGTTTAACATTTGCAATTCTCGAGTCCTCTGACACCAACCCCCAGTCTAAGGAAGACTGAACAATTATGGCCAGTGCCTCTGTGATTTCCACCCTCACTTCCCTCAGTATCCTTGGATGCATCTCATCTGGTCCTGGTGTTTTATCCACTTTAAGTACAGACAGCCTACCTATTTTATATAGTCTCTCCATGTTCTTCCTACCAAAATGAATCACTTCACATTTCTCTGCATTGAACTTCATCTGTCGCTAGTACTAGAATAACAAGTACACCTTCAGAATGATCCGACATGACAGAATAAAGAATTTTCATTCAACTCATAATTAAAGATGGTTAAACTGGTGTAGCATGAATGATTATGAGAGACCATTTGGCCAAATGCTTAAAAAGCACTCACCAGCTACTACCCCGAATGAAAGAAAGAGATAGTAAACACTTGTTGCATAAGCACTCAGTGTCCAGCCCAGTGTGGTTATTATCCCTCCAATTACTGCAGTTGCCCGACATCCACATGCATCCACAAAGAAACTCACAAATGGACCTGTATTGCAGAAAAGGAAATGATCTGAATTAACTGGGCAGGAACGATAGCAAACAGATTGCTGGATCAATAGTATGCATTGAGATGTATAGATATATTATTTTAGGCAAAAAGAGGGTGCATCAAAGTTTCATGAATAAATAGAGAGATACTGAAACTGGAAAGGGAGGCGTATGATAAAATTTGAGTTAACACAATGTTAGGACCAGGTGAGCAAGGGGTCTCAGGCTCCCATTTTGCCCCTTCTCTGGTTTGGCCACAACAGGGTTTATTCTTATAACACAGTGATTGAACTTACCACCTCAGTGAGCACTTGCTCCTGCTCCTCCAATTATAATTGTAAATGAACCAATCAGATAGGTTTTCTTGAGTTTAAACAAGAAATATGTAAGTTTATTAACCTTATCACCTAAACCGGTTAAAATTACTAAAATACACGACGCATCCACGCTCACATTCATATGAGAGGCACACACACATGCAAATAGATACAGAGAGGAAAAGACAGAGCTGGGAGGCTGAAGTAAAGTCTGTAATCAATGGAATTCAAATACTGAGTTTCAATGTCCTTAGTTGAAGTTAAAGTCTTGAAGTCCCTGCTGGACCATGTGCACAATACGGGCTTGCTTCTCTGGTTCTGGAAGGCAGGAGAGGGGCTTTATCCATCCTCTTGGTTGCTGCCTGTGAGGGTCTGTAGATTTGAGGTTTAGCTGCAGCCAATGCTCCCCTGAGACTTTGCTGGAGAGGGGACAGGAGAGAGAGAGATGTCCCTTCCTTGGAGTTCAGTTACTGTCTTTCTTCTGAGGCACAATTCACAAACTCAGTGTTACACAGGCAGGTATGTCATGTGACCACCTCTTTGTTTGAAACAGAAGTTCCTGGAAGGTTTTTTGAAATTCATAGTTCTTCTCTCAAGCTGTGCAAACATTCTTGTTGGGGGGGGCAGGGGTTGGTTCTTTCAAAGTCAATGGGTGTCGATGGCTTTTGACGACCAATGTTGACAAAACCATTCAAGTTAATTGAATAAGGGAGCACCCCTATTGTTCTGGATAGACTGGGTAATCACCATTGTCTCCCGGCCGGCCTTTGGCTTCTCATATGCAAATTGTGCATGGCCATCTTTAGTTGTTCTGTTCTGTTTTTTAAAAGTTATTTGTAATAACGTCCAGTAAAAAGTCTCGGGCAAAGTTTCATTCAACAAAATTAATATTTTTCCATTTGGCATGTGGGTTTTCCATCACAACTGCTAAAGATAATCTTGAGGAGTTACAGAAACTGCAATAAGGTGTATAGAAAGATCAGGTAAGTTAAAAAGGTTTATGAAAAAAAGATAGGCAGATAATATAAAATTAAATGAAGAGGGGTTTAGTAAGCACATTAAGTAGTTAACGAGAATGTAGCACCACTTAGAGATGAAGGATGGTGGAGATGATAAATATTGTCCATTGATTTTCACAAATTATAATGGAAGTGAAAATGAAAGTGTGTCAGAAGAGAATATGGAACAGTTGTTAGTGCAACTGTTAAAAAGAAGTAGGTTTTGAAAAAAATTAGCCGAACTCAAGTTGGATAAGTCATTAGAACCTGATTGCATGCAATGATGATGTTGCAAGAAGTCAAAAGAGGCAATAATGGAGATCTGGCCACAAGTTTCGCATCCACTTTAAGTTTTTTTTCTTCTTTCACAGGATATGGGCGTCACTGGCTAGGCCAGCATTTATTGCCCATCCCTAATTGCCCTAAAAAGGTGGTGGTGAGCTGCTTCTTGAACCACTGCAATCCATGTAATGTAATACCAACAGTGCTGTTAGGAAGGGAGTTCCAGGATTATGACCCAGCGACAGTGAAGGAACGGCGATATAGTTCCAAGTTAGGAGGGTGTGTGGCTTGGAGAGGAGCTTGCAGGTGGTGGTGTTAAAGACCTGCTCGGGTCTGCAATTGAAACCCGACCCGAGCCCAACAGAACCACATCCGACCCAAGCCCGACCCGGCCCGAGTCCTTTGATTTCTTTCCCATGCCCAACCCGACCTGACCACCGGAATGAAGTTGATTATATTAAAGAGGTTATGCTCTAACTTGGATGGAATTTCTCACTGCAGACTAGTGCGGAGTCCGGATGCACGTTTTCTGCCTTGATGTCCTGGCTGTTCAAATCTGGAAGCTTTTCCCTCCCTGACCAAAAGGCAGCATTGTGTCCGACCCAGCCTGACCCGACCTGAGCCCGAATGCCGGATCCAAAATAGAGACCCGACTCGTCCCGAACCCAACACATGTCATCGGGTCTGGTTGGCTTCGTGTCGGGTAGCCATACTCCAGGTGGTGTTCCCATGCATCTGCTGTCCTTGACCTTCTAGGTATTAGGGGTCGCGGGTCTGGAAGGTGCTGTCAAAGCAGCCTTGGTGCGTTGCTGCAGTGCATCTTGTAGATGGTACACACTGATCCCACTGTGCACTGGTGGTGGAGGGAGTGAATGTTGAAGGTTGTGGATGGGATGCCAATCAAGCAGGCTGCTTTGTCCTGGACGGTGTCGAGCTTCTTGAGTGTTGTTGGAGATGCATTCATCCAGGCAAGTGGAGAGTATTCCATCACATTCCTGACTTGTGCCTTGTAGATGGTGGACAGGCTTTGGGGAGTCAGGAGTTGAGTTACTCACTGCAGAAGTCCCAGGCTCTGGTCTGCTCTTGTAGCATGGTATTTATATGGCTACTCCAGTACAGTTTCTGGTCAATGGTAGCCAACAGGATGTTGATAGTGGGGGATTCAGCAATGGTAATGCCACTGAATATCAAGGGGAAATGGTTAGATCCTCTCTTGTTGGAGATGGTCATTGCCTGGCACTTGTGTGGTGTGTCTGTAACTTACCACTTATCAGCCCAAGCCTGAATGTTGTCCAGGTCTTGCTGTATATGGACACGAGCTGCTTCAATATCTGAGGGTATGCAAAGTGTTCCAAAAGACTGGAGAGGAGCTGATGTAACACCTTTGTTCAAGAAGGAAGAGAAAGATAAACCAGAAAATGACATGTAGACCGCTGTCTGAATTTCTGCAATTACAGGATATAGTGATTATAAGTGATTAACAGTTATAAACTGTAACAGATGACTATATTACAATTCTATAATGGCATTATCTGAGAGATATAATACAAATAAAGCACATGTTCTTTCACCTCTGATACCTGTGGTTGAATCTGGTCCCATAGACAGAATGAACATTTCCACCCTTGGTTGACTGTAAGGATCCTAAGTCAAATGCGCCTGAGGCTGCTTCAACCCAAGTTCCAGTGGGCTCCCTAACTAAAAGTTGATATAAATTTACATAGAAACATAGAAAATAGGAGCAGGAGTAGGCCATTCGGCCCTTCGAGCCTGCTCCGCCATTCATTATGATCATGGCTGATCATCCAACTCAGTAGCCTGTTCCTGCTTTCGCCCCATACCCTTTGATCCCTTTAGACCCAAGAGCTATATCTAACTCCTTCTTGAAAACATACAATGTTTTGGCCTCAACTGCTTTCTGTGGTAGCAAATTCCACAGGCTCACCACTCTCTGGCAGTCATTCACAGAATCGATATGGATAACTGTTCTCAAGATATGCATGTAGTAGTTTTGCTATTGTACCTGGTCTATAAAGATGAATAGGACTTGGGTGTGTTGTTCTAAAGCTGGGATTGAGATACTTTGTTGACATTTTGTGCTGTGTCTACCTGTGTATGGTGAGCATGGAATGCTGAAAGCTGAGGTCCAAGAAGTGCAAAAATGTTCCATTCCTAAATACTGGCACCCTGCCTTAATGACACAGAAAAAAATTGTGAAACAAAATACACAGAAGCAAAGTCATTGGGAAAATCACAAGTAAATCCTGATAACTTAATTTCAGCTCTGATAGAACCAAGGACTAGAAAAGAGCAGCACAAAATTTGGATCTTTAATGCTTTTTTTCAGGTACAATGATTGTCCTTTAAGGACCAATATCGCGCCGGACACAATATTGGTGATGTCGTTAGAGTGCGTGACGAGTGTCTATCGGAAGTATGCAGAGTAGGCAGATCATGATGAAAATCAGCGTGTAAAGTTGATTTGACGCCAGCACCATAGAACCATAGAAAAGTTATGGCACAGAAGGAAGCCATTCAGCCCATTGTATCTGCGCTGGCAATTGGCATTTTGGCACTGCCATTATGGAGCTCAACGCTCCAGATAATGCTATCTCTTAATCATGCAAAGCTGTATATGTGCTCAGCTGCAAGAAGGACCACCCTCCACCACCAACCCGCCCCCCCTCCACCCACCCCACAACCAGTGCTGTTTAAAGTGATTATCAACTACTTTCAACTTAGTTGCTGATTGATTTCTACTGCCAGTGGGTGTCATGGTTACTGTGGCCATGAACCTTTGTGTGTTGGACTCCTTCCAGGCTGTAGCTGGAGATATTTGCAACATCTTGATTTTCTGTCCACGGTTGCATAAGGGAGGTCACTGGCACTCTCTATTCAAAGAGAGCTGATTACATTTCATTCTCTCTTGCCAGAGAGCAACAGGCAGAGTGAGCATGTGGTTTCATGAGGTTTACAGGCTTCCCCATGTTGTAGGGTGCCATTGACTGCACACACATCGTTGTGTTGGTGCCAAATGTCAACTCTGGGCTGTACTGCATCCGAAAAGAATTCCATCCCTCAACGTCCAGCTGATGTGTGACCTACGCAGAGAATCATGCACGTCAATGCTCGCTATCCCGGCAGCAGTCATAATGCCTTCATTCTGCAGCAGTCCACTGTACCATCTGCATTTCAGCCACCATGACAAACCGAAGGGTGGTTACTGGGTGTGAGAGCTATCCACTGACGACATGGTTCATGACTCCACTGCACAGTGGCGCAGTGGTTAGCACCACAGCCTCACAGCTCCAGGGACCCGGGTTCGATTCTGGGTACTGCCTGTGCGGAGTTTGCAAGTTCTCCCTGTGTCTGCGTGGGTTTTCGCCGGGTGCTCCGGTTTCCTCCCACATCCAAAAGACTTGCAGGTGATAGGTAAATTGGCCGTTGTAAATTGCCCCTAGTGTAGGGAGGTGATAGGGAATATGGGATTACTGTAGGGTTAGTATAAATGGGTGGTTGTTGGTCGGCACAGACTCGGTGGGCTGAAGGGCCTGTTTCAGTGCTGTATCTCTAAATAAAATAAAATTAAAAAAAACAAGCCACACATGCATAGGCAGCATGTATATAGTGAAAGCCATGCTGTCACACAAAATGTGATCGAGCAGACCATTGGGGTGCTAAAACAATTCTTCCATTGCGTGAACTGATCTGGAGGAGCCCTGCAGTACGTGGCAGAGCACGTGTCAAAATTCGTGCTGGTCTGCTGTATGTTGCACAATCACCATCATGAGGGCATAGGCCTTGCCACCAGCTATGTGGTGAGCAACTGAGGAGCAGGAGGAGGAGGAAAAGGGAGGAAGGGAGTAGGCAACCTACACAGCTCTTTCTGGTTGGGCTGAACATGAAGAACTCATTCGACCGCAATACCAATAAATACAATCCCAATTCTCTATTCACCAACAGTCCCACAGCATACATTCCCTATGCAGTGCTGCTACGTAGTGCTACCCCAATGACTGCAGCATGAATGGAGGAAAGAAACTGACGTTCAGTGGGGGAAACTGAAGGTGGCCTTGAAGGACGACCTCGAGCAGCTCTGGACCTAAAAGACCTAGCTGCAGACTGCACCATCTCGACATGGGCAGCAGCAATCTATGCTAACAGGTTGACAGGCAACAGCAAGGACACTTGTGGAGTGGCAGAGGTGGGAGGATGAATGCTATCATCCTGAGAGAGAGCATCATGTTCATGTTCTACAAAGCCACTGCCACTCCTCCAAGACAGCGCCTCAGCAATCCGAGTTATCTGTTGGAGGACAGATTGCCGGACTGCTGTGACAACCTCTAAGCCCCTTTGAATACTGATATCCACAGTCATGATGGCAGCAAAGCGAGCTTGCATGGCACCCAGTCATTAGGTGTCTGCTGCTTATGCTGCAATGGAAGTTGTGACATTGGCAATCAGATGCTGCACTACGGTTGGGTCCACAAGTGTGGAATTGGCCTTCATTTTCATGCTGGAAAGACTGAGCTCCAAACTCTGCACAAAGCCCTGTGCAAAGTTAGTGTCAGGCTTTCTGGCAGTCCTGCCTACACACAAAACAGTTAATTGTGCATTCCTATCAGCCTTTTTGTGTAGTCCACACCACAGTGCTCATCTGTGTTCCCTGCAGCAGAATTCATGTACAATCTCACCCTCCAGTGTGGTGGTAACTGCACAACCCTTGCCCCCTGCCCTAGCTGCAGGCCGCTCATGTGGTGTCTCACCGCATGCAGATCCCATCTCTATGTTACCTTTAAGTTACACACAGTGTCAGTATCTGAGCTGGTGCCTGTGAGTGTGAGAGTGAGTAATGGTGTTTCTTCATCATCAGTGTCTTCTTGGTCTTCCACCACTGCCTGGCCAGGTATCTGAAAGGAGAAATACACAAGGATAGGCCTGTACTGAGGGGAGTGAGGGAAACAAGAAGTGCTTGCTTACACAATCTACAGCTTGTAAGTCATGGCCTCAGCAAAGGCTGCTCCAATGTTGACCATCACCATTCCTCCACAGGCATCAGGACATGCAGGTATGCCTCACTCCCATCTGTTAGTTCCTGCTGCCTCTAGTTATGCACCATTTGGTCCTGCAAGAGAGAGGAAAGTGTCAGTGAATGTCATGCAAAGTGTTTGGAGATTGTGGTGGTCATGGTTGAATAGCTGGCCCTTTGTGCAAGCTGTGAGATGAGGGTGAGTGCTGCAATAAATGTTAGGTAACAATCCTGATTGATAGAGATTGTAGGTAGGTAATTGATCGGGGTGTGATACACTGAGCAGTGTCTAAGATGAGTGGTGCAGCTGGTAGGAGATGGCATTTGAAGATGTATTCACTGACCTTGACCACTCTTGTGAGGTCACTGAACTTTTTCCAACACTGCAATCAGGTCCTCAGGGATTGATCCCTGGCATTGGCATTGATGGTTATCTGGTTCCACTGCCTTCTAAGTATTTGTCTAGAGGGTCTCCTGACCCTCTGTCAATACAACGCTTCTCTCCTTCTTTGCACATCCTCCACCAAAACCTCAAGTGCAGCATCTAGGAACCGGACAGCCTGTTGCCTCCCATGTTGTGCCATTATTCAGTCTTTTTCCATGTCAGAGTGACTTGCACAATGACTTTCACCACCTGCTCCAGCCACAATCCTCTTTTAGAGGTGCAGGCTGGCCTTAAGTAGTGCAGGCTTGCCTTAACTCATGCCAGCCTCTCACAACACTGAACCCCCTGTTGAGCCATGCAGCCATTCAGTTGTACATTTAGTGCTGGCTGCATGCTACAATCATGGTAATGATCAGGCAGCATAAAGTTGGTCTGCTGCCTGCATCATATTGAACAGTAATCATGCATCGCCTGTTTCGGTGGCTCTCCAATTGAGCAATGGAAAATAGATTTTCCATTGTAATTCCTCCCAAATGGATCATTGCTCAGTGACAAATTTTCGTCTCAAGACAAATAATGAGATATTTGCAGAAGCTAATGTAAAACAATATAATAAAGGACATCCTCTTTTCAACAAAAAGTTATAGTAATAAATGATAAACCTACCAACAATCAGTGATATACCCATTGCCAAAGATCCAATCCATGCTGTCAATCCACGACTTTGATTAAACTCTTCAAGCCATTCAACATAAAGTATCCCCAGGGCCATCTGGGATCCCATAACAAGTACATGCATGGTGAAAGATGCCAGAACCACCATCCAAGCCCAGCCCCTGTCTACATTTGGATTTGTTATTTGCATTTCACTTCTGGGATTAGTACAGTCTTCTAAGTTGTATTCAATGTTTCCACCACTAGTTGCCATCTTGACATTTGAAGCTGAAGAGTATCTGGAAGAATAATAAGAAATAATTGGTTGTAATTCTTTTCAATGTTAACAACAGTTTTCCATTTCAGGTAATCCCAGCCCTTCATTTTTGTATTTACCCACATCAGATTTTATATCAAATTAAAAATACTTTGTTCATCTTTGAACTATGTATTGCTGCACTGTCCCATAATTAATTTTTATTTCAATGTTTTTGCTTTATATTTCCCTCTATTCGTTAAAAGTAAAATAATTCTTAACTATGACATTCAAATTAGCAAACTGATGTACTTAAATATATCTATGATCAGGCATTGGGACCACTGAGTATTCAAGTTATTTTAGAAACTAGGCTCCGGCCTCTTCTGAATGCAGCTTAAGAAACTAGGGTATCATTAGATACAGGTTATTCAAAAATTATAACTAACAATACTTCTTGTTTTCTATCTTTTCTAGTACACAAAGGCCCTGAGTCTTGGCTTTTGAATTAATTGAACACATTGAAGTCCTAATCTAATTCCTGAATTGGCCCAAATATATAGGAGTCCAGAGTCAGGATTCGAAATTAGCCTAAATATTCATCCTAATTATATTAAGGACAGATAGCCTGCACCCAGATTTGAAATAATGCCAGCAGTGTCACAAGCTCCACTTTGTATTTTTGTAAGAGCACATATTTATAATTGCAATGATTCTGAATAATGACATTGGAATTATCATAATATATATTAGTTAGATAGTAAAAATACAGCCGTTTGAAGCAGTTTTTTTGTACAATTTTAACTGCATTTTCTTTTCTTATGCAGTCTCATTGTCTCAACAATAGTCTCTGCTGGATAGGAGGGAATTTTAACCCAGAAAAGCAAGTGGGTTTGGGAGCAGCCGGCTGGTTAATAGGGCTGAAATTAACAAGATGTTGGGAAGCTGGTTGTAGCCCCGTGACTTCCACCTTTAACTTCGGCTCGTTCGGCTGCATACGAGAACCACCCTCAGGAGAGATAGGTTGCCAATTTAATTATGTTAAAAGGCAATTAGCAGCTGTTGTAACTGGGTTTTCGAGTTTAACTCTGAGTGCACGGATTTCCCAGGCTTCCTGGAACTCACCAGTGAAAGCAAGGCGAGAGGACAGTGTGAATTGAGGGGGCTGAACAAATGACAGGCAAATAATCCTGGCAGTACTCAGACCTCACAACTGCTTGCTGAAGTTTTTTGCTCACAGGACTTCTTCTGTGATTGTGTTTTCACTACTTTGCAGGTGATTTCTACTACTTTGGAATTTTGTGTGTCTAATCCCCATCTGTCAACCTACCGCATGGGAGCCACTTATGCAGCTTTACCTTGAACCTCAGATGAGGAACAAGATGAGCAGCAGGAGCAGCACCAGCAGTAGGAGCAGCAGTAGGAGCAGCACCAGCAGTAGGAGTAGCACCAGCAGTAGGAGCAGCAGTAGGAGCAGCACCAGCAGTAGGAGTAGCACCAGCAGTAGGAGTAGCACCAGCAGTAGGAGTAGCAGCAGGAGCAGCACCAGCAATAGGAGCAGCACCAGCAGTAGGAGCAGCAGTAGGAGCAGCACCAGCAGTAGGAGTAGCACCAGCAGTAGGAGCAGCACCAGCAGTAGGAGCAGCAATAGGAGCAGCACCAGCAGTAGGAGCAGCAGTAGGAGCAGCACCAGCAATAGGAGCAGCACCAGCAGTAGGAGCAGCACCAGCAATAGGAGCAGCACCAGCAATAGGAGCAGCACCAGCAGTAGGAGCAGCAGTAGGAGCAGCACCAGCAGTAGGAGCAGCACCAGCAGTACGAGCAGCAGTAGGAGCAGCACCAGCAATAGGAGCAGCACCAGCAGTAGGAGCAGCACCAGCAATAGGAGCAGCACCAGCAGTAGGAGCAGCACCAGCAGTACGAGCAGCAGTAGGGGCAGCACCAGCAATAGGAGCAGCACCAGCAATAGGAGCAGCACCAGCAGTAGGAGCAGCAGTAGGAGCAGCACCAGCAGAAGGAGCAGCAGTAGGAGTAGCAGCAGGAGCAGCACCAGCAATAGGAGCAGCAGTAGGAGCAGCACCAGCAATAGGAGCAGCACCAGCAGCAGGAGCAGCACCAGCAGCAGGAGCAGCACCAGCAATAGGAGCAGCAGTAGGAGCAGCAGTAGGAGCAGCACCAGCAATAGGAGCAGCACCAGCAGTAGGAGCAGCACCAGCAATAGGAGCAGCACCAGCAGTAGGAGCAGCACCAGCAGTAGGAGCAGCACCAGCAATAGGAGCAGCACCAGCAGTAGGAGCAGCAGTAGGAGCAGCAGTAGGAGCAGCACCAGCAGTAGGAGCAGCACCAGCAGTAGGAGCAGCAGTAGGAGCAGCACCAGCAGTAGGAGCAGCAGTAGGAGCAGCAGTAGGAGCAGCACCAGCAGTAGGAGCAGCACCAGCAATAGGAGCAGCACCAGCAGTAGGAGCAGCAGTAGGAGCAGCACCAGCAGTAGGAGCAGCACCAGCAATAGGAGCAGCACCAGCAGCAGGAGCAGCACCACCTGTAGGAGCAGCACCACCTGTAGGAGCAGCAGTAGGAGCAGCACCAGCAGCAGGAGCAGCACCAGCAGCAGGAGCAGCACCACCTGTAGGAGCAGCACCACCTGCAGGAGCAGCAGTAGGAGCAGCACCAGCAGCAGGAGCAGCACCAGCAGTAGGAGCAACAGCAGCACCAGCAGTAGGAGCTGCACCAGCAATAGCAGCAGCACCAGCAGCAGGAGCAGCACCAGCAGCAGGAGCAGCACCACCTGTAGGAGCAGCACCACCTGTAGGAGCAGCAGTAGGAGCAGCACCAGCAGTAGGAGCAGCACCAGCAGCAGGAGCAGCACCACCTGTAGGAGCAGCACCACCTGTAGGAGCAGCACCACCTGTAGGAGCAGCAGTAGGAGCAGCACCAGCAATAGGAGCAGCACCAGCAGCAGGAGCAGCACCAGCAGTAGGAGCAGGAGCAGCACCAGCAGTAGGAGCAGCACCAGCAGCAGGAGTAGCACCAGCAGCAGGAGCAGCACCAGCAGTAGGAGCAGGAGCAGCACCAGCAGCAGGAGCAGCACCAGCAGTAGGAGCAGCACCAGCAGCAGGAGCAGCACCAGCAGTAGGAGCAGGAGCAGCACCAGCAGTAGGAGCAGGAGCAGCACCAGCAATAGGAGCAGCACCAGCAGCAGGAGCAGCACCAGCAGTAGGAGCAGGAGCAGCACCAGCAGCAGGAGCAGCACCAGCAGTAGGAGCAGCACCAGCAGCAGGAGCAGCACCTGCAGTAGGAGCAGCGCCAGCAGTAGGAGCAGCACCAGCAGCAGGAGCAGCACCTGCAGTAGGAGCAGCGCCAGCAGTAGGAGCAGCACCAGCAGCAGGAGCAGCACCAGCAGCAGGAGCAGCACCTGCAGTAGGAGCAGCACCAGCAGTAGGAGCAGCACCAGCAGCAGGAGCAGCACCTGCAGTAGGAGCAGCGCCAGCAGTAGGAGCAGCACCAGCAGCAGGAGCAGCACCTGCAGTAGGAGCAGCGCCAGCAGTAGGAGCAGCGCCAGCAGTAGGAGCAGCACCAGCAGTAGGAGCAGCACCAAGCAGCAGCCTTCTGCTCACTGACCTGCTGCTCCACAGGAGAGAGGGAAAGGACACAGTGGTGCAGCTCACAGGAGTTGATATCCCCAACATAGGGTTTTTACAGGCAGAGGTTCATCTTCCTGGACATTTCCAAGTACCAGTGCTACAGGAGGCGCAGGTTATCATGTCAGGTGGTCACTGACATTTGCAGCCTCTTGGATGAAGACCGCCTGCCAAGTGGACCAGGTGGGCACGCATAGCCATTGGCTGTCAAAGTCGCCACAGCCCTTAATTTCTTTGCCTCTGGCTCCTTCTAGGGATTTGCTGGAGATTTGACAATCTGCTGATGATCAATGCCATGTTTACCAGGGATGGAATTAATGTGCACTTTGCAACCAAAGAGACCAGTCTCAATGAGTGGGCGCTCGGCTTTGTGGCTCCGGCTGGATTCCCACAGCTCCAGGAGGTCATCGACTGCACACATGTAGCAATCAAAGCACCCCATCATCAACCAGATGGGCTTCCACTCCATCAATGTTCAGCTCATCTGTGACCACAAAAAGATCATCATGCATGTCTGTGCAAGATTCCAAGGGAGCTACCATGTTGTTTCCATCCTCTGCCAGTCAACTCTCCATGAGTTCTTCGGAGCTCAAAGCAGAGGTAGCACTGGCTCCTTCAAGACAATGGCTACTCACAGCCGACATGGCTGATCACACCCATTAGGGGCCCAGACAATGATGCCCAGGAGAGTTACAATTGAAACCCCCTGACCATGACAGCTGTCATCAAGTAAGCAATCGAATGCTGAAGATGCGTTTTAGATGCCTGGACAGATCTGATGGCGCCCTTCAGGTATTGAGAATGATAGTAATCAGTTGTGCTTTGCACAATATAGAGTAGAAGCAAGGACTAGAGCTCCAGGAAGAAGGTGGTGCTGAGTGCATTGTCTCTTCAGAGGAGGTAGAGGAGGAGGTGGAGCAACATGAGGAGCAAGTGGAGGAGTAGGAACGTGACATACCGAAGGCACCAACAGTGGTGCATATAGCTGCCCGGGATGTCCAGGATAGCCTAATTCTGGCACGGTTCATTCTGAACCCAGTTGGCCCACCCATCTCCAACACAAAGCAATCCTGCAATCAACAAAGCCTCCATGTCACAGACAGCCATTACTCTTACCTTAACATTCATCACATGAGAAGCCCAATTCCAGGCAGGAGGCAAAAATGGCCAATATAGGAAAATAGTGCAAACAAATAAGTTAACCTTACAGAAAAATTATACAGTAGCTTACAATTGAACACTTTGTTCCATACCCATGTGCATATCCTTGTGCAACTTCAAATCTTTACTCTTTCTTTTTCTGCTGCTCCTACATGGTGCAACCCCTGTGGCTTCAGCAGAGATAGAGGCAGGCTGTTCAGATCCCTACTCTGACTTCTGAGATGCTCTTGGCTCATGTCTTCTGAGTTTTGGAGCCTGTGAAGATCCCACCAAAGACTGCTCCACCTGCATCTGTACAGGGGCAGAGTAGGCCATCAGGACTGGAGGCAGCATGTAGGGCACTGACTCAGTGGGGGAGGCGGAAATGGTTGAGAAGTGGAAGCACTTTGAGCAGAGTCCCCACTTCCATGTCCCCGTTCTCCACCTTCCATCACACGGCCAACCTGCACATCCCTGCTCGCAATGAGCTGCAGAGCACTTTGCTTCACATCAGTGGGGTGCTGAAAGGCCAAGGTTAGGTTTCCATCAATCCCGTTTAAGGCAACATTCAGAATGTGCAAGCCATTGGTGAGGACCAGCATGCACTTGTTTGACTACCATGCTTGATGCTCCATGCTAGTAACTACTTTTTCCATGGACATCAACATTATTGCAAAGGCCTGCAACATGATGCCACTCATGCTTGAGATGAACTCCTCCAAGCAGGCACAGTGCACCTGAAAAGGCTGTCAGCACCTCACACATTTTCCGCTGCTGCTCCAGAATTATCCTCTTCTTCAATGGCCCTCGAGGCTCAGCATCTGCACCTTGCATTGCGAGCACCCTCCAAAGGAGACTCTTCATCGCTGTCCCTGTCTCCAGCACCTGCTGTGATTTATGAAAACCCAACTACCTGTCTTGGTGATCCACTTACTGCACTACATTTGGAATTTTCTACCCCAAAGGGCTGTGAATGCTCAGTTGATGAGTATATTCAAGACTGAGATCAATAGATTTTTGGACACTCAGGGAATCAAAGGATATGGGGTGGGAAAGTGGAATTAATGTAGAAGTTCAGCCATGATCTTATTGAATGGTGGAGCAGGCTCAATGGCATATGGCCTACCCCGACTCCCATTTCTTATGTCCTTATGTTCTTTCTTATGTTCTTACATTGCCCATGTCAAGTGTCATGCAGGCCCCCACCTGCCAAGAATGAGGCACATTAATTTCACAACATGGACATTAAACTTCAAATTGTTTCTGGGAAGAAAAGAGGGCCTGTTACAAGGAATTGCCAGGCTCCCTAGCCGGAAAGACATTTTTACATACTAGCAGACAGTGTTGGAACAAAGGAACCAGTTGCTGCTCCCAATACACAGAACAGACGTGGTCAGACGTGTTTAGTCATATGACTAACTGGCTGATGCAGAGTTTTGAACTGAGAGTTTTAAATTGGAGAAACGATGTTTGAAGACAGAAAGCTCCTGGCTCCTGGATTGAGAACATCTCTCTCCTGTCTGCTCCCATCTCTTTCTCAGCAGCTTCGGAATCCATTGAGGACACATGAACCCCAAGAGAGAAAAGTCTCCTACAGTGAACAAGGTTTAAGAAGAATACTGGGCCCCAACAAAAAGCAAGAATTACCTACAAGCAGGGACTCTACAGTGAGCTTGAAGAACTGTAACAACTCTTCAGATATTGCCTCAAACCTTTCCACTTATGTTTTCTTCTACTCATTTCTGTCCCTATCTGCATGTGTGTATCACTTATGCATGCTAGCATGGGTGCATTGTGTATCCGTAGGCGTTAACCGGATTAGAGTTTGTAGTTCAAGTTTTAATAAATTTCACCTTTCTTCTTTAACCTAAGAAAGCCGGTTTGTGCTCATTTCTTTACCTTACAATTGGAAAGCGGTGAACAAGGATTCACCAAGGGGGAGCTCAAAACACAGTGTGTTTAAAACTAAAACCCTGTTACAGTAAGACCAGGTGAAGGCTGAGAGAGACCCCAGACACCTTTCTCACCTGTTCATAACAGAAATTTGGGTGCTAGCGTCTGGGATTTTACCCACAGACAAACAAGAGAAATTGGAAGTGGGAAGCCACATTGTTCCCAATCAAAAAAACAGCAAGTTTTCAATACAGGTTTTCTTGTGGTTGTGTGTGATTGAATACTTATATGTCTGCAACTGAAGCTAGTAGCTCTCCAAGCCAGGGTGAATTAACTTGAGATAAGTTGAAAGCACTGTCTATGGAGGAGTTGAGGAAAATGGCTGAGCAGTGTGGGATCACTGTATATGGCAAGGCTAGGAAGACTGAACTCCTAAGGCTAGTGGCCAACCATTTTTCCCTTGAATCTGAAGAAGCAGAAGCAGGGTTAGAAGTAGACCCAGACAGGTACTGTTAGCAAAGATACAACTGGAACAGAGGAAACTTGAATTAGAGGAAAGAGAAAGAGAGAAAGAGGCAGGAGAGGCAGAAAGAGAGAGCCTTCCAGATGGAATGGGAAGAGAAAGAAAGAGCCTTCCAGAAGGAATGGGAAGAGAAAGAAAGAGCCTTCCAGAAGGAACATGAAGAAAATGGAAGGCAGGAGAAAGACTATTCCAAAAAGAATCCGAAGAAAGAGAGCTGAAGTGGCTTGAGTTAACTAGGGGGTGACAGAGTAACCCCAGTGAAAGCATGGCCAATATGGAGCAAAGTAACTAAGAGCTGGGTACAGAATTTGTGCCTTTTGAGAAACTGACAAGGCAGCTAAAATGGCCATGTGAGACCTGGTCTCTTTTACTGCAAAGCAAACTAACTGGAAAAGCCCGTGAGGTTTATTCCCTGTTGCCAGATGACAGCTCATCAAATTATGAACTGACCAAAAGTGCTATCCTCAGGGCATATGAATTAGTACCCAAAGCCTATCGCCAAAAGTTTAAAACACTCAAGAAGCAAGCTAATCAAACTTATCTGCAGTTTGAAAGAAGTAAGCAGCTGGCTTTTGACCAGTGGCTGAGGGCTCTGATAGTGCAGCTCAGCTATGAGACTCTCAGAGAAGTAGTTCTGTTAGAGGAATTTAAAAACTCTCTCCCACTCTTAATAAAGACCCAAGTAGAGGAGCAGCGGGTTCAGAGAGCCTGGCAAGCAGCCATTCTGGCCAATGAGTTTGCTTTAATATATAAGTCGTTTTCCTGGGGAAAACCTTTCCTGATCATCACCACAAACCCGAAAAGGACAAAGGGTGGGAAGGTTATCAAATCCCAGGCAGTCCTGGAAGAGAAAGGAAAGCAGGAGACACAAGGGGCCCTCCTCTAGCCAAAAAGGAAGGTGCTGTGAGCAACAGTGAGACCTGGGGACCTGTGTGCTTCCATTGTAATAAATCAGGGTATTTAAAAGCTGACTGTTGGAAACTAAAGAGAAAACCAGTCGGGTTAAGCAAGACACACACTCAGTGAAGACGGGACCCTGATGGAAAGCACAGCAGAACAAGCCGTGGCTTTAACTGCAGTAAGAGTGAGATCCAGGAAGCTTACTATGGCCAGTGCAGGAAAATTTAATAGGATTCCTGAGGGTTATCAAGGTTTTGTGTTTGAAGAGAAAATAACCCCATACCCCTCGAGTGGGGCAAGCAAGCCCATAGTAATCCTCAGGGACACAGAGGCCACTAGATCCCTTTTACTGGACCTTTTCCCCAGAGAGTGCAGTGAACACCAAAATGGTGCTGAATGGTATTGGAGGGCAGTGTATGCCTGTATCTGTACACCTGGAGTGCGACCTAGTTTTGGGACCGGTGACCGTAGGGATTGTCCTTAGTTTCCCTGTGGACAGGGTTGACCTGCTCCTAGGTAATGATCTGGTGGGGGTGGTGGTAGCTTCCCCAGTAGTGAAAGAAAGACCACAGGAGGCAGGAGACGGACCCCTGCAGTTTCCCTGAATCAGGCCGTGATCAAACCAGCTCCCCCAGAGGAAACTGCATTGGCACTGCAGGCAGATGACCATGAGGTCTGCCTGTCCAAGGCTTTCTTTGGAAAGTTAGACCCAGGGAATGAATTAAATGAATTTTCCCTAGCTAAGGCTCAGCAAGCCGACCCTGTATTGTGAGAGTTAGCACAGGCTGCCCAGTCTGAAAGTGAAGCAGAGGGAGTCCCTGATTGCTAGTATTTAAAGAATGAGGTACTGATGAGGAAATGGAATTCTCGTCACAGACCTGAGAGGAAGGAGTGGGCAGTAATTCACCAGAAAGTGGTGTCGCAGAGGTACCAGGGAGAAATATTAAGAAGGGCCCACGAGGCTACAGTGGCTGTACATGCCAATATACAAAAGACCAAAGCCTGCATAAGACAGCAGTTTGACTGACCAAAACTCCACAAAGATGTGGTGGAGTACTGCAGGATTTGCCACATGTGCCAGGTTGAGGGGAAACCCCAACCTACAGTGAAATCTGCACCCCTAAATCCTGTACTGGTGTTAGGAGTACCCTCCAGCAGAGGGCCAGTGAACTGTAAGGCAGGCACACGGCTGGCAAAGGTTTAGAAAGGAAAGGGGAAAAACTGACCAAGAGGGCAGGTTAAAGGAAGTCTGGGAGGAATCCCAGCTGAAAACAGCTACTGTCCAGTCCGCCAACCCCGAGCAATTTGAAAAGTTAGACCCCACATCCTCCTATGTGAATACAGACTCTAGAAGTACCCCCAAGGGTGGCTAACAGCATTTACAGGAACCTGCAGAGACAAATAGAGGTCTTTAGAGGGCACAGAAACTGTAAGGATGATGCCTCACCTAGTCAAAGTGCCACAGGAGAGTGCAGTCAAGTCTGCACCATGGCAGGGGTGTCCCAGAGAACAAAGGGGAGATTAATAAAGAATCCTTCTCCACAGTCAGAGACAAAGGGAACCACCCATCCCCTGAAGTCAAATGTCTTTGCAGGACTCAGCAAAGCACTGAAAGAAAGTTCAGGATAGACCCACCCATGACTAACTCTCCTGGAAATTAAAATTACCTCGGCAGGAACAAAGACCCTAGGCAGCCACGGAAATGGACATACTGAATAAAACCGTCCCCAAAGATCCATATGGTCACTGGGATGCCAAAAAAGGGAAATTAAAGCAGCATTGGTACCCAGAAAAGACAATATTAATAAGCTTTAGAATTCATGAATGAATGGAAATGAATGAGAGAAATGCATGGTTTTCTTTGTTTTATATATATTTCTCTCAATCCTTTTAATGAAGTGCCCTTTTTGTCCAAATTGCCTTTCATTCCCCTGGGCGTGGAGGTGTCATGCAGGCCCCCACCTGCCAAGATTGAGGCACATTAATTTCGCCACATGGACATTAAACTTCAAATTGTTGCTGGGAAGAAAAGAGGGCCTGTTACAAGGAATTGCCAGGCCCCCTAGCCGGAAAGGCATTTTTACATACTAGCAGACAGTGATGGAACAAAGGAACCAGTTCCTGCTCCCAATACACAGAACAGACATGGTCAGACCAGCTTAGTCATGTGACTAACTGGCTGATGCAGAGTTTTGAACTGAGAGTTTTAAATTGGAGAAACTATGTTTGAAGACAGAAAGCTCCTGGCTCCTGGATTGAGAACATCTCTCTCCTGTCTGCTCCCATCTCTTTCTCGCCAGCTTCAGAATCCATTGAAGACACATGAACCCCAAGAGAGAAAAGTCTCCTACAGTGAACAAGGTTTAAGAAGAATATTGGGCCCCAACGAAAAGCAAGAATTACCTACAAGCAGGGACTCTACAGTGAGCTTGAAGAACTGTAACAACTCTTCAGATATTGCCTCAAACCTTTCCACTTATGTTTTCTTCTGCTCATTTCTGTCCCTATCTATGTGTGTGTATCGCGTATACAAGCTAGCATGGGCGCGTCGTGTATCCGTAGGCGTTAACCGAATTAGAGTTTTTAGTTTATGTTTTAATAAATTTTACCTTTCTTCTTTAAACCTAAGAAAACCCGTTTGTGCTCATTTCTTTATAATTATAATTGGAAAGCGGTGAACAAGGATTCACCAAGGGAGAGCTAAAAACAATGTGTTTAAAACTAAAACCCTGTTACAGTAAGACCAGGTGAAAGCTGAGAGGGTCTCCTAGACACCTTTCTCACCTGGTTGTAACACAAGGCATCAAAAAGACTGCAGAGAAATGACAAAATAAATCAATAAATTATCATACCCTCCCAGAGATATTTATATGTCGAGCATATTTCTGAATAGAAAATATTGTTTCAAAAGTAATGGATTGCATTTAAAGGTTCTCAGATGACAAGCTATCAAACTTTTTTTAATTCTTTCCACTTCCAGAAACAGGACAATATGAGTTTTATTTACCGAAATAAGACCCATCCTTTAATCATTTTATAACTGATGGTTTGTCAACTGATGCTAATATATTTTGTTAAATCAGTATAAGATGTAACATGTATCTTGCACAGCAGCATTAAGTGCAGTGAAATCGTAAAGCACTCAGTTGTAATTATAAGGAAAGATTACCCCACATAACAGAATCTAACAGATTAATAAATTTTAACTAAACTGAAATGGTAAATTTACTAGTGTGATGCTTTATAGTGTGTGGTTGTACCATTTGAACACAATGGCCTAGAACCTGCTAGAGCAGAGCATCTCATGGTCTGCCTTGTTAGTTAAACTTGCTCCTGCACCCTTCAGCTCAAAAAAGTTCTGTCCAAAAAGTTGCTGGAGGTACGAGCTGATAACAGCACAGTGAGGGCGACAGGACATCTGGCACCTTGGGAAATGACGGCACCAAAAGTTTATCTTCCGTAACCAATGAGATTTATTGATTGAGATATAACCAGAGGGAGGACTGAGAAGGAAGGAGAATTAGAGTGAGTGAATTCAATGTCAAATCAAGTGCAGAAAAAGAGGGAAAAGGAAAAGTAAGGAAAAAGTAAAACTAAAAATTTGACATTTATAAAATCTCTGATAACAATTCACTACACGCAGGACTAAGATGCCACATTTTTAATTGTTCAATCTCTGGGCCAGACAGGTTTATTAGCAGCCATTGACAATTATATAATTGAAAGGATACGTACGCTGTTAATTTCTAGACTTAACTATCTATGGTAACGTTAATGGAAATTAAAGTGCAAATGCAGTAAGTCCATGTTAATCATGCAGATATTAAGCATGAGATGCCATTTTTGTAAACCTAATGGCAGAGTGACATAGATCAGCCAGCAACCTTTGGCGATTCCCGGGCTATCTCTTCCTCACCACAAGTTGCTGGCAGATTTATACATCATTAGCATTGTTCACACATCGGTATTTTTCAGCAAACTCTGGGCCAATGTCTTTGTTTAATTTGCAGTATAGAAATGTTAGTTCTATATCTAGTTGTATGTTATTGTATTCAGTAATTATGTGCATTACAAATGGAGTTGCTTTGGTGTCAATTATCTACACAGTGGAAATACCGTAGGCTAGTTAAGCTCGTGGAAGATGATTGTGTGAATCTGAGTTCTTTTTGCCTTCAGTCTGGTTCAGTAAATATACCGAGTCGGATGTGTAGGTAAAATCAATTACTTTATTTGCGCATTTAGCCGGCTGACTTACTCTAATGCAACGACACTGACTCCACCCAGAGTCTGTCTGGTCCACTAGAGTAAGTAAAGTTTGTGATACAGGTACTACTGTTTATACATTAAGATTCATGCTACACCTCCTTGTTTAACCAATCAGTGCGGTACAATTCGACTTCACCCACGTGGTGACATGCAGTACATCTGTTGCTGAGGTTACAATACACTCCATTCTCAATACATACTTGTTACTAATAAAATATTGTTTTGTACCAGCAAGATAAAACAAAGCGGACAAGCAAGCTAATTAGCAAGAGCATAGGAATCATCAATAACCATGCTGGTCTCACTCCCTACATGGATCATGAGTCTGTCTCTACCTTGTGACAAGTAATTGCGGCGCATCCTGCTATCTCTATTAGGTGTACATTCCTGAGTGTTTCGTGCAGTCTGCAGCTACATCAAGTAGTGGCAGTTCATGAAGATAAGAGGGGCCTAGCACTTCCTATCACTCACACAGGGATGGACATCATTTGATTCACAGGAGTCCATCTGCTTCAAACCACAGGGAGTCACACAATCAGGCCATAAAGAACAGATGTCCTGGCAATTACCAGTGTCGGCTAGTCTTTACTGTCTCACACGCTCTGCCTTTACTTTTAACTATTTCATTGTGGTTTCTGCCACTTAAAATCAAAGCTCAGCAAAGCTACTATTCCTAACTTGGCTATATTTCCCATTAAGCATAGTGCCATGCCTTTCTGTTCACTTCCACAATTGCATTGCCTCATTCAATGAGGTTATAGTAAAGAAAAGAAAAATAAAGAACAGATGGAGGTGTAATTCCTCTTATCATGTAGAAATAGAGATTGGAGCTAATCTTTACAATTAATATGCTGCTGAGTCCACTCTATGTGATCTGTGCAGTGCTTTTTCATTACAGTAATCCTTATTTTTTAGTAGCTCTTATTTTCACTGAGGCTTGTCAATAATTATAGATGATTGCTGAAGTGGAAAATCAACAAGAGCTGGCAGAAAAATGGAGACTGGGGTGGCATTCACTGATAAAAAGTTCATGTCATCTCCCTGTTTCAGTACTGGACATAAAGGTACACCCTTATATGTAGAAGCTATCTGTGCAACAACTAAAATCATCTTCAAACAGATTAGAATTTGAACTCTGCTCTGAAATTACGTTCCTGGATTAATTTAGCATATTCCCCTTAAAGGAATTTCTGTGTTCCTGTCAGTTCCTGTCAGATGCATACAAAAGGTGGGACAGAAAATCCTCAGGGACTCAGATGAGACTCTGTTGTCAGCAGTTGTTTCAGAACTATCACCAGGAATCAAATGCTTTCCACTTGCTATAATGTAGAGAAATCTTTGCAAGCGTGTTTAAAATAAAAACGGTAATTCACATTTATTTTTCCTCTTCTGTATGCCCTTCTCTGACCATTTGATTAAAGCGGGTGATTTAATCTCTGGCTATGGTCAATTGTGTGCTTAAGAGTGCGCTCCAAGATAGGTGAATTAAGTTAGCCTTGGGATCATAGATTCTCTGTTTGTAAACCATTGAGTTTTATTCTTAGTGTGTCTGTTAACAATTTAAATAGATTCTTGTCTATGATATTTTAAAGATGTTAACCAATTTAAAACATGGCCGTAAATTTAAATAGCATTACTACTGCTACTTTTGTATGATGTAAGAAGTTTATAATGGGATGTCCAGGTTGGCTACCCAGGCAATGGCCACCTGAGATGCCGAGTAGAGAAATGAGATGCCTCCCGCAACAGATCTTAGTGGGCAGGTTGATGTGATGCGTTCCATGGTCTAAGATTCCTGGCCGCAATTGGACTTCGGGCTGTCGCTCATCTTCCACTTATGGAGCAGGTGGCCACATATTCCATGCCCAGTGCAGGTTTGGTTGAGCACTGTCCATTGTCTTCGAGGGAGTTTGAAGCCAGGGACCTCTGCTGTTGGGTCAGTGATGAGGTGCTGATCCTTTATGCTGCATGGATTCCACAATTCTGTCTATTTGGATAGTAGGTTGATACCAGCTCTATGAATATTAGCAATTTTTTCCCTGAATGGCCAGTATGATTTTAAAAGTGTTCTTGGTGGGTTTTTCAAGTCTTTGTGAATGGGAAGATTGGTGTTGCTCAAGACCTTTTCCATCTCACAGAGCATGTCACAGAGAATGTTAGATGAGGCAATGTGGGATAGAACCAGGAGCCACTCACTGGCTACCTGGCAGCATTTAGCTGCATGTCCATGATCTTTGTGTGGCAGCTGAAGGACCATGAGGCAGTGCTGTGTTCTGCAGCAGATTAGACGTGGGCTACTGTTGCAGTGTGAGGTGTTCTGGCTGTGGTCTCCCATGATGTTCCAGCGAGTTTCCAGATCAGGCTCATACTTTTTGGCCGGTGTGATTGAGATGAGGCTGATAGGTGAGTAGGTAAATTAATAATCATCAGTGTACAAACAGGGTTTAAAGGAAAGCAAAATACTGCAGATGCTGGAAATCTGGGACGGAATTTTACTAGTGTATTGCAAATTGTGGCGGCGCGCTTTGAAGTTGGCGGTCCGCCCGCGTGGAGCAGCCACTGCTGAGACCCCCTGCGATATTTCACACAGTGGCTCATTTAAATGGAGGGGGCAGAACGGCCGCCCCTGATGATGTACGGAGGCAGCTGCCCCATCCCCGGCAACGGTGTCCGGCGCCACTGCGCAGGCGCGGTGCCACTTTTAAAGGGCTTCAAGCCCTTAGAAAAAATTTGCATTTTTAAAGGGAAAATGTGAAAGGTCACAATAAAAAAACAAGCGAGGTCCCTCATCCACACCGTCCCCCCACCCTCCAAAGATATAGAAAGGTTTCATTTTCCCTCTCCCCGTCGAAATCAATGCTTTCACCCCCAAACATAAAGATCTTTGCCCTTCAACCCCTTCCCACCATCCCCCCAACGAATGGAATCAGTTTTCTCTGCTCCTCGCCCCTCTCGACCTGAACATTAGACTCCTCCCCCTTCCCCACCAGTGTCTCAACTCAGTTCCCCAAAAGGGGATCCGAAGGCACAGGACTTCCGGCCACCAGCCGGAATATCGGCATGGGGCGGTTCCCCGGTCCAGTTAAGTTCACTAACATGCATTTGAATTCATTTTATTATGCAAATGATGGCTGTGCCACCATGCACGGGGGCGGAGGGGATGCACTGAGGCCTCAGCTGCCGCTGGTAAAATGCGGCGGGGCCTTCTCAGCATCGGCGGATGAGGTGGGCCTCCCCCGGAAGAATTTACCAGGCCCCCCACCACAACCCCGACGTCAGATGGCTAGTACAACTCAGCCCCTGAAATAAAAACAGAAAATGATGCAAAATCACTCCTGTTCTCCACCCTATCACATACCTTCCATTTCGTTCTTTCCTATCCCTGCAGAGTAGCAAAAATTTTAAGCCTGGGCTCAGATACTGAAGCAGCCCTTGTCCAGATGCAGCAAGACCTGGACAACTTCCAGACTTGGGCTGATAAGTGGCAAGTAACATTTGCATACACAGGTGCCAGGCAGTGACCATCTCAAACAAGAGAACCCAGAGGTGCCTTTGGAGGTGGAAGGGCCAGGAAAATTGTTGAGAAAGAGGGCATGCTGGTTCCCTGATACGTTCCATCCTCCTCATACTTATCCTGGAGGAGGCTTCAGTGTACTGGTGGCAACCTGTCCGCCAATGGCGCAAAGGCAATTAAGGCTCATCAACAACCAATTAGCAGAAATTTTCCAGTGTAAGTCAGATTTTACCAGTGTCGCACGGGGACCCTCTCCGCATCTGCAGCTCATTAGATAAAAGGAGGCACCTGCTGAGCAGGAGGTCACAGCGCCATGAGAAATAAATTAAATCTACTGCCTTAAGATGCAAATCAGCCAGCCTGAGATCCTCTGCAGGCAGAGGCTTACAATTTGCTTCCAATCTCCTGGAGACTGCAGTAAAGATTAGTGCTACTAGTGAGGAAGTAGTGGCCATTGCCTCCAGCCTTTTCACTCCTCCATTTTGTCCAGCCCTCTTGGGTCCCATGCATACCAGCAGCACTCTCATTGCATGCACAGTGAAGGCTGCCAACCAGCCTTGCAGTCTCACGGGCTGACTCGCCCTCCAACCTCCACAACCTACTCGCAGTGCCTAATTGGATGGTGATCCCGGAGGTGACCCATTAATTGGACACCTCCCATAAAATTACCCTGGTAGGTGTGACAAGCTCACAGGCAACAGTCTTGCTTGTACTGTGTCTTTATTGAACTGAACTTGTCATGGCTGCCTGCAGTGAGTGCCTCATAGTAGAAGTCACATGACTATGGCAAGCCAGGAGGCACATTAGTACAGTATTGCATTTCTATCCCAAACATCCCCCTTTCATACAAAAGAAACAAAAAAAAATTTGCATGCATTATCATTTACACTGTGAGTTGCCTAAGTTACCCACTATGCACACAACTGTTCTCATGCATTAGCAGTTTGTTATTCCTGTCAGTCTCTGCACATGCATTGCACAAATAGTCTTTAAATCACCCCAGTCTCTTAATGGTGCGTGTGCGGATTGTCATTGGCTGTTCATCTGGGTGATTTTCCTTCTCCAGTGAGTGTCGTTCCTGGGTCACTTTTTGCCGCGTTAAATGTTGTATTCCATTTCTGTTGTTGCGATGCTATGGACCGCTGGTACTGATGGTTGATCTGTGGTCTGTGCAGATGGTGAATTCACATCTTCCTGATCAGCTGCCTGCAGTGAAGCTTCTCCAGTTGTGCATATGTGCCTGCAGCTGTGACGGTCTATCTGGATGCTCAGTTCCACTGTGTACGAGCAAGGTGACAACTGCTCTAGGCAGGTCCCAAGTTGCCACTTGGGCTGACTCTTGTTGAGAGTGTTGAAGGTTTGTATCCTGACTGGCTCTCCAATGCTCAATTCTGGCAATGGTTTGGCAATTTTGTCAAAATTAAATTTGGCTTTCTGCCGTTGCACCTTGATTTTGTCACTCACGCCTGTTACTGCTTCTGGCTTCAGTAACTTTTTTGCTATTAATAGTTTGGGTGCGGCGTGACATTAGTCTTTGTACTGGACTACTTTCCATGCCTTCAGTGGACGTGTTTCTCTACTCGAGGATTGCCTTGTATACATTCGTGCTGGATTTACTCGCTTTCTTTATGATTCCTTTGGTGATTTTCACTGCCACCTCATCCTTTCCATTGGACTGGGCATAGTGTGGAGATGATGTATGGTGTTGAATTTCCCAATGCTTTATGAAGTGGCTGAATTCTTCACTCGTGAACTGAGGGCCATTGTTACACATCACAATGTCTGGAATGCCTTAACGACTGAAGTGTGCTTTCAGGCATTTTACAATATCACCAGTAGTCATTCAAGTCAGCTGGTCTACCTCCCAGTAATCAGAATAGTAGTCTATGGTGACAAGATAATCAGTTCCTATGACAGTGAAGAGGTCTACCCCCAGCTTCATCCATGGCTTGTCTGAGATGTCATGTGTCCTCAGCGCCTCTTTACCTTGGTACTCATTGCACACACTGCACTGGCTGATGTGGTCCTTGATTTCATTGTTCATGTTTGGCCAGTAGAGCACTTCTCTTGCCTTTCTCAGACTCGACTCATTCCTTGGTGCCTTGCATGGATGTGCAAAAACTGTTGTTTTCATCCAGCTTCACTTGTCAGGAACCATACTTCGCATCTAGGGTAGTTAACATTTTTGCCTTTGCAAGTTGTGGCAAAATTCCATCGATGGTTGGCATGGGATAGTGAGATCTCTTCAGAGCTTTATTTAGATCTTTAGGGTCAATGCACTCTCAGGCTTTCAGGTTGTTTCATTGCTGCCATGCTGCTAATCCATTCTGCAGGAGTTGCCACTTTCTTGATTACGCCCTTCTTTCCAGCTCTCCTATCTTGTCTTTCAGGCCGGCCTTGAGGGCAACTGGAACTTTCCTCAGCAGATGCCGATTTGGTCTTACCCTCTCATCTTCATCAAGATGATATTCTCCAGGAAGACATCCTAAACCTGTAAACACATCATTGTACTCCTCTAGGATCTGTTCCACAGTCAATGGTTTAGTGTGCTGCGACACGTTGCAAATCTCTTTTTGCACGTTGAGAGTTACCAGTCCAAGCTGTAGACTTGCTGTGACTGAGATGAATGGCTGTTGCTTGCCGTCTATGATCTGGAATTCCAGATCTTCATTCTTGTCATTGCATTGGACTCTCAGAGTAATTTGTCCTCTTGGCACTAGTATTCAAGGTGATTTGACAGTTAGGAAGGACAGGCAAAAAGGAAAAGGAGGTGGTGTTGTGCTGATAATAAGGGATAGGATCAGTACATTAGTAAGGGAGGATCTCAGATCGGAAGAACAAAATCTATTTAGGTGCAGCTAAGAAACAGCAAGGGGCAGCAAACATTGGTAGGAGAAAAGCAAAATACTGCAGATGCTGGAAATCTGAAATAAAAACAATAAATACTGGAAATACTCAGCAGGTCAGGCAGCATCTCTGGAGTGAGAAGCAGAGTTAATGCTTCAGCTCGGTGACCCTTCATCAGAACTGTCAAAAAAACAGTTTTTGCCAGTTCTGATGAAGGGTCACTGACCTGAAACGTTAACTCTGCTTCTCTCTCCAAACATTGGCAGGAGTTGTTTTTGGGCCACCAAAAAGTAGTGGTAGTGTGGGGCATGGTATTAATTAAGAGATTAGAGAAGCATGTGGCATGGGTAATGCAGTAATCATGGGTGAATTCAATCTACATATCGACGGGGTAAACCCAATGAGCACTAATGCTGTGGAGGACGAATTTCTGGAGTGTGTTTGGGATGGTTTTCGAGAGCAGCATTTGAGAAACCGACTGGAGAACAGGCTATTTTAGATCTAGTTTTATGTAATCAGAAAGGGCTAAGTAATAATCTTGCTGTAAAAGAACCTTTAGGGATGAGTGGCCATTTTATAATAGAATTTTACATTATATTTGAAAGTGAGGTAGTTCAGTCTGAAGCCAGGGTGTTAAATTTGAACACGGGGAGGCGGTGGCGTAGTGGTATTGTCACTGGACCAGTAACCCAGAGACTCAGGGTATTGATCTGGGGGCATGGGTTCAAATCCCACCACAGCAGAAGGTGGAATTTGAATTCAATTAATAAATCTTGAATTAAAAAGCTAGTCTAATGATGGCCATGAAACCATTGTCGATTGTTGTAAAAACCCATCTGGTTCACTAATGTCCCTTAGGGAAAGAAATCTGCTGTCCTTACCTGGTCTGGCCTACATATGACTCCAGACCCACAGCAATGTAGTTGACTCTTACATGCCCTCTGAAATGGCCTAGCAAGCCACTCAGTTATATCTAACCACTACGAAGTCAATAAAAAGGAATGAAACCGGACGGACCAGCGGGCATCGACCTCGGCACCGGAAACGTCAACGGCAAACCCAGCCCTGTCGACCCTGCAAAGTTCTCCTTACTAACATCTGGGGGCTTGTGCCAAAGTTGGGAGAGCTGTCCCTCGGACGAGTCAAGCAACAGCCTGACATAGTCATACTCACGGAATCACACCTTACAATGTCCCAGACACTGCCATCACCATCCCCGGGTATGTCCTGTCCCACCGGCAGGACAGACCCACCAGAGGTGGTGGCACAGTGGTCTACAGTAGGGAGGGAGTTGCCCTGGGAGTCCTCAACATCGACTCTGGACCTCATGAAATCTCATGGCATCCGATGTTTGCATGGACAAGGAAACCTCCTGCTGATTACCACCCACCGCCTTCCCTCAACTGATGAGTCAGTACTCCTCCATGTAGAACAGCACTTGGAGGAAGCACTGAGGATGGCGAGGGCACAAAATGTACTCTGGGTGAGGGACTTCAATGTCCATCACCAAGAGTGGCTCGGTAGCACCACTACTGACCGAGCTGGCCGAGTCCTAAAGGACATATCTGCTAGACTGGGTATGCGGCAGGTGGTGAGGGAACCAACAAGAGGGAAAAACATACTTGACCTCGTCCTCACCAATCTGCCTGCCGCAGATGCATCTGTCCATGACAGTATTGGTAGGAGTGACCACCGCACAGTCCTTGTGGAGACAAAGTTCGCCTTCACATTGAGGATACCCTCCATCGTGTTGTGTGGCACTACCACCATGCTAAATGGGATAGATTTCGAACAGTTCTAGCAATGCAAAACTGGGCATCCATGAGGCGCTGTGGGCCATCAGCAGCAGCAGAATTGTACTCAACCACAATCTGCAACCTCATGGCCCGGCATATCCCCCACTCTACCGTTACCATCAAGCTAGGAGACCAACCCTGGTTCAACGAAGAGTGCAGGAGGGCATGCCAGGAGCAGCATCAGGCATACCTCAAAATGAGGTGTCGACCTGGTAAAGCTACAACACTGGACTATCTGCGTGCCAAACTGTGTAAGCAGCATGCAATAGACAGAGCTAAGCGATCCCATAACCAACGGATCAGATCTAAGCTCTGCAGTCCTGCCACATCCAGCTGTGAATGGTGGTGGACAATTAAACAACTAACTGGAGGAGGTGGCTCCTCAAATATCCACATCCTTAATGATGGGGGAGCCCAGCACATCAGTGTGAAAGATAAGGCTGAAGCATTTGCAACAATCTTCAGCCAGAAGTGCCAAGTTGATGATCCATCTCGGCCCCCTCCTGAAGTCCCCAGCATCACAGATGCCAGACTTCAGCCAATTCGATTCACTCCACATGATATCAAAAAACGACTGAAGGCTCTGGATACTGCAAAGGCTATGGGCCCTGACAATGTTCCGGCAATAGTACTGAAGATCTGTGCTCCAGAACTTGCCACGCCCCTAGCCAAGCTGTTCCAGTACAGCTACAACAGTGGCATCTACCCTGCAATGTGGAAAATTGCCCAGGTATGTCCTGTACACAAAAAGCAGGACAAGTCCAACCCGGCCAATTACTGCCCATCAGCCTACTCTTAATCATCAGTAAAGTGATGGAAGGTGTCATCAACAGTGCCATCAAGCGGCACTTGCTTAGCAATAACCTGCTCAGTGACGCTCAATTTGGGTTCCGCCAGGGCCACTCAGCTCCTGACCTCATTACAGCCTTGGTTCAAACATGGACAAAAGAGCTGAACTCAGGAGGTGAGGTGAGAGTGACTGCCCTTGACATCAAGGCAGCATTTGATCGAGTATGGCATCAAGGAGCCCGAACAAAACTGAGGTCAATGGGAATCAGGGGGAAAACACTCCGCTGGCTGGAGTCATGCCTAGCGCAAAGGAAGATGCTTGTGGTTGTTGGCGGTCAATCATCTGAGCTCCAGGACATCACTGCAGGAGTTCCTCAGGGTAGTGTCCTCAGCCCAACCATCTTCAGCTGCTTCATCAATGACCTTCCTTCAATCATAAGGTCAGAAGTGGGGATGTTCGCTGATGATTGCACAATGTTCAGCACCATTTGTGACTCCTCAGATACTGATGCAGTCCGTGTAGAAATGCAGCAAGACCTGGACAATATCCAGGCTTGGGCTGATAAGTGGCAAGTAACATTTGCGCCACACAAGTGCCAGGCAATGATCATCTCCAACAAGAGAGAATCTAATCATCTCCCCGTGACATTCAACGCAATACCATCGCTGAATCCCCCACTATCAACATCCTAGAGGCTACCATTAACCAGAAACTGAACTGGAGGAGCCATATAAATATCATGGCTACAAGAGCAGGTCAGAAACGAGGAATCCTGAAGCCAGTAACTCACCTCCTGACTCCCCAAAGCCTGTCCAATATCTACACGGCACAAGTCAGGAGTGTGATGGAATACTCTCCACTTGCCCGGATGGGTGCAGCTCCAACAACACTCAAGAAGCTCGACATCATCCAGGACAAAGCAGCCCGCTTGGTTGGCACCCCATCTACAAACATTCACACCCTCGACCACCGACGCACAGTGGCAGCAGTGTGTACCATCTACAAGATGCACTGCAGCAATGCACCAAGGCTCCTTAGACAGCACCTTCCAAACCCGTGACTTCTACCAGCTAGAAGAACAAGGGCAGCAAATGCATGGGAACACCACCACCTGCACGTTTCCCCCCAAGTCACACACCATCCTGACTTGGAACTGTATCGCCGTTCCTTCACTGTCGCTGGGTCAAAATCCTGGAATTCCCTTCCTCACAGCACTGTGGGTATAGCTACCCCAAATGGACTGCAGCGGTTCAAGAAGGCAGCTCACCACCACCTTCTCAAGGGCAATTAGGGATGGGCAATAAATGCTGGCCTGGCCAGCGTCACCCACATCCCATGAATGAATTTAAAAAATTGAAAGTATGAGGGGCAAATTGGCTGAGGTGGATTGGGAAACTACATTTAAAGGTCTGACAGTACATAGGCAATGGATAGTCTTTAAAGAAATATTACATAGTTTACAGCAACTATACATTCTTTCAAGGCACAAAAACCCCAAAAGTAAAGGCAGTCAACTGTAGATAACAAAGGAAGTTCAGGATTGTATAGGATTAAAAGAAAAGGCCTATAAAGTTGCCAGAAATAGTAGTAAACCTGAGGATTGGGAGGATTTTAGAATACAGCAAAGGAGGACAAAGAAACTGATAGGAAAGGGAGAATAGAATATGAATGTAAGCTAGCAAAAAATATAATAACGAGCTGTAAAAGTTTCTACAGATACGTAAAAAGGAAGCATTTGGCTAAGACAAATTACAGGCAGAGTCAGGAGAATTTATAATGGGGAATAGAGAAATGGCAAAGAAGCTAAATAATTACTTTGTGCCTGCTTCACTGAGGAAGATACAAGAAATCTCCCAGAATTAGAGATCCAAGGGATTAGGGGGAATGAGGAACTGAAGGAAATTAGTATTAGTAGGAAGGTTGTATTGGAAAAATTAATGCGGCTGAAGGTTGATAAGTCCCCAGGACCTTATATTCTACATCCCAGAGTGTTGAAAGAGTTAGCTATGGAGATAATGGATGCCTTGGTGATCATCTTCGAAAATTCTCTAAATTCTGGAGTGGTTTCTGCAGATTGGAAGGTCGCAAATATCATCCCACTATTTAAGAAGACAGGCAGAGAGAAAACAGGGAACTGCAGACCTGTTAGCCTTATATCAGTCTTGGGAAAATGCTAGAATCTATTCTAAAGGATGTGATAAATGGACACTTGGATAATAATGATCTGATTTGGCATAGTCAACATGGATTTATGAATGGGAAATCATGTTTGACGAACCTGTTGGAGTTTTTTGAGGATGTTACTAACAGAATTGATAAAGGGGAGTCGGTGGACGCGATATACTTGGATTTTCAGAAGGCTTTTGATCAAATCCCCACAGGAGGTTGGTTCGCAAAATTAAAGCACCTGGGATAGGAGGTAATATACTGGCATGGCTTAAGGATTGGTTAACAGGCAGAAAGCAGATAATAGGAATAAATGGGTCATTCTCATGTTGGCAGGCTGTGACTAGTGGGGCACCACAGGGATCAGTGCTTGGGCCCCAGCTGTTGACAATATATATCAATGATTTGGATGTGGGGGCCAAATGTAATATTTCCAAGTTCGCAGATGACACAAAACTAGGTGGGAATGTGTGTTGTGAGGAAGATGCAAAGTGGTTTCAAGGGGATTTGGACAGACTTAGTGAGTGGGCAAGAACATGGCAGTTGGAATATAGTGTGGAAAAATGAGAGGTTATCCACTTTGGCAGGAGGAATAGATATGCAGAGTATTTCTTAAATGGTGAGAGATTAGAAAGGGTAGATATACAAAGGGACCTGGGTGTCTTTGTCAATAAGTCACTAAAAGCTAGCATGCAGGTGCAGCAAGCAATTAGGAAGGCTAATGGTATGTTAAGCCTTTATCTCAAGGGGATTTGAGTACAGGAGTAGTGAAGTCTTGCATCAACCTGTATAGAACCTTGGTTAGACTGCACCTGGAGTACTGTGTGCAGTTTTGGTCCCCTTACCTTAGGAAGGATATTATTGTATTATTGCCATAGAGGGAGTGCAACGAAGGTTCACCCGGGATGGTGAGACTGTCCGATGAAGAGAGATTGGGGAAACTTGGCCTGTTTTCTCTTGAGTTTCGAAGAATGAGAGGTGATCTCATTGAAACCTACAAAATACTTGAAGGGATAGACAGGGTAGATGCAGGTAAGATGTTTCCCCTAGTGGGGAGTCTGGAACCAGGGGACACAATTTCAAAATAAGGGGGAAGCCACTTAGGACAGAGGTGAGGAGACATTTTTTTTCTCAGAGGGCTGTGAATCTTTGGAATTATTTGCCCCTGAGGGCTGTGGAAGCTCAGTCATTGAGTCGGTTTAAAGCAGAGATTGACAGATTTCTAAATACAAATGACATAAGGGGATATGAGGATAGTGTGGGAAAAAGTCATTGAAGTGTATTATCAGCCATGTTCATATTGCATGGTGGGGCAGGCTTGATGGGCTGAATGGCCTACTCCTTCTCCTATGTTCCTATGGTGCCATCATATAGCCTCAACCTTACTTTCGAGGGCTTAATTTATGGATCGCCATGTTGAACCACTTTGCACGAGTCTCTGAAGGTCAGGATGTTGCATGACACACTGGTGTCTATCTGACACTTTATGTTGTCTTATTATTCTCCTTCTGCAGTCATCATTCCAACAGTCACAAACCATTTATCACCTATCAACCTGACTGACCCAAACTGTTGTATGGTGTATAGTGATTCATCAGAATGTTTGGCTGATATCTCTCCAGTGGCCATCTATACTTGCTTGCTGTGCTTCCTTCTAGCAAAACACTTGTGTGCAAAATGATTTGGCTTCTTGTGGTGAGAACACTGCTTTCCCCGCGCTAGACATGCCTTCTTTTCCTTTGTGCGATGTCCTCCGCAGTATTTGCATCTTGTCCTTTGTCCGTGATCTTTCTGCCCTTTAAGCCAGGAATATCTATCAGCATAATGCAAGGCCTGGTCTGTACTTCCATGAATATGCTCTAGCTGCTGATTTATAACCTCAGAGCTTTTGCACATGTCGATCGCTTTCCTGAGAGTATGTATGTCCTCTCTCAGTAGACATGCTCTCACTGAGGGATCTCTTAAGCTTAATATAATCCTGTCTTTAATTAGGTCATCTTTCAGTTGTGCAAATTCACAGGATTCTGCGAGCTGTGTTGATGCAGTCACATATTGATCAATGGATTTTTTTTTCACCTTGGGTCCTAATATTGAACACATACCGTTCATAAATTATGTTCACTTGGAGTTCAAAGTGTGCCTTCAAGGCTTTCAAAATTTCTGCTGTCTTTTTTTTTGGTTCTTTGGAGAGATTTAGGGTGGAATGCATTTTGTAACAGTCTCTCCCCAAGAGTCATAAAAGTGTAGACATCGGTAGCTGCTCTGGTTTGTTAATTAAATCTGTTGCAATTTCATTTTACCATTGTGAGTGGAAAAACTGCCAGTTATGCTTCATATCACCTTTCATTTTGGCCTGTGCCAGGAGAGGAAAATTTGCAGTCATTATATCTTACCCAGTGCTTTCAGCTGTGGCCTGCTTTTTTTGTTCATTTTCTGTGGCTTCCTGTAGCTTTTAGTAGCTTTCATCAGCTCTAAACATTCCTGTGTTCCTGTTTTAGTAGCTGTGCTTCTATACAGCTCTTCAACACTCAACTTCAACTCCATTCTGACACATGTTATGAAATCAAAGGACAACACTCTTGCTTGTACTGTGTCTCTATTGAACTGAACTTGTGATGGCTGCCTGCAGTGAGTGCCTCACGATAGAAGTCACATGACTATGACAAGCCAGGGGACACATTAGTCTTCTTCTTCTTTGGCCTCCTTGTCTCTAGAGACAACGAGTAAGCGCCTGGAGGTGGTCAGTGGTGTGTGGAGCAGTGCCTGGAGTGGCTATAAAGGCCAATATTAGAGTGACAGACTCTTCCATAGGTGCTGCAGAAAAAAATTGTTTGTCGGGGCTGTTATACAGTTGGCTCTCCCCTTGCGCTTCTGTCTTTTTTCCTGCCAACTGCTAAGTCTCTTCGACTCGCCACACTTTAGTCCCGCCTTTATGGCTGCCCACCAGCTCTGGCGACTTGTGATCAATGTCACAGGACTTCATGTCGCGTTTGCAGACGTCTTTAAAGCGGAGACATAGACAGCCGGTGGGTCTGATACCAGTGGTGAGCTCGCTGTACAATGTGTCTTTGGGGATCCTGCCATCTTCCATGCAGCTCACATGGCCAAGCCATCTCAAGCGCCGCTGACTCAGTAGTGTGTATAAGCTGGGGATGTTGGCCGCCTCGAGGACTTCTGTGTTGGCTGCCTGCAGTGAATGCCTCATGATAGAGGTCACATGACTATGACAAGCCAGGAGTACAGTATTGCATTTCTACCCCAAACAGCAGGCACACTTCTGCTGTGAACGGGCTCGGGAACCGAAAATGGTCCCGACTGCCAAAAACTTTCGACCTCCAGAAGATACAGCCCAAGGTATCTATTAGCAAAAGAAAACTTGCCGTCGCCCTGTAGGAGTTTTGGCGCAGCCTTGCTGCACGAATGAGATCACACATGCTTTCACATAACCCTGGCTGTCATTCCAACTTCCTATTTGTGGTTCCTATTGGTAACTGTAGTGGCATTACTCAGGAACTGTTACCTACTAACCATTAATAGAAGAGTTTTCATCTCAACTATCTCAGAATATAAAAAGAGAAAAGTCACCATTGCCAAACAGGGATACGTGCTATTTTTGACATGTGGAAGAACGTGATGATATTTTGACAGAATGTTGTATTTCAGTGTAAATTATGATTTCTGTTCTATTTTAGTAAACAAATGACAAAAGTGTTGCCCAAACATTTTTTCCAGAACGTGATGTCTCTTTAACTAATGGTTACATAGCCAAAGGATGTCCTTGGGCAAAAATGTGTTTATTTGTACTCCCTATTTGCAGAGATTCCTATTTACAAAGGAACACATTACCTTTTATTTAAGAGCAGCATAGTAACATGCCATATTTTACAAATCAATTTATGCCTGGTGTTGCATTGCAATATCATATTTAATTCACTCCAATTAACCCCCTGACTCAATAGGATCTGGTCAGCTTTTAAATCAAATGGATCTTTTTTCCCCAGAGCACATTTCGAGTTGATTTTCTCTCAGTTTCTAAATGTGACTATTGTAAAATAAATTAAAAGAAATGTGTAGCTGTTTGTCATTTTTCAATTGTCCTAAACAATTAGAAATAATCGAAAAGCTTATTTTTTTTATTTTGGAATTTGTCACTGAACTGCTTCCCACAGATCTGCGTTCAAATTCAAACAAATATCTTGCATTTACTGCTGATAACATTGTGCATTTGTCCTTAAGCTTGACTAAAATTACATGTTTGTGCTTGAATGCACTTTCCAATGAATTGCTGCAATTTTGCTTCACTTACAGCTCTGACGTGATACAGTCTGAATATCTCAGGGTTGCCTCGGTTGTGATGGTGATTGTTTTGTTCTCAGTGCTGCTCGGTTTCTGCAGGCTGCTTCTGAAGATGCTCTCTTTGGATTCCTTGATGTGAGGCAGCCTTTTTGCTGATGGACAATTGCCTTCCAGTCCTTGCCACTGGACCCTGTGTTTATGTTTCGTTGCTGGACTCTGTGTTTTGTCATCTGATTGTGATCCTGCCTTCAGTGTGGAGATGCTTGCTGCTTCATTCTCTTACCAGCTGGCTCCGGTTTTGAAAATCTGCAATCACATCACACACACACACACTCTAGTGGTTGGATGGATTCAGTCAAGAAGGTATGGCAAAACCCATCCCTGATAAGTAAAATGTACCAATGTATCATTCTGTACTACATAATAATTACACAAATAACAACATTTCTCCTGTTCCTGTTAAGTGCTGGTAAAGCTAATCCCTTGTTTTAATGTGTGTTTGTTAAATTATTAAACACCTGAGCATTCTATTTGAAATATTACAATTATGAAAATTTGACTTACACCATTGTAACTAGCATCAAGTCCAGGTCATTAATATATGTCGAAATAGCAGTTGTCCCAACAGTGACCCTGAGGAAACCACTGTACACTTCCTTCCAAACAACCATTCATCACAACTCTCTGCTTTCTGTCCCTTAGCCAATTACATATCTATGCATCCTTTGTCCTTTTAATCCCATGCACTTCAATTTTATTAACAGGTATATTATGTGGTACTTTATGAGTCACCAAAGTGAATATACACAACATGAATCAGACTACCATCTTCAATCCTCTTCATCACTTCACCAAAGATCTCAATCGTTAGTCAAACACGAATTTCCTTTAACAAATCCATGCTGGCTTTCATTTATTAACCCATATTGCTCTAAGTGCCAATTAATTTTGTCCCAGGTTACTGTCTCCAAAAGTTCCCCCACCATTGACGTTAGACTGACTGACATGCTGATCTGTGGTTGTCAGGTTTATTCCCCCCCATTTTCTTTGGTGAGGCACCTCAGTCTTTATGAGCCTGTTTTGGAAGGCACATGTTTGCTGACGGCACAGTCCTGTGGTTTCTTACCCATACATTTGTCACCTCCAGACTCAACCCTTCTCCAACCTCTGTAAACTTCAACTCATCCAAAGTTCAGCTGTGTATATATAATTCTGCATCAAGTTCTGCTCACATATCATTCCTATCCTTATTGATGTATGCATAAAATTCACATTCTTATGCTGATGTTCCTCCATGGTCTTGTCCCTCTCTATCTCTGTAACCTCATGCATTGCCACAAGCCCTCACTCCCGAGGTCTTTGATCTTCTGACTGCCACAGTGATAATCCTAGACAAAAGTTGGTGGTGAAAAAGGAATTAGCTGAAGTAGAGGAAGCAATGGATACTAGTTCAGAGAATAATGTGGAACGGCAGAGATAGACCGAATGGGATGATCCAGTGACCAGAGCTCAAACCTTACTTTTTCTACTCCACATAAATGATGTGGTTTCAGAAATCCAATGCAAATTCCTCAGATTTTCCATTGATATTGAATTAGAGGAGGGGCAGTAAAATCTGATGAAACAACCAAGGAAACACAGCAGTTACACAAAACACTCAAGTGGCAGATGAAATTCCTCTCCAAAGTCCTTGAAAACATTACACCCTCCCAAAGCCCTGCTTATCTTCCACCTAAACTACCTTTTCGACTATGACCAATCAGGGCTATGGTAACATAAGACAAGGCTGAAGCATTTGCAACCACCTTCAGCCAGAAGTGTTGACTGAATGATTCATCTCGGCGTCCTCCTGCGGCCCCAGCATCACAGATGGCACTCTTCAGCCAATTCAATTTACTCCACGTTATATCAAGAAATGGTTGAATGCACTGAATATAGCAAAGGCAATGGGCCTCGAAAACATCCCGGTTGTAGTACTGAAGACATGTCCTCCAGAACTAGCCATGCCCCTAGCCTAGCTGTTCTAGTACAGCTACAACACTGGCATCTACCCACCAGTGTGGAAAATTTGCCCAGGTATATCCTGTCCACAAAAAGCAGGATGAATCCAAAATGATCAATTACAACCCGATCAGTCTACTCACAATCATCAGCAAAGTAATGGAAGGTGTCATTGACAGTGCTATCAAGCAGCAATTACTCAGCAATAGCCTGCTCACAGATTCTCAGTTTGTGTTCCAACAGGGTCACTTGGCTGCTGACCTCATTACAGCTTTGGTCCAAACACGGACAAAAGAGCTGAATTCTAGATGTGAGGTGAGGGTGACTGCTTTTGACATCACAGCAGCATTTGACTGAGTGTGGCATCAAGGAGCCCTAGAAAAATTGAAGTCAATGGGAATCAGGGAGAAAACTCTCCACTGGTTGGAGTGATACCTAGCATAAAGGAATATGGTTGTAGTAGTTGGAGCCAATCATCTCAGTCCCAGGAATTCGCTGCAGGAGTTCCTCAGGGTACTGTCCAGGCCCAACCATCTTCAGCTGCTTCAACAATGACCTCTCCATCATAAGGTCTAAAGTGGGGGTATTTGTTGATGACTGCAGTGTTCAGTACCATTCACAACTCCTCAGATATTGAAGCAGATCATGCCTGCCTGCAGCAAAATCTGGACATCATTCAGGCGTGGGCTGATAAGTGGCAAGTAACATACATGTCATACAAATGCCAAGCAATGACTATCTCTAACAAGAGAGAATCTAACCACCTCCCCTTGACATTCAATGGCATTACCATTGTTGAATCCCCCACCATCAACATCCTGGGGGCTTACCATTGACCAGAAACTTAACTTGACCGGCCATATAAATACTGTGGCTACAAGAGCAGATCAAAGGCTGGGAATTCTGAAGCAGTAACTCACCCCTTGACTCCCCAAAGCCTGTCCACCATTTACAAGGTACAAGTCAGGAGTGTGATGGAATACTCTCCACTTGCCTGGATGGATACAGCTCCAACAACACTCATGAAGCTCAGACACCATCAAGAAAAAGCAGCCCTCTTGATCAGCACCCCATCCACCACTTTCAACATTCACTGCCTCCACCACTGACACACAGTGGCAGCAGTGTGTACCATCTACAAGATGAACTGCAGCAAATCCCCGAGACTCCTTCAACAGCACCTTCCAAAGCCGTGACCTCTACCACCTAGAAGGACAAGGGCAGCAGATGCATGGGGACACAGTAGTGTTCTGTGAGTTCCCCTCCAAGTCACACACCATCCTGACTTGGAACTATATCGCACTTCCTTTACTGTCGCTGGGTTAAAAACCTGGAACTTCCTTCCTAACAGCACCGTGGGTGTACCTACACCACATGGACTGTAGTGGTCCAAGAAGGTGGCTGACCTTCTCAAGGGCAATTAGAAATGGGCAACAAATGCTGACCTTGCCAGTGACGTCCGTATCCCAATAACATATAAAGAAAATAACGATTATATTACTGCACTAATGATCAAATCTCTTCATGGCAGCTGGGGAATTTAACCTCAATTAATTAAATATGTCTAATAAAACTAGGCCGGAATTTACACCACATCACCCCCACACACCCCCACCCCAGCACCACCCCCCCACTCCCCTCCTGGGAGTGGGCTGGAGGCGAGGGGCGTAAAACTGAGTGGTAGGCAGCGAGTGCTGTTCCCGTTGCCCTGCTGCCCTTGCTGCCATTTTAACATCAGCGGAGGAGATTGAAAATGGCCCACACTCCCCAGGCCAATTGAGGCCCTTAATTAGAACAAAGAACATAGAACATTACAGCGCAGTACAGGCCCTTCGGCCCTCGATGTTGCGCCGACCTGTGAAACCATCTGACCTACACTATTCCATTTTCATCCATATGTCTATCCAATGACCACTTAAATGCCCTTAAAGTTGGCGAGTCTACTACTGTTGCAGGCAGGGCGTCAATTATTTGCCTGCCACCGCTGGTATTTTACCAGTGGCAGCCAGGAACTTCAGCACCTGTGGAGGTCGCCCAGTAAAACCTGGTGGCTTCCTTGCGGCCCAGGGGGAGGAGCCCCCCTAATCGGGCACCTCTGCCTCACAGAGGGCCCCTCCAGCAGCACAATCCGTCCCCGCTGGAGCACCTCCCCCGCTCTCCTGAACAACCCTCACCTCTTGCCAGGGCCCAGTTGATAGTCCCTGGTGAGGCCTGAAACCCCACTCACCTTTATGGAGACCGCATCCAGTTCCCTGTCTGGCTGAGTGCAGTCCCAGGAATGGCCACGCTCCTGGTGGCACTGCTGGGATTGAAGAGTTGCTGGCCTGCTGATTGGCCGGCAACTCTTGGAGGCGGGACTTTCTGCCTCAAAGGGGCGGAGGTCCGTCCCAAGCCAATTAAGGGCCTGGGCCATGTAAAATTACAGGCTGGCTTCCAGGCATGGCAGAGGCGGGCTCACCACCGACTTTTCAGGCAGTGGGCTGGACACCTGCCGCCACATAAAACTCAGGCCCTCGTCTCAGTAATGGTGACTGTGAAACTACTGGATTTTTGTAAAACCCATCAGGGAAGGAAATCTGACATCCTTACATGGGCTGACCTATATGTGATTCCAGACCCACAGCAATGTTTTTGACTCTTTACTGCCCTCTGAAATGGTTTAGTTGTATTCAAGAAGTTGAGTCACCACCACGTTCTCAAGGGGAATTAGGGATGGACAATAAATGCTGCCTTGCCAGTAACACCCACATCCTGCGAATGAATTTTTTAAAAAATCCACTTGCCTGTCATTGGTGTTGATCTCCATTTACTGTATGAAATCATAAAGGGCACATACTCCCATTCCCATAAGTCACCAGGCATTGGAGACTGCCAATGATGTCCATAAGTTAAGTCTGGCTATCTTCCTGTGCCTTGTTTGTTCAGCTGTTATTGGCTTCTTGTTAAAATATGGGACTGAGAAAATGTACAAATGTTGCTGACCAGCATGAAATTAGAGAACACATGGAGGCGGATGCCGTATAAATTGGACACAGAGTGGTTGACGCCACTGACAGGCATTCAATTAACTGTTTAATTCAGTAAATGAGCTGCTCCTGCATATCTCCGCAAGAGGCCTGTCTTTATAGTTGTTTTTAATATAGAGCATTTACCATTCACAGTATTCACCTTGAGATTACCCTCTTCTTTAAAATCTACAATTGCACCTATTTATCCTTTGGACTGGATTTCATTGGTTGTCAAACACTTGTGACATTCTGAGTTTGTAAAGGCTCCAACTTAAAGAATTACACAACAAGATTTCATGTTTTAAGACTTTTAGTATAACAACTAAACTAAAATAAATCCCCATGAACTAAATAGTACTTTGTAAGCATCTGATACCTCAAATTACAAATAAAGGTATTTTCTTTACTTATTAAAACACTTGAAAACATCACACAACACTTATATGTTATACAGTCTCTTTGATGGCAAAATCTTTGCAGTTAAAAGTCCCAAATTCCTCCCAGTTACAATGGGTTAGATTGCGTTGGATCTCCCAGACCTTTAAACATCCTCTTCACTCACACTTGTCTTCCTTTCTTACCACCTTCCTGCCATCAGAAAATCTATTAAATTTACCTAGAATCACAAGTCAATAGCCTATTGTCCTTTTCCAATATGCAAAGTCCACAAGTCTGGCTTCAGCAGCACTACCCAGGCTTTTCACTGCTTCCTGGTGTTAGCAGCTGTCATGCACATTTGCATCCTCAGAATCACTGATCTCTTGTTTACAGTCTGAGTGTCTGGGAGGGTGAAACCCATTTTCTTCAGGTGTTATATGAACATACATACAAACATACGAATTAGGAGCAGGAGTAGGCCACTCAGCCCTTCGGGCCTGCTCCGCCATTCAATAAGTTCATGGCTGAACTGCTTACTCCACATTTCCACCTAACCCCGACAACCTTCCACCCCCTGGGAGATGTGACTGCTTTTCAAAAAAAGTTTTTGATCCGAGTAATGAGTTCTTCATGTTGTCTGATGCAACATAACTAAGATGCATGGAATCCAGTTATGCTGAAGATCTCAAACAGGTTTATTATGTACAGTACAGAGTAAACAATTTACGGAACCTTACTCTGGATGTTACAGTTGCAGAGTGACTCTGGCATGTAGTCTGGGTGCTGAGCTCAATAACAAAGTAAGATTTAAAGGGGGAACATCACTCTTTAAGGCAATCATACAACAATCTGTGTTCTCTGTTGTTCTGGTAACCAAGATTCCTATCTTGTCTTTAAGCAGAGTGGATGTGAGGTCACCTGACTTCTCTGATTCCATCTTAAACTTTTTTTTAAATCACAGTTGTTAAAACATAATCATGTGACAAAGTTCAGCGTTTGTAACAATATGAATTCAATTCTTTCTTTGACACAGCACATTTCAGGAGATTCTTCAGAAGCAGTGTTTCTTTATAAATGAAATGATCAAATGCTATTAGATATGTTGCTGTAGTTATTTCCATTCCAGGATTAATCTTAGGCTGGCACAGAAAGTTACAGAGATATCTGGCTGATGTGTTTCGCCAAGGTTTCCTCTCCTACGTCCCCCTTCAGACAAGAAGGATAAGAGTCCAGGCTGCAGACGTCAGCATGGCTGCATTCAGTGCCCGTATATGCTGCAATACCACAAAGCACTTGAACCAGCAGTGTGATGCAGAATTAGCCCAATACAATCAGGAACAGTGGGCAAACTGAGACCCTATGAACTGATGATTAAATGATTGACTCCTAAAGCCTTTGAGGTGCCTTAAGTCTTATCAGTGTCAATGAACTGAGGATAATACACAGCCTTTATACTAACAGAATCCTGGAAATGTGTCTGACTGCAGAAGCTGCTGTGCACATTCCTGAACAAACTGCTCTTGTTACACTTAAAAGTCTTGATCTTCCTGTTGGTTCAGCTGAATAACATAATGGAGTGAAGTTGATCTCAGGCAATAGCACAAAATGGACGGTAATGAAACAACAGCCTGCTTTACACCCTGCCAGATTTTCATTTCTTCGACGCATTGTCAGTATCAATGGCATAATGGCAGACCCACAAAAGACGAGAGCCATTGGTGAATTCCCACTTCCTACTTCTGTCCAAGATCTTAAATGATTCCTTGGAATGGTTGGCAAAATTGTTATCCAATCTAGCATAAGTTACTGAACCCTTAAGACAACTATGAAGGAAAGCTCAAGCATGGTGTTGGGACGCACATCAGGAGCAAGCATTTCAAAGGATCAATGAAATGTTGATTTCGCCAGATATCTTAGCGCATTATAACCCCTCACTACTAACCACAATTGCAGCAGACGCCTCGTTTACAGGGTCCTTTCTCAAGAACAGCTAGATGGAAGTCGAAGACTGGTTTGTTATGTGTCACGAGCATTGTCTGAGAATGAGAAGAGGTATGCCATTAAAGAGAAAGAATCTTTCACAGTCACATTGGCTTGTGAGAAGTTCTCAGATTACGTTATCGCCTTAAAGGTTGTCATAGAGACAGATCACAAACCCTTAGTTTCCTTACTTGATGAAAAGGAATTCACTAGGATGCCTCCGGGAATCCAGAGATTCCGCTTGAAGCTAATGTGATTCACATACGAAACAGTATATGAACAGGGCATGCAACAAATGACAGCAGATGCATTGTCCAGAGCTACTGCTGACCATCCTACACGACAGGATGTTAACTTTATTACTGCGATTGAATCATATTCTCAGTTCACTGCATCACAATGGCTGGCAAGCTCAAAAAAGCTCCAAGCAATTCGTCATGCTCAGATGCAAGATGAGGAATGTCTGCCCATATTGTACATAAGGTTGTCCACAGCAGTGTCCCAGTGGTAAGAGGATGAAAATCTTCTTTGAACACTGAAGGCACTTTACTATTATGGATGCTTTGCTGGTATATGACAAGAGGCTGGTGATTCATGACTTACTGCAGGTAGGCATCTTGGAGAAAATACACCAGGGCAGCATGGGTATAACAAAATACAGAGCACGGGTTCAGTCGTCTATGTGGTGGCCAGGAATATTGAGAGATATAGAAGAAATAATTTCTAATTGCCAGGTATGTGCAGACAGGATCAGAAGGAATCCCTTATCTCCACCCAATTTCCAACCAGACCATGGGAATGTCTGGGGATGGACCTATTCATGTTTAATGGAAAATCCTACCTGATTGTCATCAACTATTCATCAAGGTGGATTGAAGTCAAACATTTCTAAATAACGACTACTGAGATAATCATTCAAGCTTTATCAGAGATCTTTGCAATACATGGTATACCTGACCAGAGTACTTCACGCACTTTGCGGAAAACTGGATTTGTCCATCTTACAAGTTCCCCTAGATATCCTCAATCTAATGGGGAAGCTGAATGAGGAGTCAGAACTATCAAAGCCCTATTAAAGAAGAATGAAGGTTTTCAAACAGCACTCCTAAACTGCAGATCTACTCCATTGCTACGTGGATTAGCACCATCAGAACTGCTGATGGGAAGGAAGCTTAGAACACAACTTCCCATCCTACCCAAAAGATTACTTTCAGGGCTAGAAGTCCAGGATTATCAGAGTTCAAGACAGAGAAAAGTCTTACTGAAAGCAACAAGCATAGAATTATCATAGGAAATATCGTACCAGGACCCGACCTAAGTCGATGGAAGGAGGAAAAGTATGGGTACGAGACCAATGCAGAGAAGGAGTATTTGTCCAGAGAGATGACAATCAACAAAGATCTTATTTAGTACATACTGCAGAAGATACTAAAAGAAGAAACAGGAGAAATTTTATTTCTATTCATCAAAGATATCAATCAGTCATACATTTGGATGAATCAGATGTTGATCCTAAAATTCAGAAAGCACCAGATACTACAAACCTCAATGAAGGCCATCGAAATCAAGCAACAAGAGTTCAGAGAAAGACTGCTAATCTTACATGTCTGACAACAACATGATCAAGGAGAGTTGTGAATGTAGTGTTTGATTGATCTGTGTTTGATTGTATTAGTCTGTCCATTGATCAGTGCTCATTGTGCTTGATTGCTAAAGCCTATGGCTGGAGCTTAAGAGTTTGAAACTGAAACCAAAAGACACAGAGCTAGAATGTTCTACAAAACAGAGACTGTTCTGAGAAGACATTGTACTGAGATCTTGTAAATGCTGAGATATTTTAAAGTACTGTAAATAAACCAATTGGTGATTTAATACAAATGTGATATCTGCATTGCTCTGAGAAAAGTCAGATATACAATATCCAGCAACCTGGCAAAATAAAACATGGCAATGAGAATGATTTAGCAAAATTTAATGTTATCAACTCCAGAACCATTTCTTTCAACACCAGGAAATCCTCCATTGTGCTGGGAGAAATGGATTTTGGGGTTTAAGACCCACTTGCTCGCTATGGGGATGGACAGCCCAGATGTAGCAGTGGACCGTAAAAAAACAATACTTGTACATTGTCTCGGAGAAGAAGGTCAGCGTATATTCGAGCAGCACACAGAAGATACATTCACATTTGATAGTGCAGTAAGTGCTCCTGAAAAATACTTCAGGCCAAAGAAAATTATGATGATAGAGTGATACGCATTCTGCCAGAGATCCCAGGGACATGGTGAGCCCATTAAATACTAAGAGACAACATTGTAGCAATTGGCGGCTACATGTAAATTTGGCACACCAACCAACGAACTAGTTTGTGACCAATTAATTGAAAAGACTTCAATTCCAAGAATTAGGGAATGTCTCCTCATGGAGGATGATGATTTAACCTTGGAAAAAGCCATAAACCGGGCAGTCCAGATCGAATCTGCCATGTTAGATTCAAAGCGGTGAAACACACTTGCACCCAAGACTCAGGGTTGCAGACACAGCTTGCCCAACCAGTTTCAGTGCAATGGTTAAGGATAAGAAGACCTCAGCGACCTCATCAAAATGTGCCCTATCACAGTCAGTTGCATTCAAAACTGTGCCCAAATTGTGGAAATGCTCATCGAGTCACAACACCATGTCCAGCTCGATGGAAAAAGTGCAACACATGCTTAAAGTGGAACTATTTTGCAAAGATGTGCAAGCCATTGAAGAAAAAGACTTCATCGGTTCAACATGAGTCTCTTCCTGAGAGTGAGGTACAACATGTATATTTCAAAGCAAAAAGTAAAGCACCAGGTCACTTTAAGGAGTGCTCAGTTGAGATCGGTTGGAGACTTGGGCAGAGAAATGGCAGATGGAGTTTAGTTTAGTTTAGAGATACAGCACTGAAACAGGCCCTTCAGCCCACCGAGTCGATGCCGACCATCAACCACCCATTTACACTGATCCTACACTAATTCCATATTCCTACCACATCCCCACCTATCCCTACATTTCCCTACCACCTACCTATACTAGGGGCAATTTCTAATGGCCAATTTACCTATCAACCTGCAAGTCTTTGGTATGTGGGAGGAAACCGGAGCACCTGGAGGAAACCCACGCAGACACAGGGAGAACTTGCAAACTCCACACAGGCAGTACCCAGAATTGAACCCGGGTCGCTGGAGCTGTGAGGCTGCGGTGCTAACCACTGCGCCACTGTGCCGCCCGGACAAATGTGAGGTAATGCATTTTGGAAGGTCTAATGCAGGTGGGAAGTATACAGTAAATGGCAAAACCCATAGGAGTATTGACAGGCAGAGAGATCTGGGCGTACAGGTCCACAGGTCACTGAAAGTGGCAACGCGGGTGGATAAGCTAGTCAAGAAGGCATACGGCATGCTTGCCTTCATCGGTCAGGGCATAGAGTATAAAAATTGGCAAGTCATGCTGCAGCTGTACAGAACTTTAGTTAGGCCACACTTAGAATATTGCGTGCAATTCTGGTCGCCACACTACCAGAAGGATGTGGAGGCTTTGGAGAGGGTACAGAAGAGGTTTACCAGGATGTTGCCTGGTCTGGAGGGCATTAGTTATGAGGAGAGGTTGGATAAACTCAGATTGTTTTCACTGGAACGACAGAGGTGGAGGGGCGACATGATAGAGGTTTACAAAGTTATGAGTGGCATGGACAGAGTGGATAGTCAGAAGCTTTTTCCCAGGGTGGAAGAGTCAGTTACTAGGGGACATAGGTTTAAGGTGAGAGGGGCAAAGTTTAGAGGGGATGCGCGAGGCAAGTTCTTTACACAGAGGGTGGTGAGTGCCTGGAACTTGTTGCCGGGGGAGGTGGTGGAAGCAGGTACCATAGAGACGTTTAAGAGGCAGCTTGACAAATACATGAATAGGATGGGAACAGAGGGATACGGACCCCGGAAGTGCAGAAGGTGTTAGTTTAGGCAGGCATCAAGATCTGCACAGGCTTGGAGGGCCGAATGGCCTGTTCCTGTGCTGTATTGTTCTTTGTTCTTGTTTGAGATCGCAAGCATCTCAGTATCACTTCTTATCAATGTTGGCAAGAAAGTATCCATTTTGAGTGACAAACTCTACCATCAGTATTTTTCACAATTCTCTCCCATTCCTGCGACAGACACTCTTCAAGCTTATGATGACACTATCATTCCAGCGTCAGAGACAATCACAGTTCCAGTACACTACAAAAATGTCACCCGAGACAGGTTCACTTTCTATTTGGCTAAAGGCTGAAGCCTTATGGAGGTAATCCTTTTCAATAGACTTGGATTCAAACCTGAAGACCCCACTGGAGCACACATTAATGGGATTGAAGATGTAGATTGTACATGCCAGTATCCTTCCTTATTTACTGGATTTGGGCAGATCAAAGGGTACTGTCTTGCTCCTCGCGTCAACACATCAATCCGACCAGTTTCACAAAATTTGAGATGGTTGCCATTTGCAATCCGTGCTGAAGCGTCACAGGAGATGAAATGACTAGAAGCAGACAGTATCATTAGCGAATTGACTCATCGTTTTGGATATCAAATCTAGTCATTGCACAATGAAAAAATGGAAAACTTGGACTATGCATTGACCTAAAGGCAGTCAACAAGGATATCATACCAGACAGGTATCCACTTCCTACAATTCAGGAACAGTCAGCAACATTTCATGACTCCACAGTCTTCACAAAGCTTGATATCTTCAGATACCTCTAGCAGAACAAACCCAATATCTTACAGCTTTTGTCACCCATGAAGGTGTGTTTCAGTACCATAGAATGCCTTATGGACTTTGCTCAGTACTTAGCGCATTCCAGAAGATCATTTCTTCAGTCTTGTCAGATGTTGAGGGAACGCTCAACCTACTTGATGACATTGTTATCAATGGAAGGGACAAAGCTGAACATGATCAGGAGTGCTCACTCGACTTCCAAACACAATTTGGTGCTAAACAAGGACAAATGCAAACTTGTGGCACCCAAGATTGACTTTCTAGGTTATAGAATGACAGCAGCTGGAGTAAAGCCTACACACTCTCTGACTGGAAAGACACCAGCCGAACTTATGATAGGTCGTAACTTTTGCACGCCACTGACCATTCTTAAGCCATCACTGCCAGTTAGCAAGAATGTCAGAGCGAAAGCAGATGAAATCGCAAAGCGACAAGGTAAAGCAAAGGCATACTTTGACAAATGTACAGGCACAAGGGAACCACAAATTAAAGTTGGAGATTGGGTTTGAATCAAATGGCCAAATCGTGACCACAAACTTGCCGGAGATTTTACCCGTGGCAAGTGGGCGGCCCACGCCTGAGAAAAGCCGCCTGTTAAAAGCATACGGCTCTCTGACGGCCTAAGGGGGTCCCTCATGATCGGGCACCCTGTGCCTGATGGAGGGCCGTCCCCGCTGCCCCAACTACCCCCAACACACAACACGCCCCCCGTTTCCCCAGTCGACCACCCTTGCCTCTCCGGGGCCCGACCGATCAACCCCAGCAAGGCAACAAAAACTTACCTTGGTTCCGGGCTTCCCGACATCTTCGTCTTGAAGTTGGGCTGCAGTCCCAGCAGTGGCCACCACTCCTGCTGGCGCTGCTGTGACTAAGAGCTGCTGGCCCACTGATTGGCCGGCAGCTCTATTATGCAGGACTTCCTGCCTCAAGATGGTGGAAGTCCCACCTCAGAACAATTAAAGGCCGGGGACCCACAACATGCAAGTCAGATCCCCAGCCAGGCAGAAGCGGGTGCGCCATCGACTTTTCAGTCGGTGGACGGCTCCCGTCCGCCAAGGGTAAAATCCCAGCCGAGGTTACAGAAGTGGAAGTAGATGCTCTTGGAAGGAATATGGGGTCAGTAGCTCAGCTCAGACAGAAATAAGATTCTAGGGTTGCAATCAGTCTGACTAAGTCTGAGAATGGATGGGTAGAGGAGTAGGAATAGTCACAAGTGTCTGCTGAGGGCCAAAGGTAATGGCTTCAGTCGTCCCAATGTTTGGCTGGAGGAAATTGTAGCCAGAACTACAGCCCTGCTTTCCCAGCCAGGAGTTGTGCGGGTGGGGACTGAGGCAGTCAGCAAACCATCTGACCCTGCGCAATTGAGGCCCAGGAGATTTTAACTCCCAGGTCTCATTCACACAGGGCTTGTCAGTCTACCTCCTGACCCCAGTAGTTAGTTGGGCAACTGGAAGCCAACATAGATGGCTGCTGGGTGGGAACAGTATTTTGTTTGGCTGGAAGCCGTTACCTGGAACCTAAAGGAATAGTTTCCAGCACTCTGGAAAGTCATTGGGAGGGGGTTTGAGAGGGGAAGGCAAGCCTAGGGCAGGAGAGAAAAAGATTTTCCTTTTGGGGCCTGGTAAAGGAAGCCAGTAATCTCAGTCCCAGGACATCACTGTGGGAGTTCCTTAGGACAGTGTCCTAGGCCCAACCATCTTCAGCTGCTTCCTCATGACTTTCCCACCATCATAAGGTCAGAAGTGGGGATGTCCGTTGGCGATTTCAGAGTGATCTGTTCCATTTTCAACTCCTCAGATACTGAGGCAGTTTGTGCTAACATGCAACGAGACTTGGACAACATTCAGGCTTGGATGGCTAAGTGGCAAGTAACATTTGCGCCACACAAATGCCAGACAATGACCATCTCCAACAAGAGTGAGTCAAACCATCTACCCTGGACATTCAATGGAACTATCATTATCAAATCCCCCACCATCAACATCCTTGGGGTTACCATTGACCAGAAACTTAGCTAGACCAGCCATATAACTATAAATATATACCTAGAAAAGCAGTTTAGAGACTGGGTATTCTGCAGCAAGTGCCTCACATCCTTATTCTCCAAAATCTTCTCACTATCTACAAGGCGCAAGTCAGAGTGTGATGGAATACTCTCCACTTGCCTGGATGGGTGCAGCTCCAACAACATTGAAGAAGCTTGACATCATCCAGGAGAAAGCAACCCACTTGATTGGCACCCCATCCATAACCTTAAACATTTACTCACTCCACCATATGTGCATTGTGGCTGCTGTGTGTAGCATCTACAAGATGCGCCACCGCAACTTGCCAGGGCTTCTTCAACAGCATCTCCCAAACCTGCGCCCTCCACCATCTATAAGGACAAGGGCAACAGGTGCATGGGAACACCACTATCTGCATGTTCACCTCCAAGTTACACATCATCCTCAATTGGAAACATATTGCCGTTCCTTCGTTGTCAAAATCCTAGAACTCCTGTAACAGCACTGTGGGAGTACCCTCACCACACCAACTGTAGGCGATTAAGAAGGTGGCTTGCCACCACATTCTCAAGGACAAAAAGGGATGGGTAATAAATGCTGATCTTGTCAGCAACACCCACACCTCATTAATGAATAAAAAAGAGAATGATATTCAAATCTGATTAAAGCCACCTTGGTGTTGCATGAAGACCAGAAGCCCCCTGGGCAAGGGAGGAGAAATATAAAAGTAGGTTCCTGCTGTTGATTGCTGTCTAGTGGATCCTGATAGAAAGGATTGAGCTTGACTTTGATGCCCTTTATGGATGAAATGCTTGTCAGTACTCATTTTTCAAGCTCACATATGGAGAGTGATCATTTAGGCAAGGACAGGATCGCTGTGCCAACATGAGTCAGCAGAGTAAGAGAGAAAAATAGGCAGTTAATGGTCTTGATTTCCCTTAAAATGTCAGAAGTATGTTGAAAGAAGATTGCCACACACGAGTGTGCTCTAATCCACGTAATAAGAGACATAAATTTGAACCTGTAGGCTCGATAAATGTTGTTTGCTTTAGATCAACTAAAGCAGTGAATTTTTCTTGTCGCCTCCTTCCAGCTTTCTGGATGAGATCACTTCTCTATCTGTGTAAAGCAACACTTTATTGTTTCCAGTTCCTACTTGTATGCATGGTCGCTGTCAGAACTCAGCATACAAGATGCTGTTACACAGTAGTAGCTTTCTTAATAGCTTTTAAAAGCAATACACAAACTATGCAGCATGATACAGCCAAGCCCATCTACACCTAATACCTGTCAGGGCTTGTGAATATTATATGTTGAATTCTCTGTCAGGGTAGCTTAGTGTGTTGATATTCCATCCCATTCTCATTGCAGGGAGGTCAGATGCTGGCTTATATCCATGATTTCCCACTTAACAAGATCCCATTCTTAATGCCATCATAGGGTACAAATCGGTCAGTGCTTCCTGACAGGAGGGAGGGGAAATCAGAAGACAATTCACACTTTATGTCAGGTGTGTGCCTCCTAGAAATTTTTAATAAAACAACTTTGGCCTGGCCGTTAACTAAACAGTGGTGTGTGACACAAGGAAAGGGGCCAAGAATCTGCACAATGAATAGAAAAATAGTCTAAAACAGCTAGTTCATCAATGGCTGGGGTGTATAAAAAGACAAACCTGAAGAGATTAAGGACTGGGATAGTGAATGAAAGGATTTGGAAAAATAGAAAAGAATATTGGGGAGTTATAATGGATCAGGGTTGCATGAGAAATAAAGTCAGTGAACATGGGGAACAAAATAAAATCGGTGGCATGATATCCTTGATGAAAGCTTGACATCAGCGAGGGTGAGATGAGGGAATTAAATATTCCCACCAATAAAATTTTCAGTCGAGGTAAAGAAGGAAAAGAAAGGAAGAAAAATGGTCTTATTAATTAAGCACATGTTCTACAGAATCATAGAATCATAGAATGGTTACAGCACAGAAGGAAGCCATTCGACCTGCTGTGTCCATGCTGCCTCTCCGTAAGAGCTACTCAGCTTGTCCCACTCCCCTGCTCTTTCCCCATAGCCCTGAAACTTTTTTCTCTTTAGATAATTATCCAATTCCTTTTTAAAAGCCATGATTGAATCTGCCTCCACCACACTCACAGGGAATGCAGTCCAGATCCTAACCACTCGCTGCGTGAAAAGGTTTTTCCTCAGGTCACCTCTGGCTCTTTGCCAATCACCTTAAATCAGTGTCCTCTTGTTCTCAACCCTTCTGCCAGTGAGAATAGTTTAAAATGAAAGCTTTATTGATGGTGGTGTTCAGATGTAGTTTGCCTGGGCCGAATTAAGAAATAATAAGTGGTGTTATATTGAAAGTACATTTTGATCATTGAGTAGTGGGAAAGAAATGAAAGATTGGGTTTGGTAGTAATGTAGGGAGATTTGCAACAATAATAAACTCATAATAATGAGAAATTGTTGAAAGACAAATTGGATACAACAAAAATTTGTATCAAATGGGGGTGGATTCTTAGTTTACATCCACAACTATTTCCTTCAACAGCATGTTGCATACTCAATAATGAAAGGTGCAGTGTTCTAGTTAAAGAAACAGTACAAGTAAAAAACCTGAAGGCCTTGGGAAATAATGGCTGCAATCTAATTATGTTTATGTTGAAAATAGATAAGGGAAAAGAGGAATCAATGATATAGGTGTCAGACTGGAAATGAGCTAATCCCAGTGGGATGAAAGAGAACCTAGCTCAGATTGGAAAAAAATGGCAGATCAAAACAATTGACCAGCAGTGGGAGATATCTGAATGTGAGATACAGAAGGTACAGGTTTAATACATTCTGCGTGAGAATAAAAGGGGTGTATTAACAGCTGGGTGAATAAGTAGAGAGATTAGAGCAGAAAGTAGTTGTGCAATTTATACGCATAGCGCCGGTTCCCACCTGGCCCGTGTGGCATAACAGAACTGGACTGGCACACGCAGGTGCTACCCCTGTGAGCACCCGAAGTCGCTCAATATGCATGATCGTGATGTCACTGAAGTCAACGTGCTGATGCAAGGCCAGGGTACCAAAACTGGTCAATGAATGTGCAGGTAATACCTTCCTTATTCAATCCTGAAACAACAAGAGTTATGAAGCAAACTGAACCCTGTTCTGGGGCTACTTAAAGTGTAACTCAACAAGTTGCCGCTGAGGTTCTTGTGACTTCCTTGTGCTCAGGCCAGGTTGGGGGAAGCACCATGGTGAGTTGCTGGAGCAATTTGGAAGTTCTTGCTGACCACAAGAAGGCAGAAAATAACATCACCTTGTATCGACATGGGAACAGTAGTTACAGTGCCATTTGTTCTGCAGCATGTGAAGGACAGGCAGAGGAGGAAACGTGAGGAGAGAGGAGAAGGAAGGCTCTCCTTGAAAGGATCTCCCAGAAAGGGTTTTCTGGGAGCACCACTCCTACATTGCAATGAACCAAGAGCAGTGTCTCAGGAGACTTCGCTTTACTAAAGAGTTGTGATGTAGTTGTATCACCTCCTTCATGATGACCTGGAGCCTCAAACCAGCATGAGAACAGCCCTCCCAGTGGCTGTGAAGATCATCACTGCCCTCACTTTCTACAAAATGGGATCCTTCCAGGTGGGAGCTAATGACATCAGCTACATATTGCGTCTGTGGAATGTCACCAAGGCACTATACAGAAAGAGAGGAGACTGCCCCACCCACTAATATAACCCAGCATTCTCTGCCAAAGGACTTGAACTCAATACCTTCTAACTCAGAAGCAAGACTGCTACCAACTGAGCAACAGCTGATAGGCTCGGCATGAGGGAATGGCAGCGATAGTTAACCATTATTTTGATGCAGTGTCTAGAAGACGGTATAAGTGCGACTATCATAGGAGCATGTGGAAAAGCTATTACTGGAGGTAACTATAAAATTCAAAAGCGCACTGTATTACAAAAGAAAATGGGACCAAAAATATAAAAGTCATAAGGACCAGATGTTATACAAGATCGGAGGCAGAGTTATTAGGTCTCCCTTAAAGACTCAAGAACAACTGCCCTAAGTAATGGATGGTGGTGGTGTAGTGGTATTGTAATTTTGAGGCCCAGGCTAATGTCCTGAGGACATGGGTTCAAATGCCACCATAGTAGCTGGTGGCATTTGAATTCAATTAATTAATTTTTTAAAAATCTGGAATTGAAAGCTAGTGTCAGTAATGGTGCCATGAAGCTATCAACGATTGTCATAAAAACCCATCTGGTTCACTAATGTTCTGTAGGGAAGGAAATCTGCTGTCCTCACCTGGTCTGGCCTACATATGACTCCAGACCCACAGCAATACTGGCCTGCCAGTGATGCCCACATTCCGTGAAAGAATAAATTAAGCAAAAGAAAACCCCTCTGTAAGTGAGCTGCATTAATCTTTTATTTTAAATATGTCACCTTCAGAAACTTCCCAGGTCTAAATCCCCTGATTAGGCTCTCTGATACTGTTCACCTCTTCTCACTCGGTGTACCAGCCTCCATGTGAGGCCAGGGCACAAGAACTTCTATCTTAATGTCGTTTGGTAGTACAGAACTTGAGAATTGCTGAAAATAGAGACATGTTGTCAAAGCTTTTCATCTTGCACTCGTCAGGACAATACACAAGAATAACCAATGTAAGGGAAAACAACAACATACTGCATGAGAAGAGAGTGCTGATTGGTTGGCAAGTAAACTCTGATTGGTAGAGGCATTGCCATGGAGAATGCACCAGTTTATGATGACTGGCAATTAACACCAAGACAGGGTGGCACAGTGGCACAGTGGTTAGCACCGTAGCCTTGCAGCTCCAGCAATCCGGGTTTGGTTCTGGGTACTGCCTGTGTGGAGTTTGCAAGTTCTCCCTGTGACTGTGTGGGTTTCTACTGGGTACTCCAGTTTCCTCCCACAGCCAAAGACTTGCAGGTTGATAGGTAAAATTGGCCATTGTAAATTGCCCCTAGTGTAGGTAGGTGGTGTGGGTGTGGTAGGGAATATGGGATTAATGTAGGATTAGTATAAATGGATGGTTGTTGGTCAGAACAGACTTGGTGGGCCGAAGGGCCTGTTTCAGTGCTGTAGGACTTTGTTTGAAATTTAAACCAGGCAGCTTAACTCTGATTGGTCAAGGCATTGCCCTGAGGAATGGCTGTCACTTGTTTTGTTCAGCTGACAAGGTGCAATGTGACAGAAAGAACATGTACACACATTGCGTCTGTTTCAGCTGAACAAAATAAATGACAGTCATTCGCTGGTGCATTTCTCAGGGCAATGCCTTGACCAATCAGAGTCAAGCTGCCTGGTTTAAATTTCAAACACAGCTTGGCAGTTAACTGTCAGTCACCGTAAACTGGTGCATTCTCTATGGCAATGCTTCTACCAATCAGAGTTCACTTGCCAACCAATCAGCACTTTTCTCATGCAGTATAATTTGTTGTTTTCCCTTACATTGGTTATTCTTACGTATTGTCCTGATGAGTGCAAGATGAAAAGCTTCGACAACGTGTCTCTATTTTCAGCAATTCTCAACTTCTATCTTCATGGAATTCCAGGCCCCATCCCATCCATGGCCATGTAGCATTGGGTGGAGGTTCTACTCCACAAGACCATCCTGAAAACTAAGATCCCTGGCTAAGACCTGGTATATCTGGGACCCAGTGGAGTTTGCAGCCATTCCAGTGAACCTCCGCTGAATTTACAATGGGAATCTACAAAAAATGCAAAGGAATTTGAACTCCCCCCCCCCACCTCATACTATCTACAAACATACATATATTACATAAAAGAACAGACACTAGACTGGGTTAAAGACCAGATCCTCAGTCCCCAGTCAGTCAGCATGGCAATTCAATGCGTTTGATGAGCCACAAGGACTTGAAAGTCCCATCTCAATCCCGCCTATACCGATTTAGTGAGGCTGTTGTCAGTTCCCTTGAGTTATGGAAGGGAAAATGGCCAGAGTTTCTGCTCCTGATCACTACTCAGAAATCATTGCAAGTTGTGCGCATGTATAGATGTCAGGTGATGAGGGATTGAGCTCAGTTGTAATCATCTCCTACAACTGCCCCTCCCAGGGCCAGATGCTAATATTCACTGTGAAGGCCCACACATGATTAATGATGAATTGGGCGAGGAATCAAACGGAATATATTGCATGTGGAACCATACCAAGGCTGTTAAAATTGCTGTCAGTCCCCTTGAGTTATGGAAGGGAAAATGGCCAAAGTAAAGAATCAACCCCCACAGGAGAGTTGGGGAGGAAAGAAACAGTAAGGCAAGCTTGGTGAAAAACAAAGATAGTAACATCAATCTCAAATTCTGTTTTTAAATGGCATGAATCTTGATTTTGCAGCTTCTGGTGAACCTTGTGATCAACTTGTAGTCTGGTAACTCAGTCAACATGCCAGCATTTCTTACTGCTACTATTACAAATGAGCTACAACTGAACAAGCACATAACATTGTAAGACATGAAATAAAATAGGGTCGCAGTGGGCTTGGTGTGCTCTGAATTACACCACTTCAAAATTTTTGTTTAAAAGCAATACTCAAATGCATTTTTTCTTTCAATTCCATGCAGTGGTATCTAGATAGAAAGCAAACCTATGTAAAAAGGATTAATCTCAGGAACCCACAATGACTCTCTCCTGTGTCATAAAGGTGCTCCCATTATAAATTTTTTTTGAGGACTTGTGTTTAAAAGACTGTGGAAAACACCTGAGAAAATGCCTGGACTTTTTTTTTAAAGGGTCACTGGAAGGACATTTGGAACTTTGTTTAAAAAAACACTTACTGGAACTCACATGTCTTAAGCTAAGTAAACAGCCAGAGCCTTATGGACTACGGAACTGTTTGGACTTAGAGAAGTCACATGTCTGGATTTATGGCGGTCGAGAGTTTTGGTTTCGTTTTTGGATATTGTTTGGAGTTCAGTTGGGGTTGCAGCCTGCAGAAAGAGAGAAGCAACTAACTCATTCTGTTCCACCTCTTTGAGAAACCCTGAGAATCCAGTGTGAGAGCTGGAGAAACTGATGCAGCATTTCTCCTGAGAAGCTTCTGCAAGACTTCCTCGCAACATCTCCTGAACAAACTGCTTCTGAAAAGATCCCAGTGACATCGCATGTGTCTAGTGACACCCGTATACATGTACCAGGACGCCAGACCGAAAGTCATCTGGAACATTCCATATCTTATCCTTTTCCTCCAAGAATTAAAAATTATTTGGCCAAAGTATTATTACCTGTAAAGTTGATCTCTGCAGGGAAAGCTTCTTTATTTTTTTCTTTAACCAGTGTGTGTGTATGTGTGTGTGTTAGTATAAATATCTAGCCTTCTAAAATAACCTACCATATTTAAAACTGTGTGTTAATAAGCTTTGCATCTTTATTGAAAAAGTCTTGTTTTATAATAAATCAGCAATTATAAAGAAACCTGGTTGGTGGATTTTTATTCTGAAACTAATATAGATAAAGTATATAATTGGCCATAGTGGCGGCACAGTGGCGCAGTGGTTAGCACTGCAGCCTCACAGCTCCAGCGACCCGGGTTCAATTCTGGGTACTGCCTGTGTGGAGTTTGCAAGTTCTCCCTGTGTCTGCGTGGGTTTTCTCCGGGTGCTCCGGTTTCCTCCCACAAGCCAAAAGACTTGCAGGTTGGTAGGTAAATTGGCCATTATAAATTGCCCCTGGTATAGGTAGGTGGTAGGGAAATATAGGGACAGGTGGGGATGTGGTAGGCATATGGGATTAGTGTAGGATTAGTATAAATGGGTGGTTGATGGTCGGCACAGACTTGGTGGGCTGAAGGGCCTGTTTCAGTGCTGTATCTCTCTAAAAAAAAAAAAATATCGGTAACTGGGTAAGACATTTAAATATATGTTGAGACTAGTGGAGTAATGGAACTAGAGAAAGACATGGAATTCCTTCAACCTTGGTTGTAACAGTTGGCATTTAGGGACACAGTGCTGTACAATTCTGTTCCTACATATAAGTCTTATCATTCTCTCTTACTTTCTGTATGCCACTCATCAGAGTCAGGTCTCGTGCCTTAAAACAAGATTTAAGCTGCAAGCGCACAGCTAGTAATTTTTGTGTTCTCCACCTCCCCCCAACCCCCACTCCAATAATTGAACAGTATCGGTTTCCTCTTCTACTCAGAACTCAGACTATTTCCCCAGTTGACAGGACATGCGGAGTGCCAGTTCCCAGCAGCTCGCTGCTATTCTCACTTAGTTATCAGAAAACAGCCTTGCCCAAGATATCATCAGTTACCTTCCTGTGAGCAAATGCTGAATCTCTGCTGTACATCTCTTACTGATGATGATAACTGTTCATTTTGTATGTATATCTCTCCAATCTCTTTAAATGTGGTCTGAGCTAATAACAAGATTCAGTTTGAATTGTAATTGAACTGAATTGTGACAATAAGCCTCATGATGAAAATTATTCTAATAATCATTTTGGAAAGAAATGACCAGTCTATAGAAGCAGAGATAGATGACAATCAGTCAAGATTCAGACGAAAGAAAAGAACAAGAGAGGGCATCTTTAACTTGAGAGTAGTCATTGAAAGAAACCTGGAAGAGCAAAAAACCTGTGTATGTATGCTTTAGTTTAGAGCTACAGCACTGAAACAGGCCCTTCGGCCCACCGAGTCTGTGCCGACCATCAACCACCCATTTATACTAATCCTACACTAATTCCATATTCCTACCACATCTCCACCTGTCCCTATATTTCCCTACCACCTACCTATACTAGGGACAATTTATAATGGCCAATTTACCTATCAACCTGCAAGTCTTTTGGCATGTGGGAGGAAACCGGAGCACCCGGAGAAAACCCACGCAGACACAGGGAGAACTTGCAAACTCCACACAGGCAGTACCCAGAATTGAACCCGAGTCGCTGGAGCTGTGAGGCTGCGGTGCTAACCTCTGCACCACTGTGCCGCCCCTATGGACTATGAGAAAGCATTTGATAGGGTCTACCATCAGAAAATAAAGGAGTGCTTAAACAAACTAGAAATTGACAGAAATTATAAAAGGATAATTCAGAATCTATATTGGAATCAATCAGTGGTGATGAGACTTGATAGCGGCTTGTCAGATAGTTTCCCATATGTCCCCAAAACTGTTCAACCTGTACACTGAAGCTATCTTCAGAGACATAGAAGATCTACCATGTACTGTGTATCTTCTCTCCGTAAACAGTGTATGCTCTGCATTTATTCATGCCTGTGAAGGAGCAATGGCACTCTAGTCACCCTGTGTGTGGGGAGGGTGCCAGAACGGGTAGAAGCGTTAAGGTTATATGGATGGTGGGGGCAATTGATTCAGCTAGTAGGATCTTGATGTGGTCATGCTCTGCCACTCAGTGTTGGCCAAGATGGGCAATGCCATGGCCACGCCACATAGTTGATCCATGAAAGCAGCTGATGTACCCGTCAACACCAATCCCTGCCCTGTTAGGAACCTTCGAATACATGAAGGGTTCAACTTTATTTATCACATGGAAATAGGTATGGCTCATTCTACATTGTGTGATCCTCTGCTCCTGAGGATCTGTATGCGGCAGAGGCAAAATCAACAAGCAGATTCGATCCACGTCGAGGCCCCCGGTCGTGAGCAGGAGCCCCCAAGGAGAGCTTGCCATTATGATTGATGTGCATCTACAGGCCCTACATGACATGCCATCGGATGTCAGAGCACCAGTGTCAGAAGCGATTGCACATGTAGAGAATGTGGTGACACTTCTCTGTGCCCTGTCCAAGGATAACCTGCAGCCCATGGGCTTTGGTGGACATCCTATGCCTTTGTTCCTCCTAGTGGCAGTGGTTCTCAAGCTTGACGCCTATGCAACTTTTCAGGGGCCCACCAGAGACCTTTCTGGGGTCACACAGTAAGCAATACACTGCTGCATCAGGGCGGTCACCAATGCCCTGCACTGGAGGGCCAGTGAGTATGTCCGCTTCAGGACAGACTCTCACAGCCAAGCCCAGAGGACCATCAGTTTCAGCATCATTGCCGGAGAACCATAGGTTGTAATGTTCATAGACTGCACTCATGTGGCCACCAGGCTTCCTGCCAGGCTACCACCTGCAGACGTCACCATTGAAGGAATCCTCTCAATCTAGGTGAAGCTGGTATGTGATCACCGCAGATGCTTCATGCAAATCTGTGACCGCTTCTCAGGCAGCTGCCATGACACCTGGGACCTGCGCCAGTCCTGGCTGCCACCGCTGTTCACTGAACTGGCTCAGATGGAGGGGTGGCTTCTTGGAGATAAGGGCTATCCCTTGCAGACATGGCTCCCGACACCAGTGAGAGACTCCACCACTGCTGAAGAGGAGATATACAATGCCAGCCACTGAGCTACAAGAGCCACCATTGAGCAGGAAATCAGCATGCTGAAAGGGCGCTTCCAATGCCTGGATGGATTGGGTAGTGCCCTGTAATACAGGCCACCTCCTTTCTTTGCTGCTTTGCACAACTACGCACCCAATAGAGGCCAGGCCTGGTATGATGAGGAGAGACATCAACAGGATTCCTCCTCGGACTATGAGGACGCCAAGGACCTACAACATGAAAGATGCATGGGAGGGCAGATGGCACCCAGGCACCCCACGCAAGGCTAGCTGTGAGCTTGGGATGTACGGCAGTGGCTTATCAGACAAAGGCTGTCTGCTCCATAGGAACCGACATGAGCTCTCAAGCCACACATCACCCTCGCTCACCTGCTGTGCACCAGTCCACATCTGCAGCATCCCTGTGTAAACCATTAAAGGCAGCAGCTGACTGAGCCATTGTCTATGTCACTGCATCCGTGGAGACGCTCATGAGTAATGGTGGCATGGCAATGATGTTATTGCTCTCCTGAAAGGCCAACGGTACAAAGGAATGTGATATTGGCACTACATGCTGGCACACATCAGTCACACAGAGAAAAGGACACACATGTTGGTGAGGAACATTTAGTGAAAGACGTATTTACATTACTGTGACACCCATGTATTCCCATTTGTGTCAGTGTGTTCTCTGTAAACCTCTGTAATACCTTTTATGGTCTATTTAAGTCTCACGTCCTGGAATGTGCAAAATTAAGATTATTCACCCAGGTGCGACATGCCTACAGGAAGGAATGTTACCCTTGAGTGGAAGAAGAGGATCGCAACTTCACAGGACACTGGGACACAGCAGGGTAAGTATGTGGCAGCAAAGCAGAAAATGCTGGGGTCACTCAGCAGGTCAGGCAGCATCAGTGGAGAGAGAAGCAGAGTTAACTTTCAGGTCTGTGAACTTGGACAAGTCAACTTTGCTTCTCTCTCCACAGATGCTGTCTGACCTGCTGGATTTCTGCAGCACTTTCTGCTTTGCTGCCAGATTGACAGCAGCCCCACTCTTCAGCAGTCAGGTAAGTATTCTTTGACCACTGTCAGGGAGCAGGTGCTGGGGCGCTTAAAATAGGGCCCCAGCACCTGCTGCACAGCTGTCAAAAACTCTCTCACTGCGCCGAATGTCCCACCTCTCCCCACGTAATATGGGGAGGGCAGCTCGATGCCGTGAGGCTAATGAGCCTCCATGCGTAATATTGCGGGTGCTCTGCGGTGGCCAGTATATGCAGGCACACTGCTGAGCTTAAAGGGCAAGGCCGCGCAGCATGGCTCCCGAATAAAATTCAGCCCAGTGAGTGGGCAAGAATGTGGCAGATGGAATATAATGTGGAAAAATGTGCAGTTATCCATTTTGGCAGGAGGAATAGATGTACAGAGTATTTCTTAAATGGTAAGAGATTAGAAAGTGTAGATGTACAAAGGGACCTGGGTGTCCTTGTCAATAACTCACTGAAAGCTAACATGTAGGTGCAGCAAGCAATTAAGAAGGCTAATGGTATGTTAGCCTTTATCGCAAGAGGATTTGAGTACAGGAATAGTGACATCTTGCTTCAATTGTATAGAACCTTGGTTAGACCGCACCTGGAGTACTATGTACAGTTTGGTCCCATTATCTTAGGAAGGATATCATTACCATGGAGTGAGTGCAACGAAGGTTCACTAGACTTGTTCCCGGGACGGCGGGACTGTCCTATGAAGAGAGGTTGGGAAACTGGGCCTGTATTCTCTTGAGTTTCGAAGAATGAGAGGTGATCTCATTGAAACCTACAAAATACTTAAAGGGATAGACAGGGTAGATGCAGCTAAGATGTTTCTCCTGGTTGGGGAGTCTAGAACCAGGGGACACAATTTCAAAATAAGGGGAAAGCGACTTAGGTCAGAGATGAGGAGAAATTTCTTTACTCAAAGGGTTTTGATTCTTTGAAATTCTCTACCCCAGAGGGCTGTGGAAGCTCAGTCATTGAGTATATTTAAAGCAGAGATTGACAGATTTCTAAATGCAAATGACATAAGGGGAGCTCAGGATAGTGTGGGGAAAAGGCATTGAAGTGGAAGATCAGCCATGATCATATTGAATGGCGGGGCAGACTCGATGGGCTGAATGGCTTACTCCTGTTCCTATGTTCCTATACTCTAAATGAGGTATAATAAATACTGGGAGCTGGGTTGCCAAGTGACTTATTTAATAATACAGGGTAGTTTTTTTGTTTGATCATCTTAATGAATCTTGTTTTTATCAGGTGAAGGATGGAATGTCAGTGTAAAGTGATAGCACCAAGAAATTGCAGATTAGAACAACAACTTGGATTTATATGATGCAGAGTCATCCGCCTGAAACATTAACTCTGTTTCTCTCTCCACAGATAAGGCCAGACCTGCTGAGAGTTTCCAGCATTTTCTGGGTTTTTTTGTATTTATGTAGCGCCCATAACATATTAAAATATCCCAAGGCACCTCACAGGAGCATTATCAAACAAAATCTGAAAGTGTGCCACAAGGAAGAGATAAGAACCAATGACCAATGCTTGGTCAATGAGGTAGGTTTCAAGGAGCATCTTAAAGGAGGAAAGTATGGTTGAGAGGAGGAGGGGTTTAGGGAGGAAATTCCAGAGCTTAGGGCCTAGACAACTGAAGACATGGCCAACAATGGTTAAAATCGAGGATGATCAATCGGCCAGAATTGGAGAAGTGTAAGTATTTCAGAGGATTGTTGAGCTGGAGGAGGTTAGAGAGATAGGAAGAAGAGAGGTGATGAAGGGATTTGAAAACAAGAATGAGAATTTTAAAATTGAGGCATTGCTTAACTGGGAGCCAGTGTAGCTCAGTGAGAACAGGGGTGATGGGTGAACAGGACTTGATGCGAGTTAGGGCATTGGCTGCAGAATTCTGGCTGACCTCAACATTATGGAGGGTAAATGGTGGGAGGCCGGCCAGGGATGCGTTGGAATGGTCAAGTCTAGAGGTAACAAAAGGCGTGGATGAGGGTTTCAGTGACAGAGGAGCTGAGACAGGGGTGAAGTCACAAGATGTTACAGAGCTGGAAATATGCGGTCCTAGTGATGGAGCGGATATGTGATTGGAAACTCTACTCGGGGTCATCAACAACAACTTTATACTTATATTTAATGAAATGAAACATCCCAAGGTGCTTTAAAGGAACATTATAAAACAAAGTATATCAACGAGCCACAAAAGAAGATATTAAGTCAGATGATCAAAAGCTTGGTCAAAGAGATAGGTTTTAAGGAATGTCTTAAAGGAGGAAAGTGAGGTGGAAAGTGAGGTGGAGAGGTAGAGAGATGTAGGGAGGGTATTCCAGAGCCTGGGGCCTAGGCAACTGAAGCTGTGGCCATCAATGGTGGAGCATTTAAAATCAGGAATGCACAAGAAGCCAGAATTAGAGGAGCACAGATATCTTGGAGGATTATGGACTGAAGGAGATTACAGAGATAGCGAGGGATGAGACGATGGAGGGATTTGAAAACAAGGATGAGAATTTTAAAATCAAGACGTTGCTTGACTGGGAGCCAGTGTAGGTCAGAGAGCACTGGAGTGATAGGGGAACAGAACTTGGTGTAAGTTAAGTCATGGGCAGCTGAGTTTTGGATGACCTCACGTTTACAAAGACCAGCCAGGCATGCGTTGGAATAGTCCAGTCTAGAGGTAACAAAGGCATGAATGAGGGTTTCAGCAGCAGATGAACTGAGATAGGGGCAAAGTCAGGCTACGTTACAGAGATGGAAATAGGCGCTCTTAGTGATGGCATGAGTATGAGGTCGGACACTCAGTTCAGGGTCAAATGTGACACCAAAGTTGTGAACAGACTGGCTTAATCTCAGACTGTTGCCAGGAAAAGGAATGGAGTCAGTAGCTAGGGAACAGAGTTTGGAGCAGCGACCAAAAACAATGACTTCAGTCTTCCCAATATTTAATTGGAGGAATTTCTGCTTCTCCAGTACTGGATGTCAGAAATGCTGTCTGATAGTTTCGCAACAGTAGAGGAGTCAAGAGAAGTGGTGGTGAAGGAGCGCTGTCTGTTGTCAGCGTACATGTGAAAACTAACGCAGTGCTTTTGGTTGATGTTGGCAAGGGGTAGTATGTAGACGAGAAGTAGGAGGGGGCCAAGGAAATGACACAGGCTTGGTGGAATTTAGTGAGGCCATTAGGAGCGGGAACGGAGGCATGGGAGTGGGGGTGGGTGAGGGCGCAGAAAATAGTGACAGACATGCCCGCCCAGAAATCAGACATCGTGACATTGGTTCCGGATTTAGTCAACGGGTGGAAAGCTCCAAGGCAGCGTCACCACCCTGATGCAATAAGACTGCAATTTAAGTTGTTGAACAGGCCGTTGTAATAATTAGCATGCAATTGATCGCGATTCAATGGGGGGTTTGGAATTAAGTGAATGGTGGGCAGGCCTCAATTGCTTTCAGATCCCCAGCCATTGAAAGGTGCTGGCACTGAGGTGAGGCTTCAGTGCCAACATGGGAAGGCAGCCATGGGGAGTAGTCGATAGGGGAAGATAGGGGAGTGGAGGCCATTGTTGGCCTGCAGTGCTGTGCACTCTCTACAGGTGGGCTTGGCCTCGGGTGACAGGGCCTGGTGGTGGCCGTGATACTGGGTGAGAGGGTCCGGTGGGCTTGGTACTGGATGAGAGGGTCTGGTGGGCTTGGTCTCAGGTGAGAGGGTCCCATGGCCATAGACTACACCCAGCCGATTTACACCCTGGTGTAGTTCGTGCTGGGTGTAGTTCGTGCTGGGTGTAGATCGGGCCAGGTGTAAATCGGCCGGTTGTAAATCGGGCCGGGTGTAGATCAGGCCGGGTGTAGCTTGGCCGGTTGTAGATCGGGCCAGGTGTAGATAGGTCCGGGTGTAAATCGGGCCGGGTGTAGATAGGGCCGGGTGTAAATCGGGCCGGGTGTAGATAGGGCTGGGTGTAGATAGGGCTGGGTGTAGATCGAACTGGGTGTAGATTGAGCTGGATGAAAACTGGCCGAGTATAGATCGGGTCGGTGTAGATCAGGTTGGGTGTAAATTGAGCCGGGTATAGATTAGACCGAATATAGATCAGGCCGGGTGTAGGTCGGCCGGGTGTAGATCGAGCCAGGTGTAGATCAGCTGGGTGTAGATCGAGTCGGGTGTAGGTCCAGCCGTGTGTAAATTAAGCTGGTAAATATCAGTAAAATAAAAGCAAAATACTGCAGATGCTGGAAATCTGAAATAAAAATAAGAAACGCTGGAAATACTCAGTAGGTCTAAGTATTTCCAGCATTTCTTGTTTTTATTTTATTATTATATTGTATATATCAGGCTGGGTGTAGATCATGTGGGGTGTAGATCATGTCTGGTGTAGATCGTGCTGGTTGTAAATCATGCCGGGTGTAGATCAAGCTGCGTGTAGATCAGGCCACCTGTAGATTGGCCCGGGTGTAAATTGGGCTGCGTGGAGATCGGGCTGGGTGTAAACTGGATTGGCCATTTAAATAAAATTTGTTCTTGGGATGTGGGCGAAGCTGACAAGGCCAACATTTGTTGCCCATCCCCATGTGCCCTTGAGAAGGTGTTGGTGAGCTGCCTTCTTGAACCGCCAAAGTCCATTTGGTGTAGGTACATCAACAGTTTTTTAAAATTTGTTCGAAGGATGTGGGTATCGTTGGTTCGGCCAGCATTTATTGCCCATTCTTAATTGCCCTTGAATTGAGTGAATTGCTAGGCCATTTCAGACAGCTTTTAACAGTCAAGCAAATTTGCTGTGGGTCTGGAGTCTCATGTAGACCAAGCCAGGTTAGAACGTCAGATTCCCTTCCCTAAAGGTCATTAACGAACCAGATGGGTTTTTACAACAATTGATAATGGTTTCATGGTCAGCATTAGACTAGCTTTTTCTAACTCCACATGTATTAATTGAATTTAAATTTCACCAGAGTATTAGCCTGGGCCTCGGGATTACTAGTACAGTGACATTACCACTAGCCTACCGCCTCCCCCTAACAATGCTGTTAGGGAGGGAGTTCCAGGATTTTGACCCAGTGACGGTGAAGGAATGACAATATAGTTTTAAGTCAGGATGGTGTGTGGCTTGGAAGGTGTAATATTACTCGTCCTTTGGTGTGTGATCTGTTCTTCAGAGTCACAGGAATACAAGTAATACAAGGCTCCACCCATAACTAACTGGTCATGTGTGACTCGACATCACTTCCTCTGATGTAGTCCCTAAGCTGGTCCCTTAAGGTCATCCCACAGCAGAAGGAAACTTGCAGATTGTGGTGTTCCTGTGCATCTGCTGCCCTTGTCCTTCTAGGTGGTAGAGGTTGTTGGTTTGGAAGGTGCTGTCAAAGGAGCCTTGGCCAGTTGCTGCAATGCATCTTTTGGATGGTACACACTGTTGTCACTGTGTGCCATTAGTGGATGGGGTGCTGACCAAATGGGCTGCTTTGTCTTGGATAGTGTCCGAGCTTCCTGAGTGTTTTTTTGAGCTGCACACATTCAGGAAAGTGGAGAGTATTCCATCACACTCCTGTCCTGTGCCTTTTGGATGGTGGGCAGGCTTTGGGGAGTCAGGAGTTGTCTTACTTACTTCAGAATTCCCAGCCTCTGACTTGCTCTTGTAGCCACAGTATTTATAAAGCTGGTCCAATTCTGTTTCTGGTCAATGGCAACGTCCAGGATGTTGATGGTGGGGTATTCAGCGATGGTAATGCCGTTGAACATTGACAGACGATGGCTGGATTCTCTCCTGTTGGAGATGGTCATTGATCGAGCTTGTATGGCACGAATGTCACTTGCTACTTACCAGCCCAAGCCTGAATGTTGTCCAGGTCTTCCTGCAGGTAGCCAGAGACTGCTTCAGTATCTGAGGAGGTGCAAATGGTACTAAACACTGTGCAATCATCAGCAAGCATTCCCATTTCTGACCTTATGATGGAGGGGAGGTCATTGATGAAGCAGCTGAAAATGGTTGGGCCTAGGGCACTACCCTGAGTACATGAATCACAAAAGATTAGTATGCAGGTACAGCAAGTGATTCGGAAGGCAAATGGAATGTTGGCATTTATTGCAAGGGGAATCAAGTATAAAAGTAGGGAAGTTTTACTGCAGCTAATCAGGACCTTGGTGAGACCACATCTGAAGTTCAGTTGTGGTCTCCCTATTTGAAAAAGGATATAATTGCGTTAGAAGCAGTTCAGAGAAAGTTCACTTGACTAATTCCGGGAATGAAGGGCTTATCTTACAAAGAAATGTTGAACAGGTTGGGTCTATACCCGTTGGAGTTTAGAAGAATGAGAGGTGATCTTACTGAAACATCTACGGGGATTTGATCAAGTGGATACCGGGAGGATACTTCCTCTGTGGGGGAGACTACAACTATGGGACAGGGTATCAGAATGACAGGTCTCCCTTTTAAGACGGAGATGAGAATTTTTTTTTTTCTCGAAGAGTTGTTAGTCTGTGGAATTCATTCCTGAGAAAGCATTGGAGGCTGGGTCATTGAATTTATTCAATGGTGCGTTAGATAGGTTTTTGATAGACAAGGGAGTCAAGGGTTATGGGGGGCAGACAGGAAAGTGGAGTTGAGATCACAATCAGATCAGCCATGATCTTATCGAATGGCAGAGCAGGCTCAAAGGGCCAAATGGCCGACTCTTGCTCTTAAGTCCAATATTCCTATGTTCCTGAGGAACTCCTGCAGCAATGTCCCAGGGCTGAGATGTTTGGCCTCCAACAACCACAACTATCTTCCTTCATACTCGGTATAACTCCAACCAGTGGAGAGTTCTCCCCCTGATTCTCATTGACTTCAATTTTGCTAGGATTCCTTGATGACACACTTGGTTAAATTAAACCTTGATATCACTCTCACCTCACCTCTGGAATTCAGCTCTCTTGGCCATGTTTGACCCAAGACTTTAATGAGGTCTGGAGCTGAGTGGCCGTGGTGGAAACCAAACTGAGCGTCAATGAGCAGGCTATTGCTGAGGAACTGCCACTTGATAGCACTGTTGACAACACCTTCCATCATTTTCTGGTGATTGAAAGCATATATGTACAAGAGCTGACACTGAGACAGAACTATCCGTACAATAACAGATCTGAGTGAAGCATCAACTTTTCCGATAAGTACTGTAAATTTGAGGAGTTAAAATTGAGACATACATGAATCATACAATAGCAGATGTGAACAATCTGTTAGCTTGTATCCATTATGTACTGAATATTTCACAAGAAGCACTTGGGGTTAGTTATCCACTTATGTATTCAAGTCAGCATATTACAGTAAAGAGTAGGTACCCTTCCCTTGATTAGAAATTGAGGAACAGCAAAGCAATGAAAACAGTTATTCTTGAATTTACAATGGAATGCCAGCTACCCCCGTAATTGGAAAAAAATGAACACAGTGGACATTTCCGTATGGCCCTCTCTCCCAACCATTTTGAAACTGTGTACTGCCAAAGGTAGTAAATCTGTAAAGACTGATGTTTGCTGTTTGCAAAAGGCTCATTTTTCATGACGTGCTCTGCATTAGTGCAGCCTGTACTTAGTCTGCTGAATTTAGTGATCCTGTTACGGGTCCTGGAGGTGGACTTTGAAGCAGGTGCCGTCACTGCTTGTAACGTGTGTGGCTGGCCAACCGTGAGCACGCAGCAGGCGACCACTTTACATAATGAAAGTGTGGGACGTGCCCAATCACACGATGGGGGTGGGCTCCGAGGCAGTGATTGCAGCGTCAGATGACTCGAACGCAGGTGCTGGCACCAACTTGAAAGTTCTGCCAGCCCTGCCAGTATTGCTGCCTTTCTGAGATACACTGATTCCAGAGTGCTGCAGGAGGAGTTGTTAGAACTCCTGGACCCAGCCTCCCCACACCCCGGAGAAGCATATACCACCCTTGGGATGGAGCAGGAGAGACTAGGCACGATGTTTGAGGGAAAGGTGGCCCCACGATTTAGCGATGCCTCCCTGGAGATTCTCCTCCAGGCTGCAAAGGAAAGGTGGGAGGTCCTTTTCCAGGGGATGGCAAGAAGAAGTGCTCCCACCTGACCAAGCAAGCCTGGATGGAGATAGCAGAGGAAGGCAGCAGCCATGGGGTCACCCCCCAAACATGGGTGCAGTGCAGAAAGAGAGTCAACGACCTCCTTCGTTCTGCCAAGCTGAGTACTCCATACCTCTCTCCTCTTTGGGGTTTGCATGTGGCTACGCAGGAGACAGTGCAACTTGGGGAGGAAGTCACCACAAAGGCTCTGGCAAAGTGGGTTAGGCATCACCACATTCTGACAGATGCATGGCTGCATCTCACCCCCATTACTTCCCCTGAGAGCGGACATGGGGTTGAGCCTTGTAGGAAACCTCAGCAGGGGACGAGGGGCTGCCACTGACAAAACTGTTCCCGTGCTCTTCCTGTGAAGTCTTACTATGTCCCTCTTTTCACTTGCAGGACAAATGGGCCCATAACAACAGGGAAACCTCATGGACTGGAGGAAGCATACTAGATATCTGGTCTCTTGCCTGAGTAGGAGGCACTGGAACTAGTGGGGACCCAGGGCGGTCATTTGATAGCAGATGGTGAGACAGCAGTCTCCACACAAGAGAGTGAGATTGTCTTCATTCGACATCCACCGCACTTCTAGAGATCCACATCACATATGGTTGGCATGATGAGATCTGCACAGCCTAACCCACACATGTTTGTGTTCTCTTGTGCAGGTTAGCATCTGCAGGAGTCTCCAGCTGAAGGAGGACAGCCGTCAATCTCTGAGGAGGAGCAGTCAGAGAATGCACCATCACATAACTTTCCACCTTCCACGAGTTCACGGTTGGCCTTAGAATCAGGGTCACAAGCTGGTAACAGCACCACACACATGCCCGAGCAGCTGGCTGAGGCTGAGGCAGCCCAGGCCACTGACAGTCGGAGTACTGTGGGTGGCCAGGCCCATGTTGAGCCCCAGGCTGATGATGAGCCTCTTCTGTCAACAGCACGGGGCATGCTGGAGTTGCCGAGAGAGGTAAGGCAGCATGTGATGGAGCTGCCAGAGGCCATGCGCAACCATAAGTGGATGATGGAGGAGTCCATCCATGTCATAAGTGCTGCCATGTCTCACACAGCTTCCTCCATTAAGAAGTTGGTGACCCTCATGGAGAGCCAGATTCCACAGATGTGCGCAGAGCTGAACACCATCGCCTTGGCCACGAGCTCAATGTCAAAGCGAGAGAAGGACAAGGCACTTCGAGTCTTCTCCAGCTCCTCATCCTTCTCTGGTAAACAGGAAGGTTCTAGTGAGGGAGGAGAAGAGACTGACCTCCACAGCTGGGGGCTCCCCTCATGTCACACTGAGTGTGGACGGTGACTCCTCAGCCCCTCCGCCAGTGAACCCACTCCAGTAGCTGCAAGGATGAGGAGGCTCCTGCATCCGTGCAGCAATCCCAGCCAGTTGGGCCCCTCCAGGTCTCGGGCAACCAGAGGACAGCTGCCGAAGTCATCCCAGGCCAAGGGGCAGCCTGATCAGCAGCCTGTCTCCAGCCCAGCTGCTAGGACTGGGGTCACACCTCAAAAACATATAAAGAAGACACACTTGGGGATCCATGGGTGTTTTCCATTTGCTATTTATATTGTTTCATAAACCTTTGTCATTAATACAGTTCACATTAATTGTTGTGAAATGCTCATTCTTTCATGCCTGAATTGGGAACTGCTGCCTTCACTCTTGCTGCATCATTGGGCTGTCATTGTAGACAAAGGCTGCATTTGGCTAGCATCTCAGATGTGCCAGAGCATGTGGCTATGCTGGGCGATGGGCACGGAATCGAGATACAAAGGAGGCAACAGACTGAATGCATTGACATGGTGGCTGGAAGCGGTTAAGTATGAGATTGTCCCTTACCTCCCTGGCCCTTCTCTCAATGTGCTTGGCCTCTGGTGCAAGCGGTTCAAGATCCTGCGCTGCCGGCTCATTAGCCTCCTCATGTCCTCCTTGTCAGTTGAGGACTGGCGATCAATCATGTCCTCTTCATGCAAGGCCTGCTCCCTCTGCAGTGCTAGATTGTGCATAGCACGGTAGACCACCACAATACGCAAGACCCTCGCTGGGGCAGGGCAACAGAATCTCATCTTCAGCAGCCCAATAGCCTACTCGATGGTCACTCAGGTGGAGCCATGGCAGGTGTTGTACCTCTCTTCTGCTGCAGTGCGAGGGTTCCTCACAGGTGTGAGTAGCCATGTCTTCAATGGGTAGTCCCTGTCCCCAGGAATCCATCCCCAAAGGCGAGGGGTGAGCCTGAAAAGCTGTGGCACCTGGACTGCCAAAGTTTGAAGGCATCTTGGCTGCTTCCCAGGAAGTGGGCTCACACCTGCAGGAAATGCTTTCGGTGGTCAGAGACCAGATGAACATTGATGGAATGAAAGCCTTTCCTATTGATGAAGGTGATGTTGGAGCCTTGATGGCCACATGCATGCAATCTATCACACCTTGCACCTGGGGGAATCCAACGATGGCCCCAAAACTGATGTCCCTCTCTGCCTGACTGTCACGATCAGCTTGGTAGTGCATATACTCACTGGCTCTCTTGAACAGGGCATTGGTTAGCTCCTTGACACAGCGGTGGGCTGCTGCCTTGAAGATCGCACACATGTCTTCGGTGGATCTCTGGAAAAAGCTAGGTGCGTAAACATTGAATGCCACTGTGATCTTCAGTGCCACTGGGACAGGGTGACCACTGGAGCCCATAGTTCACAACTCGTTCTGCAGCATGGCACAAAAGTCAGTGATGGCCTCCCTGGAGAGCCGCAATCTTCGCTGACACTGCCATTTCAAGGTAGCTGAGTCGCGTCCGGTACACTCAGTGGCACAGGTGGGCCCTTTTTGGCATGGCTGTCTACTATCATTCTCCTCTTAGAGCTTCATGGGCAGGCCCTGCTGCCTCCTGGCCCTCCCTCTGTTGGAGGTGCTGCATCACGCCATTGGGGTCCACAATGACAAGGTGTATGAGACCCATGCGAGCTGATCAACAGGCCTCACGTGCACTGTCCTTGCACAGACAAATTTGCCTTGGCGCCTTTGCCAGCCCCCACGGAATACACGCTAATGGCCCTCACTACCAACCCTTGCAGAGAGCCTGTCCAGCACCCAGGTGTAAATCAGGCTGAGTGTAGATCATGCCCATGTGTAGCCTGTGCCGGGTATAGATCGGGCCGGGTGTAGATCGGGCCGGATGTAGATCGGGCCGGTTGTAAATTGGGCCGGATGTAGAATAGGCTGGGTGTAAATTAAGCCAGCGTATATCAGGCTGGGTGTAGATCATGCCCATGTGTAGCCTATGCCGGGTATAGATCGGGCTGGGTGTAGATCGGGCCGGTTGTAAATTGGGCTGGGTGTACAATAGGCTGGGTGTAAATTAAGCCAGCGTATATCAGGCTGGGTGTAGATCATGCCCATGTGTAGCCTATGCCGGGTATAGATCGGGCTGGGTGTAGATCGGGCCGGTTGTAAATTGGGCTGGGTGTACAATAGGCTGGGTGTAAATTAAGCCAGCGTATATCAGGCTGGGTGTAGATCATGCCCATGTGTAGCCTGTGCTGGGTATAGATCGGGCTGGGTGTAGATCGGGCCTGATGTAGATCATGTCGGGCGTAGATCATGCCTGGGCGTAGCCTGTACTGGGTGTAGATCGGCCCAGTTGTAAATCAGGCCGGGTGTAGATCTGAGCCGGGTGTAGATCGTTGCGGGTGTAGATCATGCTGGGTGTAGATCAGGCCGGGTGTAAATCGGGCCGGGTGTAGATCGGGCTGGGTGTAGATCGGGCTGGGTGTAGATCGGGCTGGGTGTAGATCGGGCCGGGTTTAGATCGTTGCGGGTGTAGATCATGCTGGGTGTAGATCGGGCTGGGTGTAGATTGGACTGGGTGTAGATCAAGCCGGGTGGAGATTGGGCTGGGTGTAGATCAAGCCGGGTGTAGATTGGGCTGGGTGTAGATCAAGCCGGGTGTAGATTGGGCTGGGTGTAGATCGAGCCTGGTGTAGATTGGGCTGGGTGTAGATCGAGCTGGGTGTAGATTGGGCTGGATGTAGATCGAGCCGGGTGTAGATTAGGCTGGGTGTAGATCATGCCCAGGTGTCGATCGTTGTGGGTACAGATCATGCCGGGTGTAGATCATGCCGGGTGTAAATCGGGCCAGGTGTAGATCGAGCCGGGTGTAGATTGGGCTGGGTGTAGATCGAGCCGGGTGTAGATTGGGCTTGGTGTAGATCAAGCCAGGTGTAGATTAGGCTGGGTGTAGATCGAGCCGGGTGTAGATTGGGCTGGGTGTAGATCAAGTCGGGTGTAGATTGGGCTGGGTGTAGATCAGGCCGGGTGTAGATCGTTGCGGGTGTAGATCATGCTGGGTGTAGATCGGGCCGGGTGTAAATCGGGCCGGGTGTAGACTGGGCTGGGTGTAGATCGAGCCGGGTGTAGATTGGGCTGGGTGTAGATCAAGCCGGGTGTAGATCATGCCGGGTGTTAATCGGGCTGGGTGTAGATCATGCCAGGTGTAGATGGGGCTGCGTGTAGATCGTGCCAGGTGTATACCCGGCCCGATCTACACTTGGCTCATCTACACTCAACCCGATTTTACACCCGGCTCAAACTATACCTGGCCCGATTTTCACCTGGCCCGTTTAACATCCTGCCTGATATTCATTTGCATTGAATTAAATTTTCTACTCACGAGTAAAAGTGAGCATTCACCTCACAAATCGAAGGCTGGAGCAGTGGCTGGATATGTGCATCTGATAAAGTGAGTCAGCATATATTACACAATGATGCCTTCATTTTGACCTTTGTTTGTGGTAGAAATCTTTTCGAAACATGATCTATCCCATTTCACTGAAAAATACTATGGAAAATCCCAAATTTCTTCTATCTCTTCTATGTCATTATTCAAGGATAACTGCTTTGTGAGAAAGAAAAAAAGAATTTTAGCTATCACCATCAAGAGGATAGTGTCAAATTGATGTAATCAGATTCAGACACATCACAAATGACCCAGATCCCAACATTCTTTTATTACTCAACAAGCATACTTGTGGTGTTATTGTACTGATCAATTTGTTTTTTTTAGAACAATGGCCATGATTTTACCTCCCACAGCCTGGCAGATACTAGGCTCTTGGTGTGGGCAGCAGTTCCTCAACCCCTTGCCAGTGACTCCAGATCCTCCTTCATCCTTGATGACAGCGGGTGGTACTGCAATTGTACAGGAGGCCCTCAACATGCTGGGACCCTCCAAGCCTAAGGTATCCAGAGTATGAATGCCAAGATCTCCTCCCTCTTTTTTATGGCCCTTGGTGCTACATTTCAACCTTTCCCCTGTCAAGGGGCTCGAGGCAAGGGATCCTGCTATGAGGCATCAAGTCTGGAGTCTTGCCGGTGGAGCGCTGTGCACCTGCATGGTGGGCGATGTCTTGCTAAATGAAGGAAGGTGATAACAAGGCTGCATAAAGGTAAGGCTTTATTGGTCAACTTGCATCTTAGTAAGGATCGAAGGAATTACGAACATACAAGGGTATCGCGAGCCTCCATTGCATGTATCACATGGTGTTTCTCCTGGGGTCATTAATCTGGCGATGCTTGGCCAGCTTCCTCCTCCTCATCCTCATCATCAGAGGAGGCATTTCGGTCCTCACTATCCTCATTGTGCAACGTCTCCCTCCTCTGCAGCAACAGGTTGTGCAGTTCACAGCAGACCACCATGATATGTGAGACTCTCGCCGGGGCATATTGAAACATAGAAAATAGAAGCAGGAGTAGGCCATTCGGCCCTTCGAGCCGACTCCACCATTCATTATGATCATGGCTGATCATCCAACTCAGTAACCTGTTCCCACTTTCGCCCCATACCCTTTGATCCCTTTAGACCCAAGAGCTATATCTAACTCCTTCTTGAAAACATACAATGTTTTGGCCTCAACTGCTTTCTGTGGTAGCGAATTCCATAGGCTCACCACTCTCTGGGTGAAGAAATTTCTCCTCATCTCAGTCCTGAAAGGTTTACCCCGTATCCTTAGACTATGACCCCTGGTTCTGGACTCCCCCACCATCGGGAACATCCTTCTTGCATCTACCCTGTCAAGTCCTGTTAGAATTTTATAGGTTTCTATGAGATCCCCCCTGACTCTTCTGAACTCCAGCGAATATAATCCTAACCGACTCAATCTCTCCTCATACGTCAGTCCCGCTATCCCAAGAATCAGTCTGGTAAACCTTTGCTGCACTCCCTCTATAGCAAGATCATCCTTCCTCAGACAAGGAGACCAAAACTGCACACAATATTCCAGGTGTGGCCTCACCAAGGCCCTGTATAATAGCAGCAAGACATCCCTGCTCCTTACTCAAATCCTCTCGCTATGAAGGCCAACATACCATTTGCCTTTTTTACCACCTGTTGGACCTACATGCTTACCTTCAGCAACTGGTGTACGAGAACACCCAGGTCTCGCTGCATATTCCCCTCTCTCAGTTTATAGCCATTCAGATAATAATCCGCTTCCTGTTTTTGCTACCAAGGTGGATAACCTCACATTTAACCACATTATACTGCATCTGCCATGCATTAGCCCACTCACTCAACTTGTCCAAATCACCCTGAAGCCTCTCTGCATCCTCCTCACAACTCACCCTCCCACTCAGTTTTGTGTCATCTGCAAATTTGGAGATATTACATTTAGTTCCCTCATCTAAATCATTAATATATATTGTGAATAGCTGGGGTCCTAGCACCAATCCCTGCAGTACCCCACTAGTCACTGCCTGCCATTTGGAAAAAGACCCATTTATCCCTACTCTTTGTTTCCTGTCCGCCAACCAATTTCCTATCCATTGCAATACACTACCCCCAATCCCATGCGCTTTAATTTTACACACTAATCTCTTATGTGGGTCTTTGTCGAAAGCCTTCTGAAAGTCCAAATAAACCACATCCACTGGCGCCCCCTCATCAACTCTACTAGTTACATCCTTGAAGAATTCTAGTAGATTTGTCAAGCATGATTTCCCTTTCGTAAATTCATGCTGACTCTGCCTAATTCTACCACTATTCTCTAAGTGCTCTGCTATAAAATCTTTGATAACGGACTCTAGAATTTTCCCCACTACCGACGTCAGGCTGACTGAAGGGCTCCACTGGACTGATCTAGGCACCTAATGTGTAGACCAATAGCCTGCTCTGTGCTCACTCGTGTTGTCTCGTGGCAGGTGTTGTACCTCTCCCCTGCATCTGTTTGAGGGTTCCTCATAGGCATCAGTAGCCATGTCCTCAGTGGGTAGACTTGGAGGTGAGGCAAACAGTGGAGATGATATGAACCACCAGCAAAAAGTCATAGATAGGCTAGCAGAATGGACAGAGAGGTGGCTGATGGATTTAATACTGACAGTGTGAGGTGATGCATTTGGGCAGAAGGAATAGAGAGAGGCAATATATACTGAATGGCACACTTCTGAAGAATGTGCAGGAACAGAGGAACCTGGGGGTGCAGTTGCATAGATCTTTGAAGGTGGCAGGACATATTGAGAGAGTGGTTAGTAAAACATATGGGATCTTGGGCTTTATAAATAGAGGCACTGAGTACAAACGCAGGGAAGTTATGCTGAACCTTTATAAAGCTCTGGTTAGGTCCCAACTGGAATATTACATTCAGTTCTGGTCACCACACTTTAGGAAGGATGTGAGGGTCCTTGAGAGGGTGCAGAGGAGCTTTACCAGAATGGTTCCAGGGATGGAGAATTTTAGTTACAAGGTTAGGATGGAACTGCTGGGTTTGTTCTCCTTAGTCATAGAGTCATAGAGTTACACAGGAGAGAAGCAGGCCCTTCGGCCCACCGTGTCTGTGCTGGCCATCAAGCACCTATCTATTCTAATCCCATTTTCCAGCACTTGGTCTGTAGCCTTGTATGCTATGGTGTTTCAAGTGCTCATCTAGATACTTCTTAAATGTTGTGAGGGTTCCTGCCTCTACCACCCCTTCAGGCAGTGTGTTCAAGATTCCAACCACCCTCTGGGGGAACATTTTTTCCTCAAATCCCCTCTAAACCTCCTGCCCCTTACCTTAAATCTGTGCCCCTTGGTTATTGACACCTCCACTAAGGGAAAAAGTTTCTTCCTCTCAACCCTATCTATGACCCTCGTAATTTTGTATACCTCAATCAGGTCTCCCCTCAACCTTCTCTGCTCTCAGGAAAACAACTCTAGCCTATTCAGTCTGTCTTCATAGCTGAAATGCTCCAGCCCAGGCAACATCCTGGTGAATCTCCTCTGCACCCTCTCAAGTACAATCACATCCTTCCTATAGTGTAGCAACCAGAACTGTACACAGTACTCCAGCTGTGACCTAACTAGCTTTTTATACAGCTCCATCATAACCTCCCTGCTCTTATATTCTATGCCTCAGCTAGTAAAGGTAAGTATCCCATATGCCTTCCTAACCACCTTATCTACCTGTGCTGCTGCCTTCAGTGATCTATGGACATGTACACCATGGTCCCTCTGACACTCTGTACTTCCTAGGGTCCTACCATCCATTGTATATTCCCTTGTCTTGTTGGTCCTCCCAAAATGCCTCACCTCACACTTCTCAGGATTAAATTCCATTTGCCACCGCTCTGCCCATCTATTTCGTCCTCTAATCTAAGGCTTTCCTCCTCACTATTTACAACATCACCAATTTTCGTGTCATCTGTGTACTTACTGATCAGACCTCCTATATTCTCATCTAAATCATTAATATACACTACAAAGAGCAAAGGTCCCAGCACCAATCCCTGCAGTACACCGCTGGTCACAGGCTTCCATTCGCAAAAACCTTAGAACAAAGGGGATTGAGGAGATATTTAATCGAGGTGTTCAAGATTAAGACAAGCTTAGATAAGTTAGACAAGGAAAAACTGTTCCCATTAACAAATGGTACAAGGACAAAGGGATACAGATTGAAAGTTTTGGGCAAAAGATGCAAGGGGAATATGAGGAAGAGCATTATGCTGCAGGTGATAATTACCTGGAATTCGCTGCCCACAAGGGCCGTGGAAGCATAGATGATCAATGACTTCAAGAGGACGGTGGATGGCCACCTGAGAGAAATAGACTTGCAGGGCTATGGAGATCAAGCTGGGGAATAGAACCGACTGCACAGCTCCATGGAGAGCCGGCATGGACTCGATGGGCTGAATGGCCTCCTTCTGTGTCGTAAGTGACTCTATGATTCTAGACTTTGTCCCCAAGGATCTATCCCTGAAGGCACGTGGGAGGTCAGAAAAGCTCCGGCACCTGGATTTACCTCAAAATATAGGCATCGTGGCAACCTTCCAGGAAGTGTGCACAGACCTGCAGGATCTGTTTACAGTGATCGCAGACAAGTTGTACATTGAGGGAGTGGAAGCCCTTCCTGTTGATGAAGGCTGGTGTGCTGGAGCCTTAATGGCCACATGTGTGCAGTTGATGACACCCTGCACCTGGGGGAATCCAGCAATGGACCCGAGCCCAATGAACCTCTCAGCTTGAGAGTTGGGATCCATGCAGAAACGCACATAGTCGCCTGCCCTCCTGTAAAGGGCATTGGTGGCCTCCTTGATGCACTGATGCGCTGCTGACTGTGAGATTCCACACATGTCCCCAGTGCATCCCTGGAATTATCCTGAGGCGGAAAAGTTCAGTGCCATGGTGATCATCAGCGCCACTGGCATTGGATTTCCACCAAGTCCCTTGGGGCACAGTTTGTCCTGCATCATAACACAAAGGTCAGTGACAGCCTCCCTGGAGAGGCAGAGTCTTTGTTGGCACTACTCTTCGGTCATTGGTGGATAATTGAACCTTGACCAGTAGACCCTCTCTGGAGAGTAGCTCCTTTTGCACGGAGGAGGCTGATGGCTTTCCCCTCTGCTCCCTTCTCCATCATTTGGAGACCGATGCTGACCCTCCTTTGGGATCACAGGTTGTTGTGGTACCGCTGCCAGTGCCTGGACTTCCCTCCTGCTCTGCTGCACCTCCTCTTCAACGGGCTCTCCGAAGCCTGGATGAATGAGGCCCATGATAGGTTCAAGGCTTTCAATGCCAACAGTGACCCCCTTCCCCCACTTGTCACTTCTGATGAGTAGGCACTTGCCCGTTGCCCCGCAATGCTGGCACCTTTGGCCCCACTGCTCAGACAATGCTCGATGCCCTTCCTTCTCCACCCTGCCTGGCAGTTGATGCTGCCTCTCCCGGTGGCCTCCCCTTGCAACTACCAATGAGCTTCTGCCTCCATGTTACCTCCTTCAACCAGGCGAGGCTCTGAAGCCCCATGATTCCTGAGCGCCGTTAATATAATTTAAAACTAAGATTAAAATTCCTGTCACTAAGCCTCTTAACTACCGTAATTGCCTACCAGGGCATCGATGTCTACTCTCCGCCCTCCATGTCTGCCACTATCGTTAATTTTTTTTAAATGTATTCGTTCATGGGCTGTAGGTATTGCTGGCTAGGCCAGCATTTATTGCCCATCTCTATTTGCCCTTGAGAAACTGAGTGGCTTACTAGGCCATTTCAGACCGCATTCAAGAGTCAACCACATGGCTGTAGGTCTGCACTCACATGTAGACCAGACTAGGTAAGGACAGCAGATTTCCTTCCCTAAAGGACATGAGTGAACGAGATGGGTTTTTACAATAATCGACAATGGTTTCATGATCACCATTAGACTAGCTTTTTTTTTTAATTCCAGATTTATTAATTGAATTCAAATTTCACCATTTGCCTTGGTGAGATTCGAATCCCTGTCCCCAGGGTTTTAGCCTGAGCCTCTGGATTACTAGTCCAATGACATTACCACCACGCCACCACCTCCCCGGGAAATTGGGAAGGGACGGTATGACGTCGGACTTCTGGTCCAACATCTCCTGTCACAATTTAATGCCCCTACCACCTACTTCCCTCCCCCCCCCCCAACTGCCTTCATTCCCGTCCCCAAAGTTCACACAAAATTCTGCCCTTTATGTCTGTGCTACCTTTAACTGAAAAGGAAGTGACTGTATTAGGGGAGATTCTGAATTTATCATTCTTCTATCCATTAGGCATCACCAAGGAATGTGTAGGGAGGTGGTAATACCAGGTAACTGTTGCTAGAGTTGGCAAAGTATTTGTAATACAAAAATTGCAAAATTCTGCTTTTTGACATTGCACTCTCAAATACAGTGATATAATTTTAGACTGATATTGTAGGTGTTTTGTATAATTAAACACATATATGAATAGCTACCTAAACTTCAGAAGGCATGTTCACCATTTAGCTACAGCTTATTTGCCAGGGTTTAAATGAGTGGTTTTAGAGGTCGGTGTATCATAGGGAAGTTGAAGTAGGCGGATATTACTTTCAGAGTCAGAACATACAACCCCTTAACTCTTGATTGGTTCCTTGTTACTTTAGCTGTGAAACCAGCCTGAAATAGCATTCAGCAGCTTCTGCTACGACAATATTCACAGATTCTCTTTGGGCTACAAGCATTTTATAATCCCATAAAGTGAATTTTTAAACTGTAATTATCATAAAAGCATGCTTCAAGAAAGAACATTAGAATAAGCAATATTTGTTGAAGATTGCATCGAAGATACTGGAAAAGTAAGGTAAATCATGTTGCTAAAAAGGAGAACAAATTATAGCTAGTGAGATGACTCATGGAATTGTTTAATTTGGTTATTGATGGTTACATATTAAAACAGTTAATAACAGGAACATCTGTCTTGTTATTTTTAAAGTACTAGTGAGAAAATGAGACACTGGCTATGAAAAGAAAGCTATTTTATGACTTTTTAAAATGCTCCCCAATAACCATTGTCTCTAAAAATGGTTACAGCAATGTTGCTTCTGGCGAGAGTAGTGGTTCATTGCACTTGAAGAGTAATACTGCTGGTTGCATGGAAAGGGAGTTCACACTTGCCCTCTTAAAGGGTGAAATAAGAGTGAGGAAAGGGAACAGCAAAATGCTAATGGAGAAAAGCCACAGATAACCAGCTAATATTGTGTAGGCAATTAAGAAAGGTTTCAGGTTGTCAACACATAACCATTGGGAATTCAAACAGGTAATCAGTTAGATTCTTAACAAAACAGTAAAAAAGCAGATGCTATATTACATTATAATTGACTAGCAACTGTGAAATGGTAATTACTTGGGTTGTAGTCATCACTTGCTAGTTAAAATTAATATTGTGATGTACTTTAAGGCCATCAACTAGCAAGTATTCTAGGTTTTATGGGCAGCCAGTTGAAAAAAAAAAATTCCAGCTCGTGCCAGAACATGAAATATTACAATAATAATGTTGCTATAATATTAGGACTGGGTTTAATATTGCCATGCTATTAAGGATAGTCTTACTCCTCCTTTAATGTTAGGACTAACTTTGACCTTGCTGTTACTTCGACCTAACTTCAACTCTACTCTAAAGTTACTGCTAATTATCTTAACTTTATATTAAATTATTACCAACAGCAAACTTTAACCTGTCTCTATTATTGAGGGCTAATATTAACCCTACTTTGGTATCTAAACTAGTTTTAACCCTGCTGTAATGTTAAGTACCTATAACATAAACTCGATCTAATAACTAAGTCTTAGATTCATTTCTGGTAATAGAGGCATGGCAGGGCTCCTCAGTCTCATTGAATGCACATCCTCTGCTATGTGGGAATTCCAGGACAACCACATGTGCAGAAAGTGTCATCAGCTGGACGAGCTTGAGCACTGGATTTTGGATCTCAAGCAGCAGCTGGCATTGCTGTGCTGCATCGATAAGGCTGAGAGCTACATGGATAGCATGCTCCAGAAGTTTAAGAGTGTGCAGGCACCGCGAACTAGACAAGCAGTGTAGGAGTCCACAGAGTGTATCTTGCTCTGTAACTGGTATTCAGTTCTGAATGCTGGTTAATGTGGTAGTCCGTCTGGGGAGTACAGCCAGATCCAAGTCCATGGTTCAGTTATGGAGTGGGGGAGGGGGAGGAGGAGGAAGTTTTTAAAAAAAAGTGATAGTAATGGGGGGATTCAATAGTTAGGGGAACAGGCAGGCATTTCTGTGGCTGCAGAGATGTGGTTCCAGGATGGTATGTTACCTCCCTAGTGCCAGGTCAAGAAAGGTATTGAGCACCTGGAGAACATTCTGAGGAGGGGGAGTGAACAGCCAGATATCATGGTCCATATCGGTATCGTTGAGAAAAGAGGAAAAAGGGATGAGGCCCTGTGGATAAATTTGAGGGAGCTAGAAAAGAAATTAAACAGTGGGACCTCAAAGGTAGTAATTTCTGAATTACTCCTGGTCCACAGGCTAGTGAGTACAGAAATGGTGAGGGGAGGGGGGTATCATGTAGATGAATGTGCGGCAAGAATGATGATACAGGAAAGAGGGCTTCAAATTCCTGGGGAAAACGTGTAGAGGGTGAAAAATTCTAAAAATGCTTTCAAGACAATTTTTTTAGCCAGTACATCGCAAGGTCAACAAGAGAAGGGGCAGTTCTAATCTAGTTTTAGAGAAAGAAGCTGGGCAGATGGAAGGAGCATGTGGGAGACCATTTTGGTGGCAGTGGTCATAATTTAGTTAGATTTGGCATAGTTATGGAAAAGGACAAAGATGGGTCAGGAGTAAAAGTTTTACTTTGGGAAAGGTCAGTTTGACTAAGCTGAGATCTGCTTTGGCAAGTGTGGACTGGAACCAGCTACTTGAAGGTAAATCAGTGTCAGAGCAGTTGGAGGCATTCAGGGATGAGATAGAGGGGGTTCAGAACAAATAAGTTTGCACAAAGAAAAAAGGGTAGGACTTCTAAATCTAGACCTCCCTGGATGTCAAAGAGCATACAATGTAGGATAAGGCAAAAAACGGAAGCTTATGTCAGATACTGAGAGATCATTACTACAGAAAACCTAAAGGAGTATATAAAGTGCAGGACTGAAATTATTGAGGAAAGCAAAGAGAGGGCATGAAAAGGAAATCAAGGAAAACGCAAATATGTTTTGTTTTATATTCATTCATGGAATGTGGGCATCGCTGGCCAGGCCAACATTTATTGCCCATCCCTAATTGCCCTTGTGAAGGTGGTGGTGAGCTGTCTTCTTGAACCGCTGCAGTCCATGTGAGGTAGGTACACGCACAGTGCTGTTGGGAAGGGAGTGCCAGGATTTTGACCTGTGACAGTGAAGGAATGGCAATATAGTTCCAAGTCAGGATGGTGTGTGGCTTGGAGGGGAACTTGCAGGTGGTGGTGTTCCCATGCATCTGCTGCCCTTGTCCTTCTGGGTGGTAGAGGTCTTGGGTTTGGAAGGTGCTGTCTAAGGAGCCTTGGTGAGTTGCTGCAGTGCATCTTGCGTATGATACACACTGTTGCCACAGTACATTGGTGGTGGAGGGAGTTAATGTTTGTGAATAGTGTGCCAATCAAGCAGGCTGCTTTGTCCTGGATGATGTCGAGCTCCTTGAGTGTTGTTGGAGCTGCACCCATCCAGGCAAGTGGAGAGTATTCCATCACACTCCTGACTTGTGCCTTGTAGATGGTGGACAGGCTTTGGGGAGTCAGGAGATGAGTTACTCGCGCAGGATTTCTTGCCTCTGATCTGCTCTTGTAGCCATGGTATTCATATGGCTACTCCAGTTCAGTTTCTGATCAATGGTGAACCCCAGGACGCTGATAGTGGGGTATTCAGCGATGGTAATGACATTGAATGTCAAGGGGGGAATGGTTAGATTCTCTCTTGTTGGAGATGGTCATTGCCTGGCACTTGTGTGGCACGAATGTTACTTGCCACTTATCAGCCCAAGCCTGGATATTGTCCAGGTCTTGCTGCATTTCTATATGGACTGCTTCAGTATCTGAGGAGTCGCGAATGATGCTGAACATTGTGCAATCATCAGCAAACATCCCCACTTCAGACGTTATGATTGAAGGAAGGTCATTCATGAAGCATCTGAAGATGGTTGGGCTTAGGACACTACCCTGAGGAACTCCTGCGGTGTTATCCTGGGGCTGAGATGATTGACCTCCAACAACCACAACCATCCTCCTTTGCACTAGGTATGATTCCAACCAGCAGAGAGTTTTCCCCCCGATTGCCATTGACTCCAGTTTTGCTCGGGCTCCTTGATGCCATACTCGGTCAAATGCTGCCTTGATGTCAAGGGCAGTCACTCTCACCTCACGTCTTGAGTTCAGTTCTTTTCTCCATGTTTGAACCAAGGCTGTAATAAGGTCAGGAGCTCAGTGACCCTGGCAGAACCCAAACTGAGCGTCACTGAGCAAGTTATTGTTATGCAAGTGCCGCATGATAGCACTGCCGATGACACCGTCCATCACTTTACTGATGATCGAGAGTAGACTGATGGGGCGGTAATGAGGAAATGAGGTAATGAGTGGTGATGAGTAAAAATTACTTCTCTCAAAGGGTCATGAGTCTGTGGAATTCACTACCCCAGATTGCGGTGGATGCCGGGACATTGAGTAAATTTAAGGAGAAAATAGACAGATTTTTAATTAGTAAAGGGTTGAAGGGTTATGGAGAATGGGCGGGAAAGTGGAGTTGAGGCCGAGATGAGATCAGCCATGATAGTATTGAATGGGAGAGCAGGCTCGAGGGGCTGAATTGCCTACTCCTGCTCCTAGTTCTTATGCTCTGATGTTCTTAATTGGCTGGGTTCGATTTATCCTGCTTTTTGTGTATCAGACATACCTGGGCAATTTTTCACATGGCTGGATAGATGCCAGTGTTATAGCTAAATACAATAAATACAGTAAGAGCAAGAGGATAACTAAGGAAAGAATGGGGCCTATTAGAGAGCAAAATGGTAACTTGTGTGTGGAGGCAGACGATGTGGACATCATTCTTAATGAATGCTTTGCATCTGTTTTCACAAAAAAGGGGGATGATGCAGACATTGTAGTTAAGGAGGAGGAGTGTGAAATATTGAATGGTATAAACATAGCAAGAGAGGAAATATTAAGGGATTAAACATCTATGAAAGTGAATAAATTGCCAGGCATGGATGAAATATATCCCAGGCTGTTAAGAGAAGCAAGGGAGGAAACAGCAAAGAACCTGGCCATCCTTTTGCAATCCTCTCTGGCTGCAGGCATGGTGGTGGAGGACAGCTAATGTTGTTTAAAAAAGGAGGAAGGGAGACACCAAGTAATTACAGGCCAGGTGGGCAAATTATGAGAAACAATTCTAAGAGACAGTATAAATCGTCATTTATATAGGCATAAATTAATCAGGGACAGTCAGCAAAGATTTCTTAAGGGAAGGTTGTGTCTGACTAACTTGATTGAATTTTTTGAGGAAGTAACAAGTAGTCTGAGGAGGGTAGCACATTTAATGTAGTTTTCATGGATTTTTGCTCAGCTTTTTACAAGGTCCCACATGACAGACTGGTCAGAAAAGTACAAGCCCATGCAATCCAAGGGAAAATGGCAAGTTTGATCCAAAATTGGCTCATTGGCAGGAAGCAAAAGTTAATGGTCAATGAATGTTTTTGTGACTGGACGGTTGTTTCCATTGGGGTTTTGTAGGGCTCAGTACAAGAGCCCTTGCTCTTTGTGGTATATACCAATGATATGGGCTTAAATTTAGGGGGCATAATTAAGAAGTTTGTAGATAAAAAATTAGTCAAGTGTTTGACAGCAAGGAAGAAAGCTATATACTGCAGGAAGCTATCAATGGACTGGTCAGGTGGACAGAAAAGTGACAATTGAAATTCAATCCAGAGAAGTGTGAGGTAATGCATTTGGGAAGAGCAAACAAGGCAAGGGAATGCACAATAAATGGTAGGATACTGAGACGGGTAAAGGAAGAGAGGGAAGTGTATATCCACAGATCACTGAAGGTAGCCTGATGGTTAAGAAAGCATATGGGTCACTTTCCTTTATTAGCTGAGGTATAGAATATAAGAGCAGCGCAATTATGCTAGATCTCTATAAAACACAGGTCAGACAACAGCTAGAGTACCAAGTACAGTTCTGGTCACCGCATTACAGGAAGGATGTGGTTGCACTAGAGAGGATACAGAGGAGATTTATGAAGGTATTGCCAATACTGGAGAATTTTAGCTATGAGGAAAGGATTGGATTGGTTGGAGTTGTTTTTTTTGGAACAGAGGAGGCTGAGGGGAGATTTAGTTGAGGTATAAAAAATTATGACGACCTAAATAGAGTCAATAGGAAGGATCTATTTCCCTTAGCAGAGATGTCAATAACCAGGGGCACAGATTTAAAATAATTGGTAGAAGGATTAGAGCGGAGTTGAGGAGAAAATTTTTACCTGGAGAGTGGTGGGAGTCTGAAATTCACTGCCTGAAAGGGTGGTACAGACAAAAACCCTCATCACATTTTTAAAATATTTGGATATGCACTTGAAGTGCTGTAACCTACAGGGCTATGGACCAAGAGCTGGAAAATGGGGTTTGGCTGGATAGCTCTTTTTCAGCCGGCACAGGCATGATGGGCCAAATGGCCTCTTTCTGTGCCAGAAATTTTCTGTGTTTCTACTAACTTTAAACCTCTGTAATTTTAGGACTAACTTAAGCCCTGCTTTAAAATTAGAACTAACATTTAACTCTGTTATCAAGGACTAGCTTTAACACAGATAAAATATTAGAACCAACTTTAATCCTGCTCTACATTTAGGACTAGGAATATAGGAATAACAGTAGCCCATTCAGCCTTTCAAGGCTGTTCCAGCATTCATTTAGATCATGGCTGATCTGTACCTCAACTTCAGTTCTTGCCTTTGCTCCATATCCCTTGATAACTTTACCTAACAACAATCTATTAATTTCAGTCTTAAACAATTCAATTGACACAGCATCCACTGTCCTTCCTAGTTTGATGTCAATTGCAAATTTAACCATTTTGTTTTCAATTTCAAAATCCAATTGAAGAATGTAAATTAAAAACAGCAGTGGTCCCAATAATGCCGAGGTCATAGAATATAAGAGCAAGGAGGTTATGCTAGACCTGTATAAAACACTATAGGCCATAGCTAGAGAACTGCTTACAGTTCTGGTCACCGCATTACAGATAGGATGTGATAGCTCCAGAGAGGGTGCAGAGGAGGGCCTAGAGGCACTCAACTCTGTACGTCGCCCAGAACCCTGACGGTATGCCTCAACCAGTAACCATTATTTTCTACCCTTTGACCAGTTTCTTATCTATTTCTATGCTTTGCTGTGAGCCCCCATAGCTTTAAGCTTAATTTGTAATTTTCCATGTGAATCTTTACCAAATGCGTTTTGGAAGGTCCAAATACACCATATTGTAGAGTTCACCATGGTCAATTTAAGGTGTCATTTCCGCAAAGAAATCAAGGAGATTGGTCAGACAGGATCTTCTTTGTCTAAAGTCACAATAAGTACTGTTTACTTAAATTAATGTTCAATATTTAACCCTCACGTTTACGACAAAGTGTGATACTATCTTTAAGCATAAAAAGGTAGATGCACTTGATCTCCACATCCACTTTTTAGTAAATGAGATGCATTAAACAGTGTTGTTCATTCATGTCATACTTTTCTAAGCACAGGTTATACTTACACAGTCAGTGACACCATTTTTCTCCAAAGCATCATTACCTATGTTTATGAAGTGTCCACAGGAGAGAACAGGAGGACAATTTCATCTGGCCATATGCATGATCAGTTTACTCATTATAATTCACTTCGAATGATTTAGAATGCCGAATTTCTGAGCCATTATCTCCCAATCCTACCAAGATAACTAATGTCTCCTCTAAGGAAGCTTTGTACCAAGCCTTTGGTTTATAGCACATTATTTTAATCATCATTGCTGGCAAAAAGCAAAAATCCCAGCTCATTCCCTCAGAAGTGCTAATATATGTGAGATACTTTAGACAATGGCTTAATCATGGCCATTGGACATCTGCATCTGTTCAATAAAATCACTAAAAAGGAAACTGACTAAAGACAAACAGCTTCTGCTATCCCTTCCTGAGTTTCCCAGAACTTATTGCAGAAATACAGGAAAGAATAGTCTGTTCTTTGGAAATCATATACCCATTCTTTATAAACACATTCATGACTTTGCTATACCTAAAGTGAAGAAATGTTCCCCAATATTTCTGGGAGGATGTGATATTAGTCCATGTATCCTGTTCAGTAAAATGTGTTCAAACGCCAGCTCTTAAAGTGGCCTGTAAATAACCTTAAAACATGTTGCTATTAATATTCCCTCTAACTTCTATTTGCTGTCCGCAGCCCATCTTTTGCGCTGCACAGTCCCTTTAAAATTGACACGCAGCTGTGCATGCGTACATCTTAAAGAGAACACTGCTTGTGTGTGGCCTGTTGTCTCCTGTGTAACACGTTCCTGATTGCTGCGTGGCAGCACTCCTGAGCAGCTGAGAAGAAACATTGGTTGCTATCAATTTTGTCGTTTGTGTTGATATATTTGATTTTGTTTAAGCTGAGTTGATTCTTTTCTATCTTTTTTTGACCTTTATAGAATTGCAGTTACAGACAGATAACATCAATGCACAGCGAAGCGCACAAACTAAAATGACAAGATGCCTTTTAATAAGTGTAACTACATTTGATGGAGGAATAACTTTGCACACTTTGTTCAATTCATCTACAAAGAAGAGCATTAAGCGGAGTCATGAACATCTCTAATGAGACTTCTGATTACATTTTTAACACAGTGAAGGCTTCAGTTTACCTGACTGATTTTATTGTCACTGCTATATGCAGTCATGTAATAATATGTACGGTGCAGCAGGAGTTGGAATTAAAATGTGAGACGAGATACATCCTCCTGTGCCAACATCTCATCTATGCTTCTATATATTTCGCCTTGGGCACTCTGACAAATGGTTTTCGACTCTTCAGCATTAACTTGCCCAGGATTCTTTGCTGGATTCTGTTCACAGTGCAAGTAACTTTTGCACAATGCATTATGCTAACTTTAACCCTAATGTCCTTGAACGCTTGTCTCGCTATTTGTTGGCCTTTGCGATATAATTCACTTGTTGATTCAGCTAAAAAGAAAATAACTGCAATAATGTGGATATTAGCAATGCAGAACCCATTGTGGTCAATAATATATCAAAGCCTGAATGTCTCTTTGGCATATATAATTGAAAAGGACAATAGCTGTCCGAATCCAATGAACGGGGTTGCTACGAGACAAATTGGAATTGCATTTATCCTCCTGTGTTTCATCATGATTGTGTTGAGCTACTGTTTAATATACAGAGAAGGAAAAAGGGCTGGACATTTTGTTACCTCAAATGTTCAAGCAAGGAGGACTATTCTTATTCATGGTGTGCAATTGAGCTTTTTCATTGTTCCTGTTTTGATCACAATAGGACTAGGTAAAAGGCCTAAATTGTCAATGTTGTATCTGGCCAATACTGTCATTTTCTCCGTGGCCCAGTGTCTTAGTCCTGTGGTCTACGGCCTCAGATGTAAGGAGTTTCAAAATAAGTTAAGGAAGACCAAATTCTGCTGCTGCACTAAAAATGGGAAGAGAAATGCCGGTGTTATTCAGCTGAGTGTAAGCCTTGCACCTGGCACTGTAACTGATACCCAGAGCAACCAAGTCTGCAATCCTTGACTATTGCGTCATTATTTTTACCAGTCTTGCATTACAGCATTTAATAGAATCATGGAACAGTACAGCATAGAAAGAGGCCATTTGGCCCATTATGCCTGTGCTGGCTCTTTGAAAGAGCTATCCAATTAGTTCCACTGTCATGCTCTTTCTCCATAGCCTCACAAAATTTTCCTTTCAGTTATCCAATCCCCTTTTAAAGATTATGATTGAATCTGCTTCCACCATCCTTTCAGGCATGTATTCAAGATCATACCAACTCTTTGAAAGAGTTATCCCATTAGCCCCCACCCCTGATCCTTCTCTGCAAATGTTCCCTCCATAATTGGTAAAATACTGTTAGGAAATAGGTAAATGTTTCAAATTGTCCAAAATATGCTATTTTTATTGTATGTACGTGATAGCTATATTAAAGGCCTAGATATTTGTATTTAAACAATTTTACAAAAAGGTAACTATAGTTTGTAAAAATCAATTAAACTTCAGCTGCTTTTATACAATGGTTACCAGTTTGAGACTATTATTTGCTTATAGCACCAGGGAGTCGACAGAACTGAACAGTTTTGCAATAACCTCTGGTTATGGAAAGCAGAATCTGTATTCATTGGAATCCAAGTGCTGATTCTCTGCTTAATCAAGAATACAAAAATTTTAAAAATGTTAACAAATGATCCTTCAGACCTGTTATAATTTTTTTTAAATTGAGTCATACCAGTTGCAGTTATACATGCCTAATTTAGATTGGATTGACTTCAAAACAGAGTTATGAAGCATACTGTACTTAGACATTTAGCATTCCACAATACCAGTTGAGCAGCATTTTAAAAAAAACGAAGGACGTAGATCACAGAATCGTTACAATGCAGAAGGAGGCCATTCAGCCCATCATGTCTACGCCAGCTCTCTGAAAGAGCAACTCCTTCAGTTCCATTCCCCTGCCTTCTCCCCATAACCCTGCATATTCTTCCTTTTCATATAACTGTCTAATTCCCTTTTGAATGTTTCAATGAACCTGCCTCCACCACCTTCTCAGGCAGCGCATTCTAGACCTTAACCACTCGCTGCGTGAAAATGTTTTTCCTCATGTTACTTTTGCTTCTCTTACCAAATACTTTAAATCTGTGCCCCCTCGTTCTCAATCCTTTCACAAGTGGGAACAGTTTTTCTCTATCTACTCTGTCCAGACTCCTCATGATTTTGAATAGCTCTATCAAATCACCTCTCAGCCTTCTCTTCTCCAAGGAAAACAGTCCTAACTTCTTCAATCCACCTTCATAACTGAAATTCCTCATTCCTGGAACCATTCTCGTGAATCTTTTCTGTATTTTCTCCAATGCCCTCATGTCTTTCTTCAAGTGCGACGCCCAGAATTGGACGCAATACTCCAGCTGAGGCTGAACTAGTGTCTTATACAAGTTCAACGTAACTTCCTTGCTCTTGCACTCTATGTCCCTATTAATAAAGCCCAGGATACTGTACGCTTTATTAACCGCTCTTTCAACCTGTCCTGCCACCTTCAATGACTTATGCACATATACACCTAGGTTCCTCTGCTCCTGCACCCCCTTTAGAATTGTACCCTTTATTTTATATTGTCTCTCCATGTTCTTCCTACCAAAATGAATCACTTCACATTTCTCCACATTGAACTTCATTTGCCACCTGTCTGCCCATTCCACCAACTTGTCTATGTTCTTTTGAAGTTCTACACTATCCTCCTCACAGTTCACAATGCTTCCAAGTTTCATATCATCTGCAAACTTTGAAATTGTGCCCTGTACACCAAGGTCTAGGTCATTAATATATATCAGGAAAAGCAAGGGTTCCAACACTGATCCCTGGGGAACTCCACTCCAAACCTTTCTCCAGCCCAAAAAACATCCATTAACCACTACACTTTATTTCCTGTCATTCAGCCAGTTTCATGTCCATGTTGCTACCATCCCTTTTATTACATGAGCTATAAGTTTGCTCACAAGTCTGTTGTGTATCAAACGCCTTTTGAAAGTCCATGTACACCACATCAACAGCATTGCCCTCATCAACCCTCTCTGTTACCTCCACATAAAACTCCAGCAAGTTAGGTAAACATGGTTTTCCCTTAAGAAATCCATGCTGGCTTTCCTTAATTAACTCACATTTGTCCATGTGACTTGATTTTGTCCCTAATTATTTTTTCCAGAAGTTTTCCCACCACCGAAGTTAAACTGACTGGTCTGTAGTTCCTGGGTTTAACTTTACTCCTTTTTTTGAACAAGGGTGTACTGTTTGCAATTCTCCAGCCCTCTGGCATCACCCCCGAGTCTAAGGAAGACTGAAAAATGATGGCCAGTGCCTCTGCGATTTCCACCCTCACTTCCCTCAGTATCTCATCCGTTCCTGGTGCTTTATCCACTTTAAGTACAGACAGACTATCTAATACTTCTTCTTTATCAATTTTAAACCCTTCTAGTGTCAGACTTACCTCCTCTTTCAACATTGCCTGGGTTGCATCTTCTTCCTTGATAAAGACAGATGCAAAGTATCAATTTAATATTCAAGGGGGAGACGGTGGCAGAGTGGTATTATCACTGGACTAGTAACCCAGAGACCCAGGGTATTGATCTGGGGACATGGGTTCGAATCCCACCACAGCAGAAGGTGGAATTTGAATTTAATTAATAAATCTGGAATTAAAAGCGAGTCTAATGATGGCCATGAAACCATTGTCAATTGTTGTAAAAACCCATCTGGTTCACTGATGTCCTTTAGGGAAGGAAATCTGCTGTCCTTACCTGGTCTGTCCTACATATTTCTCCAGACACACAACAATGTGGTTAACTCTTACATGCCCTCTGAAATGGCCTAGCAAGCCACTCAGTTGTACCTAACCACTATGAAGTCAATAAAAAGGAATGAAACCGGACGGACCACCCGGCATTGACCCAGGCACCGGAAACGACAATGGCAAACCCAGCCCTGTCGACCCTGCAAAGTCCTCCTTACTAACATCTGGGGGCTTGTGCCAAAGTTGGGAGAGCTGTCCCACAGACAAGTCAAACAACAGCCTGACATAGTCATACTCACGGAATCATACCTTACAATATCCCAGACAGTGCAATCACTATCCCTGGGTATGTTCTGTCCCACCGGCAGGACAGACCCAACAGAGGTGGCGGGACAGTGGTCAACAGTAGGGAGGGAGGAAGTTGCCCTGGGAGTCCTCAACATCGACTCCAGACCCCATGAAGTCTCATGGCATCAGGTCAAACATGGGCAAGGTAACCTCCTACTGATTACCACCTACCGCCCTCCCTAAGCTGATGGGTCAGTACTGCTCCGTATTGAATACCACTTGGAGGAAGCACTGAGGGTGGCAAGGGCACAAAATGTACTCTGAGTGGGGGACTTCAATGTCCATCACCAAGAGTGGCTCGGTAGCACCACTACTGACCGAGCTGGCCGAGTACTAAAGGACATAGCTGCTAGACTGGATCTACGGCAGGCGGTGGGGGAACTAACATGAGGGAAAAACATACTTGACTTTGTCCTCACCAATCTGCCTGCCGCAGATGCTTCTGTCCATGACTGTATTGGTAGGAGTGACCACCGCACAGTCCTTGTGGAGACGAAGTCCCGCCTTCACATTGAGGATACCCTCCATCGTGTTGTGTGGCACGACCACCGTGGTAAATGGGATAGATTTTGAACAGATCTAGCAATGCAAAACTAGGCATCCATGAGGCGCTGTGGGTCATTAGCAGCAGCAGAATTGTACTCGACCACAATCTGTAACCTCATGGCCCGGCATATCCCCCACTCTACCGTTACCATCAAGCCAGGAGACCAACCCTGGTTCAATGAAGAGTGCAGGAGGGCATGCAGGAGCAGCACCAGGCACACCTCAAAATGAGGTGTCAACCTGGTGAAGCGACAACCCAGGACTACTTGCATGCCAAACTGCATAAGCAGCATGCAATAGACAGAGCTAAGCGATCCCATAACCAACGGATCAGATCTAAGCTCTGCAGTCCTGCTACATCCAGCCATGAATGGTGGTGGACAATTAAACAACTAACTGGAGGAGGTGGCTCCACAAATATCCCCATCCTCAATGATGGGGGAGCCCAGCACATCAGTGCGAAAGATAAGGCAGCAGCATTTGCAACAATCTTCAGCCAGAAGTGCCAAGTCGATGATCCATCTCGGCCCCTCCTGAAATCCCCAGCATCACAGATGCAAGTCTTCAGCCAATTCGATTCATTCCGCGTGATATCAAGAAATGACTGAAGGCACTGGATACTGCAAAGGCTATGAGTCCTGACAATATTCCGGCAATTGTACCGAAGTCCTGTGCTCCAGAACTTGCCGCACCCCTAGCCAAGCTGTTCTAGTATAGCTACAACACTGATATCTACCTGGCAATGTGGAAAATTGCTCAGGTACGTCCTGTACACAAAAAGCAGGACAGGTCCAACCTGGCCAATTACCGTCCCATCAGTCTACTCTCAATCATCAGCAAAGTGATGGAAGGTGTCATCAACAGTGCCATCAAGCAGCATTTGCTTGGCAATAACCTGCTCATTGATACCCAGTTGGGTTCCGACAGGGCCACTCAGCACCTGACCTCATTACAGCCTTGGTTCAAACATGGACAAAAGAGCTGAACTCAAGAGGTGAGGTGAGAGTGACTGCCCTTGACATCAAGGCAGCATTTGACCGAGTATGGCATCAAGGAGCCCGAGCAAAACTGGAGTCAATGGCAATCAGGGGGAAAACTCTCTGCTGGTTGGAGTCATATCTAGCGCAAAGGAAGAATGCTGTGGTTGTTGGAGGTCAATCATCTGAGCTCCAGGACATCACTGCAGGAGTTCCTCAGGGTAGTGTCCTAGGCCCAACCATCTTCAGCTGCTTCATCAATGACCTTCCTTCAATCATAAGGTCAGAAGTGGGGATGTTCGCTGATGATTACACAATGTTCAGCACCATTTGCAACTCCTCAAATACTGAAGCACTCCGTGTAGAAATGCAGCAAGACCTGGTCAATATCCAGGCTTGGGCTGATAAGTGGCAAGTAACATTTGCGCCACACAAGTGCCAGGCAATGACCATCTCCAACAAGAGAGAATCTAACCATCTCCCCTTGACATTCAATGGCATTACCATTGTTGAATCCCCCACTATCAACATCCTGGGGGCTACCATTGACCAGAAACTCAACTGGAGTAGCCATATAAATACCATGACTACAAGAGCAGGTCAGAGGTTAGGAATCCTGAGCGAGTAACTCACCTCCTGACTCCCCAAAGCCTGTCCACCATCTACAAGGCACAAGTCATAGAGTCATACAGTCGTACAGCATAGAAACAGGCCCTTCAGCCCACCGCGTCCATGCTGACCATAATGCCTCTCTATACTAATCCCACCTGCCTGCATTAATTCCATATCCCTCTATGCCTTGCTCATTCAAGTACCTGTCCAGATGCCTCTTAAATGTCACTACTGTTCCTGCCTCCACCACCTCCTCAGGCAGCTCATTCCAGATAACCACTATTTTTTGTGTGAAAAATTTACCCCTTTGATCCCCTTTAAACCTCCTCCCTCTCACCTTAAATCAATGCCCTCTAGTTTTTGTCACCCCTACCATGGGAAACAGACTCTGGCTATCTACCCTATCTATGCCTCTCATAATTCTATATACCTCTATCATGTCCCCTCTCAGCCTCCTTCGCTCCAGGGAAAACAGACCCAGCCTATCCAATCTCTCTTTAGAACACAGTACTCCAAATGCGGCCTAACCAACGTTATGTACAACTGTAACATGACGTCCCAACTCTTGTACTCAATGCCTCGGCCGATGAAGGCAAACATGCCAATACTCTTCTTCACCACCCTGTTTACCTGTGTTGCCACTTTCAGAGAACTATGTACTTGCGCCCCGAGGTCTCTCTGCTCAACAACATTCCCCAGGGCCCTGCCATTCACTGTATATGTCCTGCCCTGGGTTAACTTCCCAAAATGCATCACTTCACACTTGTCTGCGTTAAATTCCATTTGCCACTCCCTTGCCCACTTTCCCAGTTGATCTATATCCTGTTGTAACCTTAGACAACCTTCTTCACTGTCCACTATACCACCAATTTTGGTGTCATCTGCAAACTTACTAATTATGCCCCTTACATTCACATCCAAGTCATTAATATATATGACAAACAACAGAGGGCCCAGCACCAATCCCTGCGCCACACCACTGGTCACCGGCCTCCAATGTGAAAAACAACCCTCCACTACCACCCTCTGCCTCCTATCACCAAGCCAATTTTGTATCCAAATTGGCTAGCTCACCCTGGATCCCATGTGTTCGAACCTTCTAGACCAACCTACCATGCGGGACCTTGTCAAAGGCCTTGCTAAAGTCCATGTAGCCAATGTCCATCACCCTGCCCTCGTCAATCCTCTTGGTCACCTCCTCGAAAAACTCAATCAAATTCATGTGACATGATTTCCCACGCACAAAGCCATGCTGACTATCCCTAATCAGACCATGCATTTCCAGATGCATATAAATCCTGTCTCTCAGAATCCCTTCCAATAACCTTTCCACCACTGATGTAAGGCTCATCGGCCTGTAGTTCCCTGGTTTATCCCTGCTGCCCTTCTTAAATAAAGGCACAACATTAGCTATCCTCCAGTCTTCCGGTACCTCACCCGTGGCTAACGATGATACAAAAATCTCTGCCAGGGCCCCAGCAATCTCCTCCCTTGTTTCCCATAACATCCTAGAATACACCTGGTCAGGCCCTGGGGATTTATCCACCTTAATGCGCTTCAAAACCTCCAACACCTCCTCCTTTGTAATGTTAATATGCTCCAGGATATCGGTGTTCCCTCCCTTGAACTCACTAGCTTCCATGACCTTCTCCACGGAAAATATGGACGAGAAATATTCATTTAAGACCTCACCCATTTCCCGTGGCTCCACACATAGATTGCCACACTGATCCTTAAGGGGACCTACTCTTAATATACTTATAGAATCTTTTAGAATTCTCCTTTATCTTATCTGCCAGGGAAATCTCATGGCCCCTTTTTGCCCTCCTAATTTCCTTCTCAAGTGTAGTCCTACAGCCCCTATACTCCTCGAGGGACTCGCTCAATCCCAGCTGCCTATACCTGACATATGCCTCCTTCTTTGTCTTGATCAGACCCTCAATATCCCTCGTCAACCAAGGTTCCCTAAACTTTCCAGCCTTGCCCTTCCATCTAACAGGAACGTGCCGGCCCTGAACTCTTCCTATCTCACTTTTAAAATCCTCCCACTTGCCAGACGTCCCTTTACCTGTAAACAGCCTCTCCCATTCAACTTTTGAAAGTTCCTGTCTGATGCCATCGAAATTAGCCTTCCCCCAATTTAGGGCTTCAACCTGAGGACCAGTCCTATCCTTTTCCATAACTATCTTGAAGCTATGGTCACTGGTCCCAAAGTGCTCCCCCACTGACACATCAACCACCTGCCCATCCTCATTTCCTAAGAGGAGGTCGAGTGTAGCACCTTCTCTAGTAGGGCCATCCACATTCTGCTTCAGAAAACTATCCTGGGCACACTTAACAAATTCTTCTCATCTGATCCCTTAACACTAAGGCAGTCCCAGTCAATATTAGGGAAGTTAAAATCATCAACTAATACAACCCTATAAATCCTACACCTTTCTGTGATTTCCCTACATATTTGCTCCTCCACTTCCCTCTGACTATTGGGGGGCCTATAGTATAATCCCATCAAAGTGATCACCCCTTTCTTATTTCTAATTTCTACCCATATGGCCTCGCTGGACATTCCCCCCGGGATATCCTCTCTAAGTACTGCTGTGATGTCCTCCCTAATCAATAGTGCAACTCCCCCTCCTCTCTTACCTCCACCTCTGTCACGCCGGAAAGATTGGTACCCCGGAACATTGAGCTGCCAGTCCTGTCCATCCCTCAACCACGTTTCCGTAATAGCTATAATATCACAATCCCATGTACCGATTCATGCTCTGAGTTCAAGTCAGGAGTGTGATGGAATACTCTCCACTTGCCTGGATGAGTGCAGCTCCAACAACACTCAAGAAGCTCGACACCATCCAGGACAAAGCAGCCAACTTGACTGGCACACCATCCACAAACATTCACTCCCTCCACCACCGACGCACAGTGGCAGCAGTGTGTACCATCTACAAGATGCACTGCAGCACGCACCAAGGCTCCTTAGACAGCACCTTCCAAACCCAAGACCTCTACCACCTAGAAGGATAAGAGCAGCAGATGCATGGGAACACCACCACCTGCAAGTTCACCTCCAAGTCACACACCATCCTGACTTGGAACTATATCGCCGTTCCTTCACTGTCACTGGGTCAAAATCCTGGAACTCCCTTCCCAACAGCACTGTGGGTATACCTACCCCACATGGACTGCAGCGATTCAAGAAGGCAGCTCACCACCACCTTCTCAAGGGCAATTAGGGATGGGCAATAAATGCTGGCCTAGCCAGCGACGCCCACATCCCATGAATGAATTAAAAAAAACCTCAGCTATGCCCTCTGCCTCCATGTGTAAATCCCTTTTCTGGTCCCTAATTGGCCCCAGTCTGCCTTTTACCATCCTTTTACTATTTAAATGCTCATAGAAAACTTTGGGATTTCCTTTCATGCTAGCTCTTTTCATGTTCTCTCTTTCCTTCTCTTATTTGCTTTTTCACCTCCCCTCTGGACCTTCTATATTCAGCCTGGGTCTCAATAGTATTTTCTACCTGGCATCTGTCATAAGCACACTTTTTCTTCTTTATCTTAATCTCTACCTCTTTTGTCATCCAGGGAGCTCTGGATTTGTTTGCCTTACTTTTCCCCTTCGAGGGAACACACCTTGACTGTGCTTGAACTATCTTTTCTTTGAAGGCAGCCAATTGTTCATTGACCAATTTTCCTGCCAGCTTTTGACTCCAATTTATTCATCCTCGCTCCATTCTTACCCCATTGAAGTTGGCCTTCCCCCAGTTAATTATTCTTACCCTGGATTGCTCTTTGCCCTTTTCCACAGTCAGCCTAAACCTTATGATACAATGATCACTATCCCCTAAATGTCTTCTACTGATAGTTGATCCACTTGTCCCACCTCATTCCCAAGAACCAGGTCTAGTAGGGCCTCCTTTCTCGTTGGACTAGCAACGTACTGTTGTAGAAAATTTTCCTGAACACACTCTAGGAACTCTTGCCTCTCACTGCTCTTTACACTACTATTATCCCAGTCTATGTTTGGATAATTAAAGTCCCCCATTATAACTACCCTATAATTTTTGAACCTTTCTGTAATTTCCTTGCAAATTTGTTCCTCATTTCCTTCCCACTAGCTGGTGGCCTCTGGACAACACTGAGCAATGTAACCGCACATTTTCTGTTCCTTAGCTCTAGCCAAATTGATTCTGTATTCAACCCCTCTGGGACATCCTTTTTCTCCAGCATTGCAATGCTCTCCTTAATCAATACCCCTCCCCCTTTTTTCCCTTTCCTCTCTTTCCTGAACACCTTGTATCCAGGAATATTTAACACCCAGTCTTGCCCTTCTTTAAGCCAGATCTCTGTTATAGCCACAACATCATATTTCCACATGGCAATGTGTGCCTATACCTCACCAGTCTTATTAACCACACTCCATGCATTCACATACATGCACATTAATCCTGATTCAGACTTTACTGCTTTCTCCCTTACTCTGACCCCACCTAATAAAGTACTATTCCTTACTCTTGTGCTATCTATCTCCCCCAGTATTCTGTGCATCTTGGTATTCCTCTCTAATACTTACTCTTGGTTCCCACACCCCAAGTTACCAATTTTGCTTCCCTCCAATCTGAGCTCCTTCTCAGGTTCCCATTCCCCTGACAATTTAGTTTAAACCCTCCCCAACAGTACTAGCAAATCTCCCTGCGAGGATATTTGTCCCAGTCCTGCTAAGATGCAACCCGTTCATCTTGTACAGGTCCCACCTGCCCAGAACTGGTCCCAATGTCTCAGAAATCTGATGCCCTCCCTCCTACACCAGTTCGCCAGCTACTTGTTCAATCACTCAATTCTCCTATTCTTATGCTCACTTGCACGTGGGACTGGGAGTAATCCTAAGATTATTGCTTTTGAGGTCCTGCTTTTTAATCTCCTTCCTAGCTCCCTAAAATCTGCTTTCAGGACCTCATCCCCCTTTTTACCTATGCCGTTGGTACCAATTTGGACCACGACCTCTGGCTGTTCACCATCCCCCAGAAGAATGTCCTGCAGCCGCTCCGTGACATCCTTGACCCTGGCACCAAGGAGGCAACACACCATCTTGGAGTCATGTTTATTGCCACAGAAACGCCTGTCTGTTCCCCTAACTAACAAATCCCCTATCACTACTGCTCTTCCACTCTTCTTTCTCCCCTCCTGTGCCACCTGTGGTGCCACAAACTTGGCTCTGACTGCACTCCTCTGAGGAACCATCACCCTCACCAGTATCCAAAATGGAAAACCGATTAGCGAGTGAGATCGTCTCAGGGAACTCCTACACTACCTGCCTGGTTCTCTTAGACTGTCTGGCGGTCACCCATTCCCTTTCTGCCTGCATGCTCCTAACCCGTGGTGGGACCACCTCCCTAAACATGCTATCCACGTAGTCCTCCACCTCGCGGATGCACAACAGTGACTCCAGCGGACGCTCGAGTTCCAAAACCCGGAACTCAAGCTTCTGCAGCCGGTGACACTTCCTGCAGATGTGTTTGTCTAGGACATGTGGTGCGTCCATGACTTCCCACATACTGCAGGCTGTACATTCCACTTGGCAGAGCTGCCCTGCCATACCTTAACTTTACAGACTATTTATTATAATTAGAATAATTATATTACAATTATAATTAGGGCGGCACAGTGGCGCAGTGGTTAGCGCCGCAGCCTCACAGCTCCAGTGACCCGGGTTCAATTCTGGGTACTGCCTCTGCGAAGTTTGCAAGTTCTCCCTGTGTCTGCGTGGGTTTCCTTCGGGTGCTCCGGTTTCCTCCCACATGCCAAAAGACTTGCAGGTTGATAGGTTAATTGGCCATTATAAATTGCCCCTGGTATAGGTAGGTGGTAGGGAAATATAGGGACAGGTGGGGATGTGGTAGGAATATGGAATTAGTGTAGGATTAGTATAAATGGGTGGTTGATGGTCGGCACAGACTCGGTGGGCCGAAGGGCCTGTTTCAGTGCTGTATCTCTAAACTAAAAACTAAAACTAAACAATAGCTTACCAGGTACTCACCAAACAGCTCCATCCACTGCACCGAAGCGGGAACCAAATACTGGAGTGTTAAAAAAGTATGAAAAAAAGTAGAAAAATGGAGCACCTCCTCCCTGCTTCATCAAATTCGCCACTCACCAAACTTGAATTTCCACACTCAGCTTGCTGTCTGCATTCTGTTTTTGATGAAGGGTTAAAAAGCACAATGCAGGATCCCTTCAAAGTTGAAAAGAGTAAGATAGAAGATGAGGTAAATCATGAAGTAGTGATTAGGTGATACCAAGCTTTTGTTATAAAAACCTTTGGTGAATACCATCTATCAGGAAACATTATAAGCAATGAGACAGAACCAATAACACCATCTAAATAAAATGCTGGAAATACTCAGCAAGTCTGGCAGCATCTGTGCAGAGAGAAGCAGAGTTAATGTTTCAGGTCAGAGACCCTGCTGCAGACATCTAAATGTCTGACTAGGCGGTTAGGATCGTAGCATTCGGTAATGAATAATTTTCACTTCTGCAAATGGGATTCAAATCCAGCCAGTCTATCTCTGATGGCTGTAAGAAGTGAGTTCGGAGTCACTCTGAATCCAAATTCTAATGAATGTGAGTTCACAGTGTGAAATTACTCATATAATTAGATGCTATTTTACATGACACCATAACATAACTTTGTCGCAGTCTTACAGAGTCTATTATAGGTACAATTTTATGGACATGATTCTTTTTTCCCCTCCAGTAGCCAACTGTCTTCTCTCCCTGAAGGTATGGATCCCTTCGTGGGCACTGAATGCCTTCAGGTCGTTCCCCCGCTATTGGTACCCCAACTGGAATAAACTACTTTAGCACAAACCATGCACTGAACCTGACACCATCCTGGATAAATTCACTAAGTTATGAGGGAGGAACAGACTAAATGCTACAAATTTTAAAGAACAAAAATAAATCCCCCCTTCTCCCACTTATTATTAACTGAATATTAGTGCCTTCATACAATTCAGATAAGTGAAGTTATATTTAATTTTCAATATAGCATAGACTTGGAAACAGCAATGGTGTTAGGATAGATACTGTTTTCCTTGAAAGCCCCTCCCCCAGTGCATCAGACAGTGCCAGATGGTTATGGTGGCACATGGCAAAAAATGTACCAAAATGAAAAATACTGCAAACATATATAAAATGTTCTACATTCATGTATCATATGGCATCAAATTGTCAATATTAACAATACCTGAATTGTGGCTTGTGTCTATTGCCTTTATTACATAGAATTTACAGTGCAAAAACAGGCCATTTGACCCAATTGGTCTATGCTGGTGCTTATGCTCGATTTAGGCTCCTCCCACCCTACTTCGTCTGACCATATCAGCATATTGTTATGATCATCTGGTTCATGGTTTATATTAATTTTCTAGAGGTAACTTTTAATTTGGGAATTTAATTTTTTAATGCAAGACAAATGAAAACGTCTGGTTTGAGAAGCTGGCAAACAAATCTAGAGTGATTGCAAATCAAAGGGTGGCCAATGTTTATTTAGTAAGGTTATATTGGGAAGTGTAAAGACCCTACACAATGGGAACCCCTCTCAACTTGTTGGTGGAAATGGTATGTCTGCAGCTCCCATCATCAGGGGTTTAAATTATTCATATAATTTCCCAGAACAAAAAGATTTAAAATTCAAAAATCTGTCCATGAGTGCTTACAGAGACAGAGTTAGAGAGGTAAAAGCCATAAAAATACAGGTGGCCTCATTTAGTTGGGCAGTTGGAACCGGAAGGTTTAGAAGAAATTGCTCTTCCATTGTTAGCAATATCAATTATTCATGCAGCTATCAGAAATCAAAGAGGTTTGGGAGTTGGAAACAATTAGTTTAAATTGCTATCTGGAACATCCCATATGTACCACTTACAATGGTAATAGATGTTGCTAGGGAGATACCATTTAGGGTCAGGTATTTTTTGATCTGTGTGCTTGCAGACAGTCACTCAGTTGGCTTTTGTAAAGCTGTTGGCTTCAGACAAGCAGTTGGCTTTGGGAGAATTGGACTCAGGAGCAGAGAGGCCATCGGAAACCAGGGATGTTTCCGTTTCGAGGCAGGCCCATGCTCAAGCTGGAAAGTCCAGATTCTCAAGATGATTGCATACCTCAGAAGACAGCCGAGAAATTAGGGAAATTGAAGTGAATTCCTCAGAGCTGTGGTACACTTTGGATTGGTCCCAGGAGAAGTGAACAAACTGCCAAAATCCTGTAACATATAAGGAAAATTCTTGGGGTGGAAGTAACAGTCAAACAAGGGTGTTCTGTTGAAATTTAGAATTTAAAGTATTCATTTTCATGTTCTGTTAAAATTTTAAGTTTAAAATATGTGTTTAAAATTGTAGTGTTAAGTTAGTAGTGCTTTGCTTTGTTTAACGCTTGTACAGTAAAGTTTTTGTTTAAAACGTGAAATCTTGTGGCGTAATTCTTTCTGAAATAACTGGGAATTCGACTTTCTCTTTTTAAGCGTTAACAGTCCCTAATAGTATTGTAACACTATCATTAGGCCTGTTAGAGATTCGGGACTTACAGGGATTTTCACAGACTGATTAATGGAGTAGCTTTTCAATTTGCCACTCATACATAAAACTAGCTTGCGAATTGACTGCCCATTAAAGAATCTACCCCAGTTTCATTTCCATTGAAGTTTCTATCACAGACGGGCAATTTACAGTGCCAGTTTTAGGCATGTGCAGCAAGTTGAAAATATATACCAAAGTCTTTTTCCACATTAGTTGTCATCTAGTCTTTCATCACATTTCCAATCAATTTTATCAATGCACAACGAACTTTCCAGTAATATTTTTGATTTGTGAACCATTTCACAGATTTGATGCTCAGGAATTACATTTTTGCCAATCACCATCTAAATTTTAGATTCTAAAACATGAACAATATTTTACGTTGCTCTAATTAGATCAAGAAAAACATCTAAAGGTGCTTCACAGGAGCATTATCAGACAAAATGTAACACTGGGCTGCATAGAGATATTAGGACAGGTGAACAAATGCTTGGTCACAGAGGTAAGTTTTAAGAAGCATCTTAAAGGAGCTGAGAGAGGCAGCGTTTCAGGGAGGGAATTCCAAAGCTCAGGATCTAGTCAGATGGAGGCACAGCCACCAATTGTGAGGTGACGGAAACTGGGGATGCAAAGAAGCTAGAATTGGAGCAGTGCAGAGATATGAGAAGGTTGTAAGGCTGAAGGGCATTACAGAAATAACAAGGCCATGGAGGGACTTCAACATGAAGATGAGAATTCTAACTTTGTGGTATTGCCGGACCAGGCATCTATATAGATCAGGGAGCGCGGTAATGATGGCTGAACGGACTCGGTGCGAGTTAGGATGCAGGCAGCAGAGCTTTGGATGAGCTGAAGTTTATGGAGGATGGAAGGTGGGACACCAGCTGGAATAGTCAAGTTTGGAGGTAACGAAAACATGGATGAGATTTTCATCAGCAAATGGGACGAGGGGTGGAGAAAGGCAATAATACAAAGTTGGGAGTTGGAGGTAATGGAGAGGATATGGGGGTCACATGCTCATCTTTGGTCAATGAAGATACTACAGAACAAAAATAGCAGTGATAAAACACATGAAATCCATACACTACACAATCAGCACCTAGCAACAACAAACCAACAACAGGCTATCAGGTGACTTTTCAAATCTAATTTGAATTCCAGAAAATAAACCTTATTAAAGTTACTTACCCTTACTTTCATCTTACTCAGAAGACTGATCCTAAAATGTAACAAGAAATACCTGAGCAGTAGATGAGATGCTGGCCAGCAGAATAAAGAGCTAATATAACAGACCCAAAGGGCTGAATTTTCCCTGCCCCATGGAAACAGGGTTTGACGTGGCAGGGGTCCAGGAAAATAGTGGAGGAGCCACAATGGACGCTACCCAATGCATTCCCGCCAACAGGGACTTACTCAAGGGCAGCCTGGGAACTGGGTTGGCTGCCAACTCAATGGAGGCGGGTAGCCAATTAATGGAATCAAGGCCCCCCTTCAGGGCTATTTTGTGACAGCAATGATATTTACCTGATATTGGAGGGCCCACCACCCCCCGCCTTGTGCGGAGGCCACCAGCTTAGTCGAGGTCCAGGTAGCCATCAGAGCCAAAGGCTCATGTACCAATGATGGGGGCGTGAGGGTGAAATGTCTCAACCTCGTGTGGGGGGGATTCCGCCCTGCCCTGTTGGCCCTACCAGCTACAGACCTTTTTAAGTTGATGCCTTCAATACAGACAACCAATGGTGTCTCCATGTCGAGGCTCTCGCGGACTAACCGCCTTGCTTCAGCAGTGCCCACTTCTCCCAGTGGGGCTGCCAGCCTGACATCGCTGCAGGCCTTCTGATTGAGTCTCCAGCCTCAGGAACCAGCCCGCCACCCTTAATAGGACAGTGAACACGGAGGCAACCAATTAGGAGGCTCCCTCCTGGAAAGTTGTGCCAGCAGGCACGCTGACGACATGGATAGTTTGAGAGCCTGAAAATTCAGCCCAAAGCATCAGACGAAGTTGGTAAATGAAATAATATGAAGAGGAGGTGGAGGGATCAATTCATGGACATTATTCACATGATGCCAAGTCATTTTATTTCGTTACCCTCACCAAAGCTGGACAGTGACTAAGCATGGGTGACTTGGCAAGCAAACTTTCTTGGTACTGAGCCTGACCCATGCTATAGCAGCCAAGGAGTTGGAAGCTACTGTAAATTTTAGCCCAACTGTTATAATGAATGTTTTGCAAAGGGCAATATTTTGCACTACACAAATGCTGGAAATCTGAAATAAAAACAGAAAATGCTGTAAATACTCAGCAGGTCTGGTAGCATCTGTGGAGAGATGAATAAAATTGACAGGCCAGATTTTATTCTGGCAATGGGGGTCCTGGAAGCAGGTCAGAAGGCGGAGGGTGGGGGGGGGGGGGGGGGGCGGACCCTGCCTTGGCCCTCCGTCAGACCTTCGTTGCTATTTAACGGCAGGCAGGAAATTTAAGGAATGAGCTCCCACCTCCAGAGCTGCTGGCCAATTGGAAGGCTGGCAACTCTTCAGTACCAGCAGTGCCACTGGGAGCAGTGGCCATTGCTGGTACTCTGCAAAGGAAGGCCCCCCGACCCTGCTAAGAGACCACCACTTAAGGGCTTCAATTGGCCTGGGGTGGGAAGGCTGTCCTCAGCCTTCCCCACCCCGGATTAAATTTGAAGGCACTGGGAAGGTGACTGGCACTCCACCTGCCTTCCAATCCAATGTTATGGGCACCCCTGCCTCCTTTCCCATCCCTAGGGGACCCATAAAATTATTCCCCACATTTCAGGTCTGTGACCTTTCATCAGAACTGGAAAAGTTAGAAATGTAATTGGTTTTGAGCAAGTGAAATAGGAGGGGATGGAAGAAAGAACAAAAGGGGAGGTCTGTGATAGGGTGGAAGACAGGAGAAATTAAATGACAAAAGGTTTTAAGGTGCATGGCCAAAGGGAGTGGTAATTGGACAAGTGAAAAAACAAAAGGTATGTCTGGAGGAGATGTGAATGGCAGGATAGTTGCCGTCCAAACACAAAGTAAAGGAAATAAGAGTGAAACAAGAAAAAACAAGCCAGCAAAGAAACACAAAACAAAATGGGGCCAGAGGTCACGATTTAAAATTATTGAGTTTAATCTTGGGCTGAATTTTACGCCGCCCCGGTGGGTCAGATGGTGGCGTGGGGACAGCGTAAAATTGAGCTGGAGGCTCCGGGAGGCCTACCCGCCTTCTCCCGCCTCTGGTGAACTTTACGTTGGTTGGGCGGGGGTGGGGGGTGGGGTGGGGGTTGGTGGTGGAAACAGCCCGCCCACCCGAGGCCAATCAAGGCCCTTAAGTGGCCGCTTAACAGCCACTTAAGAGTCCTCGCCCACCTCCACAGGTATTTTACCCGTGGCAAGCGGGTGTTTTGGGGACGTGAAAGGTCTCCCAGTGATAGCTGCCGGCCTTTCCGTGCTCCGGGGGTTGGGGGGGTTGGCGGTGGTGCATGGCAGTCAGGCACAGGGTGCCTGATTGAGGGTCGCCCCGCCTCCCAACCCACCCCTAGGACCCAAGACGCCCCACTCCCCTCAAACGACCAACTCAGCCTCACCAGGGAAGGACCGATCCCCCTGTTGAGGCAAGCCCCACTTACCTCATCTCCAGGCAGTATGGTGTCAGCTGGGCTGCAGTCCCAGCAGTGGCCACCGCTCCCGGTGGCGCTGCTGAGACTAAGCGCTGCCAGCCCGCTGATTGGCCAGCAGCTCACTAAGGCGTAACCTCTTCCCTCAAGTGGGTGGAGGTCCCGCCTTGGGACAATTAAAGCCCGGGGACCTGTAAAATATGGGACGGATGCCTGGGCTAGACGTAAAAGTCGGTGGTGAATTCTCGTCCACCGAAGGTAAAATCCAGCCCGTTGAGTCCGGAAGGCTGTAAAGTGCCCAGTCAAAAGATAAAGTGCTGTTCCTTGGGCTCACATTGAACTTCATTGGAACACTGTAGCAGATCAAGGACAGAAGGGTCAGAGTGGAAGCAAGGTGGAGAATTAAAATGACAGCTGACTGTAAGCTCAGGGTAATGCTTGCGGACTGAATGGAGGTGTTCCGCAAAGTCTACGCTTGGTCTCTCCAGTGTACAAGAGACCAAATCATGAGCAGCAAATACGATGCACTAAATTGAAAGAAGTACAAGTAAATCGCTGATTCACGGTGAAGGAATCTGGCCATAATGCAGTGTTATAAGGTTAAGAGAGTTATTTTCCTCTGAATGAAGGATTAAAAAATCAAAAAAGGATTCATCTTCCTAAAAGGTTAAAAAAAGTTCATATCTATAATACTAAATCCAACTGAGCCTCTGAGTGAAAAAGCTTGCCTCATCTTAGAACCATAAAGGCAATTTCTGATAAGTGGGATTCACTCCTAAAGTCACGAATGTACCAAAGGGTAAAACATTGATAACATACTTTTGCAAACTGTCACAAAAGCTACCACAGTGTAATATTTGATAAGATGGTTTTATGCTGATAGCCCTAAACCACAGTCAACTGAATTTTTGACAAAGCTAACCAAACCCAAAAACTGAATTATAATCTTGAAACACAGTTAGATGATTAATGAAAAATTGGCCATCACGAGGCTTGCAGCTTGTACTAACCTGGTTTTCTTAGAAATCAAAGAGGACTGGACCTTACCTAAAAATTAACAGTTATACAGACTTATTTGGGAAATAAAGAGGAACAAACTTACTTACAGTTGAGATAACACCCATTCATAAGAATTTAGTTATGCAACTTGAAAAACATTATAAATATTGGAATCACACTTTGGATTTTTAGATTTGTTGGACTTGCTCCAGCATCTCTTACAGTAAAGGTAAAGCTATTGGAGTGAGGCGATGATAATTCTTCCCTTCAGTGGAACAGAGGTATCTTGCTAATCTGAAGTCTTCTACTCGTGGATATAAGGTAAACTCTACTTTAATAATTGATGGATAGCCTACTTAAATGTTTTACTGTAACAATATTTGGATTTAAAAAAATTGAATTTTCTACTAGAAATAAGATTATTTTCTATCTTTTCCTAGAACTATTAATGTTGTGATCAATTGTCTCACCAACTGTGACTTGCATGTTCAGTTCCTTAAAAAAAACTTCTATATAATTTAGAATGTATATTGTCTCACATTGTCTTCTTTATTGCTAACTCCTGAACCCATCTCCATATACTCTTTGGTGGGGAGGTACATTACTGAGGAGAGGTTCCTGGACCCTCATAATATATGGGTTATTATAATCTGGCTAAAACTTGTTAAAAAGGCTGGAGGACAGTAATATTCTCAGCTGGTTCCTTTCCTTTATGGAGAGTTAGATCGCCCTTCAGACCCATTCAAGTGTCTTTAGGATCTGTCTTTCCCAACCTTGAGTTGAGAGTTATCATCTGAGAAGTACACCTGATCGGGAGTGGTCCCAAAATAGGGCTAGGATTATAATCCACTACATCACTTGGAAGTAGTGTTTGTGGCCTGGACAGTGAGAAGGGAGGAAGTAAAAGGGCAGGTGTTGCATCTCCTGTGCTCGCTTGGAAAGGTGCCATAGGAAAGGGAGGGATTGTTGGAGATGACTGAGGAGTGGACCAGGGTTTCACGGAGGTAACAGTCCCTTCAGAATGCTGAAAGGGGAAGGGAGGGGAAGATGTTTTTGGTGGTGGCATCATGTTGGAGGTGACAGAAATAGTGGAGAATGATCCATTGCATACGGATGCTGATGGGGTAGAAGGTGAAATCATATCGTGGTTCTGGGAGGGAGAGGAAGGGATGAGAACAGAAGTGCATGAAATAGAATGGACATGGTAGAGGGCCCTGGCAACTATGGTGGGGGTAAATCCTTGGTTGAAGAAAAAGGAAGACATATCTAAAGTGCTAGTACAGAAAGTTGCATCATCCACACAAATGCAATGGAGAAACTGGGAGAGTGGAATAGAATCCTTAAAGGAAGCAGGGTGTGAGGAAGTATTGCCAAGGTAGCTTTGGGAGTCAGTGGGCTTATAGTGAATATATTTTGCCTTCATTGTTTTATTCTGGTGGATATGGCCTGGCGACTCGGGAAATGGGCTCATGAACAGAGCTTCTCGTGTGGCTGGTTTCTGATCTCAGCCGGGCCATTTGAAGCACCTTCTGAAAGGGTGAATGGATGAAGGGGAGCCTCAAGTTGCACCCTTGTACACAAGCAGACATTATGGATGTACATTAACCTAAGCCACCCTTGCAGATTGGATACGACTGGTGCAACAAAACTATGTGTGCATTTTAAAAATGTTTACAGAGCATACATTGCTGCTGGAGTGCAGCATTTGTCACTAAAAGTTAGAATTAGCATCAAACACTATTCCCTATGAATTTCTTGTTGCTTCTATTTGATGTTTGTCAATGGTTAATTAAAGAAAATGGAATAATATTCAGGTGGGTTAGTATATCTATTATTCGGATTTGTATCAGGTGAATATGTTTTGAATGTTGTATTAAGCCACCAAGTCCACAAGGGAGTAATTTGTCTGAAAAAAGTATGTCATTGCATTATTAAAGCTCAGTGTTTGGCTCTTCCCATGAAACAAGCATGTTATTATTATCTGGCTACAATTAAGGAAATTGAGAATTTAATTAAAAGTCTCAAAGGTGAAAACAAAAGAAGAATTGTGCAGTGTTAATACAGTAAGTTGGACACACAAGAGCCTCAAAGATCTTCACAGATCAATTTCTGTCTCTTTAATCAGGTGCTGTCAGATGACTATGCTTCACTTACCTCAGCTTCATCTGGTTTCAAATTATTATTATTTTGTTTTCTCTGTTAGGAGGTATTAAAAAGATTGTTAGAGAAGGAAGACTTGTGGGAGAAATTCAACTCACGTTGCCCATTTTTCCAGCGTAAAATTGGAGTTAGACGTCCAAATTAGGCATTGCGATCAGCAAATCAGCAAATCAAAACTTGGCGGAAATGTACCAGATGCTATATTAGCTTTTTGTCATGCAGGAAACCAACCTGAAACAGGAACTTCGTTTGTAGGACCCCAAATGCAAAATACAGGTACAAATGGGCAGAGCTTGCCAATGAGCGGCCTCACCAACGACACTTGAAGGGAACGTAGGAATATAGGAACAGGAGAAGGCCATTTACGCTGTCGAGCCTGTTCTGCCATTTAATTAGATCATGGCTGATCTGTATCTTGACTTGATCTATCTGCCTTGACCCCATAATCCTTAATACCCTTGCCCAACAAAAATCTATCAATATCAGTATTAACATTTTCAGTTGACCCAGCCTTAACAGCTCTTTTGGAGAGACAGTTCTAGATTTCCACTACCGTTTGTATGGAGATGATCTTCCTGAAATCAACTCTGAACAGCCTAGCTCTAAATTTAAGGTTATGCCTCTTTTTCTGGATTCCCTGTCAGAGGAAATAGTTTCTCTGCATCTAACCTATCAACTCCTTTAATCTTGTTAAACACCTCAATTAGATCACCCATTAATCTTCTATACTCAAGGGAATACAAGCCTAGCCTGTGCAACCTGTCCTCATAATTTAACCCTTTTAGTTCTGGTACCACCATTGGAGACAGCTGAAGACACTACGCCGGAAATTTTTGTTTTTTATTTTAGTGGACCCAGGAGAAACATGAATCCTCAGGATCGCCTCCTTCTCCCCAACCCCTCCCCTCCTCCTCATCCCACAACCCTCCGCCAGCTGGATTAGTGTTGGGACCAGACAGTTTCCTGCCCTCCATGCTGCCCATGAACTGTCGTAACAAACTGGGCATCCTGCTGCAGCTCATCGGTACCATTTAAATCAAGTGCAAAAGCAAATTAGATTCAGGCCTCTGGGTGCCACAGACCAGCATACAGAATCAACACTCCACTGGTTTTACATCTGTTTAGGGCACAAATGGAGTTTCCCGACTGTGTTCTCTCTCACTGTTCTCGGATAAAACAATTTTCTTTTTGTTTGGTATCATAAATCATGGGAAAATGCACCTTGTGTGGGATAAGTGCGAAGGCAAGCTATGCATAAAGCACAATGTAAACACTGTCATAGCGTATATGCTTATCAAAGTGAGGGATGTTACAGTTGAGAAATGGGCTGCATTAATGACTTCAGGTTTCAGCTTGGCTTAATGATAGAAATGTCAGAAGATTGTGGAGTCAAGCCCCACTCCAGGGCTTCAGCACCTAATCTAGACTGACACTTGAGTGCAGTGGTGAGTGAGTGAGTGCTGCACTGCAGGAGATTCCGTCTTTCAGATGAGACGTTAAGTCAAAGCTCTGACTGCCTTATCAGGTGACTTCAAAGGATTCAATGAAGAGCAGGGAGTTTCTTGGCATCCTGGCCAGCATTCCTCCCTCAACCAACATCATCAAAATCATTAACTGGTCAAATATCCCATTTTGCTGTTCCTGGGACCTTGCTGTACGCAAATCGGCTTCCAAATTTACTTACATGACAACAGTGACTATAATTAAAGTAATTCTTTGGCTGGAAACACTATGCGGCATCTGGAGGATGTGAAAGGCACTATATAAATGCAAGTTCTTTCTTTAGTGTTGGTGGGAAATAAAAGGTACATATCCAGTATTAGTGGGAGGCAGCTCTTTATTAGAATATTGGAAATGTGAGGGTGGAAATCTTGGGTTTATGGCTAAATGCGTGTTCGCTTGAGAAAAAAATGAAGACAATCATTGCTTCCCACCAACTGTTCGAATGTGTGGCTGGAGGCTTTGCTCCAATTATGCCCAGGAAGGGAAGGGGGTGGAAAACAGATAGTATTTTTTATGCCTGTCTCTATTTTTCATTTTTATGTTGATGAATTTTATGCCTATCAAAGTAAATGATGTTTAATGTTCTGACTATGACAGTGCCCTCATTTTGCTATAGTAATGATGAACATTAGGCCGCAGCCAAATTGGAGTGACCTCACAGTATGTCTCTCTGTCTGCAAGGAGAACCAGATGGTTGTGAAGGAATCCGTCCATAATGAGGGGTTATAAGGTTAAAAGAGTTATTTTTCTATGAATTAGGGAATAAAAAGTTAAAAGGGTTCATCTTCCTAAAAGGTTAAAAAAGTCCATCTCTATTATACTAACTGGACATGCATCTGCGTTAAAAAGCTTGCCTCATCTTAGAACATAAAGGCAGCTTCTGAAAAGGAGGATTCGCTCCCAAAGTTACAAACCTCAACACATGGTAACACATTGATAGCATAGTTTTGCAAACGGTCACGAAAGCTACCACAATGTAATAGTTGATAAGATGGTTTTCAGCGGACAGCCCTAAACCACAGTCAACTGAATTAAATTTAATTAAATTAACCCACTTAAGACAGAGATGAGGAGAAATTTTTTCTCTCAGAGGGTCATGAGTCTTTGGAACTCTCTTCCTCAAAAGGCAGTGGAAGCAGAGACTTTGAATATTTTTAAGGCAGAGGTAGATAGATTCTTGATGAGCAAGGGGATGAAAGGTTATCGGGGGTAGGCAGGAATGTGGAGTAATCAGTTCAGCCATGAACTTATTGAATGGCGGAGCAGGGTCGAGGGGCCGAGTGGCCTACTCCTGTTCCTCATTCATATGTTCGTATATGTATGTACTAATTCTTGACAAAACTGAACAAACACAAGAACTGAAACACAGTTAAATGACTAATAGAACATTAATTGTCATGAGGCTCGCATCTTACCTTTCTTAGAAATTGAAGAAGTTGGATCTTAACTAGAAATTAACAGTTATACTGCCTTATTTGGGAAATAAATGGGGACATATTTACTTGCAGAATAGATAAGACCCACTTATATAAGAAATTAGTTATGCAACTTGGAAACAGTATAAATATTGGAACCATATGTTAGATTTTTAGATTCTGTTACGAGCAACCGCTCCAGTCAAAGCCCCCCATCAAAATTTACGATTCTGATTGTGGTGGGAGAAATGCATTGTTAATTCAATCCCGTCCCTTCACAGAGCGCCTACCATATCATTTTAAACTTTCCAAATTAAAGAAAGACCCAGCCAAATTGTACCATCTATTAACCCCCGAATGAGGCAAACCAAACCAGGTGTCTTTCAATCAATAAATTAACTGTTTAATTAGAAAAACTAAATCCTTAAACCTACTAAGCTATAAACAGCATTTAAAATAGAAAAATTAGAGTCCTTGCATATTACACTCCTGCCGAAGTGAAATCTTCCAATGTGGAATTGTCCAAGGTTGTTTGAAGTCCTCAAAGCCATCCGATGGGGGGAAAAGAAAAAGGTTCTTCAACAGTAGAATGGTCCGTAGTCTAATTCAGCAGTAAGTGATGCCTTCCTTCTCCAGCAATGGATTTCAACAATTAACAATTTGCAAATACTTTTTAATGAATCAATATGGCTTTAGAATTTTTGAGGGATAAAAGATCGTCACAGTCTATATTCCCTTCCCTCAGTTTAAATTATCAGACATCTCTGTTCCATTCCTGCTGGTCCAGCTGTCTGTCTGTGTCTCTGAGTTAGAACAGTCCACTTCCACTATAAGCCAGTTCAAAATTAAATTGTAACAATGTATCTCTCAATCTCTGGTCCTGAATGGCTGTATCCTGGGCAATGAGAATGCATTCTTTGACTCATAGTCTCTGAATGGCTGTATACTGATGCAACGAGAATGCTTTCTTTGACTCAGTTTTTAGAGCTTGCTGCCTTAAACCAGTACTGCTCCCTTTCCAGCCTTAAAGGCACACCGCATTCTTCCAGAAAAAAAACTACAGGATCATAACAATTTGTTGTACACTCTCCACTGTCTCTCACAGTAAATATATGACTATTGGAGTGTGGTAGTGATAGTTCTCCCCTTAACTGGGACAGAAGTATCTCGCTAACTCTATCGTCTTCTACTCGGGGATTTAAGATATGTTACTTTAATAATTGATGGATATCCTTCTTGAATATTTTACTGTAACAATATTTAGATTTAAAAATTGGATTCTCTACGAGAAACAAGATTGTGCTTTCTTTTCCTATAACTATTAATGTTGCAATTTACTGTCTCACCAACGGTGAATTGCATGTTCAGTTCTTTAATAAACTTTTATATAATTTAGAAATTATACTTTCTCACATAGTCTTCCATATTGCTAACTTGAGAACCCATCTCTGTATATTACTGAGGAGACTCCTGGACCTTTATAATGTCCGGATTATTATAATCTGGTTGAAACTTGTTAAAAAGGCTATCTAGAGGATGGTAATATTCTCAGCCAGTTCCTTTCCTTTAGGGAGACTTAGATCAGTGCTGCAGATTGCTAACTTGAGAACACATCTCCATAGGGGAGGTATATTACTGAGGAGACTCCTGGACCTTTATAATGTCCGGATTATTATAATCTAGTTGAAACTTGTTAAAAAGGCTATCTAGAGGATGGTAATATTCTCAGCCAGTTCCTTTCCTTTGGGGAGACTTAGATCAGTCCTGCAGACCCATTCAGTGTCTTTAGGATCTGTCTTTCTCAACCTCAATTGAGAGTGATCATCTGAGAAGTGCCCCCCCCCCCCCCACCCACTCCAAAAAAAAGGGCTAGGATTATAATCCACTACAAGGTAATCACATCATTGATCTTGATAACATAGACTCAGAAGATTATTAGGTTCCGTTTTTGAAGAGTTTCAATATCTGCTACTTGTGTACTAAATAATAATTGGTCACTGTGAGATGCAAGACTTGTGACTTTTGCCTGGATTCTGCTCTTGAAGTAAGCCACTAGTGGATTTAGATACTTTCTTTACTGCCAGGTAATATTATCTTCTTCTGTCTCTAAAACTGTTGATGTATTACAAACAATAAGTTGGTTGTTTACAAAGAATCACCAGGCACTAATACTTATATGTAGTCTGGAACCAATGGTAACGTATGTATAGGCAAATGCCAGCTTGATTAATATTAAATAGTTCTGGACCTTGATGAACTTCGCATCTCCTACACTTTTTAAGCAGTCAACAGATTTGTCTCCCTTTGTCTACATGTTAAATAGCGTTGTGTGTTCCAAGCCTTCCTTGATGCAGTAATAAAGACAGCAGAAAATCTCTCATGACAAAGCAATCACAGAAACAACTTTAAAGTTCCGACCACACTGCAGCTACAGATTCCCACTCCGAGGGAGAGAAGTAAGATCTCTCTGGCTTTCAAATATTCATTTCTTAATCATTCCTTGTGCAATTTCATGGATTCCAAGTTTTGTAATACATGAAACATATTTGCAACGAAAAGAGAAAACAATGAATGAATAATCCACTACAACCAAGTATCAGTTAATGGGGCTCAACACTGATATTAATTAGAAACTAGTTATATGTCATTTAATCATTAATGAGCTATTATAGCTGCCCTAAAATGATGTTCGTGGTTAACTTTAATTCACAGGAAGGAGTTTCATTATTTGCTTCAGAGTCGCACATGTTGAAGTGCAAGTTTGATTTCTTACTTACAGATGTGGATATTAATGCTAATATTTCAAGGGAAATGTTAATTTCCTCCGCCTAATGGATACGGGGTAGTAGCAGGGTTAGATGGAGATCATGGACTTACTGCCCCATTCCCGCTCCTCTGCCATTTTCCCTGCAACATTCTGCTGGGCGGTCAAGACACCCACCCAAATCAAGCTGTTAGGTTTATTATACAGGGGGTCCTGTCACGCACTTCGGATCCCGATGCAATTTTAATGGGCAGCTGGGAGGAGCGTGCGCTGTCTACGCTCCGCTCAGTAAACCCTGCCGCACAACAGAAGACGCTCCAGAACAATAAGTTCTGAAATTATATTTGTGGAGCTAGGAGGAGAAGGTGAGTTTTTAAACTTCAGAAAATATTTAGAATTTAATGAGTGTCGCAGAACGAAGGGATTGTAGCAGTGGCCTGTGAAACTGGGACAGACTTGCGTCAGCATTCATCTGACAAGGAGGGCACTGGTTATCTGTTTGATTCATCTCTGCACTGTAGACTGGGAAATGCAGGCAATGCCCCTTGTAGCAGCAAGGAAGGAGCTTATGGTGGAAAGTTAGGGCCGTAGTGGTCATGGGCAAAGCATGGCTACCTGTACCAGAAGACAGTAGTTTCTGCTGTAAAAGTCAGTGATTGTCTGCATTTGTGAAAGGAAAGTCATGTCTATCTAATCTAGTTACGTTTTTTCATGAGATCACTAACAAGGTGGACAGAGGAGTATCTATGGATGTTGTCTATATGGATTTCCTGAAGGCTTTTGATAAAGGTCCACACGAGATTATTAGCAAAATTGGAATTGAAAGTAACCTTAGGCCATGGGTTGAAAATTGGTTGGGAGGTAGGAGACAGAATGCAGAATCTTACTGCCTGTGAAAATATCCTTCCATCGGGGACAAATGCAGGTCCTGAGCTGATGATCTGTGAGAGTCCTGTCCACCTGCGCAATCTTCCCAAAGGCGGCCACTTAATAAGCTGCCTCTGAGAGCCCTGATCAATTAGGGATGGAGGGGGCTTCAGCAGGCGACAGAGCCAATGGGAGCACCAAGACTCTGAGCGGCCAACAGCCCATCGAGAAGCGTGGGTGCTGCTGATGTGGAAGGGAGGCAGTGGGGGTGCCTCAAGATGGAGGCCATGGCTGCCAGGCCATCATTGTGGAGGGGAAACCCCTCCACAGGATGTTCTACTGCTGCAGCTGTAGCTCTCTGGCAGTCGCAGATCTGGGGTGGGGACAGGAGTTAACCGGGGCCTTGCTGGCCTCTCTGGTTTGCTGCCAGGAAGCTGCCTGTAGCCATCTTCTGGGATTCTGCCTCAGCGGAAGGCCTGTCTGCCGCCAGTAAGGTCCCGGTGGTGTCCTCAATCTGCCCACAAGTGGCCACTTAGTTGCCAGGAATTGGCTACCCACCACTGCCGGTGGGTGGCCGTCGCCAGTTTGACCCTGTTTCTGGCAAGATTGCCTAGAAGCGGGAATGCATCAGGCCACCTACCCGAAGTCTTCATATCCAAGTTTGCTGTCAGTCAGCCTTTAAACCCGCCTAGGCGTGACCGGGAAGATTTCACCTGGAAAGTGCAGATTTATTTTGAAAAAAGATACCTTGGCAAAAAGGGTTAAATTATGAGGACAGTTTACATAAAGCTGTGTCTTATTCCCTTGAATTAAAAAGCTTGAGGGATGATCAGGTTGAAGTGTGTAAAGATAGAAAGGGATTCGATAGGGTAGATACAGGAAAGCTATTTCCTCTGGTGGAGGAATCCAGAATATTGGAGCACAATCTTAAAGTTAAGCTGGGCTATTTGGAAGTGAAATCAGGAAGCATTTCTTCACCCAAAGGGTAAGAGAAATATGGAGCTCTCTTTGCCAGAAGGTTGTGGATGCTGTCTATTGAAATTTTCAAGACTGAGATTGCTAGATGTCTGTTAGGTAACGGTATCAAGAGATATGGATCAAAGATGAGTAAATAGAGTTGAAGTACAGATCAACAATGATCTAGTTAAATGATGGAACTGGTTTGAGGGGCTGAATGGCTTATTCCTGCCCTGATGGTGAAGTGCAGACTGACTCTATGACTCTTGTAATGTTACTCAGAAATATCCAAGAACGTCTTCTACAAGCAGCCACCACCTCCCACCACTCACCCCCACCCCACCCCAGCCCCAACCCAACCCAACCCTTCAGCTGCTGTCTTCTAACAGGCCCAACTGCTACTTGTTTTGGATCTTCAGGTTGCTCCTATTCCTCTTATTTCAACTGTTTGACCATCCAAAGGAGTGAAGCAAGAATTTCACTCACGATAAGCAGTAAATGCTTAAAGTGTGAAGAGATCTGGCCATAATAAGGGGTTATAAGGTTAAAAGAGTTATTTTTCTATGAATTAGGAATTAAAAATTAAAAGCAGGATTCATCTACCTGAAAGGTTAGAAGAAATTCATAGATATGCCTGTGACATGCCTCTGTGGTGAAGGACTCGCTTCATCCTGGAGCATAAAGGAAACTCCTGATAAGAGGGACTTTTTTTATTCATTCATGGGATGTGGGCATCACTGGTCAGGCCAGCATTTATTGCTCATCCCTAATTGCCCTTGAGAAGGTGGTGGTGAGCTGCCTTCTTGAACCGCTGCAGTCCATGTGGAGTAGGTACACCCACTGTGCTGTTAGGAAGGGAGTTCCAGGATTTTGACCCAGCGACAGTGAAGGAACGGCGATATAGTTTCAAGTCAGGATGGTGTATGACTTGGAGGGGAACTTGCAGGTGGTGGTGTTCCGATGCATTTTCTGCCCTCGTCCTTCTAGTTGACAGAAGTCGTGGATTTGGAAGGTGCTGTCTAAGGAGCCTTGGTGCGTTGCTGCAGTGTATCTTGTAGATGGTACACACTGCTGCCGCTGTGCGTCGGTGGTGGAGGGACTAAAAGTCATGAACCTCATTGTACTGTAAGACCCTGATAACACAGGTTTTATAAACAATTACGTAAACTACCACAGTGTAACAATTGATAACATGGTTTTCTATGAATGGACCTAAATCACTGACAACTGAATCCAGGAAACTGAGTTATAATCTTAAAATACAGTTGGGTGACTAGGAACATTGAACAGCATTTGCACTTGCAGCTTCCTGCTAGCTCAGCTTTTCTTAGAAATTAAAGAAGGTGGATCTCAACTAGAAATGAACAGTTATACAGCTTTATTTGGGAAATAAAGGGGGACGAACCTACTTGCAAAAGAAGTAACACCCCCATACATAAAAAAATTAGGTATGCACCTTAATAACAGTATAAATATTGGAACCACACAGTGGATTTGTAGATTCGTTTGCCATGCTCCAACATGTCTCACTGTAAAGGTATGGCTATTAAGGTGAGGCAATGATAGTTCTCCCCTTTACTGGGACAGAAGGATCTCCCGAAACTCTGTAGCCTTCTCCTCGGGAATTTAAGATAAATGTTACTTTAAATGTTGCTGGATAGCTTAAATATTTTACTGTAACAATATTTGGATTTAAAAATTACATTCTCTACTAGAAACAAGATTACACTTTATTTCTTTTCCTAGAACTATTAATGTTGTGATTGACAGTCCCACCAATTGTGAATTGCCTGTTTGGTTCTTTAATAAACTTTTATATAATTTAGAAATTATATTGTCTCATACAGTCTTCCGTAGCGCTAACTCGAGAACCCATCTCTGTACACTCTTTGGTGGGGAGGTGCATTACTGAGGAGAGAGCCCGAACCCTTAAAATATTCGGGTTGTTAAAATCTGGCTAAAACTTGTTAAAAAGACTGTCTGGCAGATGGTAATATTCTCAGCTGGTTCCTTTCCTTTGGGGAGAGTTCGATCAGTTCTTCAGACCTATTCAAGTGTCTGTGAGCTTTGTCTTTCTCAACCTTAAATGAGAGTGATCATCTAAGGAGTACGCCTGATCCAGGATAGCCCCAAAAAGGGGCTCGGATTAGAATCTACTTCAAATGAGGATAGCAAAAGGGGAAAAAAGTCAGAACAAAGCAAACTGGAAGCTCAGAACTGCCTTGGAAATGCGCAACTCACAATTCAGCACAGAGCCTGATGACTTGAATGCCGGCAGGTGAGTGTCCCTTTAGGTTCAGCTTCTAGTTACGTTGGTTGGTTTGTAAAGCCAATCCTGCTAAGTTTTAATCACATTGGGTGCAATATTCTTGGTATTGTTAGAAGAATACAGAATACTTAGTGACTCTGCAGAGGTATATGCCTGTGCTGGGACGAGGGAGCAGTACCACAGGACATGTGCAATGCCAATATCATCACCCTCTATAAAAACAAAGGTGACTGCGGTGACTGCAACAATTACCGTGGAATCTCCCTGCTCAGCATAGTGGGGAAAGTCTTTGCTCGAGTCGCTCTAAACAGGCTCCAGAAGCTGGCCGAGCGTGTCTACCCTGAGGCACAGTGTGGCTTTCGAGCAGAGAGATCGACCATTGACATGCTGTTCTCCCTTCGTCAGCTACAGGAGAAATGCCGCGAACAACAGATGCCCCTCTACGTCGCTTTCATTGATCTCACCAAAGCCTTTGACCTCATCAGCAGACATGGTCTCTTCAGACTACTAGAAGAGATCGGATGTCCACCAAAGCTACGAAGTATCATCACCTCATTCCATGACAATATGAAAGGCACAATTCAGTATAGACTCATCAGACCCCTTTCCTATCCTGAGTGGCGTGAACCAGGGCTGTGTTCTCATACCTACACTGCTTGGGATTTTCTTCTCCCTGCTGCTCTCACATGCGTTCAAGTCTTCAGAAGAAGGAATTTTTCTCCACACAAGATCAGATGGCAGGTTGTTCAACCTTGCCCGTCTAAGAGCGAAGACCAAAGTACAGAAAGTCTTCATCAGGGAACTCCTCTTTGCTGACGATGCTGCATTAACATCTCACACTGAAGAATGCAGAGTCTCATCAACAGGTTTGCGGCTGCCTGCAACGAATTTGGCCTAACCATCAGCCTCAAGAAAACGAACATCATGGGACAGGACGTCAGAAATGCTCCATCCATTAATATCAGCGACCACGCTCTGGAAGTGGTTCAAGACCTCACCTACCTAGGTTCAACTATCACCACTAACCTGTCTCTCGATGCAGAAATCAACAAGCGCATAGGAAAGGCTTCCACTGCTATGTCCAGACTGGCCAAGAGAGTGTGGGAAAATGGCGCACTGACTCGGAACACAAATGTCCGGGTGCCCTCAGTACCTTGCTCTACGGCAGCGAGGCCTGGACAATGTATGTCAGCCAAGAGCAACGTCTCAATTCATTCCATCTTTGCTGCCTCCGAAGAATCCTTGGCATCAGATGGTAGGACCGTATCTCCAACACAGAAGTCTTCGAGGCGGCCAACATCCCCAGCTTATACACCCGACTGAGTCAGCGGCGCTTGAGATGACTTGGCCATGTGAGCCGCATGGAAGATGGCAGGATCCCCAAGGACACATTGTACAGCGAACTCGCCACTGGTATCAGACTCACCGGCTGTCCATGTCTCCGCTTTAAAGACATCTGCAAACGCGACATGAAATCCTGTGACTTTGATCACAAGTCGTGGGAGTCAGTTGCCAGTGATCGCCAGAGCTGGCAGACAGCCATAAAGGCGGGGCTAAAGTGTGGCGAGTCGAAGAGACTTAGCAGTTGGCAGGAAAAAAGACAGAAGCGCAAGGGGAGAGCCAACTGTGTAACAATTTTTCCTGCAGCATCTGTGGAAGAGTCTATTACTCTAGTATTGGCCTTTATAGCCACTCCAGGCGCTGCTCCACAAACCACTGACCACCTCCAGGCGCTTACCTAGTGTCTCCCGAGACAAGGAGTCCAAAGAAGAAGAAGAGGGATATGAAACAGGGGCTTTATTGGAACACATCATACTGCTCTGGCTTACATCTTCCATGAGTCTGTACACGACACCAAATCACGTGATGTAGCATTATTTCCTGTGATGTATACAGTATGTGATTAGCATAATAAAAAATTAGAATTAACCCATTAACAACACATTATCCAATATAACACATTTTACTCCATCTGGGGGAGGCGGTGGCGTACTGGTATTGTTACTGAACTAGTAACCCAGAGACCCAGGTATTGCTCTGGGGACATGGGTTCAAATCTCACCACAGCAGAAGGTGGAATTTGAATTCAATTAATAAATCTGGAATTTAAAGCTAGTCTAATGATGGCCATGAAACCATTGTCGATTGTTGTAAAAACCCATCTGGTTCACTAATGTTCTTTAGGGAAAGAAATCTGCTATCCTTACCTGGTCTGGCCTACATGTGACTCCAGATCCACAGCAATGTAGTTGACTCTTACATACCCTCGAAATGGCCTAGCAAGCCACTCAGTTCAAGGGCAATTAGGGATGGACAATAAATGCTGACCTGGCCTGCTAGTGCTTCGTTCTCTATCACTGCACATCTGTGTTCAGTCTCTGTCAGTAAACTGGTCTGCGCTTTCCTTCCATCTGTATCTGATGTCACATGAATGATATCCACATCCCATGAAAGAATAAAAAAAAAAATCTCCACCAAGTCTCTGATTCCCATTTCTATTCGGTGAAGAGCAAACAAACCACAACCTTATAATCTGGTGTGTTGCAGTCCTTAATCTTGGTTTCTTCCCTTAGGTGCTCTACTTTCCTCCAGTCTTCTTATATGGACAACCGATTTCATGAATCTACCAGAATGGGTCCTCTTCTCCTTTGGAGGGAATTGGGGTTTTGAGTCCTGCGACTGTTTTCTGACACTGCTGGGAATGGTGTTGTCATCTGGATTGGGGATTGGGGATGAATGCAGCATCTCTGGTCGGTTAGATTGGGTAGATGACTGATTCCATGGGGCAGGAGGCTGCTTCTGTATGGCAACCAGTGCATGTCTGTTCCATCTCACTGTACTGTGCTCTGTTTGGATAAGGTAGGACCGTCAATGTGGTGTCTATTCAACCACTTGTCCATAGCGAGCTTGGTCTCGGATCCAAACTGGCTTTCCTGGTTGGAGGTCTGGCAGGTGCGTGCCTTGTGATGTTTGTCATAGTTCCACATCCAGCTGGGACGATCTTTGTCTTCTTTCTCTCTCACTTCGTTCAAATCATCAACTTATACTTGCAGCATGAGTGTGTGTGTGAGAGTAGGGAGTTGACTTCTGAGTCTGCTTCCCATCAGAAGTTCACATGATGCTAGACCATTTTGGAAAGGAGTTGAACGATAGTTCAGAAGTGCAAGTTGGAAGAACATTCTTCTTGAGCAAGGCTTTCACTGCATGCATTCCTCTTTCAGCTTCACCATTGGCTTTATGGTATCTTAGTGAGCTGATAGTCTGGACAAATCCATATGATGCCGTGAAATCTTTAAAGTATTCATTTGCAAACTGCAGTCCATTCCTTAAGATTACAAGGTCCAGGATTCCATGTGTTGCAAATATCTCCTTCAACGATGTAACTACTGCTTCAAAGTGTAACCCTGCAGTTGCTTGACTTTTATGCATCTGGAGTAATTGTCTACTACAAACAAGAACATCTAACCTCTGTGTTAGAAGAGGTCCATCCCAAGACATTCCCATGGTCGTGATGGGAAGGAAGATGACATCAAGGGTTCTCTTTTTTCCTGACACAGCTTGATATCTTCTCTTCCAGCAACTTTGAGAGACCTGGCCACCAAACAAAATATCTTGCTGTGGCTCAACATTTTGTGATGCCTAAATGTCCTTGGTGCAATTGTTGTAGTATGTCTTGTCTCAGAACTCTCGGAATGACCAATCTCTCATCATAGATGAGTAAATCATCAATTACACTGAGATATCCTCTTTATTCATAGTACTGTCTGTGAATGGGATTGTGTGGCATGTATGCTGGCCATCCTTTGATGCAGTACTCTCTGACCTGAGCACAATCTTCATCAGATTTCTTTGCATCTCTGATTTTGTTCAGTTGCTGAGTTGTTGCTGGTAGAGTTGCGGTTGTTGTCGATGCAAAGGTTTCTACCTTTTCAACAAGGGCTATGTCACCTTGTTTGTGCCCTGCCGCTGGGATGCTGGACAAAGCTCCACTGTATTCTGTTGCTTTCCCAGAACATACTCTGTCTTTGCATCAAACATCATAATCCTCAGTCTGATTTGTTGTACTCGTGGAGGCATTTTTGCGAATTCCTTCGAATTTGAGAATCACTGAGGGATTGTGTCCTGTCCCTATCTTGAAGTGGAGACAAAGAACATAATCTGTGAACCTCTCGCAAGCCGATGTATCAGCTAGTGCTTCGTTCTCTATCACTGCACATCTGTGTTCAGTCTCTGTCAGTAAACTGGTCTGCGCTTTCCTTCCATCTGTATCTGATGTCACATGAATGATATCCACATCCATGGATCCACTCAGATAGAACATGTCTCCCAGTCCTGTAGAAGATGCAACTGCAGCAATGATAGTGGGTAGCCCTGCATCGTAGTTAACTAAAATATCAGGTGATATCGGCATCTCTTTGATTTTCTCAAAAGACCTCTGTTGTGCTTCTTTCCAGCACCATGTATCGTCCTGTTGCAACAGCTGACGTAGTGGCTCATTGACAACAGCTAGGCTGGCCAAGAACTTTCTGACTTGGTTTACCACATCCATGAATCTTTGGAGCTTCGAGGAGCTGGAAACTCCTCAATTGCTCTTGTCTTCTGTGGATCAACTCTGACACCAGATGCATCCAAATATGCCCAAGGAGCTTGACAGTTGGCTGGGAGAATTTGCCTTTGTTATTGAGTGTAAGTCCTGCTTCCTCTAGGCATTACAACACAGTTCTCACGATAGTGTCATGTTCTGTCTGAGTGGATCCATGGATCAGGACACCATCCATATGACACACATCTCCATCCAGTCCTTCTAGGATGTTTGACATTGTCCTCTGAAAGATTTCTGGTGCTGATGTGATGCCAAAGTGTAGTCTGTTGAAGCAAAACCTCCCAAATGGAGTCATGAAGGTTGTGAGTTACTTAGAGTCTTCATCGAGGGGTAGTTGCCATAAACGACTATTTGCATCTAGCTTCATGAATATTGAACACTTTCCCAATTTAGCTAAGATCTCACCCACAGACGACATAGGATGAACCTCGTGTTTCACTGCTTTGTTCAGCTGTGTAAGACCGATGCAAATTCTGATAGATCTGTTGGGTTTTGGCACTGGGACCATCCATGAACACCAGCTTGTTGGCTCTGTCATAGGTGAAATAACCCCCTACTTCAACATGGAGTCAATTTCCTTCTTTACTTTTGGCAAGAGTGGATAAGGAACTTTTCTGGGTGTATACAGGCGCACTGGCTTTGTTTCTGGATGTAGAGTTATGTGTATGCTGTCTTCAGCTTTCCTAGTCCTGTGAACAGCTTTGGGAATTCAGCTCTGAAGGTTTTTGGCTGATCATCTTGGTTTTCCAGTTCTCCTACTCTGCAAATCAAGTTGGAACAGGCCTTCCTGCTCAAAAGTATGTTTCTGAACCACATACAACATTTCTGTGATTTATTTTTCTCGATTATTGGAGGGCAGGCTTCAGTTCTCCTATGACTTTGAGTTCTATCCCTCACAGCCCAAATAGTTTTTTGCACGATGGCTGAAGAGAGCTTCTCTCCAACCACAGTTCAGCATCAGGAACAACCAAACTACTGCACCGGTGTCTAACTTAAAGTGCGTCTTGTTTCCCTCTACTGGGATCTCAGCACTCCAGTAGCTTCCAGTTGATTCCTGGATCTCTCCAAGGAAAGGTGCTTCAATATCATGGATATCAACTACTTCCTTGGATTTTGCCACCTTTTGAAAGCTTCCCTTTGTGTATATTCTGTACAGGCTTCTTGCTACACCACACAGCCTGGAAGTGGCCCATCTATCCGCACATATAGCATTCAGCAGGGAAGTTATTAGCAGGGAAGTTTTCCTGCCTGTGTTTTTCTCTGCCACACCAATTGCAGTTAGCTTGGGCTGTTGATGGATGCTCTTCCTGTCTCCCTCTCTTATTTTCCAACAGCTTTCCCTTTATTATATTTGATATGCTGCACTGAGTCAGCTGCTTTTGAGATGGGTTTTTCCCTGTCGCCTCGAACCACAGGTCGATTCTGTTTGTTGACCTCAGCTTGTCTGCTCAGTTGGATTGCCTTTGCTAAGGTTAGATCAACTCTTGAGTACAAGTGGTCAGACAAGGTGTCATCCAACACTCCCACGATGATTCTGCCTCTGATCAGTTCATCTTTCAAGCTGCCAAACTCACAGAACTCTGCAAGTCTATGCAGGTCATTTAGAAATGCACCAACTGTTCCCCCTTGACATGGGTACATTTGTTAAACTTAGCCTGCTCTACAATGTTATTCTTTCTCAGATTAAAGTATGCATCAAGTGCTTTGATTACTTCATCGTATGTGGCTTTCTCCTCATTGATACCCTGTGTGACGAGGATATCATCCACACAGTCACCCATCGCATATAACAATGTACTGACCTGCTCACTGCTCGCCTTTGCAGCGAAGCCCAATGTGGCGCAATATCTGGCAAATCTCCAGTACCATTTCAGCCATGCTTCTGCTTGATTGAGGCTTGCGACCTTCTCAAAGCTTTCAGGCAATGGTAGAGACTTCTCCATCACTATGTTTCACCCGCTGCCGCCATGCAATATTCTTGGTATTGTTAGACTAATACAGAATACTTACTGAGTCTGCAGAGATATATGAAACAGGAGCTTTATTGGAACACATCTTCCACGAGGCTGTAAGAGAGACCAAATCATGTGATGTTGCATCACTTCCTGTGATGATGTATACAGTATGTGATTAGCTTATTAAACAATTAGAATTAACTGATTAACAACCCAATATCCAATATAACACATTTGGGTTACATTATATCACAAATGATATAATTGGACCCCTATTTGAACTCATTCATAACCACCCACCTCTTTATGATAAGTGCATTTGTGACTTGAGTCATCTGCAGAGTAAGATGGTGGTTAGCAATTTTCAGGAAGGAACAGTCTAGTAAATCAAGTTTTGCTATTTTAACCAGTGGGCGGGTTGGATTAGCACAGGGGCCGTAGCTTTTGATTTTTGTTGTTCTCCAGTAGATCTGGTCTGTATCATATACAAAACTCCCAGACCAGGAGAATGGGCCGCTGGCTTGTTCTTGGATTTCTTCCTATTTCAATTGGTTAGTAATTCTAGGTGATTCACCTGTTGATTTTTTCCTATTGGCGGAGTACCTAGCCTCAGACACACCTCCACTAGGGAGGAACTAGGGAGACTTGAGCCCATGTAATACTGGCCCATCTCACAGTGCATCAGAGTAATAGTGCCCTGAGTCACAGAATTCAACACATTTTATGTTGCATAGCAAGCACATGCTGCATTGTCTTTTGCGATCTTGTTTCATATGTTGGTTGATACTGACTAATTTGCGTAATCATTTGGTGTAAAGCAGTCACATGTTGCAATGTTGCAAGAACACTTGCCGCAGTCAGTGACTGTTGTGATCTGGTGCCTGTTTGCCCTCTATTGGTGGTGTAAAGTAACTGCAATGTTTATCTTGACTTCATTCAGTTACCCATACAACTTCCTGAAAAGTGATTAGGCAAAAGGAAATTGACTATTTGAAATTTTTAGAGGAATCTGATCAGAGATATCAGTCGCAGCAGCAGAGGATTAAAGAGAGAGAGCACGTACGGGGAAACAGCGCAGATCTGATTGGTATATCTTCCAAAAAGTGATGTCAGAGGACAACAGGTATGTGATTGGTTGGCAAGTATGTGGGCTTGTTTTTAAAACTAGGGCAGTGGTTTAAATCCAAATGGGGAAAACTATAAAATACCGTATTAAATTTATAACTTAACTAGTTGAATTACTTAAACTTTCAATCGGGTAAGTATAACAGTAAAGGAATTGGTATGAAGAGTATTAGCACAGAGCAGGTCTAGAGGTATTAATTAAAATTAATAGATTATACAAGGATTTCTGAGCTTGAGGCACAGCTGAAAGCACTGTGGAGCATCGGGAAGCAGGAAAGTTTCCTGGATCGTACATTCCAGGAGGTGGTCACCACACAGGCAGTAGGAGTTCAAAATAGTAGGTGAGTGGCCATCCGGAAGAGTAGGAAGAGACAGGAAGTGCAGGAGTCTTTGGGGTGTGTGCCACTCTCAAACCTGTCCTCAGCTTTGGAGGCTGCTGGGAGTGACGAAACCCTGAAGGAGTGCAGTCCAGACCATGGCACCAATGGCTAAGGAACTACACAGGACAGAATAGCAAAGAGTGGAAATGGAGTTGTTATAGGAGATTCCATAGTTAGGGGGACAAATAGGTATTTCTGTCATCGTGAGCCCCGCATCGTGTGTTACTCCCCCGGCGCCAGGGTAAAGGACATCATGGAGAGGGTGCATAATATTCTGCATGGGGAAGGGAGTGAGCCAGAAGTTGTGGTACATGTCAGTACCAATGACACAGAGAAAGCAGGTATTTCAGTCCTATGGTCAGGTTTTCAGCAGCTCGGGAAGAAGTTGAAGCGTAGAACCTTGAAAGTAGTGTAATCTCTGGATTACTCCCAGTGCCCAATGCCACACGCTAGCAAGAGTAGAAATAGGAAGATAGGGAGGATCAATGCGTGGCTTGAGGCATGGTACAGGAGGGAGGGCTTCAGATTTTTGGGCAGGAGGCACCTATTCAAAAGGGAAAGGTTGCACCTCAACAGGGCTAGGACCAATGTCCTCGCGGGGAGGTTCACTAGTTTGGTTGGGGAGGGTTTAAACTAAATTGGCAGGTGGGTGGGCATTAGCATATAGAAGTAGAAAAGAGGAATAAGGTGCATAAAGGAGTGAGAGTATTGGATAGTACTAGAAAAGGAAGTAGTACCGTATGAGATAGGAGTAGACTAAGAAGGACTACAAGAAATACAAGGACTGGATGTTCGTCTGTGATGCCGACACAACCTAAGCAGAAGCAGAAGGTTTACAATACATGTATGTAAATACACAAAGTATGGTGAATAAGGTTGGTGAGCTACAAGCACAAATAACCATGTGGGAGCATGATGTAGTGGGAATAACAGAAACATGGCTTAAAAATGATGAGGACTGGGTGCATAATATTCAAGGATACAAAGTGTTTGGAAAAGATAGAGAAGGGGAAAAGGGAGGTGGGGTGGCAGTACTGATTAGGGAAGACATTGTAGTGTTGGAAAGGAAGAATGCCCTTGGGGGGGAAAAGACAGAATCCATTTGGTTAGAGTTGAGAAACAAAAAGAGTATGATCAAGCTACTGGGAGTATTCTATAGGCTTTCAGATTCTTTGGACAATGGGACCAGTTCTGGGGCAGGAGGCACCTATTCGAAAGGGACCAATTGCACCTCAACTGGACTGGGACCAATGTGCTTGCAGGGAGGTTCTCAAGTGTGCATCTACTGAATTCCATTGTAATTCTAAAATTATTATAAAGAGAGACTAAGCATATACTGGTGTTGTACCCCGTTAGCTTGTGCCAGCCTTTGGTGGAAGCACTCTCGCTTCTGAGTCAAAAAGCTGTGGGTATTCTATAGGCCTCCAAATAGTGAGAGGGAGAGAGAGAGAAGCAGATATACAGGGAAATCACAGAGATGTGCAAGAACTATAGAGTGGTGATATTGGGGGACTTTAATTACCCAAATATCAATTGGGATAATGTTAGAGTAAAGGGTAAGGAGGGGGGAAGAATTTCTGAAATGAATTAGAATTAGAATTAGAACATTACAGCGCAGTACAGGCCCTTCGGCCCTCAATGTTGCGCCGACCTGTGAAACCATCTGACCTACACTATTCCATTTTCATCCATATGTCTATCCAATGACCACTTAAATGCCCTTAAAGTTGGCGAGTCTACTACTGTTGCAGGCAGGGCGTTCCACGCCCCTACTACTCTCTGAGTAAAGAAACTACCTCTAACATCTGTCCTATATCTATCACCCCTCAACTTAAAACTATGTCCCCTCGTGTTTGCCATCACCATCCGAGGAAAAAGACTCTCACTATCCACCCTATCTAACCCTCTGATTATCTTATATGTCTCTATTAAGTCACCTCTCCTCCTCCTTCTCTCCAACGAAAACAACCTCAAGTCCCTCAGCCTTTCCTCGTAAGACCTTCCCTCCATACCAGGCAACATCCTAGTAAATCTTCTCTGCACCCTTTCCAAAGCTTCCACACCCTTCCTATAATGCTTGACATCCTTGACCAGTATGTTCTCTGACCAACTAGGAACGAGACATTGCTGGATCTGGTGCTGGGGAATGAGGTGGGCCAAGTGGACCAAGTGTCTGTGGGGCAACACTTGGGTAAGAGTGATCATTTTGTCATAAGGTTTAGATTAGTAATGGAGTAGAGCAAGGAACAATCTAAAATAGAACTTCTAAACTGTAAGAGGGCTAACTTCAATGGGATGAGAGGGGATCAAGGAGAGGGTAAAATGGAACCAAAGATGGACAGGAAAAACAGTAATGACCAATGGATGATCTTTAAGGAGGAGATGTTTCGGTTACAGGCTAGGTACATTCCAACAAGAACGAAAGCCAGGCTCCTTGGATGATGAGGGAGATAGAGAATATGATGAAGCAAAAAAGAAGAGGGTTATGATGCATGTCAGATGAATTCTTCAAATGAGAACCAGGCCAAATACAATAAGTTGAAAGGGGAAGTGAAGAGGAAAATAAGAATGACAAAGAGAGTATATGAGAATAGAGTGGCAGTCAACATAAAAGGGAACCTAAAAATCTTCTACCAGCATGTAAATTTTATAAGCAGATAGTAAGAGGCAGGGTGGGTCCTGTTAGGGACAAAGAGGGTAATATATGCTTAGAGGCGCAGGTCAAGGCTAGAATACTTAATGAGTACTTTGTATCAGTGTTTATAAAGAGGAGGATGCTGACAAAATATCAGTAGAAGTGGTGATGGTAGAGGTAATGGATGGGGTGAAAACTAATAGGCAGGATGTACACAGTGAGTGGTAATGACCTGGAATTCACTGACTATAAGGGTGGTGGAAGAAGAGACGATAAATGATTTCAAAAGGAAATTGGATGGACACTTGAGGGAAATAAACCTGCAGGGTGACAGGAATAGAGCGGGTGAATGGGTCTGATTGTATTGCTTCTCAGATAGCTGACATGGACTTGATGGGCAGAATGGCCTCCTTCTGTGCCATAATAACTCTATGAGTCATTATAAAATAATTTCTGAATGATATGTGTAACTCCTTGGAATCTTGTTCCAATGATTATTGCAGAAGTACACCTTCGACACATGACAGATAATGTTTCAGCCAGAAAGACTGCATTTTGCTACAGAGGAGCTGCAATAGCCATTTAGCCAAGTATATTCTGAGGATATTCATTTCACTTATTATTACACCACTCTTGATCCTTTAAATTTGCGACATTAAAAGTGCTTCATTGTGTCTTGCCCCCCAAAACAATTACGACTAAAACATTCAGCGTTCCCAGATCTTGGATGACCACCTTCAAATTCCACACATCAGGAATGAAGTGTGAAATTCATGGAACCTTCTAAGTTTGAAAAAATGTTATTGTGCACAATCATGGAATTAATATACAGCATAAGGTCCATGTAAAATACATTGTTTCTCCCAAATATGCCAGCGAAGCTCTTCAGTAGGAGTAATGTGAGTAGTAGCTAATGGAACACTTTTGGCATCCACTGTTGCCATCAAACTCCCCAGATCAGATATGGATTAGAAATGGGGTAAAACTTCCATTTTTCAAATGCACCACTGGCTAGCATCAACAATAAAAATGTGCATAGTAACATATCCTAAGGCGTTTCTTTTTTATTCATTTCATGGGATGTGGGCATCACTGGCAAGGCCAGTATTTATTGCCCATCCCTAATTGACCTTGAGAAGGTAGTGGTGAGCTGCTTTCTTGAACTGCTGCAGTCCATCTGGTGCGGACACATCCACAGTGCTGTTAGAGAGGGAGTTCCAGGTGAAGGAACGGCAATATGTTTCCAAGTCAGGCTAATGTGTGGCTTGGAGGGAAGCTTGCAGATGGTGGTGTTCCCACACATCTGCTGCCCATGTCCTTCTAGGTGGTCGAGGTCGTGGGTTTGGAAGATGCTGTCGAAGGAGCCTTGGCAAGTTGCTGCAGTGCATCTTGTAAATGGTACACACTGCTGCCACTGTGCTTCGGTGGTGAAGGAAGTTAATGTTTAAGTGGTGGATGGGTGTCGATCAAATGGACTACTTTGTTCTGGATGTTGGCGAGCTTCTTGAGTGTTGTTGGAACCACACTCATTCCAGGCAAGTGGAGAGTATTCCATCACACTCCTGACTTGTGTCTTTTAGATGGTGGACAACCTTTGGGAGTCAGGAGGTGAGTTATTCGCCTCAGAGTTCCAAGACTCTGACCTGCGCTTGTAGCCACACTATTTGTATGGCAGGTCTAGTTCAGTTTCTGGTCAATGGTAACCTCCAGGATGTTAATAGTGGGGTTTCCAGCAATGGTAATGCCATTGAATGTCAAGAGGAGATGGTTGGATTCTCTCTTGTTGGAGGGCAAAACCTGGCACCTGTGTGGCGCTAATGTTACTTGCCACTTATCAGCCCAAGCCTGAATGTTGTTCAGGTCTTGCTGCATGTTGTTCAGGACTGCTTCAGTATCGGAAGAATTGCAAATGGTACTGAACATCCGATAATCATCAGCAAACATCCCCACTTCTAATCTTATGATGAAGCAGCTGAAGATGGTTGGGCCTAGGACATTACCCTGCCGCGCTGTCCTGGGACTGAGATGATGGCCTCCAACAATCACAACCATCTTCCTTTGTGCTAGGTATGACTACAACCAGAGGAGCGTCTTCCCCGTAATTCCCATTGACTTCAGTTTGGCTAGAGCTCCTTGATGCCATACTCGGTCAAATGCTGCCTTGATGTCAAGGGCAATCACTCTTACCTCACCTCTTGAGTTTAGTTCTTTTGTTCATGTTTGGACCAAGGCTGTAATGCAGTCCGGAGCCGAGGCACCCTGACGGAACTCAAATTGAGCATCAGTGAGCAGGTTGTTGCTGTTTAAGTGGCGTTTGATAGCACTGTCAACGACAGCGTCCATCACTTTGCTGATGATTGAGAGTAGACTGATGGCGTGGTAAGTGGGCAGATTGGATTTTTCCTTTTTGTGAACAGGACATCCTTGGGCATAGTCAGGTAGATGTCTGTGTTGTAGCTGTACTGGAACTGCTTGGCTAGTTCTGTAGCGAAGGTTTTCACTTCTACAGCTGGGATGTTGTCTTTAGCCTTTGCAGGACCCAGTGTCTTCAGCCGTTTCTTGATAGCATGCAGAGCGAATTGAATTGGCTGAAGCCTGGCATCTGTGATGCTGGGGACCTCAGGAGGAGGCTGAGATGGATCATCCACTTAGCAGTTCTGAGTGAAGATTGTTGCAAATGCTTCAGCCTTGTCTTTTGCACTGATGTGCTGTGCTCCTTCATCATTGAGGATAGGGATATTTGTGGAGCCTCCTCCTCTTAGTTGTTTAATTGTCCACCACCATTCATGACTGGATGTGGCAGAACTGCAGAGCTTTGATCTGATCCGTTGGTTGTGGGATCACTTAGCTCTGTTAACTACATTCTGCTTCTGCTGTTTGGCATGCAAGTAGTCCTGTTTTGTAGCTTCACCAGGTTGACACCTCATTTTTTGGTATGCCTGGTGCTATTCCTGGCATGCTCTCCGATACTCTTTATTGAATCAGGGTTGATCCCCTGGCTTGATGGTAATGATAGAGTAAGGGCTATGCCAGATCATGAGGTTACATATTGAATTCAATTTTGCTGCCACTGCCGATAGTCCACAGCACCTCATAGATGCCCAGTTTTGAGCTGCCAGATATGTTCTGAATCTATCCCATTTAGCATGGTGATAGTGCCACACAACATGATGGAGGGTATTGTCAGGCAAACCCGCCACCTGCCAAGACTGAGGCACACATTATTTCACCACACGAACATTAAAACTTAAAATTGCAAGCCCTGACTGGAGGGACATTTGCATAGTACCAGACAATGTTGAAACAATGGGGACCCAGCAGTTGCTTCCCCAATACACAGGTGGTCAGACCAGTTTTAGTCACATGACTAACTGGCTGCTGAGATTTGAACTTCCAGCAAAGGATTCGAAATCAGAAAGCTCATGGCTCCTGGTTTGAGAAGACCTCTCCTCTCCCGCCTGCTCATCTCTCAGGGAACTGAAACCATTGAAGACACATAAACTCAGAGAGAGAAAAAATCTCCAACATGAACAAGGTTTACGAAGAATACTGGGCCCCAATGAAATACAAGACCATATCTTCAGTCAAGGTCTACAGCAAGCTCGAGAAACAGTAACAAGATATTGCCTCAAACTGATCTACTTATCTTTTCTTCTGCTCTTTTCTGTCTCTATCTGCATGTTTATATCACGTGTGCATGCTAGTGTAGGCACGTCGTATCTCCGTAAGCGTAACCGTATTAGAGTTTAAGTTTAAGGTTTAATAAATTTCATCTTCTTTAAACCAAAGAATGCCTGTTTGTGTTCATTTCTTTGCCTTACAATTGGAAAGTTGTGAACAAGGATTCACAAAGGGGGAGCTCAAAACACAGTGTGTTTAAAATTAAGTCCTGTTACAATAAGACCAGGCGAAGACAGTAAAAGACCCCTAGACACATTTCTCACCTGGTTGTAACAGTACCCTCAGTGTGAAGACGGGACTTCATCTTCACAAGGATTGTGCAGTGGTCACTTCTACCAAACCTGTCATGGACAGATTGTGAAGGAATCCTGCCAATATCAGAGGTTATAATGTTAAAAGAGTTATTGTCCTATTAATTAGGGATTAAAAATTAAAGCAGGGTTTATCTGCCTGAAAAGGTAGAAGAAGAGCATAAGCATGTCTAGACATGCTCCTGCAGAAAAGGACTCAGCATAATTGCCTCTTCCTGGAACACAATGGCAGGTTCTAAAAAACAGCAACTCCTAAAATTTCATGGATATCATCATCTCAGTAAGGCACCGATAATAACAGGTTTTATAAATAATCATTGTCAGTTACTACAGTTGAACAATTGATAACATGATTTGCTATGGATAGACCTAAATCACTTGTCAACTAAATGAGGGAAGCTGAGAATTGTCTCTAAGGCAGTTTACCTCCATTTGCAGCTTTGTTGACCAGCATCTCTGCTCACAACTTCCTGCTGGCTCAGCCTTTTCTTACAAATTAAACAATGTGGATTTTAACTAGAAATTAACAGTTATACAGCCTTATTTGGGAGATAGAGGGGGACGTACCTACTTGCAAAGAGGTAACACCTCTTCCATATGTAAAAAAAACTAGTCATGCAGCTTAGAACCAGTATACATATTGGAACCACACAGTGGATCTTTAGATTCATTGGATTCATTCCAACGTTTCTCACAGTAAAGATATGAGCTACTGTGGTGCAGTGATGTTAGTTCTCCCCATATCTGGGATAGAGGTATCTCGCTAAACTCCTTAGCTTTCTACTCAGGGATTTAAGGTAAATATTACTTTAAATGTTGAAGGATATCTTTAAATATTTTACTGTAACAATATGTAGTTTTAATAATTGGATTCTCTACTAGGAACAAGATTATATATTTTCTGAGAACTATTAACATTGCAATTGACTTTCACACAAAATGTGAATTGACCGTTCAGTTCTTTAATAAACTTGTTTCATATAGTCTTCTGTATCGCAAGTCGAGAACCCATCTCCGTACACTGTTCAGTGGGGAGGTACATTATTGAGGAGAGATGCTCAGACCCTTATATTATCCTGGTTGTTATAATCTGGCTAAAATGTGTTAAAATGTCTTTCTGGAGGACGGTAATATCTCAGCTGGTTCCTTTCCTTTGGGGAGAGTTAGATCTGTTCTTTAGACCATTCAAGTGTCTGTGAGATCTGTCTTTCCCAGCCTTAAGTGATATTGATCGTCTGAGGAGTATGCCTGATCCGGGATAGTCCCAATAAGGGGCTAGGATTATAATCCACTTCAGTGTGCATCTGCAACAGGTAGATTGGCGAGGACAAGGTCTAGTAGGTTTTTCCCTCTTGTTGGTTCCCTCACCATCTGCTGTAGGTCCAGTCTGGCGGATATGTCCTTGAGGACTCAGCCCGCTTGGTCAGGAGTGGTGCTACTGAGCCACTCCTGGTGATGGACATAGAAGTCCCCCACCCAGAGTACATTCTGGTCCTTTGCCACCCCCAGAGCTGCTTCCAAGTGGTGTTCAACATGGAGGAATACTGAGTCATCAGCCGAGGGGAGATGGTAGGTGGTAATCAGCAGGTTTCCTTGCCCATGTTTGACCTGATGCCATGAGACTTCATGGGGTCTGGAGTCAATGTTGCGGACTCCCAGGGCAACTGCCTCCCGACTGTATACCATTGTACCACCACCTCTGGTGAGTCTGTCCTGTCGATGGGATAGGACATACCCAGGAATGGTGATGCTGGTGTCTAGGACATTGGATGTAAGGTATGTTTCTGTGAGTATGACCAGTTGTTTGACTAGTCTGTGGGACAGCTCTCCCAATTTTGGCATAATCTCCCAGATGTTAGTAATGAGGGATTTTCAGGGTCAACTGGGCTGTTTGCCATTGTTATTTCCGGTGCCTAGGTCAATGCCAGGTGTTTGGTCTTGTTTTATTCCTTTTCAACTTTTGTGTAGTGGATTTGTATAACTAAATGGCTTGCTAGGCCATTTCAGAGGGTAATTAAGAGTCAACCACATTGATGTGGGTCTGAAGTCACATGTAGGCCAGAGCAGGTAAGGAGAGTATGACATTCGTGAACCAGATAGTTTTTTTCCGACTATTGATGGTAATTTCCATGGCCACCATTAATGAGACTAACTTTCAAATCTAGATTTTTAATATTAATTAATTGAATTTAAATTCCACTAGCTGCCTTGGTGGGATTTGAACCCATGGCCCCTGAGTATTAGCCTGGGTCTCTGGATTACTAGTCCAGTGACATTTCCACTACTACACTGCCTCCCCTCTTAGGAGCATAACTGGACAAAAAGATTGATACTGAGCCAAAGAAGACAGGTCACTAAAAGCTTGGTTACAAGGGCAGGTTTTAAGGAGCTTCTTAAAACAGGATAGGGCAGTGGAGTAGCAGAGAGATTTAGGGAGGGAATTCCAGAGCCTCTGGTCTAGATGGCTGAAGGCACCACCTCCGATGTGGGACGAAGGGAGTAGGGGATACACAGGAGGCGAAAATTGGAGGATTGCAGAGGTCCCAGAGGATAAACAATCCCATGGCATTATTTTCAAAGAACAAGGGAATTATCCCTGGTGTCCTGACCAATATCTACTCAATCAATGTCACTAAAAAAATTATGTGGTCATTAGCACATTGCTGTTTGTGGGAGCTTGCTGTGTACAAATTGGCTTGCACTTTTTTCTACATTACAACAGTGACTACATTCATAACGTACTTCATTGGTTGTAAAGTGCTTTGGGATATCCTGAGGCAAGTCTTTTCCTCCTCACTCTAAAAAGTTCACAATGATTGCAAGTGATAGGAATGGAAATGACGCAGATGAATTTTGGCTAATTGAGAGGCCAAAGCAGAGGCAAATTTCCTCGACATCCTTTTGATTCTTGACCTGCTTGGTAATGTTACTGGGTACTGCAAGTGGAAAGGTGTTATATTCCTAGCACTGACATCACTCACCTGTATCAGAAAACTTACCACAACAAAATGACTTTTAGAATATCGTCACAATTCTGCTAGGAAGAATGAACAAAGGAAATCAGTGGCTGTTTTAATGATAAGCTAAGTTTGAAAGTACTGCAAAATCCAATGTGTAAACTGTAAATTCATACTGCTTTTTATCTTAAGTATGTTTTAAATATCAAAACAATCACGATGAAAATTGTTAAACTGGCTTCAGTTGTCATGATACACATCTTTCCTCCTCAAACTGTATTGAGCATCGTCATCTATTTTCACTAACTCATCAAAGCTCAAATTGTTTTGTTCTTTCAGGTGTTATTCCTGCATTGTTCCATCGAGGAATTGTGAAACAATCTCTGTCTGCTACACTAATATTTTACCTTTCACTATTTCTACTAATGATTGGGTAACCTCACCAGTAGCTAATTAGAATTTACCATTGAGGAATGTGCTTTTAAGATGAGATCGTTGATAATATTGGGAGCTAACCTTGGCTTCGCTGAGCAGTGTCCTCAACTAATTAGTAGTTTTCCAGATTAATCATAATGTTGACAGGGAATGTATTTTCCTCTTTGGTTGGAATAGTAGATCATGAGTTAGAGAAATTACTAATAATCTTATGCACCATGTGACAAGCATTCTGAAAAGCATAAATTACATAATTAAGAGGATGAGAACAACTAAATAATAACAGTATCACAGCCAGGTTCTGGACATGTAAATTTTTTTTAAAAATCAACTATGTGAACGAGGAAACGGATTTAAACTGGAAGCACCAATAAACTAATGAACTCAACAGTCAACCAAACCAGAATGGGCGTGCAATTGGCTGTTACTAACATAGCCTATAAAAGCAGCATAACAATGAATGTTGTCTTTAATGAAAACTCTTCCAGCAAAATGGTAAATTCAACAAGGTTTGCTTTTTCATTCATTTTTCTCAGAAAATTAAGTATATTGAGTAGACTCCTGATGCAGTGGATGATATATGTCTTGTGAAAGGAAAAAGCTTGTTTAAGGTGAATGGTCTTTTCCTCTTTATATTTTTATGTTTCCTGGGAACATGATTGCTTTTAGAAGCAGAAGGCCCATGTGTTATAATGCCAGGCATTGAGGGTGTGCTGGTTTTTATATAGCTTTAGCTTTTTTCAAAAAAACCTCATCAACAGAGCGATTTTTCGTTGAAGTGGGCACTAGTATTTAAACGAAGGGTAGAGAGGTGGGAGTTTAGCATGTGAAGGATAAGTGTTTGTTAAAATTATAGAAAACCTTATTGGATGTAGGTAATCCATGTAATTCAACCTTTGTTTGCTAATGTGTCTCTTAACTTGCTTGTGATGAGGAAACTTTTTTTTAATGAAAGATGCGTGTAGGGAAAAAAAACAGATCCACATCTTAAACATTGCATCTGACTTCTTCCATTAAACAATGTAAACTTTTCACTGTTGTTTTAATCCCTTCAGAAAATTCACACAATGAATTCTGTATACTGACAAATGGTTCCAGCCTGTGATCATGGGCATTCAAAACAGAAAGGGCTTTGTAACTTGTACTGAATACAGGCCAGGAATGGAGATCAAAAGAGGGGAGGAGGGAATGTTAACAACACATGTCAAAAATGGCACTGCCAACCAGTTCAATTTATAAATGTCAATAACACTACTTGCCTTAAGTGATTTAAAAACATTACTTTCTTCCAACCTCAGATTTCACATGGCAATATGAAGTAAAATGTTGTTAGTCAGTGTAACTCGGGGCTTGATATTGAGCTGAAGACATTATATCATATTATTTTGAATGATCGTTCGTCATAAGGCAGTTATGTAGTATAAGATTTCCTGTGGCAGGGCCCTTGACACAAAGAAGCGGGTTGGCACTTTTTGCCAAAGTGTTGGACTGCTATCACCTTCTATCATCTAATGTAGGCAGAGGGCTGAGAACCAGTTGCTGGCTTGTCCTGTCAGACCCAAGAAATTTGGTTAGGGGGGCGGGGTGGGGCGGGGTGGGGGGGGGGGGGGGGGGGGGGTGGAGAGGAGGAAAAATAAATGGGTTTCATGCTTTCAATAACAAATTGTATTTGCACAGCAAGTGAATCATGATCTTAGAAATTTAAACTAGCAAAATAAATGAATTGTTAACATGATTGAAGAACAACCAGTGGCTGAGCTGAATTGAAAATTAGACTTCCTTTTCACGCCTGGAAGGGTTATCAGTGAAACAATTGAATGGTGATGTACACTATTCTCTCATAGAATGCTACAGTGCAGAAACAGGCCATTTGACCCATCAAGACTCTTAATGACGCTTTTCTCTATATGAGCCACCTACCCCACTCTCCTGCTCAGTCCTCATGCCCTTTACATTCCTCTTTTTAAACAATGCAGTCATTTCTTTATTTCTGTTTCACAAACTACGTAGCCTCAACACTGGTTCAACTGAATTTTGCATTTAGCAAGTACACATGTGCTTGCACGCCAGCAGTTGCAAAGAATGTATCAATTGCTTGATGTTTTTAGTTCTGTGCATTAGTCAAATATTGTTCCAAATGTTTTTTAAAAAACTACACGTAATCTAGAAAGTGGCCATGTGATCTTATCATTGGTGACAGCGGGAGCAGAAATTGAATTTCTTTTTGTTGCTCGGTTCCAAACAGTGATGCTAGTTTTTACACTTTAAATTTACATTATAATCTGTAGATGGTTGTAGACATTATACATTAACCATCACTAACATTCCCTCACTGGGTGTTGTGCAAAATTGATTGCTTTGATAGTTATTTAAAGGTAGGTTAGAAAAACATTAAATTGGACATTGATCTCCAGCACTATAAGCCCTCTGGATTCTCCATTGTTCTGACTGTGGCTTTTAGTGCATCTACCCCATCCCCTTGCCCTCTGTTCTCAACCAAGCTTTCTGGAATTCCCTCCCTAAACTCTCCTGCCCCTTCACCTCCCTCTCCTTTTAAGCCATATCTTTGACAAAGCTTTTGGTCACTCCTCTCTGTCTTTGGTTAGTCTCAGCTTATTTTCCACATGCCCGCTGAAGCCCCCTTTGGATGATTTCCAGCTTTGTAGATGCCTGTTTCAATGCAAGTTGTTGCGTTGTGATCTGTTTAATGCCACATTTCAAGACATACCCATTTCCGGTTTGTTACAGTAAAAAGATGATACACAGGGTAGGAATGTCTACGATGTATTGCCTTCTACATTGGCCAGCTTCTTAGCTTGGTGTAACACATGTTTCTTTTTAAATCAGGTCTGCTTTCACTTCTGTAACAAACAAAAAGTCAATTAATTTAAAATAGTATGAATCTTTGAAATACAACATTTACAATGATCAGAAGTTATTCTTGTAACTGGCCACTTGGTGGAGTGGCGAGTTTGGAATCATTTTTAGTTGGGCTTAAATTCATGCATGAAGTGGCTCAACAACAGGGTGTAGCGACCTGAGTCAGGTCCAACTCTCAAAGTTCGCCGCAGTAGCTGCTGGGGACAAATTGCCGATGTTACCATAATTCTACAACACAGAACAGAGTTCCAGGTAAGAGCAAGAGGGAGATCCACAGCTGGGAGAACTGGTGCAAGTATTTAGTGTGAAATGTTTGCATTTATACTGAACATTCCAGGTTCCCCGCACAAACCTGGAGCTGTAACTTAATATTGGCTACTTTGGTGATGCTGGTTCAGTCATAATCTTGTAGAGGATTAATGGCCTGGCCTAATCTCCATGTTGTGAAGGAAATCAGCTTTCGCAACAAGTCATCAAACAATTTTAAAAAAAAAAAAAAATTCTGTCCAATGTTCTGGGGTTCACACTAAGCAACACAATGCTAAGTTTTCCAGGTAGTATATCTTTGCATCAAATGTTCCTCCTCATTCTTTGTTTTCCATGTGCCTGAGGATTGCGCCATTACTAAATAGCAAGCAGGACCAATGTTACTTTCAAAGCTGTGATCCCCCCCCCCCCCCCCCCGCTTCCCACACTGCAGTCACAGATCTCAGTTCTTTCACTTGTATCATCAGCGACAGTTTTTCTGGCTACTCATTGCTGCTAGTGTCAGTTTCTGTTGGGTTACAAATTGCCATCGCTTTGAGTCTGTTGGCATAATCCCCTATACTATTTTTTTTTTTTAGTTACAGCTGTAATTTGATTGAATTAAAGACACCAAGTGTTATAAGACTATAGATTAACTTTTTAAATGTTTTACTGTGGAATCTCTCCATTTGCTGAGTCATTGCATTTATCCTTCTTATCAGGAGTAACTTCAAGGACTGTAAAGCCTGCCACACCTTTCCAGCTAGGCACACTGAGAAAGAATCAAGTGTTGTCAGATTATTCTTAAGGCCACAATGGCTCTATTAAATGTACAACCTCCAAACACCAGGAGTGAGCCTTTACAATTGGATTCTCCATCCAAATAACAGGTACTCCAGCCAGAAAGAAACTCTTTTAGTACTGTCTCTTCACAGAACTGACACAAAACCATTGGTCCGACTCTGTTCTGTCTCACTCATCTGAAGGTAAGAGCATTGGCCTAATCTACTTCTTGGAAGAGTGTCATAATAATTGAAATGGAATTAATTCTGTACAGTATATGAGCCTGGAGATTTGTAAAGGACTATTCTGACAATGGTTCCCTCACTGGTGAATAAAGCCAAACACTAAGATCAGTTGGTACCAACAGCTTGAGGTATTTTCAACTGAATGCAAGTATTGATTTAGTTGTTACATGTGGCATGTGAGGCTCTATCATGTGTGTTTAAACAATCCACAAAGTTGAAAAGCTTGGATATTCCTGCCATAGCTGGGTTTTTAAATAAAAAAATGAAAAATACAGATTTTTTGTTTAAATGCTGGAAGATTTATAGATTTCAGGCAGTATTTTTGCTGCGGTCTTCAGGACCCTGCCATCAAGCTCGAATGGGAGTCAGAAGACTGCACTGTGTGAGGGACGGTCACTCAGCTGTGATTTTTTTTCCCCTGAATTGACCAATTAGTGGCCAGAGGGCGAGCTTGCTGTCCAATTAAGGACAGTGGATGGGCTCTCAATGCTGGTGGGTTAGTAGTAGGTCCTTCAGCTAGGTAGGGGCAGAAACTAGCCTTTTGAAGTAAGCGAGGGATCTGGAGGCCTGCTGACCATAGACCTTAACAGGCCCTTAATAAGGTCAGTTGCCTACCTCTCGCTTGCGGGTGGGTAGCCCTACCGTGTATCCCCCCCATCCCTCCTCTGGGAAAATGGCCAGGGTGGAGCAGAGGAACTGGCACCTTCACCTGTCTCGGTGCCCACCCCATTAGGACCTAAAAACTCACACCATCGTCTCTAATCTCACTTTGCGAAAAAAAACGAGTATCTGTATTCAGTGACGATGGTTGTTGAAGGAAACCAGTATGGTACCTTTTTTTTAAAAAAAAAAAGCATAAACCAAATGTGAGTAATTATGACTTGGCAGTCTTTATTAGTCTTGAATCAACAATTAGGAAAATAATGGAATCTTCCCTCAGGAACAAGCTTAAAAAAGTAGTTATGTAGAAATGATCTAGCACACAGTGATGTCAGGCTGGGGAGATCGACTATCTCCCACTATTTCTAATCTATATCAGTCACCTGAATTGAAAACCATTATGGAAATTGATAGATGATATCAAATTAAAAGAGGAAGGTCAAGAGTGATGAAGCTCAGCTAAGGAAGTATGGCAGGATCTAGACGAAACTTGCAAATTGCCAGAATTCTGGCAGATGAAATTCAAATTCACATAAGTGGAAAAATGTGAGGAACATACAACACATTGTGTTGAACTGGCAGGAGAAACTAAGAGATCTGGGAGTGGTAGTGTACTTTAATACTTGGCATGTCCAGTCTTTGCAGAGTAGCAATCATCAAACAATGAGCTATATTGCCAAATCAGTAAAATAAGATTTGGTCTCCTTACCCAAGGAAGGATATACTTGCCTTGGGAGTGTTACAAAGGTTAGCTAGATTGACCCCAGTCAGAAAAATGAAAACCTATGGAATACAGGGGACTGTGGCAGGTTGGGTCCAAAATTGGCTCATGACAGGAAACAAAGGGTAGTAGTCGATGGATGTTTTTGTGAATAGAAAGCTGTTTCCAGTGGCGTTCGACAGTGCTCAGTGTTGGGTCCCTTGCTGTTTGTGGTATACATTAATGATTTGGACTTAAATGTGGGGGGCATGATCGGGAACTTTGCTGATGACACAAAAATTGACTGTGTAGTTGATAGTGAAGAGGATAGCTGTAGACTCCAGAATGATACCAATGGTTTAGTTGAGTGGGTGGAAAAGTGGCAAATGGAATTCAATCCAGAGCAGTGTGAGGTAATGCATTTGGGGAGGGCAAACAAAGCAAGGGAATACACAAACGGGAGAATATTGAGAGGGGTAGAAGAAGTGAGAGACCTTGGAGTGCATGTCCACAGGTCCCTGAAGGTGGCAGGACAGGTAGATAGAGTGGTGAAGAAGGCATATGGAATGCTTTATTGGCCAAGGTATAGAATACAAAAGCAGGGATGTGATGCTGGAACTGTATAAATCGCTGGTTAGGCCACAGCTGGAGTAATGTGTACAGGAAGGGCATAATTGCTCTGGAGAGAGTACAGAGGAGATTAACAAAAATGTTGCCAAGGCTTGAAGGTTGCAGCTAAGAGGAAAGATTGGATCAGCTAGGGTTGTTTTCCTTAGAACAGAGGAGGCTGAGGGGTGACTTAATTGAGGTGTACAAAATTATGAGGGGCCTAGATAAAGTAGACAGGAAGGACCTGTTTCCCCTAGCAGAGAGGTCAATTACCAGGGGGCACAGATTTAAGGTGACTGGTAGAATGATTAGAAGGGACATGAGGAAAAACTTTTTCACCCAGAGGGTGGTGGGTGTCTGGAATTCGCTGCCCAGATTGGTGGTGGAAGCAGAAACCCTCAACTCTTTTAAGTTACCTGGACATGCACTTGAAGTGCTGTAGCCTGCAAGGCTATGGACCAAGTTCTGGAAGTTGGGATTAGATTGGGCGGCTAGTTTCTTTGGCCGGCGCAGACACGATGGGCTGAATGGCCTCCTTCTGTGCTGTAATTTTTCTTTGGTTCTACGGAGAGAGTTGTCATTTTGAGGAGAGATTGAGTAGAATGGGCCTATATTCTCTGGAGTGTAGAAGAATGAGAGGAGATCTCATTAAAATATATAACATTCTTGGAGGGCTTGACAGGGTAAACACTGAGAGACTGCTTCTGCTGGCTGGAGAGTCTAGAACTGGGGGTCATATCCTTGGGATAAGGAGTTGGCCATTTAGGACTGAAATGACAAGAAATTTCTTCAGTTGGCGATTGCGAATCTTTGGAACCCCCAGAGGGCTGTGAATGCTCAGTCAGAGTATTTAGAAGACTGAGATCGATTACATTTTGGTGCACTAAGGGAATCATAGGATATGAAGATAGGGCAGGGAAGTGGATTTGAGGTTGAAGATTAGCCATATCTTCTTGAATGGCGGAGCAGGCTTGAGGCGCTGTATGACCTACTCCTGTTTCTATTTCCTATGCTGATATAAGTCTGAGGTGGTCATGCTGAAGCTGTATAGTTCTGTGTTCAGACTGTACCTTGAGTAATGTAATCAGTTCTGGTCACTGAAGTACAAGGGAAACGTTGTAAGCCCTAGAAGTGGTGCAGAGGTGGTTCTGGTATCAAAGGACTGAGGAAAGATTAGAAAATCTAAGAAATGAGCTAAATGTGAGGGAACGGAATAAAGATAAGATACTAAGTCGAACAGAAAAGATTAATTCTATGCATTAGTTCAAGTTAAACCATGTCTGTAGGACAAGGGAATATAAGTGCAAACTAGCAATGGGCAAGTTCAGGCTTGAGGTCAGGAAGCACTTTGGCGCACACAGTGATTAAGAGCTGGAATGGCTTCCAAGTAGGTTAATGAAGGCAAAACGCTGGTGTCATTCAAGAGGCACTTGTGTGTCATAGAACCATGGAACGAATAACCTGCCTTGTCTGTATTGTGTTGGCTTTCAGTTTAGTTAGAGAGTTAAACTGTATCAACTTGCCAAGACAAACTGTTTACTGTTGTGAAATATTTGGAATTCTCTCTTTTCGGCATTAGATAATGGATTTTGCAGTGCTTCACTGGAATGGTGTAAAGTACTCTTGTATCCATTTTCACTCATATTTTTTCTCTGGCTTAACTTTTGTTTAAAGGACTTGTTAAAAAGCCAAAAATGCAAAAACTATAATTTCAATGAAAGAAGCAAATAACAAAAATGAAAGCAGTTATTTTGCAGTTGCATATGTTGCATCATGGAAAACTAATTGTGAATGACTTCAGCTGTTTTTTGTTTGGAGTATTCAATTATTTACAAAGAGAGGAAATATCCACATGAATCAATTTGGACAAACAGCAACTGTTGGGCTCCACTTGAGTCTGGCTGGCAGTAAATATTGGCATCGCTAAGCATGCCCTAGACATGCTGTGACCTAACTGGCTGTGTTGTAAATGGGTCAAATGCTGCTTGATACTGGTTAGGTGCAGTTGTCCAATAATGCCAGAGATGGCAGTCCCACTGGTGAGATGTACTTCAATTCTATTCATCTGTGTGGGTTTGTTAGGAATTACTTATAGCTGTTTATACGAAAGCTGACTTGTGTCTTCTGTAGCTCATAAAAGGATATAATAGCAGGCTTCAACCCAGTTTCACTTCAATGCTTAGGCCATCAAATTGGATGCCTGATTTAATAAAGTGTTGCCCTGTTGATTTCCATTCAAAATCAAACTTAATTGTGAAGCAATACTTTGCATCAGTTTCAAACAGAAACAGTGATTCAAAAATTAACCAATTCTTAATTAAGAAGAAACTTCTGTTTTTGACAGATTTATTTCTGATATGTTACAGATGGTGAAGTTTGCAAAATAAATGAAATGCAACTGATGTGACCTACCAATCACTGATTAGGCGATAAAAGCAAAGTACTGCAGATGCTAGAAATCTGAAATGAAAACCGTGATGAAAATACTCAGCAGGTCTGGCAGCATCTCTGGAGAGAGAAACAGAGTCGACATTTTGAGTCGGATATGAAGAAGAGTCAACTCTGTTTCTCTCTCCACAGATGCTGCTGGACCTGCTGAGTATTTCTAGCATTCTGTTTTTATTTCAGATTCCCACCATCCACAGTATTTTGCTTTGATCTTACTGGCTCACACCCTGCTTTTTAGACTGGGGAACTATAAATTTAAGACACCTAATAAGTGGTAAAATGAATCATGTAGATTAATTGGTTTAACTAGAAAACTAGTATTCATGAGTCTAGCATTATTTTTTGCTGAGGAAAATGAAAGTAAAAAAACCCATCAGCCTGAAAGGTCAAAAAATATGCAGGGATTTAAGAAAAAAGCTGAAGGTACAAAATCTTACCAATGTGATCTGAGCATCTTCAAACATGGAAATAAATAACATCCCAAAAATTTCAAAAACCACAAGGGATACTGCAAATTGTTTTATTTTTGTTGTTTTAAAATGAAGGAAGATAGAAACTCCAGAATATTGAACTGTAACATCACAAAGTTGTGGAATAGAGGGTGAAAACTGTCCTCCATAGGGGGATGAAGGGAGCTTTCACCTTGGGCCCTTTTTGATGAATCAATAAGGGTGTCACTGGGTTGCCCAACGTCACCAAGCCAGAAACATCACAACAAGTGCCTCTTTTAGGGGACTACTAGTATATAGAATTTCAATCAAATCTAAAATGAGAAACATAGTGGGGCCAGGGCATGTGGTAGAATTCTGGATTGAGTCTGGAAGCAGTACCACTACAAATAGTTAGCGACTGAAATTTCATCAGTCTGAGAACCACTCCGAAATAATCAAACTGGGGAGATCATGCTGCAGACTGGTAAATCTGTAATCCTGGGCCCCAATATTTCTTGGTGGGAATCCAGATTTTAAAGGTGGGCTAATTTGCACAGAGGTGGTGGACGTATTATGAATGCAACGGTACTTCAGTGTCACCTGCCTTAAACTGCCAGTTGGAATGCAGGAGCAGCATTTGTTGCTCCAGTTAAGAGGACGTGTGGCAAGGGCCTAATGAAAATTCTGCTCTTCACCTCTTCTGTAGACATGCTACATTAGAAATTCTTGGGGAAGGTAACGGATCCCCTTTGTGATTGATTAATTGCCTTGCCCTAGTAATGAGCTGGTGTCTCTTAATGCCCTCAGCAGGACTTGTGTCTGCTCTGAATGAGTGAGAGTGCCGCTGAGGCCTATTAACTGCATTCCCAGATGTCCAAGACTCTTTTCTGGGAAGGGGAAGTCTGATGGAATATCTGCCCTTTACCCTTCCCATGGAATTTAAAAGTTCAGTGCAAATGGCAAAGACTCCCAGTTGAACTCCCTTCCACCCCACATCCTAGGCAGCCAAAGCTTCTGTTGGTTCAGCTCAGTGATCAGTTACACGTTAGATGTGTGATGTGAACCCAAAATGATTCTCCCTCCAATTGTTTTTGCCCCACGTGGTTGGGAAATATCGTTTTGAGGAAACCTGCAGTTTATAACGCTTTAATGTGCTTTGCCACCAAGTTGCCTTTTGTGTTCAAGTTTGCCTGAGATATCAGTGTGATTATGTCAAGTATTTGTTAACCAGAGATGTCAGAACAATGAAAGGAACCTATAGCAGGCATGTTGGCTACATCTCTTGTCACGGTGTGAGTTTGGGCTATTGGCCAAAACAATGAAGGCGCCCAGTTCCTTTTGTAATGTTAACTGCTGAACAGTGAAATCATCAAGACCGTCATTATGCAAGTCTGAAGGTGGGTGAGAAGGAACTCACTTCAATACACCGTCTGAGCATCATGTGATCACTCACAAAGAAAGGGTACAGAAATATCAGGAGACAGCCTTTTTTATTGGAGCTCACAACACGCAGGGCAGCTGGAGGGACAACACCTACAAATTTTATCATGTTGCCGTTTGCAAGAAACAGATTGTATGAATCTATTGTATAACTAATAGTTATTAGCATTATTGTATTATTCGTATTGGTGTTTGAGTAATAAACTTGCATTTGGACAACACACTCGAGCCTGAATTATTTAATTGCATTTTAAAGGATTTCCTAACATACTGGCATCCGTGGGTGGGATCGAATTTAAATTATTGAAAGAAAAGTTTTATTGCTATACATGGTTCTGACGGGAGGGATGTGGTTTGCAACTAAGTTAAATAATACGTGGACCACCCTTCATGTTATAAAAACAGGGTACGGTTTGCGACTAAGTGAAATAAATTAATTGAGTACAGACGGCAGGTGTCATGGCAGAAGAGTTAGTCAGTACTATTCAGAAATATGTGGATAAGAAGCTCAGCGTGCAAATCATTAGTTTGAGGTAAATAGTCTGGGAAAGCTGTCAAAATTACACAAAAGATTACGGAAGGAAAAGAAAATTAAACCGCATAATTGGAAATTCATGGTTATTCTGTGGCAAAAGCAGAAAATAACCAAATTAAAAGATGAATTAGAAACACAAAAGGGAGTGGTGCAGATGAACCAGAGTCAGTTGAGAAGCAGTTAGAGGACAAAAAGCAGCATTGTGAATCTCTGTCCAGATCACTTCTTTACAATTGGGATTGGTAAAGAGACCAGAAAATTGATGCAATTTCAGGCAAAGCTGGGAGAAAAGAGAGGGCTGGTAGAACAATACCAAAGAAAAAAATGATGAGATTAGTGCCATCCTAAGGGGTATTCTTGGGCAATGTGCGGAGGACCAGATAATTGCTGGAAAGGGAGCCAGTCTATCAAAACAGATTTGGGAGTTGAAGGCCATTTAGAGCAACAGTGGGGTCTAATATTCGCTGTATCGGGTGAAGGGTTGGGGGAACAGGGAGATTCTGTGGGAGAAAGAGTGCAATGATCTCGCACAGTCTGCATGGGAATATGAATGTAGAAGGGAAGAACAGGGCAACCTGAATAGGAGTTGTGATAGCTGTGACTTAGAAGAAAAGGTGGTGGTGATGATTCTTAAGGTGACAGAGATGCAAGGGGGGAGGATGTGGGAACCACCACAGTACCATTTGATGCTTCGCAGTTAAGAGATCGCTCAGATTATCACACCAATTAGACCGAGGGAGGACCCTAGTGCTATTATCTCTGCAGTAGAGCAAGTAGCTGACTTATAATTGCGATGAGGGAGAGTGGGTGAAATTGGTATAGCATGTGTGCCATCCAAATGTGTATAAGTCTCTTCCTACCTTGATTTAAGAAAGGCACTGAGACCTGGAGAGGGTTGAAAGAGGCAGTGTGGAAAGCAGTCATGGGTCAGCATCTGATCGCAGTGCCCTAAGGGGCCTGCTGGAATTCAAGCAGGAGGCTTGCGAACTCTCAAATGTATTTACAGACCAATTGTGGAATCACTATCTGGCAGCCTTTCCTGGGCGCGATTGTGATAATGACCCATTTGATGTCAAGCAGTAGCTTCAATACCTGATTGGGGCTGTGCATGAAAGATATAATGCAAGTAATGATGATTATGACCCCTCTAATGAAAATCACATTGAGGAGTGGGTAAAGGATGAAGAGAAAAGGGAACAAGTAAAATCTCAAAAGACAAAGATCCATGTGATCCAGCCCCTGGGTGTACATCCCACTGTGCCCCCATGGAGGAACAAGAGGCACCCAGTGTGGGCCCCTTGCTAGCACTCTCCTAAAACCCAGACTTTGTCAGCTCCAAGGTATTGTTTGAAGGTAAATCCACATGTGATATGTGGGAGGCTTTTAAAGAGAGGTTGATTAGCGTGCAGGAGAGACATGTTCCTGTGAAAATGAGGGATAGAAATGGCAAGATTATGGAACCATGGATGACAGGTGAAATTGTGAGACTAGCTAAGAGGAAAAAGGAAGCATACATAAGGTCTAGGGGGCTGAAGAAAGACGAAGCTTTGAAAGAATATCGGGAATGTAGGACCAATCTGAAACGAAGAATTAAGAGGGCTAAAAGGGGTCATGAAATATCTTTAGCAAACAGGGTTAAGGAAAATCCCAAAGCCTTCTATTCATATATAAGGAGCAAGAGGGTAACTAGAGAAAGGATTGGCCCACTGAAGGACAAAGGAGGAAAGTTATGCGTGGAGTCAGAGAAAATGGGTGAGATTCTAAACGAGTACTTTGCATCGGTATTCACCGAGGAGAGGGACATGACAGATGTTGAGGTTAGGAACAGATGTTTGATTACTCTAGGTCAAGTCGGCATAAGGAGGGAGGAAGTGTTGGGTATTCTAAAAGGCATTAAGGTGGACAAGTCCCCAGGTCCGGATGGGATCTATCCCAGGTTACTGAGGGAAGCGAGAGAGGAAATAGCTGGGGCCTTAACAGATATCTTTGCAGCATCCTTAAACACGGGTGAGGTCCCGGAGGACTGGAGAATTGCTAATGTCCCCTTGTTTAAGAAGGGTAGCAGGGATAATCCAGGTAATTATAGACCGGTGAGCCTGATGTCAGTGGTAGGGAAGCTGCTGGAGAAGATACTGAGGGATAGGATCTATTCCCATTTGGAAGAAAATGGGCTTATCAGTGATAGGCAACATGGTTTTGAGCAGGGAAGGTCATATCTTACCAACTTAATAGAATTCTTTGAGGAAGTGACAAAGTTGATTGATGAGGGAAGGGCTGTAGATGTCATATACATGGACTTCAGTAAGGCATTTGATAAGGTTCCCCATGGTAGGCTGATGGAGAAAGTGAAGTCGCATGGGGTCCAGGGTGTTCTAGCTAGATGGATAAAGAACTGGCTGGGCAACAGGAGACAGAGAGTAGCAGTGGAAGGGAGTTTCTCAAAATGGAGACGTGTGACCAGTGGTGTTCCACAGGGATCCGTGCTGGGACCACTGTTGTTTGTGATATACATAAATGATTTGGAGGAAAGTATAGGTGGTCTGATTAGCAAGTTTGCAGACGACACTAAGATTGGTGGAGTAGCAGATAGTGAAGGGGACTGTCAGACTACAGCAGAATATAGATAGACTGGAGAGTTGGGCAGAGAAATGGCAGATGGAGTTCAATCAGGGCAAATGCGAGGTGATGCATTTTGGAAGATCCAATTCAAGAATGAACTATACAGTAAATGGAAAAGTCCTGGGGAAAATTGATGTACAGAGAGATTTGGGTGTTCAGGTCCATTGTTCCCTGAAGGTGGCAACGCAGGTCAATAGAGTGGTCAAGAAGGCATACGGCATGCTTTCCTTCATCGGACGGGGTATTGAGTACAAGGGTTGGCAGGTCATGATACAGTTGTATAGGACTTTGGTTCGGCCACATTTGGAATACTGCGTGCAGTTCTGATCGCCACATTACCAAAAGGATGTGGATGCTTTGGAGAGGGTGCAGAGGAGGTTCACCAGGATGTTGCCTGGTATGGAGGGCGCTAGCTATGAAGAGAGGTTGAGTAGATTAGGATTATTTTCATTAGAAAGACGGAGGTTGAGGGGGGACCTGATTGAGGTGTACAAAATCATGAGAGGTATAGACAGGGTGAATAGCAAGAAGCTTTTTCCCAGAGTGGGGGATTCAATTACTAGGGGTCACGAGTTCAAAGTGAGAGGGGAAAAGTTTTGGGGGGATATGCGTGGAAAGTTCTTTACGCAGAGGGTGGTGGGTGCCTGGAACGCGTTGCCAGCGGAGGTGGTAGATGCGGGCACGATAGCGTCTTTTAAGATGTATCTAGACAGATACATGAATGGGCAGGAAATAAAGAGATACAGACCCTTAGAAAATAGGCGACATGTTTAGATAGAGGATCTGGATCGGCGCAGGCTTGGAGGGCCGAAGGGCCTGTTCCTGTGCTGTAATTTTCTTTGTTCTTTGTTCTATTGGAACTGTGGCCAAAGGGGCCATTTTTCCAAACAATGTCCAAATGAGGAATATAGCTGTCTTCTTTGGAAGGGCCTAATAGGAATAGGCTGATGAGGTGAATTTTTTGCTGAAAGAGGCTGAGGAATTAAAACAATTTGAGAGAATCTGGTGAGGTGGGGCAGGTGTATGCCACAAAACCTGGGCCAAGTAATGTTCCAAGTGCACAAGTATATTAAATACACTGTCCAGGGTCCAAGTGAAAAAATGCAGACTGGTGGGTCCATATTAACCAGCTGAAACTGTATAAAGGTCCTGTACCTAAGGGGCAAGTAGACAGTTTAAAAATTATCATGCTGGATAATGCTGATGAATGGTCGTCACATGATGAACCAATGGCCATTGCTGACAGGGAGCTGTGGCCCCATCCAACTACCCAGCCTTAGTGGGCACAGTCCTATGACTATAGCCCCAGGACCCCCTCCCTCACCTCCTGTTATCCTCACACCAGCCAAAACTGGGCTGAAAGCGAAGTGTGAAAAACCGTGAACTCACTGAGTAAATAGATACTGTGTTTCATCGCTTCCCAGGTATGGCGAGAATCATTGGGTGTATGCATGTGATAATCGAATTGAGCCTACTTCATATGTGCCACTCAGCAGTGATTTTAAGGGTTGGTGCCAGAGTGGCCCTCAAGATGAACAGTATAATTATAATCCGGCCAGAGAAGAAGAAAGGGTGAGAGAAATTGAGGAACGACTGAGTGCACTATAAGGGGAAAATATCCCGCCAATCTGATGGATAGAATGGCCTACTACTAATTCAAATGTTAAACTTGCCCCAGTTCTGGAGTAGACAGTGATAACATCCGTTCTGAACCAGGTGACAACTGTGCCTTTGTCAGCTTTCATGTGAGGTTAGAGGCAATTAGGAAACCAGGTAAAAATGCTGCCGGAAGTCCAGGTCCCATCTTCCTCCCTAATCCACAAAATAGATTCGAAGTGATGGAATCAGGCAATTTGCTATAGAATGATGTGCACTTTGAAATTGTTCTGGTTGTTTTTAATTTAACCTCTCTACATATGCCTGACAGATTGTGCCACAGTAGTTAGCTTAATTTGTTTCGCCTCCTGTTAATTGAAGTGGTAGGGGAGGTGTAAGCGAGGAACTGAAGGACAGATTGGAGGAGCCCTGACTCAAACACTGGTGAATCCGGTGAAGGACTGAAGGTCCGATGCAAATGAGGTTTAGCCAAATGGGTGGGGATAGGAGCTACCCCCAGCGTGGCCGGCTTGAATTGTATAGATGTCGAGTCTATGTGGTAACATGATGAAGTCATGCGGAGGCAACTGAAAGGGCTTTTAACAAAGCTAAATGACCAAAGTGGGGATCTAATCCATGAACAAGATAAAAAATCCTGTATTCCACCCGAGAGACTGTCGTGGCCATGCTGTCCGTTTCTGATCAGATCGATGTTTTTCCCAATAATCTCAATAAAGACTATGCACAGCAGAGTGTCTCCAAAGCAGTCACCTGTAGTAGGTATGGAAAGTTTGTGCTTACTTTATTGCAAAAAACAATTGTCTGACCTCAAATCTAATCATATTCCTGCTTTTGTCAAGAATTATCACTTGGCCACCTGGCTTGGAACCTATAAGACGGTAGAAGAATATAAACTTATCAGGTGGCATTTTTCGCCCTTCAAGCTCACACTCAGCAGTAACGGCCTGGTCCCAGCGATATTGGAGGTCCCGATCATCTTGCACTCCACAGCACCTCCTGTGCAGTTGTATAAGGTAGAATCCATAGGGGTTGTTGAACATTCCAATGACCATACTATCTTGAAGGAATTTCGGGACCATCCTCAATGGTTGATTATCACGAAGGACACGTGGTTAGCCCCAGACTCGAAGTGTTGCCAACAAGTTGGAAACTAGCAGGTAAGTAGGCGTGACATGTACCAGCACACTACTGCCATGTGTGGGTCCACATTGGAAGAGAATTCTCCAAACTGCGAAGTCACCATAAGCCGATGGGGTCCCAATCAGGTGAGAACTGCCTACGTGGGCAGGAAAAGGTACTGCGCATAACCAGTGCCTCAAACCTACACCACAGGGAAACCCCCTGCCCGCTTAGTAGCCCTATGTTCTTTTGAACCGGTCAAAGTCGAAGGAAAACTGTTATTATCAGTTCACCAGCACAAAGTTACAGAAATGCAGTTGGAGCTGCCCCTTCAGAGGTCAGTGGTTTGCTTTGGTCACCTGATTTTCTTTTCCTACCCTTTCCTTAGTTTGAAGTCAATCCTTCAATGTACAAATACCTTGCAAGAACATTTGGTTCGTATGCAGCAGGATAATAAAAGATATCAAGAAAGAAATCAAAACCTTTTACCACAAATGGTGGGAAACAGTATATAATGTGGCGCAATCTGTCTCGACTCTTATGCTTTCTTTTGTTTTCTTAGTTGTTCAATTTATGTTGACCATTACTGTCATTATTGGATACATATATGCAGCGTGCAGCGGTGGATGGAAGATCAGCTGCAGGTCTGGCAGGTCTGCCTCCTTATGGGGGCTATTTGGAGGATCCCCATGAGTAATCAAAGTTCTCACACAATTAGTAGAATTTCTTCAAAAAAATAGTAAATAAGTTGGTACTGTGTAATTCGTAAGTTTATAGACTCAAGGTGATCAGACTGCGAGCCAAACACACACATACATGAATGAACCAGAGTTTAAAAAATAAGGTTCGTTAGGGGGGATTGTGAGAATTTGCCTGAGATATCAATGTGATTATGTCTAGTACTTATCACCCTCTATAAGATCAAGGGTGACTGCAACAACTACCGTGGAATCTCCCTGCTCAGCACAGTGGGGAAAGTCTTCACTCGAGTCGTTTTAAACCAACTCCAGAAGCCAGCTGAGCATGTCTACCCTGAGGCACAGTGCAGCTTTCGAGCAGAGGATCCACCATTAACATGCTGTTCTCCCTTCGCCAGATACAGGAGAAATGCCACGAACAACAGTTGCCCCTCCATGTTGCTTTCAGAGATCTCACCAAAGCCTTTGACCTCGTCAGTAAATGTGATCTCTTCAGACTACTAGAAAAGATCGGATGTCCAACAAAGCGACTAAGTATCATCACCTCATTCCATGACCATATGAAAGGCACAGTTCAGCATGGCAGTGCCTCATCAGACCCCTTTCCTATCCTGAGTGGCGTGAAACAGGGCTGTGTTCTCGCACCTACACTGTTTGGGATCTTCTTCTCACTGCTGCTCTCACATGCGTTCAAGTCTAAAGAAGAAGGAATTTTCCTCCACAAGTTTAGAAGGCAGGTTGTTCAACCTTGCCCTTAGAGCGAAGACCAAAGCACAGAAAGTCCTCATCAGGGAACTCCTCTTGCTGACGATGCTGCATTAACATCCCACACAGAAGAGTGTCTGCAGAGACTCGTGGACAGGATTGCGGCTGCCTGCAACAAATTTGGCCTGACCATCAGCCTCAAGAAAACTAACATCATGGGACAGGACATCAGAAATGCACCATCCATCAGTATTGGCGACCACGCTCTGGAAGTGGTTCAATAGTTCACCTACCTAGGCGCAACTATCACCAGTAACCTGTCTCGATGCAGAAATCAACAAGCGCATGGGAAAGGCACCCACTGCTATGTCCAGACTGGCCAAGAGGGTTTGGGTAAATGGCGCACTGACACGAAACACAAAAGTCTGAGTGTTTAAAGCCTGTGTCCTCAGTACCTTGCTCTACAGCAGCGAGGCCTGGACAACGTACGTCAGCCAAGAGCGACGTATCAACTCATTCCATCTTTGCTGCCTCCGGAGAATCCTTGGCATCAGGTGGCAGGACCGTATCTCCAACGCAGAAGTCCTCGAGGCGGCCAACATCCCCAGCTTATACACACTACTGAGCCAACGGCACTTGAGATGGCTTGGCCATGTGAGCCGCATGGAAGATGGCAAGATCCCCAAGGACGCATTGTACAGCGAGCTCGTCACTGGTATCAGACCCACCGGCCGTCCATGTCTCCACTGTAAAGACGTCTGCAAATGCGACATGAAGTCCTGTGACATTGACCACAAGTCGCGGGAGTCAGTTGCCAGTGATCACCAGAGCTGGTGGACAGCCATAAAGGCGGGGCTAAAGAGTGGTGAGTCGAAGAGACTTCACAGTTGGCAGGAAAAAAGACAGAAGCGCAAGGGGAGAGCCAACTGTGTAACAGCCCCGACAACCAATTTTATCTGCAGCGCCTGTGGAAGAGACTGTCACTCTAGAATTGGCCTTTATAGTCACTCCAGGTGCTGCACCACATACCACTGACCACCTCTAGGTACTTACCAATTGTCTCGAGACAAGGAGGCCAAACAGAAGATGTTAACTAGAGATTAGTCAGAACAATGTAAGTAGAAACTATAGCAGGCATGTTGGCTACATCTCATCTCAAGGTTAGAGTTTCGGCTATTGACCAAAACAATGAAGGCGCCCAGTTCCTTTTGTAATATTAACTGTTCAACAGTTAAGCCATCAAGACCGTCATTATGCATGTCTGAAGTTGGGTGAGCAGGAACTCACTTCAGTACACAGTCTGAGCATCATGTGATAACTCACAAAGAAAGGGTGCAGAGATATCAGGAGACAGCCTTTTGTTGAAGCTCAGAACATACAGGACAACTGGAGGGACAATATCTACAAGTTTTATTACCTTGGGTTCGGAAGAAACCGGTGGTATGTATCTACTGTATAACTATAATAGTTATTAGCGTTGATAATGTTATTCATATTGGTGTCTGAGTAATGAACTTGCATTTGGACAACACACTTGAGCCTGAATCATTTGATTGCATTTTAAAGGATTTCCTAACATACTGGCATCCCTGTATCCATGGTTCTGATGGGAGGGGTGTGGTTTGCGACTAAGTGAAATAAATTAGTGGATGGTCTCTCAGTTAAAGGCCTGCTCGGGTCTGGAAAAAAAAAACCCAACCCGACCATAGTGCACTCACTGTACTTGCCACTTTTGGATGGATGGAATGGAAGGAAGCTGCACTGCTGCAGCATGAGCATGATGACGTCATTGAGATGCTCACTCGCTCACTGCGCAGAGTCAGAGTCTGCGGAGTACTGTGTGTGTTTGGCCCGAGCCCGAAAGCCAGACTTGGATGAGGGGAGCGATGGCATGGTAACTAAATTTGCAGATAACACAAAGATAGGTAGAGGACATGAAGTTGCAGACAGATTATAAATTGGCTGAGTGAGTGGGCAAAATCTGGAAGATGGAGTATAATGTGGAAAATGTGAAGTTCTTCACTTTGGCAGGAAGAATAAAAAAGCAGAGTATTACTTAAACGAAGAACGACTGCAGAATTCTGGGATGCAGAGGGATCTAGGTGTTTGAGTGCATGAGTCACAAGAAGTTAGTATGCAGGTACAGCAAGTAATAAAGAAAGCTAATGGAATGCTATCCTTTATTACAAGAAGAATTGAAAATAAAAGTAAGGATGTTATGCTTCATTTATAGAGGGCATTGGTGAGACGACATCTCGTGTACTGTGTGCAGTTTTGATCTCCTTATTTAAGGAAGGATGTAAATGCGTTGGAGGCGGTTCAGAGGAAGTTTACTAGTTTGATACCTGGAATGAGCGGGTTGTCTTATAAGGAAAGGTTGGACAGACTGGACTTATTTTCACTAGAGTTTAGAAGAGTGAGGGGAGACATGATTGAAGTGTATATAAGATCCTGAACAATCTTTACAAGGTGAATGTGGAAAGGATGTTTCTGTTTGTGGGTGAGTCCAGAACTAGGGGGCATTGTTTTCAAATAGGGGTCGCCCTTTTAGGACAGAGATGAGGAGAATTATTTTCTGAGGGTTGTGCGACTTTGGAACTCTCTGCCTCAGAAGGTGGTGGAGACGGGGTCATTGAATATTTTTAAGGCGGAGGTAGATAGATTCTTGTTTGGCAAGGGAATCAAAGATTATCTGGGTAGATGGGAATGTGGAATTCAAGACACAAACACATCAGCCATGATCTTATTGAATGACCGAGCAGGCTCGACGGGGCAAATGGCCTACATCTCCTAATTTGTATGTTTGTATGTAGAGGGGAAGAACAGGGCAACCTGAATGCAAGTTGTGATGACAATGGCTTCGAGGTAAAAGTCGTGATGATGCCCCTTAAGGTGACAGAGATGCAAGGGGGAGGAAGTAGGAACCACCACAGTACCATTTGAAGGTCTGCAGTTAAGAGATAGCTCAGAATATTCCACCGATTAGACTGAGTGAGGACCCTAGTCATAGTATCTCTGCATTAGAGTATGTAGCTGAGAGGGAGAGAAGGTGAAATTGGTACTGCGTGTGGTGTGCATTTGGACAACACACTGGAGCCTAGATCATGATGAATCATTTAATTGTGTTTTAAACGATTTTCTAACAGTTTGTGCGAAGTTCCTAGAATTGAGACTAACCATGGCGCCATAAATCATAAATTCCTGTAGATGTGCAGCCTGTGAGTGACTTCAGTACTGGCCAGCAACTTTTAAGAAATCAATGATAAATCTCTTTTTTTTTCTCTCCGGCCACTAAAATGACAGCACAAGACACAATAGCTTGCATTTACAAAGCTATGCCTTGTTTTGAAGCATTGCTATGGTAGTACTGGATGACACTTTGTCCCTTTTCTCACTGGTTACAGTTAAGAAAGTGATTGTCAGAAGATCTGACTGGTTTCTGGTTTGAGTTCAGTCAGCTCAGCTCAAATGGAGCTGAATAACCAAACTGCGTAAGATGTGCTCATCCCTGTTTTCAATGATTAATGTTACAATAAGCTGAATAGTCACCCAGAGGGATAAATCTGAAAAAGTTAAATCAATATCCTTGCTGCTTTTGGTTTCTTGGTGTTCCTTTTGCAAAGTCAAATTTAAGTGCCTGTAAATTCTGTTTATTTAAATATAGATTTATATTCTGGAGTCTGTTCTTGTGATCTTAAGGTTGCACTTCCTCTCATGGCATTGTCTGGGAGAAACTGGTGCAAAGCACATGAGAAGTGCATTCTGGCGCAACCTCTGGCTCCGTGCCTGAGCTTGCTCATGAGCCTAAATTAAATCAAGGAAGTAGTTACTGGGGACGCTTCAGAGTGCATTATTAGCTACAAGACGAAGTTTGGACAGTTCCTGGACCTTCAAGGAACCAGCACCATTTAAGAGGCAGTCACAGTTTAAAGCCCCATGGGCGAGCCAGAAGGAATTTGTTTTCTTGTGTAGACAGTGGGGCAGCAGGATTTTTGTCCAGAGACTTTCTGTTGCAGAATGGTCATTTCTTAAATTTAATATCCATAGCTGAGACTGTGACTTGTGTATTGATCGACTCAACATCTAAGTAAAGTTTTCGTCGCCTGTGAGTGAATTCTTGCCGTTGCTGGGACGGCAGCAGCATTGAAGCAATAGTCTGGGCCCTGCTGCAGTCTGCATTGCAAGGGAGCTGGAAAAAGGGTGGTACTATGATGAAAAGTAGTAGCAAGAGGAACAGGAAAAGCATGAAGAATAATGGTCTGGGAATAAAAGTAGGTACTCTTTTGACTGAGGGTTTTCTTTTTATTCTAGGTGGCATGGTCAGGGAGAGGACGGAATTTCTACCTTGTTGTAGAGAATCAGTTGTTGGTAACTCAGCAGATGTTGTTCACTTGGCCTCTACTGTCAAGTGGCTTTGTCCTCATTTGCCTCCAAATAAGCCAAATTGCAAGAAGAGGGATGGCACAGTACTGAAAGGATAACTATATTCTGCAACAGGTCTTGAGCTGAACCCCCTTTTTTTTAAATTTAAAAGCAAAAAGACATTTCTTGGCAATCCCAGCCTGTCCATTGGACTGAAAACAGCAGCGATGGAATCGGTAGCACTGGGTCTCTGAGCAGTTTGCCCATGATCTGCACCTTCTTGGAGGAAACCTGAGTGCAGAAGTTCCTAACATTCATTTGCACAAGGTTTACAGTTCCTGTTTCCCTCTTCAGGTGCAAGTGCCAGAAAAGCCATCGAGGATGTTTGTGTGCAGTGTTTGTGGAGTAAAGGATTTGTGCTGACTTTTTCCTCTGCATCCACCTTTTATTTTTCATCACAATTTGGGAACATGGCAGAGGAAATTTTTTTTTTTTGTCTTTCATGGGATGTGGACCTCGCTGGCTGGGTCAGAATTTGTTGCCCATCTGTAATTGCCCTTGAGAAGGTTGTGGTGAGCGGCCTTCTTGAACCACTGCAATCCATCTGATGCGGGTATGTCCACAGTGCTGTTAGGAAGGGAGTTCCAGAATTTTGACCCAGTGACAGTGAAGGAATGGCAATATAGTTCTGTGTCAGGATGGTGTATGGCTTGGAAGGGCACTTGCAGGTGGTGGCATTCCCATGCATCTGCTGTCCTTGTCCTTCTAGGTGGAAGAAGTCACAGGTTTGAAAGGTGTTGTCGAAGGAGGTGTGGTGACTTGCTGAGCGCATCTTCCAAATGGTACACGTTGCTTCCACTATATGTCTGTGTTGGAGGAACTGAATGTTGAAGGTGGTGGATGGGGTGCCGATCAGGAGGGCTACTTTGTCCTGGATACTGTCGAGCTTCCTGAGTGAATGTTGGAGCTGCACTCATTCACGCAAGTGGAAACTATTCCATCACACTGTTGACGTGTGCCTTTGTAGATGGTAGACAGACTTTAGGGAGTCAGCAGGTGGGTTACTCACTGCAGAATTCCCAGTCTCTGACCTGTTCTTGTAGCCACAGTGTTTATGTGGCTGTTTCAGTTCATTTTCTGGTCATTGGTAATCCCCAGGATGATATTGGGGGATTCAGCGATGGTAATGCCACTGAATGTCAAGGGGAGATGGTTAGATTCTCTCTTGTCCGTCATTGCCTGGCACTTATGTAGCGCAAATGTTACTAGCCAGTTATCAGCCCAAGCCTGAATGTTGTCTAGGTTTGCTGCATCTGGACACTAATTACTTCAGTATCTGATGAGTTGCAAATGGCACAGAATATCATACAATCATCAGTGAACATCCCCATTTCTGACCTTATGATGGAGGGAAGATCATTGAAGCAGCTGAATATGGTTGGACCTGGGGCACTGCCATGAGGAAGTCCTGCAGCCATGTCCTGGGACTGAGATGATTGGCCTTCAACAACCACAACCATCTTCCTTTGTGCTAGGTATGACTCTAACCGGTGGAGAGTATTTCCATTGACTTCATTTTGGCTGGGGCCCCTTGATGCCACACTTGCTGCCTTTAATATCCAGGGCAATCACTTGTCATCTCACCTCTTGAGTTCAGCTCTTTTGGCCATGTTTGGACCAAGGCTATACTGAGGTTGGGGGCCGAGTGGCCCTGGCGGAAACCAAACTGAGCGTCACTGAGCAGGTTATTGCTGTTAAAGTGGCACTTGATAGCACTGTCGACGACGCCTTCCATCACCTTGGCCCTCTCTGTTTCCTGTGGGTGCCTGAAATTGGGTTAAGATGTGACATGGCTCATTGATTGCTCCTCTTACTCAATTTCTCATTCCACTAGATGTTGTTCATAATGAATATTTCTAGATTGTGAAATGAATGCTTATACTGAACTATTTACTCTGAAATTGATCAGATGTACTGCAGTTGACTGGTATTATCTACATTTCATTAAATACAACCACTGCATCTCCGGTGTAAGGCTGAGGTCCAGAAGATCTCTTGCCTTTTGCTGCACTCTACTTTCCTCTCAAGATGCTTTTACAGTATTGACAGACATTTAGTTCTCACTCCATTAGCTGCACTCCTAAGTGCAAGCAGGCTGTGGTTTCAGGAGCTTGGGATTATAACTCAAAAATGCAGGTCGACAAATGATGAAGACCTGTTTTCGGTGAAGTAAATGTAGGAGGCCTATCACAGAATTCTTGCAGTGCAGAAGGAGGCCACTCAGCCCATCGTGTCTACATTGGCTCTCCGAATGATCAATTCACCTAGTGCCATCCGCCGCTTTCTCCCCATAACCCTGCACATTCATCCTTTCCACATAACTATCCAATTCCCTTTTGAATGACTCGATTGAACCTGCCTGCATCACACACTCCGGCAGTGCAGACCTTAACCACTAGCTGCATGAAAAGGTCACACTTTTGCTTCTTTTACCAATTTAAATCTGTGCCCTCTCGTTCTTGATCCTTTCACGAGTGGGAACAGTTTCTTTCTAGCTACTCTGTCCAGACCCCTCATGATTTTGAATGCCTCTATCAAATATCTCTCAGCCTTCTCTTTAAGGAAAACAGTCAGAGTCATAGTTATACAGCACAGAAACAGGCCCTTCGGCCCATCGTGTCTGTGCCGGCCATCAAGCACCTAACTATACTCATCCCATTTTCCAGCACTTGGCCCGTAGCCTTGTATGCTATGGCGTTTAAAGTGCTCATCTAAATACTTCTTAAATGTTGTGAGTGTTCCTGCCTCTACCACCTCTTCAGACAGTGCGTTCAAGATTGCAACTACGCTCAGGATGAAAAAGTTTTTCCTCAAATCCCCTCTAAACCTCCTGCTCCTTACCTTAAATCTATGACCTCTGGTTATTGACCCCTCCGCTAAGGGGAAAAGTTTCTTCCTATCTATGCCCCTCATAATTTTGTATACTTCAATCATGTCCCCCTTCTGCCTTCTCTGCTCTAAGGAAAACAACCCTAGCCTCTTCAGTCTCTCTTCATAGCTGAAATGCTCCAGCCCAAGCAACATCCTGGTGAATCTCCTCTGCACCCTCTCCATTGCAATCACATCCTTTCTATAGTGTGGTGCCCACAACTGTACACGGTACTCCAGCTGTGGCCTAACTAGCATTTATACAGCTCCATCATAACCTCCCTGCTCTTATATTCTATGCCCCGGCTAATAAAGGCAGGTATTCCATGTGCCTTCCAAACCACCTTATCTACCTGTGCTGCTGCCTTCAGTGATCTATGGTCCCAACTTCTCCAATCTATCCGAAGTTCCTCATCCCTGGAACCATTCTCATGAATCTTTCCTGCACTCTCCAATGCCTTCACATCTTTCCTAAAGTGCAGCGTCCAAAACTGGACGCAGTACTCCAGCTGAGGCTATCTCGCATGTTTGCACTCTAGGTCTCAGCATAAGATGGTGGCATCCAGCATGTTTATAAAAGATTGGTTGCCATAGGGCATGCAGCTTAAAAGCAAGAGAGGGCTGCATGAGATGTCTCCAGAAACAATACTTGAACCTGATGTTGCACTTTTTTTTTTCTCCATGTCTGGGCCTGTTCACTGTGTCTAACCCTACTCCTTTTGTATCTGTAGCTACTGCTTTGTCTTTGTCCCTTTCCCCATACGTGAAAACCACTAGCACATGTTCTACAACAACATCATAATTGGAAGGAAAGTGATGTCATAATGCTAGCAGTAATGATGCTGCTGCAGTAGCTACTTAATTGCTGTAAACGTTCGAGGTAGGCTGGCTTCAAATGGTAGGGACTCCTCACTGGGAAAGAGGTTTTACATTAACCCTAATGCTGATTTTAGATCTAAGCCTTACGAGTACTAAGTTTTTTTTTGCAGTTGAGAATTTCTGCTGATTGTTCTCACTGCTGTGTAAGTAGAACTGTGTCTAAACTGCCACCTAGCCTGTCTTTACTGGTATTGGTCCAGAGGCCTGTCAATCAAATATCGAACAACCCCAGTCATCACATGAGTATTACTGGCCAATGAAATTGCTGGAGAGTAACACCAGCCCTTAAAGGATTGAGTTATTTCTATTGGCCAATAAGCTGGCTCAAATGGGACAGCAGTGTCCAAATTAAGGTCCATGTTTTAAGTCTGATTAACCTGCCAAGGCTATCCAGCGCCCTGTCCCCCTCTTCCACTTTTGCTACTCCTGGGCTGTTAGCAGGAATTCTTAATTGCAATATTAAGAATTTTGCACTTCTAGGGTGCAGTATTATTTATTCAAGGAGCACTAAGCAACAGGACATAGCACTGGGATAAGAGCTGAGAACTATGCTAAGAGCAGCAATGTACCAGTGTAAAATTAGACAGAGGCAAGACAGATGACCAATAGTAGTGGAGGTAGCAGTAGTAGGCAGCTCTTGATATGACGCCCATGGGCTCCATGAGGAGAAACTGAGTTGTCCATAAAGAAAACATTTGGACACACCGACATTCAGATAAATCAGTTCTGTGGGAATTTCAGCTTTTTGAATATAATCTCAGTGGATGTTGTTGATATGATGCATATTTTCCCTTCCTGACAACATACAGTTAATTAAATGCTCAGTTGCATCACCAGGCTTTGATGTTGGCTTGAGCCTCTCCCTGTGAGGGCATTAGTGAAGGTAACCCAAAGCAGATTACAGCTGTAATAATGTGGCATTTGAGAACTGGTTTAGCAATATATTTCCATTTTTTTCCCCACAAGCTTCTTTACTTGCTGTATGTTGCTCAAACTCCAGTGGCTATTTAGGTCATAATATTTTTAACTTTTTTTTTCAGCTACATAGTAATTACTTTCATGCTCAAGAGACCAGGAGTAGAGCAATCGTAGTGTTAGCTAAAATCTACAATTTATATTTGATGTGCTTTTTTAAAAAAAAAGATCAAATCATTTTTTAAAAATCTAAAGGAAGTAGAATTTCACAATGCATACTGGTGTTGTGTATACAGTGCAACCCTGCAGAAATTTGCAGTCCTTCTGTTTCCATATTAAATATGTTCTGTAAACACCAATGACTGCCCATGTGACACAAGATTCTGTCTCTGGTTGTTGGTGCAGAAATAGACCGATTATTTACAGCGTCAGAGCAGAGAATTTTGAGGGACTTCAGCTTTAAGATTTTTGCTTTTCAAGGAGAATCTAAATGTTCAAACGTTTAATTCATAATTCAGTGAGAGATACAAGATCTGTATTGAATTGTATTTTGGCGAGCATGATCCAGGATTGCCTGTTTCTGTCAAATACTTCTACCTAATGGTGATGCTGCTGCCATCCTTTTTTTTGCACTGCATTTGTGATGAAGTACTGGATTTTTCGAACTGAGCTGTAAAACAGACTGACTGGACAGGAAGCAGTCAGCTTCAAGTGTGATGATGCCTGTTTTCCCATCACAGCAGAATTTGGTTGCACTGCCTTTATTTTTAATTTGATGATCGGGGCTGATCTTGCATCAGCAGTGCACGGCAACAGCGTTTTACTGTTGCCTCCTATCCATTTGAACCAGCACCATGTAGTTGACAGCTACTGAATTTAAGGTGAGCTGCCCCTCCCCCTCCATTAGCTATGGTGCAGTATACGGCAGAACTAAGCTTACTCCTGCAAACCAAAAATGGCAGGCAGGTTTAATGCTGCTTCTTTTCTGAACGTGCCATGTATTGATTACTGTGTCTGAAGCCTTGTGTTTCAAATGTGAGTATGTAAATACCATGCATATGTTGCCTTGACAGCACCGGTGAGAATAGTTAGGACTGCATTGCAACATAGATTATCCTTTTTAAAAAAAAAAAAAAATTGCTTCATATAGCTCGAAATAATAGATTACTTAAATACCGTTCAAGTACCTTAGTGAAGCAGTTTGCATTGAGAATGTTTTAAAAAAATAATTTGTTGCTTTGTAATGCCAGTTGGTGTTGCTGGACAATTCTCGGTCCAAATATCGTTTTCTTTTGCTGTTTACCAGAGTTTGGATTTGAATTTCTAGATCCAGGTTATGATGCAGATAACAGATGCAACAAATCTATTTTTAGCAATAAAATAGTGCACATTGTGTACCACCGCTTGTATATGTCTGACTGGTATTTTTGGTAGTGATATCATGGGTTGATTCTCACCTAGTGTGACAAGTGGCCTTTGCAGTGGTCAGCTTCAGGCTCTGAGCCTTGGGAGAAATGATCTTTGCGCAACAGCTTTCACAGGTTTGCAGACGGGGAATTTTTACAGAGCAGTCTTGTTGACGAGCAGAATTTTCAGGAACACCATTTCTTCGAGAAGTAGCACAAATGCGACAACAGCTTCCTGAGAACTGGAGAATTTTGATTTATTTTTTCAAAAAAAAAAGGTAATTAACAGCAGTTGTCCAGTGCTTGGTCTCACTTTGGTTGTTTTTTGCATGCAAATTATAAAAATATTATTGCATTTACTGCTTTTTTTTCTCTCTTCAGGTTTTAGCATGCATGGCGCATAATATTTTCCTGTTTTGATATCTGCGTACTGCTGGCATTTAAAAAAAAAAAATTTTTTTTTTTTGCTGTGTCCTTGGTAAAGGATGTTTGTTGGAAGAGTTTGATTGCTAGTCAGAATTGAGTTATTTATTCTAGACTGAGGTGCAACGGGCTTGGTGAGATGGGAGTGGGGAGGGGATATCACCCTTAACAGTAACAACAAGCAAGTAATGTATATAATTACATAGAGTATCTTGTGTTTGCTGGTGTGCAAAATTTTGGTATGCAGCATCTTTATCACAAATCTTTTGATGTGCCCTTTTTTTCTTTAAAAAGCTGGAGTGAATCTTTCAAAAGAGGAAAGCGTCTTGAAAAGAGAATTTTCCATTTTTGTGCAAAAGCATAATTGGCATTTTCTTAACCAAAGAAAATGCTTTTTTTGAAATGTTGCATTTCCAAAATATGAGCGCATCTGTGAAGCACAACCATTCACTCTTTGTATTTCTCAATGGGTCTGAAAAGAACATGGCACTATATTTAATAGAAAGCTTATAATCAGATTTGTGTGCTTATTTTAATTACTAATTGTGTTATTCTACAATTATTGTTCCCTGTCTTCCAACCGGCCTGCTGTTCTTCAACGACTAAATTCTAGGACGCAGAGGGTGCAAGTTATACTAAAAATAGCTGCACAAATGATTTGTCAATGAAAGACATTCTCTAATTTTGATGGTTTCTAATCTACATACCTGCAGCATGAGTTTACTGAATCAATTGCTTGGCAATTAGTCACTGAAAATGCTGAAAATATAATTTGCTTCCCAATAACTACTGCATAACAGCATGTTTCCTTGACAACCACATCCTGTCAGCATGAGCAGCAAAAACCTGCATTGGCATCCCAAGCCTGGGATTTTTCTTTCATCTGCATGTGTTTGTCACTACCTATTTTTCTTCTATGGTTTGACTTTATTCAGTTAGCAACATTTCTGCTCACCTTTGACTTGGCATTGCAACAGAAAAGCTGGTACATTACTATGAGTTAGTATTAGAATTTAATGAAATGGGTGAGCGTTGGGGAATGCTACCTATATATTTAATTAGGGGAATTTGAACTTCAGTAATTGCTGTGTCTGTGGTATCAAGTGTTTTATATAATGAAGTGAACAGCTTTAATTTAATGTTTAAAATTAATTTTTCACTTTGTACACAATGTTTGTTAATTGTGTTGGATACTAACATTCTACCGTTGATCTATTAAACTGCCAGACTAGCCTTCTGGATGCAATCCAATTATAGTGCTAAATGTTTGCAAATACAGTAGAATGCAGCGTGGCAAATACCATTCAGTGCTGATCACTGCTGAAAGTACTTGCGCTCAATTTCAATGTTTAGTACATTCAAGTGAGAAACTAACTGTACAATATAACCTATAAACGATGTGGTTTATAAAATCTGACCTCTGAAATGGTGTCTAGGGCACAATTCACTGAAATAAAAATTGCCCAATTTTACTTCTGAAGATATCCACGATTGCTGTTTGAATGGTATCAGTACTCCCGAATTGATATGCTTCCATTTAGCAGCCATTTTACAGGAGCTTATGCCATTCTGTTTTTCTGCAGTTGGTTTCAAAATGGCTGTTTTCTGTTGTGGTTGAGTGTTCGCAGCCTTGCAGCATAGCATTATGATGTGCTGCAAGAGGTAGAATTTGCTGCATTAGGTCATGGCAGGAAGAAGCACTGTAAAAACAATGTTATTTTTACAACTAATTTTGAAGTTTTGAACCAACACCAGTGATACTGTAATTCATGTCAAGCAGAATAATATGTTGCATTGAATTTGTATGGTATTTGAAAAATTAACGTGACTTGTTTCAAAGATTATGAAATGGCTGCAGACAACAGACTAGTGACTAGATGGTGCTGTCAGACTTGGCCAAATATTTACTTCATACAGGTATAAGGTGGCAAACATACTGATAATTGTCAGTGTTTTTGCAACATAATTGTAGCCCGAACAAAATACAAAGGAAAAGCTGATTAGATTGCATGCGCCCTTATGATCGTGGTAGCTGATCGTGGTAGCCAAAAATTAAATAGGCACTTTTTAATGTCCTTGCTGCTGCTTCGCAGTCACTTCAACATTCAAAATGTGCGTACAATAGAGTTGACTAACCTTTAACGTTTGAAAATAAATTTGCTTGAAGGAAAGCTGGTGAGCTCAAGGGGCAAGAGAAGTAAGTGAAGGGTAATACTAACTAAGTGATGAGTTGATAAGCATGCTTTATAGAAATCGTAGCTTATAAACCCAAACAATATATAAGCAGTGTTTGGACACTGATGGAAATGCTGAGTTAATAGCTTTGCAGCTTGTACAGTGGAACTAGGTCATGCGTGTGTGTGAATGTGTTGCAATGCTGTGCTGAGCAGAAGCACTTGCAGTTACACCAGAGGAGCATTCAGCACATTTTCAATAGCATTTAGACCACAATGTGAACTAACTCAAAGTCATAATTAACCTCACATGGTTTGACCTGTGCACATAAGACTGTATTTTGTATAAAAGGCAAAAAAGTTCCTTTTATGTGGGTTAATTATCTATTCTTCCACAACAGTCAAGTATGAATCTCAGTTGACACTATATGACTCAGTGTTAGTGGGAAAAGTCATAGTTGACTTCAAAGATGTGCATCAATAAATGGGTGGTTAATGGTCGGCACAGACTCGGTGGGCCGAAGGGCCTGTTTCAGTGCTGTATCTCTAAATCTAAAAATAGAACACTGCCCTTTTTAAAAAAAAAAAGAAAAAAGGATAAATTCTCTCTTTCACTCCCACTAATCTCCCATGCCACACATGGATTTTGGCTGAGGGGGAAGATGGGGTGACCTACACTTGGACATTCATCTGTGTTACTCTGAACCCGCCAATGCGAGGTCCACAGGAGCATCTTAGACCCCACTTCTTCCATATGGAAATGTTTCCCTCTGCTGCAGAGGTGCTGAATAGAAGCAGTTTCTTAGCACCAAGTGACTGAAGTTGGGGTTGGAGGGGAAGGGGTGCAGGGATTCAAACTTGCATTGATCTATGGGGCATTGCATCTATGTGCTATCTTAAATAAAAATACATCTTTAATGCAGAAAAATATGGCATAAAAGAGCAATAAATGGGTATTTTTGATAATTCAATAATTGTAGTAGTCGTTGTAAGAGAATGATGGTAACCTATTATGTGGGTGCTTTTTTTTTAAAACTTTCTTTTGAGGATTCATGTGTTAGAATTGTGGAGATGGATTAGAGAACTGAAGTAATTAGATGTTGGACTTTGTTTCTTAAAAGAGGTCGCCAGAAGGACACAGGTCTTGTTTGAAAACAGCCTTTACTGGAAGTCCCATGCCTTAAGCTCAATAAACAACAGAAACCTTGGTGACTTGATGTTTACAAAGAACCGACATGTCCCGATTTATGAAGGTCAGGACTTTCAGACTTGCTGTTTTTTTTTAAATTTCTGAAATATTGTTTTGGTTCAGTTGGGGCTGGACTGTTTTTGAAAGCAGTTGGAGATCAACCTACCAAGAGAGAAACACCCAGCTTGCCTCCATCTTCTTGTCTCTGTGAAATGCCACATTTCTCCTGAGGAGCTCTTGGAAAGCTTGCCAAATTAAATCTCTGCCACCTGAAAAGAACTGCTCCAGAAAAGAACCCAGTGACCCATCTACGTGTACTCAGATGCAAGACTGTATGCCATCCGTTTTCTTCAAGAATTAACAAGTATTTGGCCAAAGGTTTTTTTTTTTGGTTTTGGTTTTGGTTTTTGTAAAAGAGCTCTGCAGAGAAAATCTCTTATTTTTCGGTTAAACGGTATGTGTGTGTTGTGTGAGGGGCTAGGGTAAAAAGGGAACTTTCATATTTCAATCTGTTAATGCTTTGCTTCATTACTGGATAAGTCTTGTTTTATAATAATTTTGTTGTTTATTAAAGAAACTTGGTTGGTGTATTTTATTCGGGGGATAAACAGTATGATTGACTGTTTTGGTAATTGCACATACACTGTTTGGGATCTTCTCCCTGCTGTTCTCACATGCATTCAAGTCTTCAAAAGAAGGAATTTTCCTCCACACAAGATCGGATGGCAGGTTGTTAGACCTTGCCCGTCTTAGAGCGAAGACCAAAGTACGGAAGGTCCTCATCAGGGAACTCCTTTTTGTTGACAATGCTGCATTAACATCCCACAAAGAACAAAGAACAGTACAGCACAGGAACAGGCCATTCGGCCCTCCAAGCCTGCGCTGATCTTGATGCCTGCCTAAACTAAAACCTTCTGCACTTCCGGGGACCGTATCCCTCTATTCCCAGCCTATTCATGTATTTGTCAAGATGCCTCTTAAACGTCGCTATCATACCTGCTTCCACCACCTCCCCTGGCAGCAAGTTGCAGGCACTCACCACCCTCTGTGTAAAAAAACGCCTCGCACATCCCCTCTGAACTTTGCCCCTCTCACCTTAAATCTATGTCCATTAGTAACTGACTCTTCCACCCTGGGGAAAAAGCTTCTGACTATCCACTCTGTCCATGCCACTCATAACTTTGTAAACCTCTATCATGTCGCCCCTCCACCTCCGTCGTTCCAGTGAAAACAATCCGAGTTTATCCAACCTCTCCTCCATAGCTAATGCCCTCCAGACCAGGCAACATCCTAGTAAACCTCTTCTGTACCCTCTCCAAAGCCTCCACGTCCTTCTGGTAGTGTTGCGACCACAATTGCACGCAATGTTCTAAGTATGGCCTAACTAAAGTTCTGTACAGCTGCAGCATGACTTGCCAATTTTTATACTATGCCCTGACCGATGAAGGCAAGCATGCCGTATGCCTTCTTGACTACCTTATCCATCTGCGTTGCCACTTAGTGACCTGTGGACATGTACGCCCAGATCTCTCTGCCTGTCAATACTCCTAAGGGTTCTGCCATTTACTGTATACGTCCCACCTGCATTAGACCTTCCAAAATGCATTACCTCACATTTGTCCGGATTAAACTCCATCTGCCATTTCTCTGCCCAAGTCTCCAACCGATCTATATCCTGCTGTATCCTCCGACAACCACATCACTATCCGCAACTACACCAACCTTTGTGTCGTCCGCAAACTTACTAATCAGACCAGCTACATTTTCCTCCAAATCATTTATATATATATATATATATATATATATACTCCAAACAGCAAAGGTCCCAGCACTGATCCCTGCAGAACACCACTAGTCACATCCCTCCATTCAGAAAAGTACCCTTCCACTGCTACCCTCTGTCTCCTATGACCGAGCCAGTTCTGTATCCATCTTGCTAGCTCACCTCTGATCCCGTGTGACTTCACCTTTTGTACCAGTCTGCCATGAGGGACCTTGTCAAAGGCTTTACTGAAGTCCATATAGACAGCATCCACTGCCCTTCCTTCATCAATCATCTTCGTCACTTCCTCAAAAAACTCAATCAAATTAGTGAGACACGACCTCCCCTTCACAAAACCATGCTGCCTCTCGCTAATGAGAAGCGTGCCTGCAGAGACTCATCGACAGGATTGTGGCTGCCTGCAACGAATTTGGCCTAACCATCAGCCTCAAGAAAACTAACATCATGGGATAGGACGTCAGAAATGCCCCATCCATCAATATCGGCGATCCCGCTCGGGAAGTGGTTCAAGAGTTCACCTACCTAGGCTCAACTATCACCAGTAACCTGTCTCTCAATGCAGAAATCAACAAGCGCATGGGAAAGGTATCTGCTGCTATGTCCAGACTGGCCAAGACAGTGTGGGAAAATGGCACACTGACATGGAACACAAAAGTCCCAGTGTATCAAGCCTGTGATCTCAGTACCTTGCTCTACAGCAGCAAGGCCTGGACAACGTATGTCAGCCAAGAGTGAGTTCTTCGCTGCCTCTGGAGAATCCTTGGCATTAGGTGGCAGGACCGTATCTCCAACGCAGAAGTCCTGGAGGTGGCCAACATCCCCAGCATATACACCCTACAGAAGCGCAAGGACAGAGCGTTTGAGATGGCTTGGCCATATGAGCCACATGGAAGATGGCAAGATCCCCAAGGACGCATTGTACAGCGAGCTCGTCACTGGTATCAGACCCACCGGCCGTCCATGTCTCCGCTGTAAAGACGTCTGCAAATGCGACATGAAGTCCTGTGACATTGACCACAAGTCATGGGAGTCAGTTGCCAGTGATCACCTGAGCTGGCGGACAGCCATAAAGGCGGGGCTAAAGAGTGGCGAGTCGAAGAGACTTTGCAGTTGGCGGGAAAAAAGACAGAAGCGCAAGGACAGAGCCAACTGTGTAACAGCCCCGACAACCAATTTTATCTGCAGCACCTGTGGAAGAGTCTGTCACTCTAGAATTGGCCTTTATCGTCACTCCAGGCGCTGCTTCACAAACCACTAACCACTGAGGCGCTTACCCATTGTCTCTCCGAGACAAGGAGGCAAAAGAAAGAAATATGATTGGCCGTTTCAGTAATTGGGTAAACATTTAAAATGTGTTGTGAAATGTGAAGAAGTGGAACTAGAAAAGACAGTGCCCTCCTCCTGCCTCCGTTGTAACATTATAGAGAAATTCTGCAGCAATAAGAACAGTAGATGTAGACCAGAAATGTGTGTCTGGGCTCCTCTGTAAAACCTCTGATTTCTTGTCCAATAGTTTCTTTTCAAAAAAAAATAATTGCAGGTTATAATTGGAAGAAATCTGTTGGGCATTCAATCTGCAGTACTTAGAAGTGAAAAATAGTCAGCTAAAATCCAATTACTTCAACACTCTGGAACTTCACAATGTTAAATTCTGTCCAATGTCACTCCCTAGAATTACTACAGAACTGCAACAGGGGAACCTATTTACATTACATATTTACAGAGGATGTGTGTCCAATTATCTTAAGTCCTTGGGCCGAGGAAGGAACCAATTACTTTTTCAATTAGGGTGCTCCACTACATTGCTTTTTTTGTTGTTACTATTGTTAGAAACCTAATTGATTTTATGCATTTTTGTTTTTTTTAAGAAAAGTTGCCACACAAGAATCAATAAATGTTGTAAAATTAGTTGTCAAAATTTGATTGTAGGTTTTGACCTATTCTGTTTTAGCTACTGATCCATGGTCTGTGATAAGGTTCCTTTTTACCAAGGTGTGGTGGATAATAAGATGACCAGGGTAATTTTAATTTGGACAATAGTGGGAAATTGGCCACCCATTATGAGCCCAAACTAATTTTTCTTCAATATAAAAGGTAAAATTGGGTGTGGTGTATAGAATGGGTGGCTAATTCAATCCTGCTCAAAGTTGAAATTACTCCCAGTGTCTAAGTTAGCATGTATGTAAAGGGAAAATGCAAAACCTGTGCCAGCTGCACTACAGTGACATGCGCATAAAACCATTTCTGCTTTGGACCCCATATGATAGAAATTGATTCAATCATCACATCTCTAACTCCTTTTTTTGTTTGGCTTGGACAAAATTCACGACTTAAAAAAAAAGTAACATTACACCGACAAAAGCGTACAAACAAATAAGCAAACCTGTGCACAAGCTAACTTGTATGTGCTACTGTTCGAAGTGACTTGGGTGTGCTCGTACAAGGAATACAAAAAGTTAGTATGTAGGTACAGCAAACAATTAGGAAGACAAATGGCCTTTTGGCCTTTATTGCAAGGGGATTGGAGTACAGGAATAAAGAATAAAGTAAATTGGGCCTGTATTCTCTGAAGTTTAGAAGAATAAGAGGCGATCTCATTGAAACATTATACAAGATTCTGAAGGGGCTGTATAGGGTTGACGCTGAGAGATTGTTTCTGCTGGTCGGGGAATCTAAACAACGGGAGCACAGTCTCAGGATAAGGGGTCAATCATTCAGGAATGAGATGAGGAGAAATTACTTCACTCAAAGGGTTGTGAATCTTTGGAATTCTCTACCCTAGAGGGTTGTGGGTTTTCCATCGTTGAATACCTTTAAGGCTGGGATAGATAAATTTTTGGTTTCGCAGAGAATCCAGGGATATTGTGAGTGGGTGGGAAAGTGGAGTTGAAGCCAAAGATCGTACTGAATGGCTGAGCAGGCTCGACGGGCCATATGATCTACTCCTGCTCCTATTTCTTTGTGTGTGTATGTGTGACATTGTTAATTCAACATACAGAATGCTGATACTGTGAAAGTGTGATTTACCCCAAGAGCAACAGTATATCCTGGAAGTGTGGGCCGCCACTTGAGGAGGTGGGATTTTTTTTTATTGCCTTCTTGATCATACAGTTTACAAGTATTGGGAAATTATAAATTGGATGTTACAGCATATGGGATGCAAATTACCAATTTAAGGGATTGGAAAATTGTACTTTATTGCATTTATTTGTATAGACAGGATTGTTGGTTGACAAAATAATGAGCTACTGAGTGAACGTAATCCATGAGTGCCAAAGATGTGAATATTATGAGATTTCTGTTGTGTGATCCTACTTTGCATACTTAATTATAGCAGCTGCTTCATTAAGAACTTTAAAAGAACATTTACTGTTATGAAGTGAACTTAATTGGCAAGATGTGTTGTTCTAAGAATATATTAAATGACTTTGAGAATATCTTATGCGGCACACTGGGTGAAACTTGGAGCAACGAGAATAAGAACCGATAGCAACCACTGGGATAAATTTTGAACTGAGTACAAAAGACTGAGCAAATTTGTATGTAGATACTAAAGGCAAGCCTTGAACCTTCCTGGAGAAGAATAATGTTCCACCAACCCTGACTCTGCAGATTACCATTGACTGTTTCAATTTCTGCATTCATAGGACAAAGTTCAAGATGTAGAATCATCGAATTGTACTGTAGAGGAGGCCATTCTGCATGTGTCAACTCTTGAAGAAACAATCCATTCACTCCCATTGTCCTGGTCTTTGCCCATACTCATTTATTAGAAGAAAAATTGCCACTCCTTTTTAAAAAGATTATGGGTTCTGCTTTCAACACAGTTTCGAGTACACATGTCCTAGTATCTAAAAAAACTACCTTTCCCTTCATTCTTTTTGGTGGTGAGCTTAAATTACTCGATTCAGCGGCTAATGGAAATAGTTTTTTGCAATTCGCCTTATCAAAAACTCTCATAACTTGAAACGTCTATCATTTTTAACCTTTCCCTATTCTAGTGGAAAAAGCCCCAAATTTTCCAGCCGTTTATTGCAACTAAAGCTTCTGGTATCATCTTAGTGAATCTCTTCTATACTCTCTCCACACGCTTTTTAAAGTTGCCAGTCCAAAACTGGATACAGTATTCTAACTGGCCGAACCAATTTTTTTTTTATATATAGATATATGTTTAGCATTAACTCTGCTTTTGTACTCTGTGCCTCTCTTTATAAAGCCCAAGATCTCATGGGATATGTTTTCATCTTTTATTGCCTGACATGAAGCATCAGCTGGGTGGACTAGAGAGGAAAATTGAGAATCTAATACCTGTAATAGATCCTTCTTTCATTATCCTTCCATTTGTACATTTATGCAATTCTCCCTTTATCTATATACAAATTGTGTGCAATATTGGATAGAACCAAGGTTTGAATGTGTGCAAAAATAAACCAATGCACAACTGCAGAATTAGAGAGGAGTAGTAAATCTTGATTTCTTTGAGATTTAGAAGTAAAGAAAGGAGATGAGGAAAATGAATAATCTAGAGTGTGTACTCCTTTTTAGTGGTTCTATAATTGAATTGTCCCACCCTTGTATTGTTACAACGTTGTTAACTAAAACAGTTAAAGATAGTATCAAACTTGAAGAAAAAGCCCATAAATGCGCAAAGATGGGAGGCAGGTCAGAAGATTGGACAGAATATTAAAAAAACAGCAAAGAATGACTAAAGGATTGATAAGGAAGGTAAAATCAGAGTATGAGAAAGCTAGCTAGAAATATAAAGACAGATAGTAAGAGTGTCCGTAGATCTTTTTTTTTTAAATAGTTGACAAAGTGAGTGTTGGTCCTATAGAAAGTGAGTCTGGGGAATTATTAATGGATAATAAGGAGATGGCAGATGAATTGAACAGATATTTTGCATCGGTCTTCACTTTTAAGGATACAAGTAACATCCCAGTATTAGATGGAAGGGAGGGAGGAACTCGAGAAAATTACAATCACCAGGGAAGTGGTACAGAACAAATTGTTGGAGTTGTGGGTTGACAAGTCCTCGGGTTCTGATGGACTTGATTCTAGGGTATTAAAAGAAGTGGCTAGTGCGTTAGTTGATGCGTTAGTTTTAATTTTCCAAAATTCCCTAGCTTCGGGGAAAGTTCCATTCGACTGAAAAATAATGAATGTAACTCCTTTTATTCAAAAAGGGAGGGAGACAGAAAGCAGGAAACTACAGGCCAGTTAGCATAACATCTGTCTTAGGGAAAATATTAGAAGCTATTAAAGATGTTATAGCAGGACATTTAGAAAAATTCAACGTAATCAGGCAGAGTTAACATGGTTTTGTGAAAGGGAAATCATGTTTGACCAATTCATTGAAGTTACATGTGCTGTGGATAAAGGGGAACCGGTGGATGTATTGTACTTAGATTTCCAGAAGGCATTTGATAAGGTGCCACATCAAAGGTTACTGCAGAAAATAAAAGCTCATGGTGTAGGCGGTAACATATTGGCATGGATTGGCATTGGAGAGTAGGCATAAATGGGTCATTTTCTCATTAGCAAGATGTAATTAATTGTATGCCACAGGGATCTGTGCTGGGGCCTCAACTTTTTACAATTTACATAAACGACTTAGATGAAGGGACCGAAGGTATGGTTGCTAAGTTTGCTGATGACACAAAGATAGGTAGGAAAGTAACTTGTGAAGAGGACATAAGGGGGCTACAAAGGGATATAGATAGGTTAGGTGAGTGGGCCAAGACTTGGCAAATGGAGTATAATGTGGGAAAGTGGGAAATTGTCCACTTTGGCAAGAAGAATAAAAAAGAGGCATATTACCTAAATGATGAGAGATTGCAGAGCTCTGAGATGCAGACGGATCTGGGTGTCCTAGTGCATGAATTGCAAAAGGTTCCTATGCAGCTACAGCACATAATTAGAAAAGCTAATACTAATACCTAGAATGGGCGGGCTGTCTTACAAGCAAAGATTGGACAGGCTAGGCTTGTATCCGCTGGAATTTAGAACAGTAAGCGGCGACTTGATTGAAACATATAAGATCCTGAGGGGTCTTGACAGGGTGGATGTGGAAAGGATGTTTCCACTTGTGGGAGAATCTAGAACTAAGGGTCACTATTTAAAAATAAGGGGTTGCCCATTTAAGACAGAGGTGAGGAAAATATTTTTCTCTTCGAGGGTCCTGAGTCTTTAGAATTCTCTTTTTTTTTAAAAGGCGGTGGAAGTAGAGCCTTTAAATATTTTTAAGGCAGAGGTAGATAGATTCTTGATGAGCAAGAGGGTGGAAGGTTATCGGGGGTAGGTGGAAATGTGGAGTAATCAGTTCAGCCATGAACTTATTGAATGGCAGAGCAGGCTCGAAGGGCTGAGTGGCCTACTCCTGCTCCGAATTTGTATTAGACAAAAGTAACTAAAATTGGTTGAACAGGATATTGCCCTTTTCAGCTGGGGAAAAGAGTACAGGCAAGGTTGCTCTGTGTATTTGTTAAATCTGCTGCATTGTCCACCAGCAGAGCCCTGGAATTTCTGGGCCTCTAACTTTAATGTTGTTCAATTATGCTCCAAAGGATAAGTAAACACCACAACCATTGTGAAGTTAAAAAAAAACTTAAAGCTGCATTCCTTGGGGTCAGAGCCTTAATATTCAACTTGTGTCTACCCCTGTAAAAACTTTTCAATATTCTTGGTTGTGGATGTAGGGTGATTTTGTACGTCCTATTTGTGGATTCTAACAAAAATGCATCACATCCACCAGTTTTGCAAAAGCGGTTTAGATTGTTTCAGCAGATAAGTGCACTGGTATTATTGGCAAGGCCTGTTGCAGTAGACACTGAAGCTAGAAGCATGAACAAGATAATTTCATTTCTATAGCACCTTTCATGACCTCAGGACAGCCCAAAGTGCTTTGCAGCCAAAGTATTTTTGAGGTATAGTCACTGTTGTAAGAATTGTGATGCTTCAATGCTGCATTTCACGGATAGCATTTTTAAAATTCTGCCCTCCACTGCATGTCTTCATGTCAAGAACACTATTTGGGAATTCTTTGGACTTGAAAACAGCTAATGGTAAGTACGATGAATTATGTGCACATAGTGTAGTTTGGAAAAAAGTGTGTAAACTTACGACAGCCCAGCCCAGTTCAAATGCCACACTGCATATTAGACTTGTATGTCATGGTGGAAACCATTTCAACATTACATATAATCAGGCCTGCTTCAGCAGGCTTTATTCACATCTTGTAATTTTGTTACTGAACCGTAAAATCAGTGAGATGTATGTCCGTGTATACCTTGCAGTCTAGCTAGTGAGTATTATCTTACAGGTTTTGAGTTAATATATGATACCTTCGTTTTGTAGAGGACATTTTCAGGTGTGCTTTTTCTGATCCAGGGAATTCCTATTTACTTTTCACAAGGATGTTCCGAAATGGGCTGCATAGAACCATAGAAATTGCAGAGTAAGATGACTTCTACCATTGGTCCGGATTTTAACCTGGAGGCGAGTTCTGTGTTGTGGGGTGAGGGATGTTGCTGATGTGAGGTCAGGAAGCCCAGAAAATAAACAAATTGCAGGGCGGCACAGTGGTTAGCACCGCAGCCTCACAGCTCCAGCGACCTGGGTTCGGTTCTGGGTACTGCCTGTGCGGAGTTTGCAAGTTTTCCCTGTGACCGCGTGGGTTTCCGCCGGGTGCTCTGGTTTCCTCCCACAGCCAAAGACTTGCAGGTTGATAGGTCAATTGGCCATTGTAAATTGCCCCTCGTGTAGGTAGGTGGTAGGAGAATTGAGGGAAGGTGGGGATGTTGTAGGGAATTTGGGATTAATGTAGGATTAGTATAAAAGGGTGGTTGATGGTCGGCACAGACTCGGTGGGCCGAAGGGCCTGTTTCAGTGCTGTATCTCTCTATGACTCTATGGGTTGGGGGGAGGGGTCCTGCTGGATCCAGGTCATGGGGGAGTGGGGGTGATTGAATGGTGATCCAGAGGGTCCTGATTGCAGAGCAGAGGTGCTTGGGGGTTGCAAAGGCTCATACCTTATGGATTCAGCTTTTCACGCCTTCGTTAAGCTGCTGAATTTTCTGAGCCCGGGAAACTCAGCTGCCTGTTGTTTAAAAACAGAATGACTATGTACCTTCATTTAACAGACTTTATAATATTTAAATGACCAACCCACTTCCTGCAAGCAAATTGGTCACCCATCCCTCGTCCTGCCTTCATAAAAACCAGAAATGGGAGGGTTTGAGGCAGGTTGGGTTCCTGTTTCAGCTTTCTTGCATTTTGACCTCGGACATGACCCCAACCACCTATTTGTGGGAGTTAAAATTGTGTCTGTGGTGGGTTACTTGCTAGAGTATTGAATCTGCTACTGAATTTTATGTCCCCAGAGAAGGAACATCACACCATATAGATTAATGACTTGCTTTTCAAAGAATTCAAGGTGGTCAGTTTGTTTTAACATTACTCATCTACCCACAAGAATCTTTGCAAGGTTGTTTTTTGAGTCGGTCATTTTGTCTGACCACACTTGTCTAGCTATCTCGTCATTGTCCTAGTTTTATCACTATCTTTCGATTATTTGGCTTTTTGTTCTCTTTTATCATATAACTGCTTGGCTTCCATGAGGGTTACAAGGGTCAGTTATTGGTCAAAAGTTAACCATTTGAAATTCAGCAAAAAATGCATCACAGCCTATGGAGCATGAGATGGTTAGTAGCATTAAGAAAATTGTCAATATTCCCCTATTCGAGGTTTGAATGTAATAATGGGCTTTACTTGAGCATTGGTGTCACTCCATACAGCCGCCCAGGCATGCGCCATGGAGAGGTCACTCCATAGTCGCCTCACAGCGACCAAAGCAACACTGAAGGCAGCAGTTACGGGTTATAAGTCCAGCTCAATTGGCGTAGAGATTGGGTGCCACGGGTTGCCTTTGTTGGTGGGAGAGGTCATCGCATCTCACTGGACAGCTACCACCCACCTCAAACTGGGCAGCCCCTGGTCAGTAAGGTTCTGTCCCGCCACAGTCCACCTGCTACAATGGGTGCTTGGAGCTCAGGGTCATTGCCCGACAAGTAGACTGTAACATCGCACCAAACAGCACGACAAAAAAAGGAAAGAAGGTACCAGCCCTTCGTTTTGCAAGCTGGAACGTCAGAACTATGTGTCCTGGCCTGTCAGAAGACCTTACACAAATCAGTGATTCTCGGAAGACCGCCATCATTAACAACGAACTCAGTACACTCAATGTGGACATTGCAGCACTTTAGGAGACACGCCTCCCTGCGAGCGGATCTCTCTAAGAGCAAGACTACACCTTCTGGCAGGGTAGGGATCCTGAAGAACCAAGACAGCATGGAGTGGGCTTCGCCATCAGAAACTCTTTGCTCAGCATTTGATAGAGCCGCCTTCAAATGGCTCGGAACGCATACTATCCATCCGTCTGCTCACCGCCTCTGGTCCAGTACACCTAGTCAGCATCAATGCTCCAACACTCTGCTCCCCACATGAAGTTAAAGACCAGTTCTACGAGGAACTCCATAATATCATTAGTAGCATTCCCAATATCGAACATTTGTTCCTGCTGGGGGACTTTAACCCCAGGGTTGGGGCCGACCATGACTCATGACCCTCCTGCCTTGGGTGCTAAGGATGAATGAGAATGGACAGAGACTGCTGGAGTTGTGCACCTATCACAACCTCTGCATCATCAACTCGTTCTTTCATACTAAACCCTGTCACCAGATTTCATGGAGGCACCCAAGATCACGTCGTTGGCACCAGCTGGACCTTATCATTCACAAGGCGAGCCTCTATAAACAGTGTCCAAATCACACGCAGCTTCCACAGTGCGCACTTGTGACAGTGACCACTCCCTGGTATGCAGCAAAGTTGGACTCAAACCAAAGAAGCTACGTCACTCCAAGCAGAAGGGCCGCCCGCACATCAACACTAACAGAATTTCTTATCCACAGCTGTTACATAATTTTCTAAATTCACTTGAAAAAGCCCTTCAAAACACTCCTACAGGGGATGCAGAGACCAAGTGGGCCCACGTCAGAGATGCCAACTATGACTCAGCAATGACCACCTATGGCAAATGTGAAAAACAGAATGCAGACTGGTTTCATTGACATGCTGTTCTCCCTTCGCCAGCTACAGGAGAAATGCCACGAACAACAGATGCACCTCTACGTTGCTTTCATTGATCTCACCAAAGCCTTTGACCTCGTCAGCAGACGTGGTCTCTTCAGGCTACTAGCAAAGATCAGATGTCCACCAAAGCTACTAAGTATCATCACCTCTTTTCATGACGATATGAAAGGCATAATTCAGCATAGCGGTGCCTCATCAGACCCCTTTCCTATCCTGAGTGGCGTGAAACAGGACTGTATTCTGCACCTACACTGATTGGGATCATCTTCTCCCTGCTCCTCTCACATGCATTCAAGTCTAAAGAAGAAGGAATTTTCCTCCACACAAGATCAGATGGCAGGTTGTTCAACCTTGCCCTTTTTAGAGCGAAGACGGAAGGTCCTCATCAGGGAACTCCTCTTTGCTGACGATGTTGCATGAACATTCTACACAGAAGAGTGTCTGCAGAGACTCATCGACAGGATTGCGGCTGCCTGCAACGAATTTGGCCTAACCATCAACTTCAAGAAAACTAACATCATGGGACAGGACATCAGAAATGCTCCATCCATCAATATTGGCGACCACTCTCTGGAAGTGGTTCAAGAGTTCACCTACCTAGGCTCAATTATCACCAGTAACCTGTCTCTAGATGCAGAAATCAACAAGCGCATGGGAAAGGCGTCCGCTGCTATGTCCAGACTGGCCAAGACACAGTGTGGGAAAATGGCGCACTGACGTGGAACACAAAAGTCTGAGTGTATCAAGCCTGTGTCGTCAGTACCTTGCTCTATGGCAGCGAGGCCTGGACAACGTATGTCGGCCAAGAGTGACTTCTCAATTCATTCCATCTTCGCTGCCTCCGGAGAATCCTTGGCATCAGGTGGCAGGACCTTATCTCCAAAGCAGAAGTCCTCGAGGCGGCCAACATCCCCAGCATATACACCCTACTGAGCCAGCGGCACTTGAGATGGCTTGGCCATGTGAGCTGCGTGGAAGATGGCAGGATTCCCAAGGACATATTGTACAGCGAGCTCATCACTGGTATCAGACCCACCAGCCGTCCATGTCTCCGCTGTAAAGACGTCTGCAAATGCGACATGAAGTCCTGTGACATTGACCACAAGTCGCGGGAGTCAGTTGCCAGTGATCACCAGAGCTGGCAGACAGCCATAAAGACGGGGCTAAAGATTGGCGAGTTGAAGAGACTTCACAGTTGGCAGGAAAGAAGACAGAAGCGCAAGGAGAGAGCCAACTGTGTTATAGCCCCGACAACCAGTTTTATCTGCAGCGCCTGTGGAAGAGTCTGTCACTCTAGAATTGGCCTTGCTTCACAAACCACTGACCACCTCTAGGCACTTACCCATTGTCTCTTGAGACAAGGAGGCTAAAGAAGAAGACGATCTGCAAATTACTAACAATTGTGTTTTTCACGCTATGTTATTTTCAGCAAATTCTGGCTCAATTTTGAACATGTGCAAGCACTGCAGGACAGCAATTAATAGTCAGTGGAACACCAGAGTCAAAATAGTAGAACAAAAGCAAGAAAGTTTTGATCGATCTGTGCAGTGGTCTAGTCAGAATGCACCTTGAGTACTGCATCCAGTTCTGGGCACTGAGATGTAAGGGAAATGTTGGAGGCAGTGTAGAGGTGAGCCACAAGGCGGAACCTTAATGTCAGGGGTCGAAGTTGTCAGGAAAGACTAGAGAGGTTTAAGCCCTGATTTTTAACAGGAATTGTGCTGTGGGGAACTGAGGTGGGTGACCAACAGGCCCAACCTCTGCAGCATGAGGCATGGGATACTTGAACTCCTGGGCCTCATCTGCCTGCCCCCATTTATTTTTGGCAGAAAGTGACAGTTTGCTCTTGCCCATCAACCAGCTGAGCTATCAGGATGTTGTTTGCCGGAGCCCAAAGAAACATTTTTCTAACACCCTGGTCAAGTCGAATGTGTGAGGGGTTTCTTCCTGGCCCCACAAAGACTGTCAAAAAGAAAACAATTTAGCTTTTTGGCTCCTTCTGACTCATACTCCTTTCCCAGGTGGGAAAGTCACAACCACCTACCCACTCAGACCCACTGTTAAAATAGCAGTCAGGCCATGATGTCATCAATGTAGACTGATATGCATACTAACAAAGGATCCTACTGAGTTCCAGTGGGTGTCTCTCTCCTGCTCAAGACAGCAGGTTAAAATCTGGCATTGGTGTGAGACATCAGCAGGCGATTTCAACTGCCCGTCGGATCCTAGGAATTTGGATGCTCTTCAGAAGACCTTGGAGAAGATGCAAAGGAGGAGAGATGTCCAGGAGGCCATACAGCCACATGCTCAGAAGGCAGTGGGAGCAGGTAGCCATGGAGGTCAATCCCAGCAGTCAACCCCCGAAGACTTGGATGGCCATACTGCAAGAAGTTTAATGATCTTGCATGAGTGGTCAATGTCTTCAAATGCCTTATCTACAAACTTCACCACTAATCTTATACACTGCTCAATTCATTATACCACCATCACTCACTCACCTGTCAACAAACTGTATCAGGGCTCATACCTGATATTCCTATGCTGCATCGCACCCTCACACATTTAGCACTGCTGTAAGCCTCACTCTCTCGTCTCACAACTTGCTCACTGTCAGCTATTCTGCCATGACAGTCACATCAGCCAAACAGATTGCAGGACCAGGTGGTGCACAGAAGAGGCAACAGGATCCAATCAGAGGATGGCAGGTGTGCCTGCATATCCTGATCCTGATGGAGAAGATGGTGCTGGTGATTATTGGGATGCCTTTGAGGCCGTGGTCAGCAGAATTGCTGAAACCATCAAAGGTGCAGGCAGCGTTGTACCTAATCCTCATTCTTCCATCCCACCTCATCCCACACTTTCTTCTGATTTACAAGCTGAAGATGGTGTAAGCATGCACCTCCCCACACCCCCTGCGACCCTGCACTACAACCTTACCTTTTATGCCTTTTCTCCTGTCAGACACCCAAGAAATGCAGTCTGTTCAGGCAGTGGAGAAACAGCACAAAGACAGTGGTGATAAAAACGCACCATCACTTGCAGCCAACAGCTTAGATCCTGGTGCTGCACATAATTTAGAGGATATCATTTGAGGAGAGATCTACTTGTGTTGAGACACCTGGCAAGAATAGAGCAGGTGGCAGCTTGCCAGAGGATGAGGTCACACGTGTTCTGCTGCAGAAGACTCAGATGAGCACTTTGGGGCAGCAAAAGGCTGATGAATATGCACAATAAAATGGTTTATGCATTGGAAAGCCTGCAGTCAATGTCAAGGGGCGTGGATGGTCCCCAGCACCATCGGGGGATAGGGCTTTGAGCAGAACTTAGAGCCCATCCTTTCCAGCATTAAAGTGGTGGCCAAGTCCATCAGCACACTTGTGGATCCAACCATGATGCAGTGTCGGATGGCCAATGACTTTCAATGTCTTTCATTGCAGCACACACAGCTTCCACCAGAAGTCTGAGTGTCGTTATGCAAGCTCAGACTGCTGCCATCATGGCTGTGGATTATAGTGAGCAGAGGGGCTTGCAGGGTGTCACAGTAGCCCAGCAATCTATCCTTCACATTACTAGAATTGCTGAGGTGCCACCCCAGGGGAGTGGCAGTAGCTCTATAGAGCATGAACCTGCTGTTCCCCTCTCAGGAAGACAGCATTCATCTTCCTCAGCTGGGCCTTCTAGGCCCAGAATTGCTCCAGGTCATCCCCAAGGCCATCTGACGTCTCTTCCACTGAAACTCTGGTGCCTTCCACGCATGAGTTATCACTCCGCAGGAGCTAGGACAGGCAAAGCCACAGGGAAGACTGGCACTAAGGGAATGCACAAGGGTGATTAGTTGACTTTGTATGCAACATGGAATGATTTCATTTATAAATTTGGTTCGGAATGTTAGCCAAGTGCACGCTGTGATGTTCAGTAACAGAGGAAAAGTGTTGGACTGTTGATGAATGGGGAATTGGGGTTGCACTCCGAGTTCTTCAGACAGCCTGGGTAGAGGGGCTTATCAAGGTTGCCTCCTCCCTTCCTTTTTCCTGTCCCCCAAGCTGCTCACTGTATAGCTGGTGGCAAGGACTCTCCCATCATCATGGCGAGGTAGCACAGCACACGGCAGACTACGACATATGCTCTGCCGAGTACTGCAGGGCTCCTCCAGAGCGCTTCAGACAGCAGAAGTGTTTCAGCACGCCAATGGTCTGCTCCATCACAGTTCATGTGGCAGCATGGTTTTCACTTCATAGGTTGCACACCAGCGTCATCAGCCATGTGGTCCGTGCATAGCCCTTGTTGCTCAGTAACCTTGGTAGGTCAAATGCAGTTGTCACAGTGGACTGCTGTAGAATGAAGGGATCATGACTGCTGCCAGGATAGTGGGCACTGACATGCCTGGGATGGAACATTTAAGCTATGAAGAGAGGTTGGATAGGCTTAGGTTGTTTTCGCCGGAGCAGAGAAGACTGAGGGGTGACCTGATCGAGGTGTACAAGATTATGAGGGGCATGGACAGGGTGGATAAGGAGCAGCTGTTCCCCTTCGTTGAAGGGTCAGTTACAAGGGGACATAGGTTTAAGGTGAGGGGCAAAAAAAAAAAAGGCTGAGAGATGGCAAATGGAGTTTAATGCGGAAAGGTGTGAGGTGATTCACTTTGGAAGGAGTAACAGGAATGCAGAGTACTGGGCTAATGGGAAGATTCTTGGTAGTGTAGATGAGCTGAGAGATCTTGGTGTCCAGGGACATAAATCCCTGAAAGTTGCTACCCAGGTTAATAGGGCTGTTAAGAAGGCATATGGTGTGTTAGCTTTTATTAGTAGGGGGATCGAGTTTCGGAGCCACGAGGTCATGCTGCAGCTGTACAAAACTCTGGTGAGGCCGCACCTGGAGTATTGCGTGCAGTTCTGGTCACCGCATTATAGGAAGGATGTGGAAGCTTTGGAAAGGGTGCAGAGGAGATTTACTAGGATGTTGCCTGGTATGGAGGGAAGGTCTTACGAGGAAAGGCTGAGGGACTTGAGGTTGTTTTCGTTGGAGAGAAGGAGGAGGAGAGGTGACTTAATAGAGACATATAAGATAATCAGAGGGTTAGATAGGGTGGATAGTTGAGAGTCTTTTTCCTCGGATGGTGATGGCAAACACGAGGGTACATAGCTTTAAGTTGAGGGGTGATAGATATAGGACAGATGTCAGAGGTAGTTTCTTTACTCAGAGAGTAGTAGGGGCGTGGAACGCCCTGCCCGCAACAGTAGTAGACTCGCCAACTTTAAGGGCATTTAAGTGGTCATTGGATAGACATATGGATGAAAATGGAATAGTGTAGGTCAGATGGTTTCACAGGTCGGCGCAACATCGAGGGCCGAAGGGCCTGTACTGCGCTGTAATGTTCTAATATTCTAATAGTTTGCTGTCTTTGATCTCACACCAGCTGGACATTGAGGGAGTGGCATCCCTTTCAGTTCTGGTATAGAGCAGAGTTGATGTGACACCCGCAAAATGATGAGCATGCATCCAACCGCCCCCTGCACCATGGGGAAGCCTGCAATCCTCGCAAAACCATGCGCTTTTTCCATCTGCTTCTCTCTGACAAAAAAGAATGAAATGTGTTTAGTTCTCAATGAATGGACAGTGTCCGTGATCTCCCACACACAACAGTGGATGGCAAACTGAGATGTTGCAAGTATTCCCAGCTTCAGCCTGGAAGGAACCAGATGCATAAATGTTCATAGCCACAGTTGCCTTGGCAGCAACTGGCAATGCTATCCTTGCCCTGCTCTTAGGTTACACTTGTGACTGCAGCAGATGGCAGATTTCCATGAAGCCATCCTGGTGGAAGAGGAAACATCTCTCTTGTTGCACTTCAGATAGCCATGTGGTGAGGGACAGACAGAGACACACATTACAAACATGCACCTCTAATCTCCAAAACCAACCCACACAGTTTCAGTATGTGTTTATAATGCCCACCACCTGAATACAATTAAACACCCAAATAATGTATAATTAACATTATCTGCTGTTCCTTAGAACATAGAACAGCACAGTACAGGCCCTTCGGCCCACGATGTTGTGCCGAACCTTTAACCTACTCTAGGATCAAACTACCTACATACCCTTCATACTACTATCATCCATGTACCTATCCAAGAGTCGCTTAAATGTCCCTAATGTATCTGCTTCTACTACCACCGCTGGCAGTGCATTCCACGCACCCACCATTTTCTGTGTAAAGAACCTACCTCTGACATCTCCCTGAAACCTTCCTCCAATCACCTTAAAATTATGCCCCCTGGTGATAGCCCTTTCCACCCTGGGAAAAAGTCTCTGGATATCCACTCTCTCTATGCCTCATCATCTTGTACCCCTCTATCAAGTCACCTCTCATCCTTCTACGCTCCAATGAGAAAAGCCCTAGCTCCTTACTGAGGTTCAGGTAGGAGAATTGCTCTCTTAACACACTGTGCAGATATAGGGTCTTCTTCTGAGAGCCCTTCTCCCACTCCTTCTCCCTCTTCCAGCAGCTTGTCCTATTCTGCATGGCCTCTGTTCATTCTCCAAGTCATGCTGTATTCTAAGGAGAATGGCTACTCGTGCATCCATGTCTGGGAGCAGCTGATTTCTGCAGAAGCCTGAAATCAGTAAAAAGTACTTCACTTGTCACACCAGTCCCTGTAGACTTTGCAACTTGAAACAACTATAGAAAGCACCAAACAATTGTAGAATCATAACAGCCAGGAGAAGGTAACCAGCAACAGTCCCATAAGTAGTTGATGATCTGTTTTAAATAGCACTGGTGGGGGATCCTTTCTGCTGCTAACCACTTCAGCCAAGTGTGATTTAAGCTGCAGCATTCAGCTCCAAAATGACACCACAGGTGTCAAATCAGCATTGCAAGCCGATTTGACCTTGTGATGTGCATTATTTCAGCGGATGTTCACTGTGCAAATGTTAACACCCTCACCAATATGGTTTCCAACATCGGATGTTACCAATCCAAATTTTGCACCAGTGATCTTTAGTTGCACAACAACCAAAACAACTTGCATTCATATAGCACCTTCAACACAAGAAAAGATTACTAGGCATTCCATAGCTGTGTTTTTTGGACAAAAATTGACACCAAGCCAAAGGAGTTACATTCAACCCCATTTACACGAATAACTGATAAAAGAATAAATTGTTTTGAGAAAATCTCCATGCACAAATGCCTTTTCTATCTTTTGCATGGACAGCTGTCCCTGTTACATGAATACTGATAGATGAATAATACATTTGAATGAATTGCATAAGACTGAATTTGTTCATTAAAGTGCTGTACTGCCTCACTAAAGCCAATGCGTTAAGCTAATTTCAAAAGCATTTTTGTCTAGGTGGGAAAATTGCCTAATAACCATTTCAGTGATGTTTCAGAGCCTGTTTCAAGAGCTCAGGTTTGAGCACTTTGATCAATGTGACGCGCTTTTGTTGCTAAATGTTCAGGTTTTGTGATGCTTAGAACTTTCCCAGTTCATCTGATGTTTCCAACTAAAAGAATCACAGAATCACAGTCCAGAAGGAGGCCAGGCAAGCATAATTGCTGAAATAAAAACAAGAAATGCTGGAACCACTCAGCAGGTCTAGCAGCATCTGTGAAAAGAGAAGCAGAGTTAACATTTCGGGTCAGTGACCCTTCTTCGGAACAATTTAAGTCGAAATACAGCATAATTGCTGTATTTATTAAAAAAAAAATCACCACTGTGCAGTAAAGTAAATTTTTTTTTTCTTAATCCGAATCCTGCTTTTTAAGATTTCTTGTGCTGTATTATGCATTTTATAATGAAGCAAATGACAAAATACACTATTATCCATAACAACAACTCTGTAAACACATTGTAATTACGATGCTGTAATTACAATCCAATTTGCATTTCATCGTTGGACTTTTGCCAAATTTGATACTACAGTTAAAACCGATAAAAGGATAGTTAAGTGAATAAAATGACTTGGCAAAATCCTTATTCATTTAACCAGTTTGCACTGTATTATGAAGGGAGAATAAAAGCTTCAGCAAAGAGATGAGCTTTAAGGAGTACAAGGAGGAGAAAGAGGCAGATGGGTTTAGGGAGGAAACTCAAGATCTTGGGGCCTAAGAGTGAATGGTATGGACTGCTACTTTAAGTCGAACTGTAACAGTAGGTATAGAGGTTACAGGAGTATAGAGTTGTTTTGAAGGGATGGATTAAAATTGGCTGACCTTCCTCATCTGTAAATGAGGTGCCGGTGCCTGCATAGTAGCGCTGGACGCAGCTACCGGGGACATGGTGGCCGCTCCCACATGTCATCGGGGGCGGGTGCTCCGCCCTCACTATTTAAATGAGCCCCCGCGTGAAATATCATGGGGGCTCCTCAGTGGCCGCTGAATGCGGGAACTCCACTGAGTTTAAAGGGCGCCACAGCGGAGTGCGGCGCCTGAATAAAATTCAGCCCGTTGTCTTAAGGTGGTACAGGATAGTACCAGAGAACCATTATGAATGATCAAACCACAAAATGGTACATCACCTACAAGAAACAGTTGTTATGTGACCGAGTTGACCCAAAAGGAAAAAAAAAGTTACTGAATGATCTTTGTTAAAGCTTTTAAGAATAAAACACATTTCTGAAAATAAGTAACCAATAAACCAAAGTCATAGTGTTACTATAAAACACTACAAACATTTTGACCAGATAAAAGCTCACAACTTCAATTTTCAACAATTAAATAATTAAGAATAATAGTGAATGATACAACATTATAAGGATAATGAACGAGGGAGGAGCATACACAGACAGGTGACACCCACATTTACAAGGAATGGCCGAATCAGATTAGAAACAGTATTAATGTAGGAACTTAACAGTCGAAAAATTAGAAGTATTGAATTCCTCAACAATGCTTCTCACCTCATGGTAAAGGAAGCTAACTGCATGATAAGATAATTCTACTCTTCATCCAGGGGCTTTATCTTGCCAGGCAGGAGGCTTACTCGGGGAATTTAAGGTAACAGTGTACTTTGAATTTTGATGGATATTCTAAGATATTCTGCCAGAACATTGAGGTTGAATTTTTTGGATTCTATTTTAGAAATAAAGATTATGTTTCCATCTTTAAGTATATCACAACATTAAAGATTACTAAACTACTTAAAATGTATTGCATGTTCAATTCTTCAATAAATTTTGTAAATAAGTTAGTAAATCGTTTCATGTAGTATTCTGTATACAACTGCAAGAAGCCCTCTTTGCACACTCCTTAAAGTGGGGAGGTACATTATTGAAGAGAGAATCCCAGACCCTTATAATTTCTGGGATATTTATGACCTAGCTGATGCTTATTTAAAAAATAGGCAATCCGAAAGATGGTAATATTCTCTGTTGATTTCTTTCTTTGAGGGAGAGTAGGCCAGTTCTTCAGACCCAAACAAGTGTCTGAGATCTGTCTGGTTTAAACTTAGGTGAGCGTATTAATTGAGAAGTGCTCCTGATTTGGTTTAGCTCCTGTAAGGGGTTAAAGTCATAAATCACACGGCTCTAACTCGATCTTTGGCAGGAAACCATGGAACTCTTCGCCTGCCTCCGACAACCTTCAGGCTTTTAATATCCACTTATTCACTACTCCCAGATTTAAATACCTTTTCTCTTTTGCAATTGTGAACCCTTGCCGGTGCCCTGCACCTTGGTTTCTCAATTTTAAAAAACAACTGCCGAGGTTTCAGAATGAGTGTTTTAACTTCTTTAGCTGAATCATGAGAACAGTCCTGATCTCAATGGGTAATTTCAGGCGCTGTTTGACAACTGCCATGTTCTTCTTATAACCAGTGAGAACACCCTAATCTGATTTTTAAAGTGCCCTCAAAATGGAGTTTTTAGCAATCTGGCTGACGTCTGAGGAAACAAAAATAGCTAATGCTGAGAATCATGGATACCTGTAATGAAATGAGGAACTTTTCACAGTATTGGTAGCTGTAAGGGTTCATGTCTTCCACACATTCACTTTTTAATAGGTGGAAAATTATAGATGGGTGAACACAGAAGCGGAAAATGCCAGCCAAGCTGTCAAGGTCACAGCTTAAAAATAGCAAGCTGGGATTTTTTGTTTAAAAACAAACACCGTCACTTTATCTGGAATCGTTCAGTTGCTTTTCTTATCGAAGTCTGAGAAGTTAAGAAGTAAATTTGCTACCTAGCATGTGGGTTTTTGTTTCAGAATTAAGATTCTTCACTGAAAGTGAAGATCACAACTCCTTGGCAGGTGTTTGACACCTTAAGTGAATTCTTGCAGGGGATGTGTTACTGGGGTTGGTTAAAGATTAAATTGAAGTTTATTTGTGATCAAAGGTATAGTATTTTTGACACAGAATTTGGACTAGGTGTGGGACAGAGCTAGCACAGCAAAATTCCACTGAAAAATCAGGCCAAGGAGCCAGAGGAAAGATGGATATAACAAAATTTGAAAAAAAAGATAGAGATTGAGGGACTATACAAACCAGGCGTCCAGATGTTTTAAATGTATCACTTGGATAAATGAGAAGTTTCCTTGAGAATAAGGGAAGTGAGATTTGGACTACCTCTCCAAATATATCTACTGATGTGTAAGGTGAATCTACCCAGGAAACAGATGATCCAAAGGGGAACAGATACCACATCTGACACCCCATGAGGCTAGCACAAGCATCCCAGAAAAGGTGAGACGATCAACTCTAAGCAGCCGCGCTGAAGGATGAAGTTCCTTTAGTACATCAGTTTTTTTTTATTTGTTCATAGGATGTGGGCATCGCTGGCTAGGACAATGTTTATTGCCCATTCCTTGAACTGCTGAATCCATGTGGGGTAGATACACCCACAGTGCTGTTAGGAAGGGAGTTCCAGGTTTCTGACTCAACATCAGTGAAGGAACCGCAATGTAGTTCCAATTCAGGATGGTGTGTGAAGGGGAACTTGCAGGTGGTGGAGTTCCCATGCATCTGCCACCCTTGTCCTTCTAGGTGGTAGAGGTCGCAGGTTTGGAAGGTGCTGTCTAAGGAGACTTGGTGTGTTGCTGCAGTGCATCTTGTAGATGGTACACACTGCTGCCACAGTGCGTCGGTGGTGGAGGGAGTGAATGTTGAAGGTGGTGGATGGGGTGCCAATCAAGTGGGTTGCTTTGTCCTGGATGGTGTTGAGTTTCTTGAGTATTGTTGGAGCTGCACTCATCCAGGCAAGTGGCTACTATTCCATCACACTCCTGAATTGTGCCTTGGAGATGGTGGACAGGCTTTGGGGAGTCAGGAAGTGAGTTACTCGCCGCAGAATTCCCAGCCTCTGATCTCTTGTAGCCATGGTATTTATAAGTTGAACTAATTAGAATTTTACTAGATCAAATAGACTTCTTATCTAAAGCTGTTATCTTGGCAGCTCTATAAGGAGTCTATCCATAAACTAATAGTGCCGATTTCCTTCAGTCTTGGACATTGAGCTTGCATTCAACTTATTTAAAGTAAAACTCATTTGACGCTTGGTTACTATTTGAACTGCCTTCGTACCTTCTTTATTATCTGCCAGTTAACAATATCCACCTAAATAGTTTGTGCACTTTAGTCATTGTTATCATACAGGTGGTAGTCAAGAAATGTTCGTCCATGACTCGTAGTCTGACTTCCTCTTTAATGATTTGCCAGAAGGGTATAACTCCTTCACTTGTTATATGTATCCTAATAGGCAGTTGGTAGTCTAAACATTAATATAATCTGAAATGAAAACAAAGTGCTGGAAATACTCAGCAGGTCTTGCAGCAGCTGTGGAGAGAGAAACAGTTACCATTTCATCTTGAGATTATGGTGTCTAAACTATTAAGGCTAGAAAAAGCTGAATATGCTTATTGTAAGTATAACTAAGCAACAGGTGAAGCTAGCTGTTTCACTCTGCTACTATGCAGTAGCAACATGTGTGGTGTTCTCCACTAACAGGTTGCTACCGTCAAGCCAAAAAGGCGTTCTGCCTATCAATGCCAGTGTGATGCTCGGCATATAGGTCGTATGTCCCAAAGACTGGCAGATCGTCTCTGCCAACAGCAAAAATGACATGTTGTTTATGGGCAAGGTACAGGATGTACCCAAGCAGCCCGTGTTTGCTAAACTCAAAACACAATTCCAACATTAGATGTAATTCCGCGATTGGACAGCATTTGTTAAATTATCCTCAGTGTGCTAAGAATTACGCTGACAACCAATTTCAGATTGTTAGTCGGGCTCGCAGTGTGGTGCACTTGCATGTACTGGAAACTACATATATGAATATATAGGGCTGTGTACTTTACAGCCAGAAAGATCATGTACACACATTGCGCCTGTTTAAGCTAAACAGAATAAGTGACAGCCATTAGCTGGTTCATTCCTCAGGGCAATGCCTTGACCAATCAGTCAAGCTGCCTGGTTTAAATTTCAAACCAAGCTCGGCAGTTAACTGTCTGTCACCATAAACTGGTGCATTCTCCATAGTAACACCCCAACCAGTCAAAGTCCACTTGCCAACCAATCAGCATTCTCTTCTCATACAGTATAAATTTGTTGCTTCCCTTACATTTGTATTCTTGCGAGTTGTCCTGATGGGTGCAAGACTAAAAGCTTCGACAAAATGTCTCTATTTTCAGCAATACTAAAGTATAACTTTAGTGGAGGAAAAAAAGCTGACATCTTAATTCTGCAGAATGTAATGAAAAAAATTGGGATGAATTTTAATTTTTGGGCAGCTGATCAACATATCTCAGCAGACTACAACTGTTAGTGCCAGTACCAAGCCAGGGCCTTTTAAGGGCCTGGCTTCATTAGCATATACGCTGCAGGTAGAACATCATCTAGCAGTCTCTAGCCAGCTTAATATCGGGTGGTAGACTGGAGGATTGACAGCGGCCCATATTATTCATGTAGAGCCTGGAGGAGAGCTAATCCCAAAAAAATAAATGTTAACATTTACCTTTGTGAACTGCTTCTGCTGTACCAGCAGATTTTGCTGAGCAGAGTATCCACTGAGGACTGGCTACACAATAGGCAGTTAAAATGGTATCTGTGTCTTTAGTACACTGTGTAGGACCCCAGTTTCCACAGATTAATGAGGCTTCCACTTGATTGAGGCCCCAGAAACGATGGCAGAGCAGCATTGTGATGGCTAAGTCTACTACCTCTAGTTGAACTCCACTAACATCCCATTTCTACCAGGCGACAGGAATTAAAATTGAAATTATGCAAAAAACTATTTTAATGATTGAGGGCATCAGACCAAAAAACCTGAGGGGGAAAAAAAGGGTGCTATGATGAAGATATGCAAATTAAGAAGACTGAGTTGCAAAGGATCAATTGGAGATATTTTGATTTGATATGGGACCACAGAAGAATTGGAGATATTTGATTTGATATGCGACCATGATTTTAAGCTGAAAAAATAGCTTCAGGGAAGATGCAAGAAAGCATTACTTCACCGAGGAGGGTGGTTGGTCTTCAAAATAGTTTACCAAGGGAGGTTGTGAAAACAAGTAGCTTGGATCTCTTCAAAGTCAAATTGGACAAGTTTCTTGGGTGGTGAGAAGGGCCCTCCCTGTCCGATCCTTCCTGCACGCCCGAAGTCTCGCCCCCTCCGCGCAATGCTCCCGCGGTGGCTGTGGTGGGGAAGAGACGGTTGCCCACCTCCTCCTGGAATGTGTCTTTGCAAAGCAGGTGTGGAAAGAGATGCAGTGGTTTTTGTCGAGGTTCATCCCAAGCAGCTCTGTAACACAGGAGTCTGTGCTCTATGGGCTGTTCCCAGGGACGCACACCGAGACGAACATCAACTGCTGCTGGAGGACTATCAATTCGGTGAAAGACGCCCTTTGGTCTGCCTGAAACTTGCTAGTCTTCCAGCGCAAAGAGTTGTCCACGACCGAATGTTGCAGACTGACACATTCCAAGGTCCAGGACTACGTGCTGAGGGACGCACTAAAGCTTGAGGCAGCTGCAGCAAAGGCTCAATGGGGAAAGACCACAGTGTAAGGTTCCCCCACCAAGCTGAACTGAGGGGCTGGATCCATGGGAAACCCCTCGAACTGTATCGGGAAAATTTTGTGTGCTGTAAATGTAAAAATGTATATGGCATGACAATGAAATGGAAGGGTTGTGAGGCAACTCATGATTGTATTGAAGGAAACTGATCACCTTTGCACTGTTTGTATTTTTTGACTTGATGCTGTTTTAAACTGTTTGGGAATGTAATTTTTACAGATTTTTATGAATAAAGTATATTTTGGAAATAAAAAAAAAGTTTCTTGAAGTCAAGCACATCATTGGTTACAATTGCTAGGACAAAGCTTGGAGCAGCTGCTGCAAAGGCTCAATGGGGAAAGGCCACTGAGTAAGATCCTCCTGCCATAGTTTACCGAGGGGCTGGAACCTGTGTAAAACCCTTCAGGCTGTATGCACCAACAATGTTTTTGCTTTGTAATGCAAATGTACATTGCATATAAAATGGAATGGCCAGAGTTGTGAGGTACTTCATGTTCGGTATCGAAGGAATCTGATCTCTATTGTACTTTCTAAAATGTCAAATTTGAACTGTTTTTTGTTATGTATTTTTTGCAAATTTTTGTGAATGAAGTATATTTTGGGGGGAAAAAAAAGACAGGAGACTAAATGGATGTGTGGATTTTTCCAGCACTGAGATTTCCTATGTTTTGTTTTCATTAGTCTGGTCAGGTGCTGCACTCTGACAAGTGACCTTAGCTTCTGGATAAAACAAAACCTAGCCACCAGTTACTTTCAGGGACTGTGTTGTAATTTTGAGGGATTTATAGGTTGGAGGTGTGGTTAGAACTGCCTGCACTGAAGGCCTGGTGTGTTGCCTACTGGGACAGGTGTGTTTTACTACAGAAGACTTTGGGAAAATCTGCTGAAATATAAACAATACTTTTTCTAATAAATTCACTCTGCCTTCAAGCAGGGTGTAGGGGGCTGGGGGTGGTGACCTAACAGTGCTCTCAAATGCACTATGTTTACAAATCAGCTGTTGCTCAAAACTTATACGGATGGCCTAGTTCCTGTCTTTATTTTATTTGTTTTTCGTCTGGAAAATTACACCAGCTCACATAATGCAGAGGTCCTAGCACCACCTTGTGGGGGAAAGAGCATTTAAAAATGCTTAATGGTGAAATATATTTGAATCTTTGGGCTTACTGTCTGAAAAAGTTATAAATGTGTGAATATGGCACAGATTACAAATGTTTCAGATTTGTTTTTCGATTTCAAGAAAACTGATGTCAATTTGCGTTAAATAAATTGCCTATTATGTGAATTTCTACAAATAGGTAGACTCCGATGCTAAAATTAAATCATGTGTTTGACTTGAAAGCAGTTTAACTAATAAATCAGTTTGAGAATTTCTAATAGAAACATCACTTTTCTGGAAACCAGGCAAAGTAAGACCACTTCATTTTGTACTTGCTGCTTTGAAATGAGCCTCTGTTTTGTACCTGAACTATAGAATTCGTAATTTATTGTGACAAAGTGAAAAGTTTTACAAGCTGGTGCATCCAGCGCAGACCTTTACATGATGGGAATGCATATCAGGTGGGAGGGTCAGTGCTCTTTGTCATCCATTAATGGATGGAAAATCAAATGTGCTGGCCACCAAAGTTCCCTCAATTTTCTTTTGTCATGTGCGATACCTTTTTAAAAATTTTTTGCATGGCCCATCATGCAGCGTATCTTGCATGGAACTATTTGTCAGAGGCCTGCGCGGTACTTTCCAGATTGCTGCATGTCTGTGCAAGCGCACAGTTTAAAGGGATCATTGCTGGCCACTACACCCAAATTCTCCTCCCGTGTATTTATTTCCAGGACAGAACAGGATTTGGAATGTTCTGCCCCACTTGATTATTGAAACCACGCCAACCATGATATTTAAAGGAGAACTAGATAAAAGCTTGAAGAAAAATATTGGATACAGGGAAAGCTCAGGAAAATGTCATTCGAGTAAAATGTCTCTGTTTAGTGGGCCAGCACTGGTACGCTCATGGGCCATATTGTCACTTTCTGTTTAACATTCCTTTAATGATTTCTAAGATCTGGGGCCAAGACTGCAGTTTTTTCCTTCCCATCCCTTCATTTCTCATAGTCCCTGATGTCCATCTATTACTTTGTAATCCATACTTAAATTTACTGGGGGTAGAGGAACACTTTGATTAGTGTTAAAATCATCTTGGCAACACATTGCCTGGTTTCAAATACACCTACATGAAACTTACACATTCATTACCTCTTCTCGTGTCTTTCTTACAGCAATAGCTTTTAACCATGATGCTTATTGTAAAGAATCTGCTTTACTACGGTTTCAAATGACCGGCAACACTTGGTCCTACACATTGCAGCTCTAAATAGATTCCCAGCAACAGAAGTAATGTAAGATTAGTGACAACATTGCAATCTGCAATCAATGTCCATGCCAAATATTCTGTATAATAGCTGATTTAGACACCTCTGAAAACAAAGCAGTGCAGACAATATTTTACACAACTGTCAATATTCAGTACTAAATGTTCTGCTGCAGATATTGGTATTGCCTTCCACTCAGGTTATTTATTGTACAAAAAAATGTTAGAGTTTAAAAGAAAAACTTCTTCAGCTTGGATAACTTTTTTGAATATTTTATTTCAGTCTGAGCATCTGTCTGAAGGAGGTTGGCAGTTTATATTTTTAGGTAGCCTAATTCAAAACAAAATGTCAGTGACTTTTCTAGTAATCTTTTCAGTTTAATTTTAAGGCAGCCTGGTGCCATAGCATACAAGTGTAACCCTGAGATATGCCAAAGAATGACGTGACATCGCTGCGGCTGCAATTTACTCAGTGATTTTCCAATTTGGACCATCAGCAGGAGATGGTAAACAGAAGAATTCTTGACAAATGGGGAGGAAAATTGTTCATCCTAGGTCACCCTTGCCACTTTACTGGATGCCAGATATTGAACAGTATTGGCGAAGGCCTTTGAACAGTTTGTGTATCTGGCAGCAGATGAATATACTGCTGTCAGACTTGGGAATAGAAAATGCCTGATTTAAAGACAAGTAATATGAGTAAGTGTCAGGCAAACCACGCCCCCCCCCCCCCCCCCCCCCCACCACCTGCCAAGACTGAGGCATACATTATTTTGCCACATGAACAAAAACTTAACATTGCAAGCCTGGACTGGAAGGACATTTGCATAGTACCAGACAATGTTGAAATGATGGGGACCCAGCAGTTGCTTCTCCAATACACAGAAGTGGTCAGACCAGTTTTAGTCACATGACTACCTGGCTGTTGCAGAGAATTTGAACTTCCAACAAAGGATTTTGAAGAGATTGTTCCATATAAGGAGCTAGTCACATGACTAACCTGCTGGACAACCTGGGAGTTGTTTTGAATTTGAACTCCCAACAAAGGAATTAAAACACAACGCCCTGTGCTCATGGACTGAGAGCATCTCCTCTCCTGTCTGCCTGCCTTCATCTTTTCCCACGGAACTGAATCTCGTGAAGACACAAACTCAGAGGGAAAGGTTTCCTATGTGAATAAGGTTTTAAGATGACTACTGGGCCCCAATGAAATGCAAGACCATATCTTCAATCAAGAACTACAGTGAGCTCGAGTAACAGTAACAAGATATTGCCTCAAACTGTTCTACTAATCTCCTCTCTTTTCTGTCCCTATCTGTATGTTTATATTGCCTGTGCATGCTAGCGTGGGCGCGTCGTATATCCGTAAGCTGAACTGTACTAGAGTTTGAGTTTAAGGTTTAATAAATTACATCATTTTTAAACCAAAGAAAGCCTGTTTGTGTTTATTTCTTTGCTTTAGTTGTGAACAAGGATTCACAAAGGGGGAGCTCAAAACACAGTGTGTTTAAAATTAAACCCTGTTACAATAAGACCAGGTGAAGACAGCAGACGACCCCTAGACACATACCTGGTCGTAACAGGAAGGCTGAAATATATTAAGCTGTGTATGCTGTTAGATCCTGGATGGTGTTGCCATTAGGATCTGGGATGGCGAGAAAATTGAATCTGAGGCCATCAAAATGAAGTAAATTTGACTGGTGCAGTTAACCTCTCATTAGTGGGAATGCGTCCCTAATGTGCAATGTTTTGTTGTATAATCTTTCCTATTAGTCATTAAAGGTGGCAGGACAGGTTGAGAGAGCAGTTAATAGAGGCATAGAGTACAAGAGCAAGGAAGTTATGTTGAACTTGTGTAAGACACTAGTTCGGCCTCAGCTGGAGTATTGCGTCCAGTTCTGGGCGCCGAACTTGAGGAAAGACATGAGGGCATTGGAGAGAGTACAGAAGAGATTCAAGAGAATGGTTCCAGGAATGAGAAATTTCAGTTACGAAGATAGATTGGAGAAGTTAGCACTGTTTTTCTTGGAGAAGAGAAGGCTGAGAGGTGATTTGATAGAGGTGTTCAAAATCATGAGGGGTCTGGACAGAGTAGATAGAAAGAAACTGTTCCCACTCGTGAAAGGATTGAGAACGAGAGGGCACAGATTTCAAGTATTTGGTGAGAAGCTAAAGTGACATGAGGGAAAACTTTTTCACACAGCGAGTGGTTAAGGTCTTGAATGTGCTGCCTGAGAAAGTGGTGGAGGCAGGTTCAATTGAAGTATTCAATAGGGAATTAGATAGTTATATGAAAAGGAAGAATGTGCAGGGGAATGGGACTGAGGGAATTGATCTTTCAGAGAGCCAGTGCGGACACGATGGGCTGAATGACCTCCTGCGCTGTAACAATCCTGTGATTCATGTTGGACACTCTCAGTCCAATTTTATTGAATGCGAGCAATTGAAAAGGGAGAGCAGTCCAGCTTGGAAGCACCACTGCTCAGTCCCCAGCAAGAGCAAAGACACAGGAAGTTTAAGGGAACTACTTGTTCTTTTTAGCAAGAAGAAATACTGCTAACTGCCCCTCCCCATCTGTGGTATTTCTCCGCAGCAGCAAAAAAGCAGAAGCTTCTAGACTCTAACACGTGCAGACCCAAGTTGGCGGTGGGGGGAGGTCTGTCTGTCTCCTTTCCAGCTTGAAAGTTTCAAATGCTGCCTGTTGACTGACCACCTTTTGCATACTCTAGCTACAATCAGAAATCGTGTTGGAAATCATCTACATTGCTATCGCCAAGAGACTCACCGAACCAGTCATCTACCTGTTCAAACTAAAAGCCTCAGGACCACCAAATTCAGCTAGAAGTCAACCGAATCATGAAACACCACAGACTGTATATCCCCTTTTTTTTCAGTGGACTCTAACTCAACCAATCTATCTTTCCCCACTCTGTAACCTATTTGTGTGTATGTGTGTGAGCAAAAGTTGACATATAGTTTATTTTTATTTGTTTAGTTTAGCTACAATAAAGTTAATCTCTTTAACTCAAGAAAACCTGTCTCATTGGTTCTTGTTATGATTATAGCAAGTAAGTAATTAAACACCTACTGAATTGGCCACTTTAAGAAAAAAGAATTAAACCTGTTGTGGTCAAACCAGGAGAGGGAAAAGAGGGAAGCCCTTCAACCACTCCTTACTTGACTGTAACAGAAACTTGGGGGCTCACATCTGGGATCAAACATAGAAATATTGAAAATAGGAGCAGGAGTAGGCCATTCAGTCCTTCGAGCCTGCTCCGCCATTCATTATGATCATGGCTGATCATTCAACTCAGTAGCCTGTTCCCACTTTCGCCCCATACTCTTTGATCCCTTTAGACCCAAGAGCTATATCTAACTCGTTCTTGAAAACATACAATGTTTTGGCCTCAACTGCTTTCTAATCCAAAGACAAACGGGAGATTAGAAGTGGGAAACCAAATTAATTCCTAGCAATAATTTTAAAAACTTCAATACAGGTTTTCTTGTGTCTTTCAGTGCCAGAGTACTAAAATGTCCACATTCGTGGCCAGTACCTTCCAAGAACAGAGTGAAATAACTTGGGCCAGGTTAAAAGCTTTATCTGTTGAAGAGTTGAGGAAATAGCTGGGCAGTTAGAGATTACCATCCATCCCAAAGTTAGGTAGCCTGAAATCCTAAGAACCGGAGACAGGCATAGAATCTGAAACAGACAAAGTAATATTCGCTAAGATACAACTAGAACAGAGGAAACTGGAATTAGAATTTCAGGAAAGGGAAAAAGAGAGAGCTTTCTAGGAGAGAGAGGAGAGAGAATATCAGGAAAGGGAAAAAGGGAGGAAAGAGAAAAAGAGCTTTCCAGAAGGAGAAGGAGGAAAGGGAGTTAAGGTGGCTCGAACTAACTAGCGGAAGACCCAATACAACCAACTAAGGCACCACTAGTGAGGGAGATACCCCTAGCTCAGGACCAGGTGCTGAGCTCTTCAAGTTCTCCCAGTTGAATGAGGGGGATGTGGAAGTATTTTTCATCTCTTTGAAAAGCTTGCAAAACAGTTGAAGTGGCCAGTAGACAGCTGGATACTGTTATTGCAGAGGAAACTAGCAGGAAAAGTCCATGAGGTTTATTCACAATGTTCATCAGATTATGAGATGACTACAAATGCTATCCTAAGTGCATACAAGCTATAGTACTGGAGGCGTACTGCCAAAAATTCCAAACTCTCCGAAAGCAGCCGAAATAAACTTGCCTCGAGTTTGTAAGGGTTGAGCAACTCTCTTTCGACCGATGGATATGGGCACTTTAAGTCCACCCATGAAAACCTTAGGTAGGTGATCCTCACCGGAGTTCAAAAAATCACTTCCCCTTTCCAATCAGAAACCATGTGGAGGAACGAAAGGTTCCAAGAGCCAGGCAGGCAGCAATCCTGCCTGATGATTCTACACTTATTCACAAACCTTTGCCTCAAGGGAAACCCTTCCCTAATCACCTCCAAAAACCTGAAAAGGACAGGAGGTGGGAGGGTAATATGAGGATGAACAGCCATGAGCGAGAAGGGAGAACTGGAAACACAGGGGGCCCTCCCCAGGCCAAAAAGGAAAGTGCTGAGAACAGGAGTGACACTCGAAAGCCTCTATGTTGCCATTGTAATCAGACCGGTCACCTTCAAGCTGACTGCTGGAAGTTACATGGAAAACTTGTAGGTTTAGTCAGGGTACACCAGACCAGTGTAGCAGAAGGGGCCCTGATGGAAAGCACAGCAGACCAGGCTGTGGCTTTAACTGTAGCAGTAAAACCCAGTAAACCTACTGCTGAGAGTGCGGGAAAACTTAACACAATCCCTGAGAGTTGCCAGAATTTTGTGTCCAGAGGAAAAGTGACCCCATGCTCCTCGAGTGAGCCAAGTAAGCCTGTGGTCCCATTCCCTTCTGCTGGGAAAAGGCATGACCTTTCCCCCAGAGAGTGCATTGAATGCTAGAATGCTAGTAAAAGGTATCAGGGAAGATCTATGCCCATACCTTTTATACCGGGTGCACCTGGAGTGTGGCCTTGTTTCAGAACTTGTAACTGTGTGGTTTGTCCCTAGTTTACCTGTGGACGGGGTCGACCTGCTGCTTGGTAATGATCTGGCGGGGGCAAAGATGGTAGCTTCCCTAGTGGCTTTAGAGAAACTAAAAGAAGTCAGGGAGACAAGAGCCGTTACAGGAAAAGGTCCCTGGCATTTTTCCTGACTGTGTGATGATCTGGTCCATGGCCAAACAAGTTCTGTCAGAGGATGCTAAACTGGTCCTGCAGACAGATGACCCTACTGTCTGGTTATCTGAAACCATCTTTGGGAAGTTAAGAGGACCCAGAGGATGGGTTAAACAGATCTTCCTTGGTCAAGGCTCAGCAAGCCGACCCAGGATGGGGGAGGTGGTGGCGTAGTGGTAATGTTGCTGGACTAGTAATCCAGAACCCAAGCTAATGATCTGGGGACATGGGTTCGAATCCCACCATGGCAGATGATGAAATTTGAATTCAATTAATTCAGTGGAACACAGGTTTGGTGGTGGGGGGAGGGGAAGCAGTTAAGTTTTTCAGTGCAGGAGGGTGGGTAGCGTGATCAGAGTCATTTCATTTGTGTAGGGGATGGTGGGAAGGGGTAAAGTTTAAAGTTTGTGAACTTTGTAGGGGGAAGGTCAGGTGCAAAAGGCGAGTGTTTGTGGGGGAGAGAGCAGGTAGGTAATCCTATGATTTAAGGGGTGGGGGGGGGGGGGGAGATGGTCAGATTAATTATTAATTTATTTAATCTTTTAAAATCAATATCTCTAAATATTTAAATTGAAATGTAGGCTCGGAGCCCTTTAAAAATGCGTCAGCGCCTGCACAAAGGCGGCTGACGCTATTGCCGGAGACGGACCGCCTGCCCCCTTTGCGTCATTGGTATGGGCTGTCCACCCCGACTATTTAAATGAGCCACTGCATTTCATATCATGTGCAGGCGCGCGGGTAGACCGCCAGCGGAAGTATAAACTTCAGCCTCTGTGTGTTTGTGTGTATGAAAGTTGGTGCATTGTTTATTGTTTTTATTAGTAAGGTTTAAGTACAATAAAGTTAACCTCTTTCTTTGTTAACTCAAGAAAACCTGTCCAATTGGTTCTTGTTATGATCATAGCAGTAAGTAATCAAACATCACCTGATTTGGCCAGTACATCCACTTTAAGAAAGAATTAAACCTATTGTAGTCAAACAAGGAGAGGGAAGAAAACTAAGCCCTTCGACCCCTCTTCACTTGACCTCATACAAAATCTGTCCAGAGACTAACCGGGGTCTTGGTTACCATGAGAACAAGGAACCCGGCTGAAAGACCCTTTTGAAAGCAGGGTGCAAGGTTGAAACACCTAAAGGACAATGGGTTTCACTCTCCCAGACTCTGAGATTGTAAACAGGGAGACGGGGGCTCTAAAAATGCAGATTGGAGTTGCAATATTTAACACTTGGAAACAAAGGAAGGCCCGGGTGGTTTTGCTAGAGTCAGACTTATGGGGCTAGATTTTACCTTGGGCAAATGGGAATTCGTCACCACTGTAAAAATCAGTGGCGAACCTGCTTCCACCTAGACCGGGTCTCCGGTTTTAATTGTCCCGAGGCGGGACTTCTGCCCACTTGAGGGAGGAGGTCCCGCCTCAGTGAGCTGCAGGCCAATAAGCGGGCCGGCAGCTCTTAGTCCCAGTAGCGCCACTGGGAGCGGTTGCCACTGCTGGGACTGCAGCCCAGCCGACGACAGGGATCCAAGAACGAAGGTAAATTGGGCTTTCTTCACCAGGGAGATCAATCCCTCCTTGGTGAGGCTGGAATGGTCATTTGGGGGGAGGGGGAAGGCGTCTTGGGTCCTGGGGGTGAGTTGGGAGGTGGGGGCAACCCTCAATTGGGCACCCTGTGCCTGACTGCCCTGGCCCTGGCGCTTCCTGCACCCCCCCCCCAGGCCGGGCGGCCTTTCACATCCCCAGCACGCCCACTTGCCATTGGTAAAATACCTGTGGAGGCAGGCGAGGGCCCTCAAGTAGCCACTTAAGGGCCTTGATTGTTTTCAGGCGACTGCTATAAGGTTGACCGGAGGCAGGAGCGGGGTGGGTAGCTTTCTGGAGCCTCCTGCCCAATTTTACACCGCTCCCACGCCACCATCTGACCCACTGGGGCAGGGTAAAATTCAGCCCATGGTCTCTGAGGATTGTCAAAGGCAAACGCCTATTGATAAGGAACCAGTGGGCTGTTTCTAGGGAAACAGCTGCTCTCAGATCACTGAAACAGCAAAAGGTTGCTGAAATTTGAACCTGGCTTGAGGCTTGTGGAGGAGAAAAGACCAACGCAGTCACGAGAGCTTGCCTTTTAACAGAAGTGCAGTCGAATGTGCTCAGAAGAAGTGAGCAAAGAGAATGTTGGCTTTGAGAAGGACACTCAGAGATCCAACCCATTGCAGCTGTGAGGAGTTTGGGTCTTTTAAGTGCAAGGATACCTTTCGCTGAGAATACTAATACAAATGTGGTTTGGGGTTTTCGAGCACGTTAATAGGTTAATGGGAAATGCCTTTCTCTGTAATTTTGTTTATTAGCTACCTACGAAGTACTGTTTAATGTTGATTTTTAGTTTAGTTGTTCTAGTAAAAGCCTCAAAAAGTGCAATCTTGTGATTCTTATTCGGTCACTGGGAAGTTCATAACTCTTGTTTTTAAAGTTAGTGGTCTCTACTGAGATTGTAACAGTTGGAGAAACAAAAACAACAGAATAACATAGCACCTTTTTTGTATCAAATTTAGAATAATGTTTGTGTTCATGTGTGTCTTTCATATATAGCTACAGACATAAGATCCAGATAAATCCCTTGATGTGCATTTAGTCAGAACTGATTCAATTTCTATCACTGATTGAATTCATTTATTTTCTTTCCAGATGATTGTCATGTCTTCAAATACAGATATTATGGACATCTCCCACAGCCAGACTATCCTTTGTTGCTTGAATGAACAGCGCTCCAAAGGTATCTTCTGTGATGTTACCATTGTTGTGGAAGATGCCAAGTTTAAAGCACACAAAAATGTCTTGGCAGCATCCAGCGTTTACTTTAAGAACCTCTTTTCAAGCCAGGAGTTGTGGTTGGTAGGCCATGTCCTGGAACTGCCTGACCTCAAAGCAGATGTGTTTGCAGAAATACTGCATTTCATCTACAGTGCAAAGGTAGCTGTCAAAGGGTCTGAGAGTGTAAAAGACCTTGTCAATGCTGGGAAAAGATTAGGGATATCATTTTTGGAAAATCTGATGCCCATCCCTCAGCAACATGTTGGATCTGTCGATGCTCTATACAGCTGTTCACCTAATTCTTCTCGGTCAGTTTCTCCTGCTTCTTCTCTCTCCTTACCAACAAGCCTTCAGAATCTCAAAGCAGAGGTCTGCCATTCTGCGAGTGACAAAGGCAGTGAAGATTTCCATTTTGTAAATGGACCCCGAATCACAAATGCATTTTCAATTTTCGACATGCAGGCTGGCACTGACATGTATTTTCCAGTTGACTTAACAACTAATATCAACAAAAAAGCAACAGAATCTGATAAGCTGTCTATGGTATGCATTGCCCAGGTTGCAAATGGTGTACAGCAGATACCTGCTCATACTTTTGCTGAACATTCCTATGCTGTATCTTCTTCCAGAAAAGATCAGCAAAATGCTGATCCTCCTTATAGTCTTCAAGTACAAGAACCTATGGAAGAAAATGAAAAGCCTTTGTGCAATATGAATAGCAATATTGCTAGTTCTGGAGCTATACAGGACATGCATTTGGAAGACCAAATTTGCAAAGCTTCCCAACCGCCGTACACTGCCAACTCAACTGGCTTTAAGGTTCTACGATTTAACTTGAATGCATTACAAACAGCAAATGATAGTAGCCCAGTAAATTACGTGCCAGTTACTGGCCCTTTAAATGGACCTACTGTGAATACTGAGGAAACTGTAGGTGGAATCACTGATGCAGAGAAAGGTTCTCCTCCTATGGAAAACTTGAACAAATCGGTGCCTAATGCTCTTTGGTCTGATACAGTGCCAGCAGTCACACGCCAAACTGCTTACAACTGTAAATATTGCCCACGGTCTTTTAGCACTCGAGTATCATTGAATGTCCATTCCCAAATCCACACGACTCTTTTGGAAAAGCCTTTATCTTGTAGGCATTGTGGTAAACCATTTGTTCATCTGAAGAGGCTGCAGACTCACGAGCATCTTTGCAGAGGACCAGGAACAGTTGTGTCTAATCGTGAATCAAGTGGTGAGCAAGTGGAGAATTTATCCAGTGACACTGAAGTTGCCAGTGGCGAAGAAGATCCAAATTCGATTTCGTGTGCTTTGGAACTGGAGAATTCCAACAAGTGCTCAGTAAATTTGATACGGTCAAGGAGAGGGAGCAGCTCACCAGAACCAGAACACTTTGTAAAAGTTGTTGAGGGACACATTTTGTATTTTTGCAGTGTTTGCAAGCGTTCCTATGTAACACTGTCCAGCTTAAAGAGACACGCCAATGTTCATTCTTGGCGGAGAACCTATCCCTGCCATTACTGCAATAAGGTATTTGCATTAGCTGAATATCGTACTAAACACGAAATATGGCACACTGGAGAGAGACGGTATCAGTGCATTTTTTGTTTGGAGACCTTTATGACCTACTATACTTTGAAAACCCATCAGAAATCTTTTCATGGCATTGATCCAGGTCTTCCCACAAACAAGAAAGCAGCAAGTGGTGGATACAGGGCCAAGATGTATCCATTCAAACTCTATAGGCTTCTACCTATGAAGCTACAGAAAAGACCATACAAAACTTACACTCGGTCTTGTCCAGAAAACCGCAACAATAATCAAGTTATTGGAGTTCCTTCAACAGATGAAAACATGAATTCTCTTGATATCAGTAACTTTTCCATCAGTAATCTATCGCCTACTTCAGAGAGTTTGCAGGACAAGTTGCTTTCTTCAGAAACTATTCCTTCAGAGCAGTCTTCCCATTGTGCATCGGCATCCTTCACAGGTCAGGATGAACCAGCTGAAGAAGCTGCAAGGGAAACATGCCTCTCGGCTGAATGTATAGACAGCAGTCTTTCCAATGGCTGCCATTTCAATGATCCCTTGCTTTCTTGCACTTCAACAGAAAATGAAACCTCTGATGCTGATAACGGGCAACAAGTCCTGGCCACTAATGTGACCAATACAGGTCTTTCTGTTATTAACTATGGGCACACAGCTCCCTCTGTTATAATGCACAGTAATAGGGTTTCATCTGTTATAAAGCATGGGAATGCATTTTCTTCTGTCATTACATACAGTAGTGGAGTACTGTCTGGTAATGATGCTTGTCGGCCACTTCCACAGACCAATATGAACAGTGATTCTTTGGATACAAATCCAAGGAAAAATATTGTTAAAGATTGTGTGAAATTGCAGAATAAAGGTGCTTCTAAGAAGGCAACAGAAACAGCAAAGGGAAGTGGACAAGTCACAGGACAGGGGGCTACACAAAAGAATCGTTCTAGTACTTTTTCTGGAGGAAGCCGAACAGAAACCTATATTGCAAAGCCTGCCTTCCCTGGAACTTCCACAGACAGTCAGGTAGCTCCTCTTTGCCAAATCACAGTGAAAATTGGGGATAAAGCAGTTGTACAAAGACAGGTTACTGGTTCCAAACTGTTCCGTAAAAAAGGTAGAAAACCTAAATGCATGATTCAAAATGAAGAAAAGATGGCCCGGGATATTAAAACGGAAGAAAGTGAAGAACAAATTACCAAGTCACCTAGTCACACATATCCTGCAGGAAGTGTTGCAGATCCTGCTGGAGGCATTGAAACGTGCGATGAAATGAGTGATCATGATTCAAATGACAAACTTTGGCGACCTTACTATACATATAAACCAAAAAAGAGATCCAAAGGGTTTCATAAATTGAAGAAATCTAGATGGAAGAAAAAAGGTGGACACAAGATAATGAGCCATTCAGTTCCAGTTTCTCCTTCCAGAGAAGAACAGGATTTTGACATCGCAGAAGGAATTGCTATAAATAAAGTAAGTCATAATGGATCTCAAGAGTTTAACTGTACACTTAGTAACAAAATAAAATCTACTGAAGAAATGGAAAAGCATCTGAAATGGCATTCAACTACAAAGCCTTATTCATGTACTATCTGCACAAAATTATTTCCAAATTCTTCTACATTGAAGATGCACATAAGATGTCATACTGGTGAGCAACCTTTCTCCTGCAAAACCTGCGGTCGACGGTTTTCAGTCCAAGGAAACCTCCACAAACATGAACGCATTCATTTGGGTGTTAAAGAGTTTGTTTGCTTCTACTGCAACAAGGCCTTCACTTTGAGTGAAACTCTCAAAAAGCACGAAAGGATCCACACTGGGGAGAAGCGGTACCGCTGTCACTTCTGCCCTCAGCGTTTTCTTTACCTGACAACTAAGAAGAATCATGAGCAGAGACACTTGGAAAGAAAACGTGCTCAACAGGAAGGAAAGGAACATGCTTGTTTCCAGTGTTTTAAGGTTTGCAAAACAGCCGCTGGACTCGGTATGCACCGAAAAAAGCACTTAATAAAGCGTTCTGTCTGTGAGGATGCAGAAGGATCGTTGAACTACCATACAAATGATCCCCATACAAATGCGATGACTTGTCCAATGGTAACAGAATCCAAGCTTAAAAATAGAGCAGAGACAGAGAATAAACCAAAATTGCCATCTACTTCAGCTGATGTTGACCACATTCACTGTTCAGTCAACACAGAGCTCAGCCCTGATTGCAGCCAAGCTGAGCTACCAACCTTGCTACAGAAGACTAACTGTGCAAAATACCAGTGGTCACGTGCTAATGATGTGGGTCCAGATCTTTTCCAGAGAACACTACCACAGAACAATGAAAACATTTGGCAGATTCACCAGCAAAATCTAGACATTAATCTGCCTCTTTGCACAAATGTTTCTTACCAGTGTGAGAGTAACCACAGAGATGATGGCGGACTTGCTTTCTATCAACATTCTTCTAAAATGTTTTATTGTAATCAGGGAGAGGGGATGGTATACAAAGCCATGTGAAAGGCTCAGACTTGAGGATTTGGTGCTTCCTCGGACTACAGAATGTGGTGGGATATTATTGAAACCCAGAATATTTAAATTAAAAGCACATTATTGTGTTTAAGAAATTGTGCAGCAGGAGATTATGAAGGCATTAAAGGTCAAATTCTCAAGGGACATTGGGAAAGAAGTCAAGTTTCCTTGTGTTCTAGTTTTTTTTTATTTTCTTGAAGGAAATAGTTATCACATTTTCTCAAGTCCTGATCTCCTTTAAAAAATGTTGTCCCACGCATTAAAAGTGATATATTTTGAAACAAAAAAAGCAACTAATTTATTTTAATGTTTATGCATGTTTCCATAGCAGAGAAGCAAGCTCATACAGAATTGATTTAAGATGAAGCAAATGTTGGAAACCAAACTAAACATATTTTCAAAGGAATAAAGAGCAAATAATAGTTTTAATGTAAAGCAGCAACTGTCCAAGATATTTGACTTCTAAAACACCACACATACATGTATTGCAAAAAAATGTCATGACTACTGTAGTAGCAGTCTTGTGTGTGTACAGATACATATGTATATATACATGTATGTGTATATATCTGTCCCTTTATTACAGTAGGATATAGCTATAGATATATGTGTTGTATACTGTGCCCACGAGTAAAGGCCTGTTGAAAATTTCTGTTCTTTTTAAGAACCAATTTAGTTGAAACTTTTCTCTTCTGCAAAGTGGCACTTAACTGTATCCTGGTCATTGAGCTTTAAAAAAAATTATGTCCATTTGCTCTTTCCCAGGGTGTAATATGCTTTAATTTTGTATTTTTTTCCCAGAAAATAGTATGTTTGAAACATTTAAGGAATTTTCCTGTTGTACATATTGGCAATAACTTGAAATTCCATTCTGTAAACTTGTGACTGTTGTTGGATTAATGTTCCATGTAACTAAGTGTAAAGCAATTTGTTAAACCAAGGGTTACTTTTGTTTTTTTTTGGGGGGGGGGGGCGGGGTGATGTGGAGGGGAAAGGTACTTTTGGATAATGGTGTGAAAAAGAATGTGAACACTGTGGATGACATTGATGAAATTAATTTGTTGTAATAAAGCAAATTATACAATGTACATTTTTAGTTTTGCCTTGTTGAAAATGTATGACATTCTGATTCATTTTCCATAACCTGCCCTATCTTCAATACATTTTTAAGCACTATCTAAATGAGGTGTAATGATAGGCAGGTAAATCTTCATGAAGTATAGTCACGTCTCAATTTTCATGATAGCTGCTTACAGGGACAATCTAGTCTTTTTGATCTTGATATCCTTGAACTATTTTGACCTGCTAGCATTTCTATTTAATGTAGGGGAGTGTATAATTTATTTTGTAAGTACTTCTGTCTTCTCCATTTAAAAACAAATCTTTTAATTCATCCTTTTAACAACAACTTGCTTCCTTACAATGCCTTTGACATAGTAAAACATGTCAAGGCACTTCACAGGAGCATACAACAGTAAATTAACACTAAACCAAAGAAGGAGACATTAGAACAGGTGACCAAAAGCTTGGTCAAAGAGGGAGACTTTAAGGAGTATCTTGAAGCAAAACAGAGCGGAAGGGATGCAGTGAGGTTCAGGGCAGGAATTCCAGACCTTTGGGCCTAGACAACCTAAGGCAGGGGTTGGTAACGTTTTTACCTGAAGAGCAGCTTTAAAAAAAAAATACCCAAAATAAAACTATTGGGAGCTGCAAGATGAAAAAAAAATTAAGAATGGAGTAAAAGGTATAAGCATAGCTTAACAGGAAAAGATTGTTATCGATAATCTATTATGCGTTACACTTATGTACTTACTTGATTCTGTAAAAAGTAATTTGCTTTAATTTCTCTCAGACGCTTACAAGAATGACTGCAGGCACTACTCAATTTCATGTCATTTCAATCTTGTATATAGGTCGGGCAAAAACCCAGTTTCTACGTTCCAGGAATCAATAAAAACCATTATTTTTGTTTCAAAGTTGAATCTTGATGCTACCCAGATCCTAAATTTGCCTTCAGCTTTATCATTTTTTTCCTGGAGAATCATAATGGCATATTTTCTTTCACTTGTAGGTGGATATTTTTTGGAAAATGTTTTGAGGTTTGCTAACAATTGCGGGGCAGAATTCATTTTTTTGTTCTTTTGTTAACATGAAACATTTTATCCTATATCCGATATCCATGAGTTATTTTTGATTTGGCAGCAAAACTAAATCTGGTCATCTCTAAGCTAACTCAATAAGGAAAATTGTGTTGCCATCTAGTTCTTTTGATTTGACATTTTCTTGACTTTTTTTTTGGCTTTTTTTTATAATAACGCGATCCAACTGGAAAAGGTCGGGAGCCGCAAATGAGATGTTCGAGCCGCGTGCGACTTCAAAGCCATGGGTTGCCGGTCACTGGCCTAATGCATGGCCACTGACAGTGGGGCAAAGGAAGTCGGGGTTGCACAAGAGGCCAGAATTGGAGGAACAAAGAATTATTAGAGGTTATAGATACAGAAATAAAGATTCATTCTGTATCTTTAACTTTTCAGAACTATGGGTATCAGTGAAAAATAATTTAGTAAATATATCCTCACATTGCCAATCTCAAAACAGAACTTCTTTAGTAAGTGCTTGCATTAAATGTCTACTTTGTTTAATTCAAAGTATTGAAGTGGACAAAATGTATTAAAGTGGGCTGCAATTTAACTTTGCACTGAAGTGTATATAATGCAACACTTATCCACGCAGATTAATATCTCAAAAGTAAAAATCCACCTTCACAGCCCTCCAATTCCAAAATTTTCAGTTGTTTTTAAGATTTACAATAAACTGATTTTTTTCCCCCAGTTTTCATTTTTAAAACTCAATCTAATACCTAAATTAACCATCATGTAGGTGGCAAACATCTATAATGCTGCCTATCTTGAGGTTAAAGGTCAGGAGAGAGGCATAAAATTCCATATTACTTGCGAGTAATACCACACACAAGGCATAACCTGAACAGTCTGGTTTGATACAGTACATTGCTCCAGAAGCTGTTTATCAAAATATAAGCAGGTGATCTCAGACGGTGCTCCACATGGGGAAACAAGACCAAAAGTCGTCTCCCGGTTATGAGAGGCGAGAGGCGGGTAGATAACTGGATGAGGATGCCTATTTTAAGTAATATATTCTCTTTTATACTTTCACAACAACAATAAGTTACATTTATATAGCACCTTTAACATAGTAAAACATCCCAATGTGCTTCACTGGAGCATTATTGAACAAAATTTGATACTGAGCCGCATAGAAATGAGGACATGTGACCAAAAGCTTGGTCAGAAGTAGGTTTTAAGGAGCATCTTATAGGAGGAGAGAGAGGTAGAGAAGCTAAGCGATTTAGATAGGAAATTCCACATATACAATAGAATCTGCCTGTGTAAATTTGCTACACTAATTGCACTTTTCTGTCAGCGGCAGTCCTGGGGGATCTCCATTGGGGTTATGGTGTTATTACTGCACAAATAACTTATATAATCAGCTTCCAGTATATACATAGACAGTAATTGTTAGTGGAAAAAGTTGACAGGTATAGGTGCAAGTATAGATTTTTAATATCTGGATTTTCCCAATTTCCAGAGTAGTCCACCAAATGGAATTGGTCCCCTATGATCCAGAAACACTCTACCTTGTAATAACCTGCCCTTGCAAATGTTGCATAACCCATAGGATTAACAATGACACTATTTGTAGTAATTTACTTCACAAGATTGCTTTTAAAACCTTCAATTTGGTGGAATCTTGGACTCAATTGATTGTGACTTAAGTAACTAATCCTATTTAGTTATCGTGAAAATCTGAACTACAAATAATTTACAAAAACAGTAACTTGCATTTATATAGGATCTTTAATGTAATAAAACATCCCCAAGTGCTTCACAGGTGTGTTAGAAAATAAATTATCATACTGAGCCACAGGGAGATATTGGGGGAGATGGACAAAAAGTTTGGTCAGAGAGGATTAAGGAGCATCTTAGAGGTGGAGAGGTTTAGGAAAGGAATTCCAGAGCTTGGGGCCCATGCAGCTGAAGGCATTGTCACTAATAGTGGAGCAACTAAAACTGAAATGCTCAAGAGGCCTGAATTGGAGGAACACAGAGATCTTGGAGGGTTGTGAGGCAAGGAGGGACAAGGCCATGGATGGATTTGAAAAGAAGAATGAGAATTTTAAAATCATGGCGTTGTTTAACTGGGAGCTAGTGTAAGCCAGCAAGCATAGAGGTGATGGTTGAACGGGACGTGGTGCAAGTTAGGACACGGACAGCAGAATTTTATGACATCACGTTTAACCAAGGTAGAATGTGGGAGGCCAGTCAGGAGTTCATTGGAATAGCCAAGTCTAAAGGAAACCGGCATAGATGAGGGTTTCAGCAGCAGATGTGCCAAGACAGGGTGGAATCAGGCTATGTTACAGAGGTGGAAATAGGCAGTCTTAATGATGGTGTGGATATATGATTGAAAACTTATCTTGGGGTCTAATATGATACCACGGTTGCAAAAAGACTGGTTCAGCCTCTAACAGTTGCCATGGAGAGCGATGGAATCAGTGGCTAGAGATTTAGCAGATAATGAGTGTAAATATTAAAATGAGTTTTTGAATTATGTCCTGCAATAGATTAATTGTACTTTTAGATAGCTGTTATGACCAAGTGAGAAAGAGGTCTAGGATTCCCTTTCAACATTCACCTGGTCTTACTGTAACAGTTTAATTTTTAAACACACCATGTTTTCAGCTTTCCCTTGGTGAATCCTTTTTCACCGCTTTCCAATTATAAGGCAAAGAAACCAGCACAACAGGTTTTCTCAGGTTTAAAGAAGAAAAGTGAAATTTTATTAAACTTAAGCTCCAATTTGGTTAACGCCCACGGATACACGATGCGCCCACTCCAGCATGCATAGGTGATACAGACATGCAGATAGAGACCGAAAGGAAACAAGAAATAAAGTGGAAAAGTTTGAGGCAATATCTAAGGAAGTTTTTTGTGTTACAGTTCTTCGAGCTCACTGTAGTGTCCTTTATTGTAAGTAGATCTTGCTTTTCCCTGGGGCCCAGTATTCTTCTTAACTTTTTTGCTGTAGGAGACTTTTTTTCTCGTGGGGTTCATGTGTCTTCAATGGATTTGGAGTCCTGTGAGAAAGAGATGGGAGCAAGCAGACAGGAGAGGCTGTGGCGAGTCAGCCAGGAGAGATCTTCTCAGTCCAGGAGCATTCTGCTTTCTGCCAAAACTGTTTGTACAAATTCAAAAAACTCAGGTTGCCCAGCAGGTTAGTCATGTGACTAGCTGGTTTGACCATGTCTGTTTGTGTATTCGGCCATCTGAGCAGTCAACCTGGAATGTGAGCTCCCCCACCTTCAATGTCTGCTGATCAAAAGTCCATTGTGAGTTGAAAGTGTCAGGGAATAGTCCTTTGTCCTTTCCAAGCATTGTCTGATAATTTGCAAATGTCTTTCTAGCCAAGGGTCCGTTGTGGGTTGAATATGTCAGGGAATGGCTGCTTTATCCTTCCAAACACTGTTCATATGCAAATGTCTTTCCAGTCAAGAACAGGCAATTTTTTTTTAAAGCAAGTCCTTTCTTCACTCCAACAACAGTTTGAAATTTAATGTCCATGTGACAAAATTAATATGCCTCATGCTTGGCAGGTGTGGGCCTGCATGAAAATAGCCTATAATGGTGTTTCTTTTCTTTATTTCCAGCTTGTGCCTCTTGGTTTGTAATTGAAGAGTGATGCATGTAATACTAGTTCCATGTTACAGAGCATTTCCCTCTTGTTCTCAAGTGAACTGAACTCCAGAATTGCGGCTAATTCCTCTTCTTAACTAATCCTTTCCAAGTCTCTTTTTTGGCCAAATTTAATTAGATTAAAATTTATATGTACAATGTAATGATGCAACTCAACTGCATTGAAATATGTATATTTTATGCAAGTTTGTATAGCGGAGAAGACATTTTTGTTTGCAAAGCTGCCACTGCGAACAAATCCTTCCAGTAAAACTGGGTGTTGTAAAGAAAATACGCAATGGTCACCACTAGCTTATTTTGAAATAGAGCTGCTTCTGCTGTTTTCATTGAATATAGTGTTACACCAATGTGCTTTTATTGAATGATAATTTTCTTTAATCCACTGACTGGAGATCTGAATTTATATATTTTTTAAAAAGACACTTTTAAAAAGTTGACTGCTAGCAGCTTAGGATGGTCACCTAACTTGCAACACTGTATCATACATGCAAGGACTGTGAAGAGGGAGATGAAATGTCTTCTAATTCCCCAGTCAGAACCAAGACCCAGGAACTTTAAAGGAACTACCTGTTCTCTTTAGCAAGAGAGAAATACTGTTAACTGCTATGTTTTGAATCAGAGTGACTGTCATGTGAGAAGCCCCTCCCTATCTGTGGTTTTAAGCTGGTGTTTGCAGCAGTGTAGAAACAACTGGACTCTGCCATGTGCAGACCCTAAGTGGGGGTTCCCCCCTCTCTCTCTCTCTCCATTCCACCTTGAAAGTTTTCAAATCCTGTCTGATTACTGATCATCTTTGCATACTCCGGCTATCATTAGAAACCCCGTTGGAGGAAATCATCCACATCACTGTCTCCAAGAGACCCACCGAACCAGTCAACTACACATTCAAACTAAAAGACTCAGGACCACTGAGTTCAGCTGGAAGCCAGCTGAATCACCAAACCTCACAGACTGTATAACCATTTGTTTTATGGACTCTAACTCAACAAATCTACCTTTCTATTTGTGTGTATGTGTAATCTCCAGCGTGTGTGCGTGAGTGAAAGTTAGTGCATTGTTTATTATTTTTATTACTCTGGTTTAGGCACAATAATGTTAACCTCTTTCTTTGTTAACTCAAGAAAACCTGTCCGATTGGTTCTTGTTTTGATTATAGCAAGTAATCAAACACTTACTGAATTGGCCAGTACATCCAATTTGAGAAATAATTAAACCTGTTGTGGCCATGAAGGAGAGGGAAAAGAGGGAAGCCCTTCGACCCTTCTTCACTTGACTGTAACAATAGACAGTAGCATTCCAACACTCAGCAATATAATTCAATCAAAGAAAGCCCTTAATGGTTCTTCAGGTCAGCTGGCACTTAAAACCCGGAAAATTAATTTTTTTCAACATTGTTTACACTTTCACAAAGGAAGATAAATGCTACCATCTGCAAGATGCTGTAGGTAACAAACAATTCCACACTATCTATCAGGGCTGTTAGTTGATGAGGGGTCCCCAAGAAATTGTGGAAACTGAAAAATGCAGGGAACAAAGCAATTAATGAGGTACATTCTGATCTGCAGATATGCACAATGCAATACAGGCTACCAGGAATAATTACCTCAGGTGGATAGTAAAGGGCAACAGTTGTGCAGAAATGTGCAAGCTAACCCAGAACAAATGACAGAACTTTGATTCACCAACAGCCTCTGTTACAAGTTCAGGACTTGTGTATACAGTGGTGCTAGACACTGTAAATGGTCTGAATGTCTTATGTTTGGAACTGTACCTGTGCAACCCAGTATCTGAATGCTGGCGTCAGAGAGTTGTAACAACAGCATTCCTTTGTGAACTGAACATGATATTCATGTTTGCACATTTCCTTCAATTTCTCTGAAGACAGACAGAGCAAACCCTTAGATAAGGAAAGATATGAATCATAGCAAGTGCATGAACAGACAAAACAGTAATTATGATCAGATTCATTTGGTTCAGTCAGTGCAACTTGTCTTTTCCTTCCAATAGATATAATGAACATGTCACATTTCTCCACATTGGTACGTCATCTTTCTTGACTTGAACAAAACAACTTCTAATTACTGTCCTGTATTGTAGCCTTCTCGCAGCCTTTTCTGGGCCTGACTGTTTTGCAGCATTCTTTTTCTTTAAGCTGTCTCTCCATCTCTGTTTTATTAATCTCCCTCTGTTCACAGCCAAATTGGTTCAGTGACTTCCCAAAACAATGGGCTGCATTTTATTCACGTGGCGTGCTCTGCGGAGGTGCGCTTTGAACTCTGTGGCCTTCTGACACGGAAGTGCTGCCGAAGAACCCCCGCGATATTACGCACGGGGTCTCATTTAAATAGAGGGGGCGGAGCGGCCGCCCGCGATGACATGGAGGGGGTAGCCGCTGCCATGTCCCCGGCAACAGCTTCTGTCGCCACTACACAGGCGCCAGCACCATTTTTAAAAGGCTTCAAGCCCTTCACTTAAATTACAATGGTTAAAGTGGCAAGATTTGAAAAGTTATTGATAATATTATGCTCACTTCAAATCCCCTCTCCCACCCCCTCAGTGAATAATCAGAGTAATATTTGTCCAACCATCCCCCCCCACAAAAACATTAAAGTTGCCAATAACAACCTTTCACCACCCCCCCCCCCCCCACCCCACCGATCTTTATTTCCTTTAACCTTCAATGACTTCCCACCATCCCCTCACCGAATCGCATTTGTTTTTGCTACTCTGTTCCTCACCCCTCCCCACTAGGTTCTCGCCTCGGAACTCCATACGGAGTTCTGAAGACGTGCGAAGGATGAATGGCGACTGTAAAATCAGTATGGGACTGCCGCCGCCTGCAGGTAAGTTTGTTTGCATATCATTTAGGTTCATTTTAATATGCAGATAAAGGGCCGCCGCCAGGTGGTGGGTGGGCCGCACAGAGAATCCCCGCCCCACGTAATATGCGGTGGGCCCTTCTCGACGTCGTGGGTTGAAGCGGGCCTCTCCCTGCACAATTTTACTGCCGCGACCCGCGGCATTGAGGGGCTGGTAAAATTCAGCCCAATGGGTGTGAGGTGCTAATTGATTGCTGAGCTAGGCTAATGAAATGCTTATCATATACAATCTATGGAGAAATAATATCAAAGTTAGCTCATTTATATTTTAATCACCTACACTTTAAAACACAGTGGAGTAGATTTTTGTCTTCACTGCTTCTGTGATAAGTTATTGGAGCCAATCGCCCACTCTTTATAGAACCCACCTTATTTCCATTCCAAATGGAATACAATTAGGTGGGTTCTATAAAGAATGTGCAATTCGCTCCACTATATTACTATCCAGAAAAAGAGGGGTAGCTACCAAACATAAAACCATTTTCTCCAAACCTTTTTGTGGGCACAGTTTATTTAAAAAAAGAATCCTAAAACATGACTGTCAGCCTTCATAGAAATTATTTTAACTTGGACATTATTCCTCTGCCCAGCTCCCACTCTGAAAGCATTTTTAAGTTCACTTTATGAGCCATTAGCTGGCCAACCTATCTTGAGCTGCCAATGCACTAGTTTCCTGGTCTGTGCCATGCACACAATTACAAACCAAGCAGCAATGACATCTTAGTGCCCAAAGCAGTGGAATTTTATCTTTTTTGATCATTACTACTTGATTAAAAACCTCTTTCTTAACATTTTTCCTTTTGTTTCTTTCAGAACTCAACTCAAGATTCCTATTAGTAATTTGAATGATTTCCAGTCTTCAGAGAGGTGATACGCTATAAGGTATATGTTATGGTATGCAATCCTTTCTTTACATCTTGAGAAGTACTGCTTTTCTGATCCTTGTCAATATTTAGTGGAGTCCTCAGTTGCATTACAACAGTATTTATGTGTACTGTACTCACTATTCATACCAATACTAATTTGTGATATTTTTAAAAAGAGGTTTCCTGTCAAGTGGGCATTAAGACAGGTAGATAAGGTTTCATGACTGGATTCAATTGTTTCTTACAGTTTCAGTTTACAAATCATTCCTGACTTATGGTGCTAGGTTTCTACTGTTCATTGGCATCACTCTATGTTGAACAGCACTTGGAGGAAGCACCGAGGGTGGCAAGGGCACAGAATGTACTCTGGGTGGGGGACTTCAATGTCCATCACCAAGAGTGGCTCAGTAGCACTACTACTGATCAAGCTGGCCGAGTCCTAAAGGACATATCTGCTAGACTGGGTATGCGGCAGGTGGTGAGGGAACCAACAAGAGGGGAAAACATACTTGACTTCGTCCTCACCAATCTGTCTGCCACAAATGCATCTGTCCATAACAGTATCGGTAGGAGTGACCACCGCACAGTCGTTGTGGAGACGAAGTCCTGCCTTCACATTGAGGATACCCTGCATCTTGTTGTGTGGCACTACCACCGTGCTAAATGGGATAGATTTCGAACAGATCTGGCAATGCAACACTGGGCATCCACGAGGCGCTGTGGGCCATCAGCAGCAGCAGAATTGTACTCAACCACAATCTGTAACCTCATGGCCCAGCATTTCCCCCACTCTACCATTACCATCAAGCCAGGAGACCAACCCTGGTTCAATGAAGAGTGCAGGAGGGCATGCCAGGAGCAGCACCAGGCATACCTCAAAATGAGGTGTCAACCTGGTGAAGCTACAACACAGGACTATCTGCGTGCCAAACTGTGTAAGCAGCATGCGATAGAGCTAAGCGATCCCATAAGCAATGGATCAGATCTAAGCTCTGCAGTCCTGCCACATCCAGCCGTAAATGGTGGTGGACAACTAACTGGAGGAGGTGGCTCCACAAATATCCCCATCCTTAATGATGGGGGAGCCCAGCACATCAGTGCAAAAGATAAGGCTGAAGCATTTGAATCCATATTGAGCAAGAAGTGCTGAGTTGATGATCCATCGCAGTCTCCTTCTGAAGTCCCCAGCATCACAGATACCAGACTTCAGCCAATTCGATTCACTCCACGTGATATCAAGAAACAACTGAAGGCATTGGATACTGCAAAGGCTATGGGCCCTGACAATATTCCGGCAATAGTACTGAAGACCTGTGCTCCAGAACTTGCCGCGCCCCTAACCAAGCTGTTTCAGTATAGCTACAACACTAGCATCTACCCTGCAATGTGAAAAATTGCCCAGGTATGTCCTGTACACATAAAGCAGGACAAGTCCAACCAAGGCAATTACCGCCCCATCAGCCTACTCTCAATCATCAGTAAAGTGATGGAAGGTGTCATCAACAGTGCAATCAAGCGGCACTTGCTTAGCAATAAACTGCTCAGTGACGCTCAGTTTGGGTTCCGCCAGGGCCACTCTGCTCCTGACCTCATTACAGCCTTGGTTCAAACATGGACAAAACAGCTGAACTCAAGAGGTGAGGCGAGAGTGACTGCCCTTGACATCAAGGCAGCATTTGATCGAGTATAGCATCAAGGAGCCCGAGTAAAACTGAGGTCAATGGGCATCAGGGGGAAAATCCTCTGCTGGCTGGAGTCATACCTAGCACAAAGGAAGATGGTTGTGGTTGTTGGAGGTCAATCATCTCAGCTCCAGGACATCACTGCAGGAGTTCCTCAGAGTAGTGTCCTAGGCCCAACCATCTTCAGCTGCTTCATCAATGACCTTCCTTCAATCATAAGGTCAGAAGTGGGGATGTTCGCTGATGATTGCATTATGTTCAGCACCATTCGTGACTCCTCAGATACTGAAGCAGTCTGTGTAGAAATGCAGCAAGACTTGGACAATATCCAGGCTTGGGCTGATAAGTGGCAAGTAACATTTGTGCCACACAAGTGCCAGGCAATGACCATCTCCAACAAGAGAGAATCTAACCATCACCCCTTGACATTCAATGGCATTACCATCGCTGAATCCCCCACTATCAACATCCTAGGGGCTACCATTAACCAGAGACTGAACTGGAGTAACCATGTAAATACCGTGGCTACAAGAGCAGGTCAGAGGCTAGGAATTGTGTGGTGAGTAACTCATCTCCTGACTCCCCAAAGCCTGTCCACCATCTACAAGGCACAAGTCAGGAGTGTGATGGAATACTCTCCACTTGCCCGGATGGGTGCAGCTCCAACAATACTCAAGAAGCTCGACACCATCCAGGACAAAACAGCCCACTTGATTGGCACCCGATCTACAAACATTCAATCCCTCCACCACCGACGCACTGTGTCAGAAGTGTGTACCATCTACAAGATGCACTGCAGCAACGCACCAAGGCTCCTGAGACAGCACCTTCCAAATCCGTGACCTCTACCAACTAGAAGGACAAGGGCAGCAAATACATGGGAACACCACCACCTGAAAGTTCCCCTCCAAGTCACACCCCATCCTGACTTGGAACTATATCGCCTTTCCTTCACTGTCACTGGGTCAACATCCTGGAACTCCCTTCCTAACAGCACTGTGGGTGTACCTACCCCACATGGACTGCAGAGGTTCAAGAAGGCAGCTCACCACCACCTTCACAAGGGCAATTAGGGATGGGCAATAAATGCTGGCCTGGCCAGTGACGCCTACATCCCATGAATGAATTTTTAAAAAACTTGACTAAACATGCGATCTATTTTCCATGTGGCACATACAGCATGCAACAAACATTTGGAGACTTGCTCAAGGACATATCAAAGATGTGTCCTTCGACATCCTAGATCCTGTTAAAACCATTACTCTCTCTCACCTTGGCTGTTCCCCCTGCTACGGCCCTCATCTCCAATCTCTTAAGTCCAAGGGACACAGACTTGAACAGATATGGTGAAGAAAATGCCATTCACCACCAGATCTGTCTGGACCACATAAAGCAATATCTGCTGCTGCTCACATCTGCAAAAACTGCTCACTATTGCAAAGCTAACTCCCAGCTTCTTTCCTCTACTGCGAAACGTCTTCTTAAACCCCTCTCCCCTGTTTCTTCCACCCTCACCTCTAATGACAAGTGCGAGGAATTCATGAACCATCTGATCAGCTGCCTCTGTCACTTCCCTCCCTTCCCCTAGCCCACCAGGTCAAACTTCCTTGAAAGTTCCCCCACCCAACCCTCTAGCCTTGAATGTGTTTCCTTCTCTGGTTTCTCTCCTATCTCCTCCCATGCTCTCTCCAAGCTCATCTTGTCCATGAGACCCATCTCCTGCTCTATCAACCCTACTCTCATTAAATTAGCGATGACCCAACTTCTTCTCCTGGTGCCCATATTAACCGATATTGTTAACAATTCTCTCTCCTCAGGTCATGTCCTCTGTCCTTCAAATCTGCTGGTATCACCACCCCCCCACCCTCAAAAATCAAACCATTGACCCCAACCTTGCAAACTACTGCCCTATCGCCAACTTCCCTTTCCTCTCAAGTCCTTGAATGTGTTATTGCCTTCCATATTTATGCCCATCTTTCTCAGAACTCCATGTTTGAATTCTGCCAATCAGGTTTGCACCCTGCACAGTACTGAAACAGATCTTAACAAAGTCACAAATGACATCCTATATCACTGTGACAAAGGCAAATGATAACTCCTCACCCTTCTCGACCTGTCTTCAGCCTTAGACACAGATGATCACACCTTCCTCCTCCAATGCCTCCCCACTGTTGTCCAGCTGGATGCACTGCACTTGCCTGCTTCCATTATTATCCTTTTAATTGTAGTCATGGTATCACTTGCAATGGCTTTGCTTTCTGATCCTGCACAGTTACCTTTGGTGTCCCCCAAGAATCTATCCTTGACCCCCTCCTATTTCTCATCTACATGCTGCCCCTCGGCGACAGCATCCGAAAACACATCAGTTTCCACATGTATGCTAATGTTCTACTTCACCACCACTTCCCTTGACCTCCCTCACCATCTCTAAATTGTCAGATAGCTTGTCCAACATCCAGTACTAGGTGAGCAGAAATTTCCTCCAATTCAATAGTGGGAAGACTGAAGCCATTGTCTTTGGTCCCAGCACAAACTCTGCTCCCTTGGCGCCAACTCCATCCCTCACCTTAGCAACTGCCTGAGGCTGAACCAGTCTCTTCGCAATTTTGTTGTCATATTTGACCCTGAGATAAGCTTTCAACCACAAATCTGCACCATCATTAAGAGCTCCGTAACATTCCCTGTCTCTGCCGCTTCCTCAGTTCTTCTGCTGCGGAAACCCTCATCCATGCCTTTGTTACCTCCTGACTTGACTATATTAATGCACTCCTGGCCAGCCTCCCACATTCTATCCTCCGTAAACCTGAGGTCATCCAAAATTCTGCTGCCCGTGTCCTGACTTGCACCAAAGGCCATTCGCCCATCATCCCTGTGCTCACTGACCTAAGCTCGCTGCTGGTTTTTAAAAAAATGCCTCAATTTTAAAATTCTCATCCTTGTTTTCAAATCACTCCATGAACTAGCCCCTCCCCATCTCTGTAATCTCCTCCAGCCCTACAACCCTCTGAGATATCTGTGCTCTCTAATTCCGGCCTTTTAAGCATCCCTGATTTTAATCACTCCACCATTGGTGGCTGTGCCTTCAGCTGCCTAGACACTAAGCTCTGGAATTCCCTCCCTAAACCTCTCCACTTTGCTTTCCTCCTCTAAGACACTACTTAAAACCTACCTCCTTGACCAAGCTTTTGGTTATCTGCCCTAATATTGTCTTCTGTGGCTCAATGTCATGTCTTGTTTTATTATACCTCTGAAGTGCTTTGGGACATTTTATCACATTAAAGATACTATATAAATTCAAGTTTTTGTTCAACAGCTGTACAAATAAATCTGTGCATTCTGGTGTATCTATGCATAGATGGACTCTGAGGCCTTTCTTATGTTTTAGTTAAGACATTTTAGTAAAGCATGTCTGCCATCTGAAGTAATGTGAAATGTAAAAGATCCAATGGCAGTATTTGAAGAAGAGTGGGAGTTCTTCAAGTTTCTTGACTGCCATTCCTCCCTCAACCAACACCATCATAAAACAGATTTTCAGGTCATTCATTCATTCACTTATCATTTGTGGGACCTTGCTGTGCATAAATTGGCTGCTGCATTAGCCACATAGCAGTAATGACTTCAATTCAATAAAGATCTGTTGGCTGCAAAGCAGTTTGGGACATTCTGAGGATGTGATAAAGCACAAAAGAAATATGGCTTCTTTCTTTTCTACAAGTGAATCCCTAAGTCTTTCATCCATCCCAATCATCTGGAACAGGAAGAGTAAGACAGAATGAAGTCATACCCAGGGTAAGTTGAATACACATGTGTAATTATTTTCTTTGCATTACTCATTACTTGGGAATTGTGCTCTTTGAATACCTGTTTACTTAGATATGTAGTAGCTTTTTTTTTTAGAAAGATATGTTGCTGATGACACAGTACTCTGAAGCTCAACAACAGCATCAAACTCTGGATGAGCTTCTAGTACTCACTGCTTAGTCCAAAGAATTCTGTCTTCAGTAAAGCAGCTGTGACCTGCTGTTTGCATGTCAACATGGTTGATTGGTTCCTCGACAGTGCCTCAAAGTTGCCTGACAAATGTAAGGTAATAGTTATCACCTTCAACCTTCAAGGCTACTAAAATATCAGATTGTGTTTACTGAGCCTAAATCTCTTCCATAATGTTTTTCAGCATAATCTTGGGTGCTAACCTCACATTCACCTGGATTCTCATTATTCATTGGCAACTTCTGCTACCATATTAATGATCACTGTTTCTTTTAGAACTAGTTCTGGAAACAAGCTATGCTTCTGTGAGCATTTTTGAGACAATCTAGTGCCATTGCGGTCAATGTCAACTTGAAATAAGCAATGCAAAACTGGGCATCCATGAGGCGCTGTGGGCCATCAGCAGCAGCAGAATTGTACTCAACCACAATCAGTAACCTCATGGCTCGGCATATTCCCCACTCTACCATTACCATCAAGCCGGGGGACCACCCTGGTTCAATGAAGAGTGAGGAGGGTATGCCAGGAGCAGCACCAGGCATACCTCAAAATGAGGTGTCAACCTGGTGAAGCTGCAAGTCAGGATTGCTTGCATGCCAAACAATGTAACCAGCAAGCAATAGACAGAGCTAAGCGATTTCATAACCAACGGATCAGATCTAAGCTCTGCAGTCCTGCCACATCTAGCCGTGAAAGTTGGTGAACAATTAAACAACTAACTGGAGGAGGTGGCTCCACAAATATCCCCATCGTCAATGATGGGAGAGCCCAGCACTTCAGTACAAAAGATGAGGCTAAAGCATTTGCAACAATCTTCAGCCAGAAGTGCAGAGTTGCTGATCCATCTCAGCCTACTCCTGAGGTCGCCAGCATCACAGATGCCAGTCTTCAACCAATTCAATTCACTCCGCGTGATATCAAGAAACAACTGATGGCACTGGATATTGCAAAGGCTATGGGTCCAGACAACATTCCGGCAATAGGACTGAAGACCTGTGCTCCAAAACTTGCCGTCCCCCTAGCCAAGCTGTTCCAGTAAGCTGCAACACTGGAATCTACCTGACCAAGTGGAAAATTGCCCAGGTATGTCCTGTACACAAAAAGCAGGACAAGTTCAACCCAGCCAATTACCGCCCCATCAGTCTACTGTCAAGCATCAGTAAAGTGATGGAAGGTGTCGTTGACAGTGCTATCAAGCGGCACTTGCTTAGCAATAACCTGCTCACTGATGTTCATTTTGGGTTCTGCCAGGGCCACTCAGCTCCAGACCTCATTACAGCCTTGGTTCAAACATGGACAAAACAGCTGAACTCAAGAGGTGAGGCTAGAGTGACTGCCCTTGACATCAAGGCAGCATTTGACCGAGTATGGCATCAAGGAGCCCTCGTAAAACTGGAGTCAATGGGAATTGGGGGAAAACTCTCTGCTGATTGGAGTTGTACCTAGCACAAAGGAAGATGGCTGTGTTTGTTGGAGGTCAATCATCTCAGCTCCAGGCCATCAGTGCAGGAGTTCCTCAGGGTAGTGTCCGAGGCCCAACCATCTTCAGCTGCTTCATCAATGACCTTTCTACAATCATAAGGTCAGAAGTGGAGTTGTTCACTGATGATTGCAAAATGTTCAGCACCATTCGCGACTCCTCAGATACTGAAGCAGTCTATGTAGAAATGCAGCAAGACCTGGACAATATCCAGTCTTGGGCTGATAAGTGGCAAGTAATATTCGTGCCACACAAGTGCCAGGCAATGACCATCTCCAACAAGAGAGAATCTAACCATCTCTCCTTGACATTTAATGGCATTACGATTGCTGAATCCCCCACTAACAACATCCTGGGGGTTACCATTGACCAGAAACTGAACGGGAGTAGCCATATAAATACCGTGGCTACAAGAGCAGGTTAGAGACTAGGAATCATGCGGCAAATAACTCACCTGACACCCCAGAGCCTGTCCAGCATCTACAAGGCACGTCAGGAGTGTGATGGAATACATGGGTGCAGCTCTAGCAATACTCAAGAAGCTCGACACCATCCAGGACAAAACAGCCCACTTGATTGGCACCTCATCAACAAACATTCACTCCCTCCACCACCAATGCACAGTGGCAGCAGTATGTACCATCTACAAGATGCACTGCAGCAACGCACCAAGGCTCCTTAATTAGCAGCTTCCAAATCGGCGACCTGTACCACCTAGAAGGACAAGGGCAGCAGATGCATGGGAATACCACCACCTGCAAGTTCCCTTCCAAGCCACACACCATCCTGACTTGGAACTATATCGCCGTTCCTTCACTGTCACTGGGTCAAAATCCTGGAACTCCCTTCCGAACAGCACTGTAGGTGTACCTACCCCACATGGATTGCAGAGGTTCAGGAAGGCAGCTCACCACCACCTTCTCAAGGACAATTACGAATGGGCAATAAGTGCTGACCTAGCCAGCAACACCCACATCCCAGGAACTAATAAAAAAAATGTTATTGGAAATTGTCACTGCAAATTGCATGAGAATATTATTTCTGTCATTCCAGTTGCTAACTATGAACTCATGTGACTTCTGCGTACCCTTTATAGCACATTAAATATAACCACTAGTTATCATAGGAAGGTGGAAATATCTAAATAATCTTACCAATGATGCTTTTTAAGATAACACTTTTAATAGAAAATGCAGAATTGTAACATTTAAAGCCACACTCATTCAACTGAGAAAATAACTTTACAATCTCCCCAACAAAAAAATCCTTGGGAGAGGGAGGAGATTCTTTGGCTACAAGTAGATAGATAAGAATGGAACCAGGCAAGGGCAACAGAGCAGAGGCATTGCAGAAAGATGGTGACTCAAGCATGTCAAAGGCTTCAGAGGGCTCTAGAAGGACAAGGAGGGATAATATACACAATCATAATCACATAGGATGTCATTTGTGACTCTGATAAGAACTATTTCAGTACTGTGGCAGGGGCAGAAACCTGATTAGAGAGGTTTAAACATGGAGTTTTGGGAAAGATGTGCATAGATTTGGGAGGTGACAACACTTCAAGAACCTTGGAGAGGAAAAAGAGCTAGGTTGCAAGGACAGAGGAGTTAGAGATGGGTTTTTGAAGAGTGGGATGATTATAGCTGCTTTGAAAGGAGGGTGATGTATCTGAAGAGAGGGAACCATTTACAATATGAGCTAGCATGGGGGCCAGGAAGGGAAATTGAGTCATCAGTTTAGTGGGAATGTGGTCAAGACAGCAGGAGCCATAGACTAGGTGAACTCAGAGAGAGCATGAGAGGAAAGAGAAGAGGAACTAGAGAAAGATGTGAGTTCAGTGCTGTGGCATGGCAGAACCTTGGAAGAGGTTTGGCTTGTTGAGTAAGAGAATGGGGAAGATGCAGCTGAATGGATGGTCACAATCTTAGTGACAGAACTTCATAAGTTCCTTGCACTTGCTATTGGAGGTGAGAGCGAAGGAGGCAGGGGAGATGGGGTCAAGGGAGACAGTTCGTTGTGGAAAAAGAAGTCACGGCTATCTTTGCTTTGCATGATTATCCTGGAATCGTGAATGGTTTTGGAAGAGGAATGCAAGAGCTGATCTGGAACAATCCAACATAGCTGACTGAGGAAGATGAAGTTATATATTTGTCACAGGTCCAGTGGATTTGCATGCAATGTTAGTGATTGTGCATTGCACATTATGAAAATTGAAGCCTCTGCAGATTGACTGTGGGCGTCTTTATCTTTATGGGAGAGTGGCCAATCACATAGATGAATTCTGGAAATTAACAATGAAGCGAAACTGTTAATGCGTGCCCACCTGCCGATCTTCATCTTTGTAGAATGGATAAGCCTGTGTACCGTCTCCCACTGAACAGTATGCTAGTCAACTTTTGAGTGCACCTCTTGAACTCTTCAACACTTAAGAAATCTTTATTCCACTAGAGGTGCGATCCAGGGCACAATAGTTAATTCTTGCAGGCGCAGACACAGCAGTTCTGTTCACAGAGGACACATCCCAGGCATCTGTTGCCATTTGACAGACTTCAATAGTTGTCTCTCTAGAGAGCATCAATCTCCTTAGATACTGTTCAGATATGGTTTAGTCCTGAGTGCTTTGTCCTTAACCTTTCATTCATCCTTCAAAAGGATGCTAGCAGCAGCGAAAGCAGCAAATGATACATTGCTGCCCTCTTGTTGTGTTTGAAGTACTTATCCCATTGGCAACAGCCCTGTGTTTGTTTTTAGCTGGCATGTCTGTAGGCTACTTAGGAAACTGCAATGTGATTATACTTAATTGAATCCATTTGTCAATGAATAAACTTAATTGCTGTTTTTCTGACAGTATCAGAAATCTATTACTGTAATTTTAAATCTGTTTAAAAACTAGAAACCTCTTTCCAATTGAGATAACTGTTTTGTGGCACATTGGACTCATATTTCTAAATATAATTAGACCATTGGCAAAATTACAGGTACCAGAAGCTTACCCACCCACCCTATTTTTATATATTATATGTATATACATATATATAGCCTGCTTCATGAAGGGTTTTGATAGAGTAAATAAGGAGAAACTGTTTCCAATGGAAGAAGGGTTGGTAACTAGAGGACATGGAATTAAGGTAATTGACAAAAGAACCAGAGGTGCGATGATAATTTTTTTTATGCAGCGAGTTATTATGATCTGACATGTACTGCCTGAAAGGCTGGTGAAAGCAGATTTAACAGTAACTTACAAAAAAGAATTGGATAAATACTTAGGAGAGAAAATGACATGGCTATAGGGCAAGAGTAGGGCAGTGGGACTTATTAGGTAGCACTCTCAAACAGCCGACATAGGTACAATGGGCTGAATGGTCTCCTTCTTTGCTGTAAAACTGTGATATTCTATAAAACTATTTGTTCAACTTGAAGTTTTATTACTTATTTCAGTTTCAATCAGAAATTTTAAATACAATTATTTATGAAAATAGTGGTGATGATCAGTAGCAGTGTTAGTTTGATTAAGATGCTGTTTCTTCAATGACAGGAGCATTATATACAATCATGTGACACTACATTTTATTCTACTGCTTAGGAGGACCTGTATTTAACCTTAGTTTATCCTATTAATGCCGCACCTGAAGCTAAAGACCAGTTCTATGAACAACTCCATAACATCATTAGCAGCATCCCCAACACCGAACACCTATTCCTGCTGGGGGACTTTAATGCCAGGGTTGGGGCCGACCATGACTCATGGCCCTCCTGCCTTGGGCGCTATGGCGTTGGAAGGATGAATGAGAACGGACAGAGACTGCTTGAGTTGTGTACCTATCATAACCTCTGCATCACCAACTCGTTCTTTCACACTAAACCCTGTCACCAGGTTTCATGGAGGCACCCAAGATCACGTCGTTGGCACCAGCTAGACCTCATTGTCACAAGGCGAGCCGCCTTAAACAGTGTTCAAATCACACGCAGCTTCCACAGTGCGGACTGCGACACCGACCACTCCCTGGTGTGCAGCAAGGTTAGACTCAGACCAAAGAAGTTGCATCATTCCAAGCAGAAGGGCCACCCGCGCATCAACACGAGCAGAATTTCTCACCCACAGCTGTTACAAAAATTTCTAAATTCACTTGTAACAGCCCTTCACAACACTCCCACAGGGGATGCTGAGACCAAGTGGGCCCACATCAGAGACGCCATCTATGAGTCAGCTTTGACCACCTACGGCAAAAGTGCGAAGAGAAATGCAGACTGGTTTCAATCTCATAATGAAGAGCTGGAACCTGTCATAGCCGCTAAGCGCATTGCACTTTTGAACTACAAGAAAGCCCCCAGCGATTTAACATCCGCAGCACTTAAAGCAGCCAGAAGTACTGCACAAAGAACAGCTAGGCGTTGCGCAAACGACTACTGGCAACACCTATGCAGTCATATTCAGCTGGCCTCAGACACCGGAAACATCAGAGGAATGTATGATGGCATGAAGAGAGCTCTTGGGCCAACCATCAAGAAGATCACCCCCCTCAAATCTAAATCGGGGGACATAATCACTGACCAACGCAAACAGATGGACCGCTGGGTTGAGCACTACCTAGAACTGTACTCCAGGGAGAATGCTGTCACTGACACTGCCCTCAATGCAGCCCAGCCTCTACCAGTCATGGATGAGCTGGACATACAGCCAACCAAATCGGAACTCAGTGATGCCATTGATTCCCTAGCCAGCGGAAAAGCCCCTGGGAAGGACAGCATTACCCCTGAAATAATCAAGAGTGCCAAGCCTGCTATACTCTCAGCACTACATGAACTGCTATGCCTGTGCTGGGACGAGGGAGCAGTACCCCAGGACATGCGCGATGCCAATATCATCACCCTCTATAAAAACAAAGGTGACCGCGGTGACTGCAACAACTACCGTGGAATCTCCCTGCTCAGCATAGTGGGGAAAGTCTTTGCTCGAGTCGCTCTGAACAGGCTCCAGAAGCTGGCCGAGCGCGTCTACCCTGAGGCACAGTGTGGCTTTCGTGCAGAGAGATCGACTATTGACATGCTGTTCTCCCTTCGTCAGATACAGGAGAAATGCCGTGAACAACAGATGCCCCTCTACATTGCTTTCATTGATCTCACCAAAGCCTTTGACCTCGTCAGCAGACGTGGTCTCTTCAGACTACTAGAAAAGATCGGATGTCCACCAAAGCTACTAAGTATCATCACCTCATTCCATGAAAATATGAAAGGCACAATTCAACATGGTGGCTCCTCATCAGAGCCCTTTCCTATCCTGAGTGGTGTGAAACAGGGCTGTGTTCTCGCACCCACACTTTTTGGGATTTTCTTCTCCCTGCTGCTTTCACATGCGTTCAAATCCTCTGAAGAAGGAATTTTCCTCCACACAAGATCAGGGGGCAGGTTGTTCAACCTTGCCCGTCTAAGAGCGAAGTCCAAAGTACGGAAAGTCCTCATCAGAGAACTCCTCTTTGCTGACGATGCTGCTTTAACATCTCACACTGAAGAATGCCTGCAGAGTCTCATCGACAGGTTTGCGTCTGCCTGCAATGAATTTGGCCTAACCATCAGCCTCAAGAAAACGAACATCATGGGGCAGGATGTCAGAAATGCTCCATCCATCAATATTGGCGACCACGCTCTGGAAGTGGTTCAAGAGTTCACCTACCTAGGCTCAACTATCACCAGTAACCTGTCTCTAGATGCAGAAATCAACAAGCGCATGGGAAAGGCTTCCACTGCTATGTCCAGACTGGCCAAGAGAGTGTGGGAAAATGGCGCACTGACACGGAACACAAAAGTCCGAGTGTATCAGGCCTGTGTCCTCAGTACCTTGCTCTACGGCAGCGAGGCCTGGACAACGTATGCCAGCCAAGAGCGACGTCTCAATTCATTCCATCTTCGCTGCCTTCGGAGAATACTTGGCATCAGGTGGCAGGACTATATCTCCAACACAGAAGTCCTTGAAGCGGCCAACACCCCCAGCTTATATACACTACTGAGTCAGCGGCGCTTGAGATGGCTTGGCCATGTGAGCCGCATGGAAGATGGCAGGATCCCCAAAGACACATTGTACAGCGAGCTCGCCACTGGTATCAGACCCACCGGCCGTCCATGTCTCCGTTATAAAGACGTCTGCAAACGCGACATGAAATCGTGTGACATTGATCACAAGTCGTGGGAGTCAGTTGCCAGCATTCGCCAGAGCTGGCGGGCAGCCATAAAGACAGGGCTAAATTGTGGCGAGTCGAAGAGACTTAGTAGTTGGCAGGAAAAAAGACAGAGGCGCAAGGGGAGAGCCAACTGTGCAACAGCCCCAACAAACAAATTTCTCTGCAGCACCTGTGGAAGAGCCTGTCACTCCAGAATTGGCCTTTATAGCCACTCCAGGCGCTGCTTCACAAACCACTGACCACCTCCAGGCGCGTATCCATTGTCTCTCGAGATAAGGAGGCCCAAAAGAAAAGAAGGAGGACCTGTATTTAACCTTAGTTTATCCTATTAATGCTACAAAATTTAATTGCTAGACACATCCTGAAGTCAATTACAGTTTAATTAGAATTTGTGAGGCAAGTTTGTACATTAACAGTGGCTCATAAATTTCTGGCTCAAGAGCTGAAGAAACCAATATAAAATGATGAACTTTCTTTCTACTTCTATTCTATTTTTGGTACTTTGAAGTGCAACGTTGGAGATGAGGCATACTCCTGCTTGATGTGAGACTCATATATAGAATCAGCAGATTAGACAGATGGGCTGGTGGTTTATTAAATGATATTTGCTTTTCTATTTGTCTCATAATTGTGCTGACTCAGTTTTGTAGGCTTAGGCATTGTTTTTTCGCAAGTTTCAGCAAGCTTTTTACTAGTCTGAGTTTTGCAACTCAAACCAAGTGTTCTATAAATATAAAAGGAACTATCATGAACACCCTTTGGATGTGATACTTATCCATCAGATGGACTAGACTAATTAGATATATATTATGGCATTGGATTTGACAGCCATCTTTCCCCTGGGTCCATTTACACAAGTACCCTTGTGTTAAAAATAGTATAAATTTAAAATAAATTGATTATAGTAATACTGGGTACAATTTTTGTTTGTCTGCCATCTCTTTGTGCTTAAAATTAGGACAGTAATGGGACCAAAATAGCAGGTGGAATGGAACAGCCGGTGTTCCTGTTCATTCCAATTATCGGATGGACCTTGCGCTCCCATTGGAACCTTATTGTAATACAACAGTTGGGATGAAATGATGTAGTACGACCCCAATGCCATTTTCATCTCTGTCCGTGTTGTGGCTGCCTGTTCCTTCTCCTGCCGAGAAACCATGTCTGCTAACAGTGATATCTAAAGGAACCTCACTTACTCTCGGGTAAATAACAATTTAAATTTATTTAGTGCATTTAAGGTAGTAAAACATCTCAAGGCACTACAGGAAAGATGTGATTAAACTAGAGAGGGTGCAGAAAAGATTCACAAGGATGTTGCCTGGTTTGGAGGGCTTGAGTTATAAAGAGAGATTGGATAGGCTGGGTCTGTTTTCCCTGGAGCGAAGGAGACTGAGAAGGGACATGATAGAGGTATATAAAATTATGAGAGGCATAGATAGGGTAGATAGCCAGAGTCTCTTTCCCATGGTAAGGGTGACTTAAACTAGAGGGCATAGACTTAAGGTGAGAGGGAGGAGGTTTAAAGGGGATCAAAGGGGTAAATTTTTCACACAAAGAATAGTGGGTATCAGGAATGAGCTGCCTGGGGAGCTGGTGGAGGCAGGAACAGTAGCAACATTTAAGAGGCATCTGGACAGGTACTTGAATGAGCAAGGCATAGAGGGATATGGAATTAGTGCAGGCAGGTGGGATTAGTATAGATATGCATTATGGTCGGCATGGACGCGGTGGGCCGAAGGGCCTGTTTCTATGCTGTACGACTCTATGACAACAGCGACATCAATAAACAACAACAGAAGGAGAAAGCAGGAGAGAACAAAAGCTTGATCTAAGAAAAAGGTTTTAAGGAGCATCTTCAAAAAAAAAAGTAGTGAGGCACAGAGCCTTAGGGAGAATATTCCAGAGCTTAGGTCCAAGGCAGCTGAAAGCACACCGTGGTGGAGCAATTAAAATCAGGGATGCGAAAGAGGCCATTATTGGAACAGCAAAGAGATCTTGAATGCTTATAGGGCAGGAGGTGGTTACAGAGATAGAGAGGTGCAAGGCCATGAAGGGATTTGGATAAGGATTTTAAAATTGAGGCAGTGTCGGACCAGGAGCCAGTGAAGGTCAGCAAGCACAGGGGTGATGGGTGAACAAGGTTTGCAGTGAGTTAAGTTACAGGCGGCAGAGTTTTGGATGAGAACAAATTCATGTAGAGTGGAACATGGGAGACCAGGACTGCATTGGAATGTCAAATTTGGAGGTAAGAAAGACATGATGAGGGTTTCAGCAGTAGATGAGCTGAGGCAGGGTCAGAGTTGAGCAATGTAACATAGGTGGACGCAGGGAGTCCTGGTGATGGTGCGGATAGGCAGCTAGAAACTCATCTCAGCATCAAACACAACTCTAAGGTTGTGAACGGTCTTGCTCAAGTTAAGACAGCTGTCAGGGATGGAAACAGTGGTCAGGGGGCAGAATTGGTGATGGCGACCAAAAACAATGACATCAGTCTTCCCAATATTTAGTTATAGAAAGCTATGGAAGACAATTTTCTTATATTACATCATGCTTTTCTTCTGCAAATTAGACAGTTTCAAAGTCTTTGTGCTTGCTGTAGAATGTTCTGAACTTTTAAGTGGCTTCGGGTATTGTAATTACTTCTTCAGCGAGATAAATTTCACTCTGACGAGCAGGAGGAGGAGCAGTTGCAGAAGGATGGAGGAAACAGAGCTACAGCTAGAGGGACAACAACTAAAAGGAGATATCTTCACAGGGGTTCTCAACCCTCCCAACACAATTTATATGCACAGGACAACACACCTGCTGTTCTCAAGGGAACAGTGCATAATGACACTGCACTTCTCCAGGGAGGCTATGGGCCAAATTTTTAGGAGGAGCAGGAAGTCCCACTGCTGGGCTGAAAGCGGGAGCCGACACCGCTCTGGCAGGTGGTGGAACCCTGGGGAGGCATATTTCCAGCAGCAGGCTGCTGCAGGGGCTTCTGTCCAATTGAGGATGGTGGCCTGCCCCCAACAGCTGCTGGCCCAATCAGAAGTGACTAGTGCTGCATCTGCATCATTAGGGAGAGGGCGCTCACTACCCTTGAATCCATACAAGTTTCTTTGAGGAAGCCAGGGCCAGGCAGGCAGGCCCCAGTGATTGGGTTCTGGGGGGTTATTATGGCATCCCCGCCTTGGGCACCAGGGTGCCCGTTGAGGCCGGGGGCGGGAGGGTCGGCCGTCCGTGGGCCATGAAGCACCCAGTAATGAAGACCTCACTGGAGGCTGCCAGAGTTTAACTGTCCGTCTCCCCACATGGCAGCAGCCTTCCCGATGCGAGCAAAAAGCCCGCGGGGGTGGAAAGTGGCCATTAAGTGGCTCAATTGGCTGCCCAGTGGGTGGCCATGCCCCTCGGGTTCCTGCTGCTGGTAATATGCAATGGTGGCAGTAAGACGTTGAACTCCCCTTCCGACACCTTCCCCCGTCATATTGCCAGCTCTCCCATCTTCCAGCCTGTCTCCAATGGGACAAGAAACTTCAGTTGCATGATGCAGTATGTTGGCTCCTCAACCAACAGCGACCTCTGGCACAAGACTGCCTATTGCAGTCAGGGTTACTGTAGCCCTGAACGCATTTGCCTCCAGCTCCTTCCAGGTTTCCACTGATGATATCAGTATCATCTATACTTGCATTGAGCTAGAGCAAGCAGATTTATCATTTTGCCCATGAACAACAGGAGGCAACAGGATAAGGCTCTGGAGTTCACAGGGATTGTTGAATTCTCCAAGTATGCACTGTCAATTACTACATCCATGATACCCTGCAGGCTCCTTCACATAACCCCACTGCATTCATGAATCTCAAGGGCTTCCACTCTATTAATGTGCAGATAATGTGTGATCACCAACGACACATCATGCAGGTCTGTGCCTGCTTTCCTGACAGCTGCTATGTGTCAGCCATGGCTCAGTTGATAGCACATTTTTATCTGAGTCAGAAGGATGTCGGTTCAAGTCCAGTCAGACAGTCCTGTGTAGTACTGAGGCAATGCTGCAAGGTTGTGGAGGATGCAGCAGACTACAGCAATCTTGGAGACACGCTCTATAGGGGATTTTGGGGCTCTGCCTGAGCAGTCCAGGAAGCGGAACCAATGCTTAAATATGCCAATATCTGTTGCATGATGTTTCTGGTGGCAGCATGGCTTTCATTGTTCACCTGTTGTTGGCATGTAGTCGGGTAGCAGAGGTGGGTAGAGGGGATATCCCTTGTCCCCGAACAGCCAGCCTCTGGTTCTTCGTGGTGCCCTGAGGACAGCTGGAACGGAGACTGCCTCAGGATGAAGGGATCGTGGCTGCCACCAGGAAAGTAGGCATTCGTCGACATGATGGTTTGGGCATAGTTGCACATCAACTGCACATTAATGGAGCGAAACCCCCTTACGGTTCCTTTACCTCTCTCTGTTGGCATGTGGAGCCTGCAAAGCTAAGTGTGTGCAGTCGATGGTAGAGCACGGCTACCCAACATGTGTCAGGCTCGGGTCAGGTCGCTCTTTCGGGTCCGGCATTTGGGCTCGGGTCGGGCCAGGTCAGACCCAGTGACAGTCAGGACGTCAAGGTGGGAAACACTCTGCACTAATCAGTAGTGAGCGATTCCATCCAAGGTAGAGTGCAACCTCTTCAATAAAGTTGATTATATTCTGGTGGTCGGGTTGGGTTGGGTCGAGTGCAGGAAAAAATGAAAGGCCTCAGGTCAGGTCGGACGTGGTTCTGTCGGGCTCGGGTCGGGTTTCGTTTGCAGACCCGAGCAGGCCTTTAGTCGATGGCTCCCTGCACCATTGGGAATTCTGCTACCCTGAACAAAGCCATGTGCCTGCTCATCCTGTTTCTCTCTTAGACAGAAAACAATGAACTCTCCTCACAAAGTTGCTTGCTCCTGTCTGAAATGATCTGGTTGCGCAGATGTTTAGAGTGACGGTGCCCTTGATGGCAGCCTGTGGTGTGAGGCTGCATGTCCTGGTGAAGGGGATGGCAGTTCTCTACTCACCTCCTTGGTGAATCTCAAGTTCCTCAGGCATTGCTCCTGGCTGAGGTGGAGGTAGGAGAAGTGCTCGCTGAAAACCCATAGTTGGTAGGGCCTTCTATGAAGAGTACTCCTCCTCATCCCTCTGTACAGAGTATTTTCACTCTGCAGCCTCCATTGTCTGTCATGTTGCAGACCCAGAGACACTACAACTGCAGCCCCTATACCTGTTACAGCCTTTGTGTGGACGGGTCACCAAATCCTCTGCCCTCTCTGTGAGGATGCAGCAATGCTCCCTACCAAATCCAGCAATACACCTCCAGAATCACTCCACAGTGCTTCCACAAACTTTGCAATTGCAGAAGTAAATCAACAGCACCTCATCTGCAAGTTGGACGACTGACTTTTTCAATAGCAGTTATGTAAGGGTGTTCCTCATGCGTTCGGCTGAGGGATTAGCACAAGCATTCAGTAACTTCCGTGTCCAAGTTTCAAAAACGTGCATCAATTCAGCTAAACAGCTGTCTGACATCACGATCTCCCCACGCCGAAAGCTTCCAGTACACCCACGCTGGCGCCTTTTCCAGTATGGGGGTGCTGCATGGGTCTCGCTGGAAGTGGCCCAAAGCGCTGTTTTCTCACTTCGGGGTTTCCCAACAGCGCTAAGCAGCTCAATGTCTTTAAGAATTTCTAGCATAAGTGATGTCACGCTACCAGGTTGGGACCAAATATGATTCTCGTTTCCTGGACTATTATCAGGGGTTGGTTATGGGCCACTATATTTTAATGATTTACTGCAGCAAGGCATTTACTTTCTGTTATTCCATGGTTAAATGAATCCTTATTGCTGGTTACTAGTTTAGGTAAGTTACGTTTATTTTTGTTTCTTCTTTTGCCTTTAATATTTCCTTTTACATGAAATGGGTTGTCAACAGGATACGGGCACTGCACAAAACCTGTGTCGTACTTCTCTATTAATGATCATTATTGGTGCTACAGTTCCTAGTTATCCAAACATGATGTGGAGCCACGTCACTGTTGTTTTTTGGTTTTCATGTTGTATAAATATATACATTTGTGCAACAGCCCCAACAAACAAATTTCTCTGCAGCACCTGTGGAAGAGCCTGTCACTCCAGAATTGGCCTTTATAGCCACTCCAGGCGCTGCTTCACAAACCACTGACCACCTCCAGGCGCGTATCCATTGTCTCTCGAGATAAGGAGGCCCAAAAGAAATATATACATTCAATATAGAGTGCATCATTATGCCTAAACACGCCAAAACAGTGAATTACCTTTGAGAAGCAGTGATTGTTGGTTGTTCTTTATATAAACATGGCAGCCAATCTGCATCAATAATGTCTTGCAACAAAAGAGATGAATGACCAATTACTCTGTTTTCAGTGTAATTGTATGAACGAGAAATATTGGCTCTTATTCAAATGGAATCTTTAATACTGAGCAGGTGGGCAGAATCTCAGCTCGGTATCTTATTCAAAGGACAGCATCTCTCAGAGCAACATTCCTTTAGTACTGATTGTCATTCTAGTGTATGATCTCAAACCCTGATATGGAGCTTGTACCCACAGCTTTCTGATCTAGAGGTAAGAGTGTTACCAACTGCCTCAAGTTGAAACTTGCTGGGACGTCCAGAGGTATAAGGGAATTCTCCAACATCCTAACATTTTATTGCCCCGATCTCTCAGAATAATTTCCCGGGTATGTTAACAGTGCCTACACAAAGTTGCACACACTGGTGCTGCCATTGGTTTGTTGTTTGTCTTGACTGGGAACAGTTGGCCCTGACCATTCTCTTCTATTTTCCGCACTGAACCATAAATTCATTTGGTGTCAAGAAATAATTTTTGCTACCGTGAGAAAATGAACTGGAAACAGGAAAAGTCTGGCTTGTGTTGATCAGTAGTGTGGGAAGGTACAGCAGTTCCAAATGGCAATTATTTCAATATTAGTCCTCAATGGTCCAAAAGAAAACAAAAATGCTTCCTTTCAGTTCAGTCCTTTGCCCTTGGTTCTGAAAAGAATTTGACTTCTTACTGTAGCATTGATTCAGGTCTAGCATTTGCTAGTGCAAAAGCATTACCTCTGTAGACTTATACTCCATTTTCTGGCTATGCATACCCACACTCTATATGCTTTTTCAGTTATTTCCTGACTTGCCCCAACATTAAACGTGACATCTCTACTATTACATCCAGGTTTCCTTTCTAAGTCTCCTTATTATAATTCTATTCTCTTTATTGTCTACTTATATTACCATTTTTGCACAATATTAAATACTTTACATGTCAGTGTTGGATTTTAATTTTGGAATATGTAAGCTGCTGGCAAAACCCAGCATTTATTACTCATCTCTAGTTCCCTGGAGAAGCTGGTGCTGGATCTTCTTCTTGAACGGCTATCTTGTTATTCTTTATAGCGGTTTGATACAACTGAATGACTTGCAAGAGTTACGAGTCAACTGCATTGCATTGGGACTGGAGTCACGTATTGCCAGACTAGGTAAGAATGGCATGTTTCCTTCTCTCAAGAACATTAGTGAACCAGTTGAGTTTTTACAACAAAAGAATAGATTCATGGTCACTTTTACTGATAACAGCTTTTTAAAAACTGAACTCAAATTGTCAAGCTGGTGGGATAAGAACTCACATTATACTGGATTAGGGTTACTAGCCCAGTAACATAACCACTACTATACCATACCTTCTATTTTGGCATCCAAGTCATTTATGTAAATAAGAAACAACAGGGATGCAAGGACTGAGCCCTGCAGTTCTCCACTCAACGCCTTCCCTCCGTTTGGCATTACACTCTCATGATTACTTTCTGTGTCTTGTATTTCTTGTATCAAACTTCTAATTCAGTCCTGTGTTCCTCCCTGGATTCTCACAGTTGTTAATTTTATTAGCAGTACCTCACATGGGATCCTGTCAAAGTCTTTCTGAAAGAACTAATAAACTATATTAACTTATAATGTCTTCAAAAATCCACTACCAGGTCCAGACAAAAACCTTTCCTTTTTTGGAAGCTAAAATTCCTTGCATGGAAAACTCCACGCTTGTGAGCAATGGCTTAACTAAGTGGAATCAATAGGCTTCAAGCATGGGTAGTCATTCACACAACAGAATATGACATAATGAGCTGGCTGTTCTTGAGGCTCAGCCAAAATTTGTACCAAAGTTGGTTTAGAAATATAACTTATAGCAAGATATTACCATTTTCTCAGTCTCCCCACCTCAAATCCAAAGCAGAATATTTCAAGTTGTGGATACCAATAGGGTTCTGATGACAGGACCAACTTTACTCAATAAACAGGAAACCTCTTTTTGTTCTTTAAGATGCATATTCTTGGATCAGCTATCACTAAATAAAAACTGACAAAGTAGTTAATTAAATGTACCCTGCATTGCTAACACCTCAGCAGATGATAGACATAAAGCTATATTTTGGGCTAATTATCTTGCCAACATCTGCTGGCTGCCACTTGGAACAATTTTCAAAATCTATTAACGTTTGGATTTATCAAGGAGAGGCAATTTTCAATTTGGCAGAACAGTATAGACTCTGTTTTATGTCTCAGATGAAGGGCCATCTCATCCTAGGTACTACTGTGCTAGATTCCTAAGGTATGCAGAGGATATGGAAAAGAGGAAGAAAGAAAAATTATCTGGTTGTAGGGTCTTTCTCACTGTCCAAATGAAGCATCTTTCACACACAGGATGCCTTCCACCTAATCTCACGTTCCTTTCAGACATCATATTATATGTAGTTTTGTTTTAAATATTATTTACTGTGTTTCATCTTCATTGTTTTCGACCTGCTACGGAAAAAAAAAAGATATTTACACAGTGGAAGAAGAGAAAGAAGAAATGGGTTCCTTAAATCATGGAATCACCGATACCAAAAGAGTTTTGAAGAGACTGTACTCTTCTGATTCTCCCTGTTGATTTAATCGCATAGTATCTTCATTCGCAGAATGAGGATCACTTAAAGTAGGGCAATCTTCTTTTGCATGCTTTACTGGAGATAATATTACTCCATTTAACAAATTGTCTTGTGCTCTTTGACTCTCCTTTCCTGAAGGTGGACTGATGATAGTGTAGCTTTCCTCAGGTGCTGATGGTTTGACATGTGCACAAACACTTCCAGTCGTGGTCACTGTATAGAAATAGGTCATTTTCAATTGAAAATTTAAAAATCCTCTATGCTGAATTATTATCTTATATCTGCACACATTTGGGGGGCGGGAGAGGGGGTGGTGGTGGGGTGGGGCAAGTTTTCCCAGCCAGTGGTAGGTGAGTTTGCGTGCATGTAGGGTGTTAAATCCCCTGAAATTGATAATGAGTTGGGGTTCCGACGTCATCCCGCTATCTTCCTGGTTTCCCCTGACGGGTTCCGATGCCAGCAGGCAACCCCATGGGATCTGGTGGGAAGGCAATTAAGAACTTCTTTAATAAAAGCAAAATACTGCAGATGCTGGAAATCTGAAATAAAAACAGAAAGTGCTGGAAATACTCAGCAGGTCGGTTCTGATGAAAGGTCACAGACCTGAAATGTCAACTCTGCTTCTCTCTCTTCTGACGCTGCCTGACCTGCTGAATATTTCAAGAACTTCTTTAACCTTGGATTCTGACTTTCCCAGCCAGGGCACCTGTTTCCCAACCTGCCAGCAACTTGCCAGGGTCACTAAGGCAAGTGCACAGCAGGGAAGAGCTTCTTCAGTGAAACTGACAGGCTGGGAAGCCTTTGATCAGTGAAACTGAAGAGTTCCAGCTGTGGACAGGTGAGAAACTGCTGTTCAAAGCACTTCTTCTGTCAAAGAGTGCTTTCGCTGCTTGACAGTTGATTACCAACTTCTTGGAACTTCACCTTAGCACTTTACTCACCTTCAGCCAGCCCTCAGCTTATGCAGTTCCACCTTGCACCTCTGATGAGGAACAAGAGCAGAAGCCACACTACCGCCAATATCACAGCAGCAGCAACACCAGTTGCCTTCTCCTCAGTTGCATGTCTCTCCAAAGGGAATGTGTTCTATTCCAGAAAGTTTATTGTTAAAGGATGATAGATTCTTGATAAACAAAGGGATGAAAGCTTATCAGGGGTAGATGGGAATGTGGAGTTGAGTTTACAATCAGATCAGCTGTGATCTTGTTGAATGGCAGAGCAGGCTCGAGGGGGCCAAGTGGCCTACGCCTGCTCCTAATTCATATGCTGGAGTCAATCTTTACTCAGTCTTACATTTATTTTGCAGAGTAAAAAAAAAATCACAAACATGTAGCTCCTTACTCAAACTTTCACTCAGTTTCAGTAAGTGTCTCCTTATATGTGCTCAAATAAGACCCTAATTAACACCCTCCCACCTGCATATAATTATACACAATTGATCTACAATTAACAGGATGGACACCAAGATCCAGCTGGAAGCAGGGCAAGACCCCCAACACAGGGTCTACAGCCAAAGGATCAGCTCTCCTAACATGTCTGAGCACCAGTGCCTCAGGAGACTTGGGCTCTCATGGCAGGTAACTGTTGACATCTGTAGCCTCCTGCAGCATGACCTTCCCAGTGGATTAGGTGGTCACACATTGCCAGTGGCCGATAAGGTGCCCGTCACTGGAGGACCACACCACCACCCCCCTCCACACCCCGGTCTCTGCCTCTCGCCAAGATGAGGAGGTGGCTGGAGACAGAGGAATGAGTGGAGCTACAAGGTGTGCTGTTCTGAGGAGAGTTGTGCAGAAGAATGCGGGAAAGCCAGAGTGTGGGGCTTGGCACCTAAAAGTGTTATGTCACTTACCTGTCAATAACCTCCTAAGGTCATGGATCCTCTTGATGCACTGTCTCCAGGTTGGAGGGACCACCCTGCTGCTGTTGACTTCCTTGGTCACTTCCATCCATGTCTGCTAGGTTGGAGAGGTTGTCTTCTTCCTCCTGTCCTTGGGAAATGTCACCTCACTGCAGCCTTTCAGACCCTGCAATAAGACCTCCAGGTAAGTGGGAGAGACCCAGGAGCAGCCTTCCCAAATCTCCTCTCCATTCCTGTGGTTGGTGTAGCCTCAAAACTCCAAGTGCTGGTGAGCCCTTGTAATCCATGATGTGGTTCCTATAATTAGCAACCGTTCCTTTGACTGGATGCATGCATCATTTCTCCCACCCTCCCTGAATGGTTGGGGAACCTGGAGGCGGGTGCTAATGCTGTTGCTCTGGGAAAGAGCCTCTGCTCAGCCCACCAATTAATAAATCAGGCTCCCGACCCACAAATGGTCTCGCCATTCGGCAGGAACTAAGTGCAGAAGATTCCGCTCTTGCTGTCAGTAAAATCTTACTTATGGTCATGTTTTTGTCACACTTTTGTATCAACACCTTTTAATTGTAAACATTTATGATTGAAACTGCTTCTGTAAATGTCAAGCTATAATTACATCCTCCCACCAATGGTGCTGCTGTAGCCCCTCATGTTTCCAACTCAGACTGTACTGCAGAGAAACTGCTGTTCCAAACTCTGCATCCAAATTTGTTGCTAGTTTTTCTATTTCACTACAACAACTTGTATTTATAAAGCAACTTTACCATTGCTATTTAAGTAAAATCATATAAATTAAAGTATTGTCTAAAAATAACACCAGAAATTGTGGCTTTATAACGGGACTGAATTCCATCTAGGCACCTTTGTCTCTGAAGATCACACTTTGTCTGGACTCTGTATGCAATGCGAGATTGATATTTATGTATTTGTGAGATTATAAAGTCAGGTGACTTAGATTAATGACTTAATGAAGGGACTGAGTGTAACGTATCCAAGTTTGCTGACGATACAAAGTTAAGTGGGAAAGTTAGCGGTGAGGAGGATACAATAAAGCTGTGGAGGGCTACAGACAGATTGGGTAAGTGGGTAAGAACTTCGCAGACAAAACACAATATGGCAAAGTGTGAAGTTATCCACATTGTTTGGAACAATAAAAAAGCAGAACATTTCCTAAGTAATGAGAGTCTGGGAAATGTTTGCATTCAGAGGGACCAGGGTGTCCTTGTACATGTATCACAGAAAATTAACATGTAGAAACAGCAAGCAATTAGGAAGGCAAAAGGTATATCAGTTTTTGTTAAAAGGGATTGGAGTATAAGAGTAAGGAAACCTTATTACAACTTTACAGGGCATTGGTAAGACCACACCTGGAGTACAGTGTGCAGTATGGTCTCTTTACCTGAGGAAGGGCATACTTGCCCTAGAAAGAGAACATGAAGATTTACAAGACTGGTTCCTGGGATGGGGAGATTATCCTATGAGGAGAGATTGAGTAAAAACCATAGAACCATAGAAAAATTATGGCACAGAAGGAGACCATTCGGCCCGTCATGTCTGTGCTGGCCGGAAAAACTAGCTGCCCAACTTAATCCCACCTTCCAGCACCTGGTCCACAGCCTTGCAACACTTCAGGTGCATGTCCAGGTACCTTTTAAAAGAATTGAGGGTGTCTGCCTCCACCACCGTTCCTGGCAGTGAATTCCAGACACCCACCACTCTCTGGGTGAAAAGGTTTTTCCTCATGTCCCCTCTAATCTTTCTACCAATCACCTTAAATCTGTGCCCCCTGGTAATTGACCTCTCTGCTAGGGGAAGCAGGTCCTTCCTGTCTACTCTATCTAGGCCCCTCATAATTTTGTACGACTCAATTAAGTCACCCCTCGGCCTCCTCTTTCCTAAGGAAAACACTCTAGCCTATCCAATCTTTCCTCATAGCTGCAACTTTCAAGCCCTGGCAACATTCTTGTAAATCTCCTCTGTACTCTCTCCAGAGCAATTATGTCCTTTCTGTAATGTGGTGACCAGAACTGTACGCAACAGTCCAGCTGTGGCCTAACCAGCGTTTTATACAGTTTCAGCATCACATCCCTGTGTTTATATTCTATACCTCGGCCAATAAAGGAAAGCATTCCATATGCCTTCTTCACCACTCTATCTACCTGCCCTGCCACTTTCAGGGACCTGTGGACATTCATTCCAAGATGTCTCACTTCTTTTACCCCTCTCAATATCCTCCCGTTTATTGTGTATTCCCTTGTTTTTATTTGCCCTCCCCAAATGCATTACCTCACACTTATCTGGATTGAATTCCATTTGCCGCTTTTCCGCCTAGTCAGCCAAACCATTGATATCTTTCTGGAGTCTACAGCTATCCGCTTTACTATCAACTACACGGCCAATTTTTGTATCATCAGCAAATTTCCCAATCATGCCTCCCACATTTAAGTCCAAATCATTAATATATACCACAAACAGCAAAGGACCCAACGCTGAATGCTGTGGAACTCCACTGGAAACTGCTTTCCATTCACAAAAACATCCGTCGACTACTACCTTTTGTTTCCTGTCCATGAGCTAGTTCTTGATCCAACTTGCCACATTCCCCTGTATCCCATGGATTTTCATTTTACTGACCAGTCTGCCATGTGGGACCTTGTCAAATGCCTTACGAAAGTCCATGTAGACTACATCCACTGCACTACCCTCATCAATTCTTCTTGTTACTTCCTCAAAAAACTCAATTAAGTTAGTAAGGCATGACCTTCCCTTAACAAATCCATGCTGACTATCCCTGATTAATCCGTGCCTTTCTAAGTGGCAGTTTATCCTGTTCCTCAGAATAGATTCGAACAATTTACCCACCACCAAGGTCAGACTGACTGGCCTATAACAAGGTGGCCTATCCCTCGCACCCTTTTTAATGGTGCAACATTCGCAGACCTCCAATCATCTGGTACCTCTGCTTATCTAATGAGGATTTGAAGATAATCCTCAGCGCATCCACTGTTTCCTCCCTGGCTTTTAACAAGTTGGGATGCAATCCATCCGGCCCTGGCGATTTATCCAGAATTTTCAAGAATGTCAAACCTTCTAATACTTCCTCTCTCATTATGCTTATTGTTAGGACCCAGTGAGAAAGAGGTCTTGGGTTCCCTTTCAGCCTTCACCCGGTCTTACCGTAATAGGGTTTTAAACACACCGTGTTTTTAGCTCCCCTTTGGTGAATCCTTGTTCACCGCTTTCCAATTATAAGGCAAAGAAACCAGCACAAGTTAAAGAGGTGGTGGGCGGTCGCCTCCTCATAGCAGATGTAACGTACAACAACGCTCCGCTCCGGTTGATCAACGTGTACGCCCCGGTTCAATGCAGCAAGCGGCTGACCATCTTCCAGCAGCTCCCACTGCTACTGGCGACGTCCAGGCCGGTCATCCTAGGCGGTGACTTCAACTGCATCATCGATGCAGCTGGATGATCCGGCAGAGACGACAGCAAACTAGACGCTACCTCCAGATTCCTAATAGAAACAGTAAAAGATGCCAAACTGCACGACGTCTTCAGCAAACCTGCAGACGGAGCGCAGCGTAGATGTACATGGTCAAGATCGGACGGGTCTGCCCGTTCCAGGATTGACTTCCTGTTTGTGTCCTGCGCTGTCATGGTTGGATCCACCGACATCAAGCTGGTGTTCTTCTCCAAACACTGCCTCTTACTGGCCGACTGTCACTTACAGGATGATCAGCGGGTTGGCAGGGGGACATGGAAGCTCAATGCTACACTGCCAACCTCAGAGAACGTTGAGGAACTCAAAAGGGATTACAAAGGTTGGAGGACCGTGAAACCCCTCTTTGAGTCTCCAGTTCACTGGTGGGAAGCGATGAAGGAGAACATCAAGAGGTTCTTTATCCTCAAAGATGTTCAGAGGGCGAGAGAGAGACAGAGGGAAATGTCCCGACTCCAGAAAAGTACGCAAAATCAGCTCCGGCTGCAGTCGATGTGGGTCGAGGTCAAGGAGGACCTCCAAGAGGTGAAGAGCCAGCAGACCTCGCTCTTTGCCACGGAGGCTTCCAAGATCATCTTCCGGTCCAGAGTCCGCTCCATTGAGCAGGATGAGACATGCTCGCGTTACTTTTTCCAAAAGGTACACAGAGAGAGCTCTGTTATCAGCAGCCTGAAGGAAGAGGATGGCTCGGTAACGTCTTCACAGTCCGACATACTAAGGATCAGCAAATCCTTTTATGCTGGGCTGTATGACGCGAAGCCCACGGACAGCAGAGCCTCCCAGTCCTTCCTGTCATCTATCACAGAGGTCTTAGATGACAGCACGAGGGAGAGACTGGACAAGCCGCTAACTCTGGACGAGCTGACAAAGGCCGTCGAGTCCTTCGAGACGAGTAAAACTCTCGGAAGCGATGGCATACCGGTTGAGTTGTACTCGGCCCTGTGGGACTGGGTCGGCCGGACCTGCTGGAAGTATACGAGAGTATGCTCCTGGCCGGCAGCATGTCAGAATCCATGAGGAAAGGCACCATCATCCTCATGTACAAGCGGTAGGGGGAGAGGGCAGAAATCAGAAATTGGCGGCCCATCTCACTGCTTAATGTTGACTACAAGATTCTGTCCAAAGTCATAGCCAGTCGAGTCAAGTCTGCTCTGGAGTTGGTGATCCACCCTGATCAGACCTGTACTGTACTCGGCAGGAAGATCTCCGATAGTCTCGCGCTACTCAGGGATACGATCGCCTATGTACAGGACAGGAGGGTGGACACCTGCCTCATCAGCCAGGACCAGGAGAAGGCTTTTGACAGGATATCGCACACCTACATGATGGACGTGCTTTCCAAAATGGGGTTTGGGGAGGGAATCTGCAATTGGATCAAACTGCTCTACACAAACATCAGTAGCACAGTCTCAATCAATGGGGGGATATCGGAAAGTTTCCCAATCCAATCTGGAGTCAGACAGAGCTGTCCTCTCTCCCCAGTCTTGGTTGTTTGCTGTATTGAACTCTTTGCTGAGTCTATTAGGAAGGATGCGAGCATAAGAGGGGTGACAATCCCAGACAGTGGAGGCACTCAGGTTAAAACCTCCCTGTACATGGATGACGTCGCCGTCTTCTGCTCGGATCCGCTGTCTGTGCATGAAACAGATGAGCACCTGCGACCAGTTTGAACTGGCCTCAGGAGCCAAAGTTAACCACGGCAAGAGCGAGGCCATGTTCTTTGGGAACTGGGCTGACCAATCCTTTGTCCCCTTCATCGTCAGGTCAGACTACCTGAAGGTGCTGGGGATATGGTTCGGAAGGGCCGGGGCGTGCACCAAAACCTGGGAGGAGCGAATAGCCAAGGTACAACACAAGCGGAGCATGTGGGGGCAGTGATCTCTCTCCATTGTGGGTAAGAAGTCATCAGGTGCTAGGCGCTCATGTTGTTGCTGTACGTGGCGCAGGTCTGGCCCATACCCCACTCCTGCGCTGTGGCGGTCACCCGAGCCATTTTCCGCTTCATCTGGGGATCTAAAATGGACCGGGTCCGGAGGGACATGATGTTCAAACCTCTGGATAAGGGCGGGAAAAATGTACCAACGTTGCCCTCATCCTGATGACCACCTTCGTGTGCGGCTGCATCAAGATGTGTGTAGACCTCCAGTACGCAAACTCCAAGTGTCACTACGTGCTGAGGTTCTATCTGTCCCTGGTGTTGCGAAGGATGGGCCTGGTCACATTGCCGTGGAACGCTCCATCCAGTTGGACTGTGCCGTACCACCTATCCTTCGTGGAGCAGTTTCTGCGGGAAAACACCTTTGATCACTGATCCATCAGACAGTGGTCTGCACGGAATGTCCTCAAGACCCTATGGGAAAAGGAGACAGTGGATCCTGTCGGATGGTTGCTCGAGCCAACCGCCAAAGTCATTTGGTGGAATGCCTCATCACCAGAACTTTCAAACAAGCACCAAGACGTAGCTTGGCTGGTGATGAGAAGAGCCCTCCCTGTCAGATCCTTCCTGCAGGCCCGAAGTCTCACCCCCTCCGCACAATGCCCCCGCGGTGGCTGTGGTGGGGAAGAGACTGTTGCCCACCTCCTTCTGGAATGTGTCTTTGCAAAGCAGGTGTGGAAAGAGATGCAGTGGTTTTTGTCGAGGTTCATCCCAAGCAGCTCTGTAACACAGGAGTCTGTGCTCTATGGGCTGTTCCCAGGGACGCACACCGAGACAAACATCAACTGCTGCTGGAGGACTATCAATTCGGTGAAAGCACCCTTTGGTTTGCCCGAAACTTGCTGGTCTTCCAGCGCAAAGAGTTGTCCACGACCGAATGTTGCAGACTGGCACATTCCAAGGTCCAGGACTACGTGCTGAGGGACGCACTAAAGCTTGGGGCAGCCACAGCAAAGGCTCAATGGGGAAAGACCACAGTGTAAGGTCCCCCCACCAAGCTGAACTGAGGGGCTGGATCCATGGGAAACCCCTCGAACTGTATCGGGAAAATTTTGTGTGCTGTAAAATGTAAAAATGTATCTGGCACGACAAATGAAATGGAAGGGTTGTGAGGCAACTCATGATTGTATTGAAGGAAATGGACCTCCTTTGCACTGTTTGTAATTTTTGACTTGGTGCTGTTTGAAACTGTTTTGTAATGTATTTTTTACAGATTTTTATGAATAAAGTATATTTTGGAAATAAAAAAACAAACAGGCTTTCTTAGGTTTGAAGAAGAAAAGTTGAAATTTATTAAACTTAAACTTTAATTTGGTTAATGCCTACGGATACACGATGCGCCCTACACCAGCATGCATATGCGATACACACATGCAAATAGAGAAAGAAAAGAGAAGAAAAAATGAAGTGGAAAAGTTTGAGGCAATATCTGAAGAGTTGTTGTTACGGTTCTTTGAGCTCACTGTAGAGTCCTTGATTGTAGGTAGATCTTGTTTTTCGTTGAGGCCCAGTATTCTTCTTAAACCTTATTCGCTGTTGGTGACTTTTCTCTCTTGGGGTTCATATGTCTTCAGTGGCTTGTGAGACAGAGATGGGAGCAGGCAGAAGAGATCTTCTCAGTACAGGAGCAAACAGCTTTCTGCCCAAACTGTTGGTACAAATTCAATAAACTCAGGTTGCCCAGCAGGTTAGTCATGTGACTAGCTGGTTTGACCAAGTCCATTTGTGTATTCGGCCATCTTAACAGTCAACCTGGAATGCGAGCTCCCCCACCTTCAATGTCTGGTGATCAAAAGTCCATTGTGGGTTGATTGTGTCAGGGAATGGCTGCTTTGTCCTTCCAAACACTGTCTGTTACTATGCAAATGTCTTTTCCAGCCATGGCTGATCTGTTTAACAAGTCCTTTCTTCACTCCAGTAAAAGTTTAAAATCAATGTTCATGTGGTGAAATTAATATGCCTCATGCTTGGCAGGTGGGGGCCTGCATGACAATTATCATATTTCACACTCCTCTTTAACTACAATGTCTACATCAACCCTCTCCTTTGTGAAGACAGAGACAAAAAACTCATTAAGAACCCTGCCCACATCTCCATCCTTGTTTCCTTGTACATCTCTGATAGGCCCTACCCTTTCCTTAGTTATCCTCTTGCTCTTAATGTATTGATAAAACATCTTCGGATTTTCCTTGATTTTACCCACCAATAATTTTCATGTTCATTTTCAAAAAGACAGAAACGCAAGGAGAGAGCCAACTGTGTAACAGCCCCGACAACCAATTTTATCTGCAGCACCTGTGGAAGAGTCTGTCACTCTAGAATTGGCCTTTATAGCCACTCCAGGCGCTGCTTCACAAACCACTGACCACCTCCAGGCGCTTACCCATTGTTTCTTGAGACAAGGAGGCCAAAGAAGAAGAAGAAGAATTTTTCATGTCCTCTCTTTGCTTTTCTGTTTTCCTTTTTTACATCACCCCTGCACTTTCTATACTCCTCTAGGCTTTCTAAAGTATTAAGATTTTTGTGATCGTCATAAGCTTTCTTTTTCTGCTTTAACTTACCCTGTAAGCTTCAAGATAACCAGGGGACTCTAGATTTGGCCGTACCACCCTTTATCTTTGTGGCCTACACTGTGCCTGTAGTATCTCACTTTTGAATGCCTCCCACTGGTTTGCCACTGATTTTCCTTCAAGTAGCTACATTCAGTTCACTTTCACCAGGTCACCTCTGAGTTTCTTAAAATTTGCCTTCCCCCTCCCCCCAATTTAGAACTTTTATTCCTGTTTTATCTTTGTCCTTTGATTATGCTAAAACTTTACTGTATTATGGTCACTATCTCCAAAATGGTTACCCACTGTTACTTCCTCCACTTGCCCAGCTTTATTACTGAAGACTAAATCTATAATTGCGCCCCCTTTCATTGAGCTTGTTACGTGCTGGCCAAAAAAGTTCTCTTGAACACAGTTCAATAATGTTGTCTCCTCTGTTTGTATTCCAGTTGATATTGGGGTAATTAAAATCCCCAACTATACTTGCCCTATAATTTTTGCACTCAGAAATTTAGCTATATATTTGTTCTTCTAGCTCCCTCTCACTATTTGGGGGTCTATAGTACACTCGTGGTAGTGTGGCTACCCATTTTTTATTTCTGAGCTCCACCCATATGGTCTCATTTGATTCATTTAGCATATCATCCCTTTCTTAACTAATAATGCTACACCCCCTCCTTTTTTATCTCCCTCTCTATCCCATCTGAAAACTCTATATCCAGGGATGTTGAGTTGCCCATTCTTGCCCCTCTTTAAGCCAAATTTCTGTTATAGCAACAATATCGTGTTGCCGTGTGTATATCTGTGTCCTCAGCTCATCGGTTTTATTTACTATACTGCTTGCATTTAAATAAATACCCTTTAACATTGCCAAATCCCTGTGCTAAACTAGATCTATATTCCTTCAGAAGAATGAGAGGTGATCTAATTGAAATACATAAAATTCTTAAGGGGTTTGAGAGGGTAGATGTTGAGAAAATGTTTCCCCTGGCTGTGGAATCAAGAACGTGGTGTCACAGTCTCAGAATAAGCGGTCAGTCATTTAGAACTGAGATGAGAAGAAATTTCATCACTCAAAGGTTGTGCACCTTTGGAATTCTCTAATAATAAAAACAAAAAATGCTGAAAATCTGTGGCCTTCTTGAAAGGTCACTGACCTGAAACGTTAAATCTGCTCTCTCTCTGTGGATGCTGCCAGACCTGCTGAGTATTTCCAGAAAATTTTGTTTTTATTTCAGATTTCCAGCATCTGCAGTATTTTGCTTTTATGTTGGAATTCTCTACCCTGGAGAGCTGTGGTGCTCAGTGGTTGAGTATATTCAAGGAAGAGGTGGATAGATTTTTGGGTCCTAAGGGATATGGGGACAGAATCATCGAACCTAGAGCACGATCTTATTGAATGCTTGAAGAGCCAAATGGCCTACTTCAGATCCTAGAATCATAGTGTAGTTAAAACATAGAAGGAAGCCATTCAACCTAGTGACCAAACCGATTCTCTGCAAGAGCAACTCAACTAGTCCCGATACCCCGCCATGTCCCGCAGCCCAGCTTTCCTTTTGCTTATAATGTCATGTGACAGAGGGTTAGTTACCTACGCAAAAATGTGCATGTATCTGAATTGCACTTAGCTGTTTTTGCCTGCATTCAATCCTCTGTGGGTGGTGGTTTATGGGGAAACGATGACGCCTCTGTCAGCCCACTCTCCCGCCCCGGGCTGACGAGCATGCGCGCCCGACCGGCCTTCACTTTGGCCCAATAGGAGAGCGAGCGGGAGTGACGCGCACGCGCGGCCCGGGCCCGCCCCCTCCGACTGCCCGTCAACGGATGTGAGGGATGCAAGATGAACAGTAGGCGAGCGCTGGCGGCGAGTCATGGCGGAAGACGCTAAAGCGGTTCGCATCTTACAGAGCCTGAGGGGCAAAATCTGTGAGTTGGCTTTAATTTCTCCCCTTGTTTGGTCGTGTTGCCTCTTCTCCCCGGCCTGCGGGGATGGATGCTAGGGCGCCGACATCGGAAGGTGAGGCACCGCGGGGCAGCTCGGAGGGTCGGTTCAGCGACTCTCTTACCCCCTTCACCCCATCCCCTCACAGCCGGTGAGCCGGGAGGGGGTGGGTCTAGTGGCGGAGCCGCCCCGCCCGGGGAATGTTCCCCTCCCGTCGTTGATGTTGAAGAGCAGCGCACGGTGCCGGAGTAAGGTGCTGCTCCTGGGGTTTTGGGAATTTTCTTGCTGCATTTTACTGCATATCTTTCCCTCCCGCAAAGTGAGGAAAGGAGTGTCCGGGCATCCCCCATGAATTTACTGGAATAAAATTGTTTGTGCGAAAGGCCGTCAAGTTGGAGTGTATGTGCCCATTTAGCCATCTTGGATTGATTAGGTTTGACACCTGAAGTGTCAGTTGCTTTGAGCAAAAGAATGCAAATGAAACCCAACCTGAGCCTACGTCCGATCAGTATTATTTCCATAGGACGATACAAGTGGTGCAAGCGTACTTAGTGAGCATAGTTTATATGTTAGAATAAAATCATGATTACAAATTTGGGTGCAATCTATTTTTTTTAATGTATATTGGCATCGTGTACCTTATAGTTGAGCATTAAGTTCAGCTAGTGGAAATGGTGGTAATATCGAAATCATTACTCTTTTGTGATAAAATATTTTAGAAACCGATTTTTCTTCTTTACTGTAGTAAGCTTGTTTTTCGTACTCAAAATTAACAGCTCCTTGACTGCATTTGTGCCGCAATTAGAGTTGTTTTCCTAATCAATTATTGTGAGCAGTGCGTATTATACTGCAAAGATCTGGTTACTGTACTCAAACTGATTTTAATTTTTTATACTGCTCATTGAGGTTTACGGCAGTGGGTTTTAAGTTTTGTGTGCTATTGATGTAACTGTTTTCTGAGTGTGCTGTCAAACTCAAAACCTTTTTGAATCTTCCATTCAAATTCCAGTGTTTGTCCCTCATTTACACCACTTTTTATATCATGGCTATCCTAAAGATAAACCAATTTTTGTGTGCAGAGCGTTATTAGCTTCTCTGGTCCTGAAGATAATCACAAAAGTTAGAATGCATATTTCTGAAGCCCTGTTGTTCTACTGCAGAACTATTTTAAACTCTGCTAATGCCTGAAAGTATGGTGCAGTTCTAACTAGTAGATTTTAATTGCACCTCCTCTTTTGCAAAGACTTAAAATTCATTCACACTTTTGGCATACTTGTGAGTTTGCTGTAGTGTACCTCTGCTTTTACTGACACACGTAATTGAAATTTGTCATTATAGCTCATTAGTTATTCTGTATTTCTTCACTATAAAAACTATCCTCTTGCATTAAAGTCGGTCAGGAAATATGTATAAAGTAAAAGAGATTTGCATTTATGTGGCACTTTTCATAATCTTGGGACATCACAAAGTGCTTTACTGTGAAGTACTTTCTGAAATGTGGTCTCTGTTGTAATGTAGGCATCATGGCAGCCAATTTGTGTACAGCAAGATCCTACAAAGGACAATGACTTTTTTTTTGTGGTGATGTTGGTTGAGAGATATATATTGGCCAGGGCACTGCGGAAAACTAATTTGCTCTTCAAAATGGTGACATGGGATTTTTTTAAGCCCAGCTGACAGGGCAGATGGAACTTTAATATCTTGTCTGAAAGACGGCACCCGCTTTGGTACTGCACTGCAGTGTCAGCCTGGACTATGGCTCAAGTCTCTGGAGTGGGACTCGAACTTAAAACCTTCTGAGGCAAAAGTGCCACAGCTGGCAACTACAGTATCTTTTATTTCATGTCCCTAGATGTCACCAAGATGTCACTTTTTCACTAAGATTAAGACCAACCACTCGGCTGCCTCTGCTGCTTCCCTCCCTTTCATTAGCCCATTGGGTCAAACTTCCTCTAAAGCTTCCTCTGCCCTCGCCCTGAACTTGCATCTTTGTCTAGTTTCTCTTCTATCTCCCCTCATGCTCTCTCCCAGCTCATCTTGTCCATGAGACCCACCTCCTGCTCCCTTGACCCTATTCCGAAGAAACTGCCCACCCAATCTTTCCTTTTGGTGCCCATGTTAGCTCTTCAGATGCTGTCCCTCCTTTAAATCTGGCATCATCACCCCTCTCCTTTATATAAAAAAAAGCCACCCTTGTAAACTTCCCCATCTTCAACCTTGTTTTCATTTCTAGTCCTTGAATGTGCTGCCATCTCCTAAATCTATGCTTATCTTTCCCTGAACTCCATTTTTGAATTCCTGCAATCAGGTTTCCATCTCTGCCACACTACCAAAATGGCCCTTATCAAAGTCACAAATGACATCCTATGTGACTGTAAATTATCTCTCCTCATGCTTCTCGACTTGTCTGTAGCCTTTGACACAGTTGGCCACACCATCCTTCTTCAGTGTCTCTCCACTGTTGTCCAGCTGGATGGGACCACACTCGCCTGATGCATTCTTATCTATCTAATCATAGCCATAGTATCACTTGCAATGGCTTCGCTTCCTGCTCTGGCACAGTTACCAGAGGTGTGGTGCCACAAGGATCTATCCTTGACCCCCTCCTATTTCTCATCTACATGCTGCCCCTTGGCGTCCTTATTTGAAAGCACAATGCTAGTTTTCATATGTACGCTGATGACACCCAGCTGTACCTCAACACCACCTATCTCGACTATTCCACTTTTGCTAAATTATCAGATTGCTTATCTGACATCCAGTACTGGATGAGCAGCAATTCCCTCCTATTCAATATTGGGAGGACTGAAGCCATTGCCTGCAGTCCCCACTCCAGATTCTTTTCCCCAGCTCCCAACTCCATTCCTCTCCCTGGCAACTAGCTGAGACTAAATCAGACTGTTGGCAACTTTAGTGTTATATTTGACCTTGAGATGAGCTTCCAAGCACATTTGTGCCATCATTTAGACCGTCTATTTCCACCTCAGTAACATCGCCCGACTTCACCCCATCTCAATTCATCTGCTGCTGAAACCCTCAATCATGCCTTGTTAACTCTAGACTTGACTGTTCCAGTGCATTCCTGGCTGGCTTCCCACCATTCTACCCTTTGTAAACTGGAGGCCATCCAAAACTCAGCTGCCCGTGTCCTCCTGCACCAAGTCCTGTTCGCCTTTCACCCCTGTGCTAGCTGACCTACACTGGCTGTTGGTCATGTAACAGCTTGAATTTAAAATTCTCTTCCTTGTTTTCAAATTCCTCCACATCTTCGCTCCTCCGATAATCTGCTGCAGCCCTACAACCCCCCAATATCTGTGCTCATCTAACTCTGACCTCTTGAGCATCCCCCAATTTTAATTGCTCCACCATTGGTGGCTGTGCCTTCAACTGCCTTAAGCTCTGGAATTCCCTCCCTGAATCCCTCTGCCTCTCTCTTTCTTTAAAACCTACCTCTTTGACCAAGCTTTTGGCTATTTACCCTAATATCGGTGTCTAATTTTGCTTTATAACATTCATATTAAGTGCCTTGGGACGTTATATTAAAGGTGCTATATAAGTATAAATTGTTGTCCCTGCAGAAGGATAAGCTCAAATAAATGAAACCACTGGTGGAATGTGTTTTTTTTATATATGTATGTATGTGTGTATATATGTATCTATATCCAGAGTAATGACTACTTAAAATAAATATTCCACCATGTTACTTATGATCTGTGAACTCCTCAGTGCTAATTGTATGGATGTTGAATAATTTCTTGAATCAGCATTGTCTGTTGAACATGCTGAGGTAGTTGCTGAACAACAGTGGGTGCTTTATTTGGAGCCCTTTTGTAGTAATATGGAATAAATTCAGATGTAGGATCTGGTAGGTGATATGGGGTATTAGGCTTGCTGCTAGATGGTGATTTGGGTTTCTATGGTTTATTTTATTGCAAGATATGCTTTTTACTGTGGTGTTTTCAATCAAAAAGCTTCTTTCTATCTCTACAAGGGCTGCAAACTTGAATGTTTATGGCAGATAACTGGTTTAGCCGTTAATTGTTTGATCTGACTGGACCACATAAAGCATGACCTGGTGCTGCTGTCATCTGCCAAACCTGCTTACCATTCCAGAATCATCTGGAATGCAAAGATAACTCCTGGCTTCTCTTACCCACTACAAAGAATAAGGTCGTCTTAAACCCCTCTCCCCTGCCTTCCCCTGCTCTCATGTCAAACAAGCGTGAAGAGCTCATGGATTTCTTTGTCATTGAGATCATTCATTCAGCTGTCTCTGCCTCTTCCCTCGCTTCTCCTAGGCCACCAGGCCAAGCCTTCCCTAACATTCAACCCTGCCCTACCTTTGAATTTGCTTTATTCATTAGTTTCTCCTTATCGCCCCTCGTGCCCTCTCTGAGCTCATCTTGTCCATGAAATTCACCTCCTACTCCCTTGACCCCATTCCCACCAAACTGCTGACCACTCAACTTCCCTTCCATGTCCCCCATGTTAGCTGATACTGTTAATGGCCCCCTCCCCTCAGGTACTATCCCCCGCACCTCCTTCAAATCTGCCATCATCACCTCTCGAAAAGCCCTCCCTTGACCCCTCTGTCCTTGCAAACTGCCGCCCCATCTCCAACCTCTTTTTCCTCTCCAAAGTCCTTGAACATGTTGCTTCCCAAATCCATTCACATCTTTTTCAGGACTCCCTGTTAGAATCCCTCCAGTCAGGTTTCTGTGCTGTCATGGTACTGAAACGACCCCTACATCCTATGACTGTTACCATGGTAAATTAATCCTCATCTTTCTCGATCTGTCTGCAGCCTTTGACATGATTGACTACACCATCCTCCTCTAACACCTTTCTGTCATCCAGCTGGATGGGACTGCCCTCGCCTGATTCCATTCTTATCTAGTCATTCGTGGCCACAGAATCACCTGCAATGACTTCCTTTCCCATTCCGTTACCTCTGGAATCCTCCAAGGATTTATCCTTGGCCCCCTTGTATTCCTTATCTATGTGCTGCCCCTTGGTGACATCGTCCAAAAACACATCAGTTTCCACATGTATGCTGACGGTGCCAGCTCTACCTCACCACCACCTCTTTCGACCCGCAACACACTCAGGTTGGTCCCAATACTTGTCTAACATCCCATAATGGATGACCGCAAATCTCCTCCAACCAAATATTGGGAAGACCAAAGCCATTGTTGTTGGCCCCCACCTCAAATACTATCTCTCTCCCTGGCACTACCACCTGAGACTGAATGAGGTCATTCACAGCTTTGGTGTTTATATTTGAATGTGTAACGAACTTCATACCACAGAGCTGTTGTTTCACAACAATCGCCTATTTCTACTTTCATAACATCACCTGACTCTACCCCTACCTTAGCTCATCTGCTGCTGAAACCCTCATCAAAGGCTGTTGTTAGATCAAGACTTGATTATTTCAATGCTCTTCCAGTCAGCCTCCTATCTTCCACCCCACATAAACTTGAGCTCATCCAAACCTCTGCTGCCCATATCCAAACCTGCACCAAATACCATTCACCCTTCTTTCCTATGCTTGCTGCCCTATGCTCCTGGTGCAGCAGTGCATCGATTTTAAAAGTCTCATCCATGTTTTCAAAGTCATCCATGGCCTCTACCCTTCCTCTCTCTAGCTCTACAACCCTTTGACTGTGTCAGCTGTGGCTCAGTTGGTAGCAACCTTGTCTGAGTCAGAAGGTTCTGGGTTTAGGTCTTACTCCAGGGCCTGAGCTCAAAAATCAAGGTTGACACTCCAGTGCAGAACTAAGGGAGAGCTGCACTATTGGAGGTACCGATTTTTGGATGAGACGTTAAACTGAGGCCCTGTCTGCCCCCCCTCAGGTAAAAGGTCCCATGGCACTATTTGAAGAGCAGGGGAGTTATTGCCAGTGTCCTGGCCAATACTTACCCCTCAATTAACATCACAAAAAAAAATCTGGTTATTGCATTGTTATTTATAGGAGCTTGCTGTGTGCAAATTGCTGCTAGGCTTCCAACATTACATCATGTTGGACGGCACAGTGGTTAGCACTGCAGCCTCACAGCTCCAGGGACCCGGGTTCGATTCTGGGTACTGCCTGTGCGGAGTTTGCAAGTTCTCCCTGTGACCGCGTGGGTTTTCACCGGGTGCTCCGGTTTCCTCCCACTGCCAAAGACTTGCAGGTGATAGGTAAATTGGCTGTTGTAAATTGCCCCTAGTGTAGATAGGGAATATGGGATTACTGTAGGGTTAGTTTAAAAATGGGTGATTGTTGGTCGGCACAGACTCGGTGGGCCGAAGGGCCTGTTTCAGTGCTGTATCTCTAAATAAATAAAAAATCAGTTACTACACTTCAAAAGTACTTGATTGCTTGTAAAGTGCTTTGGGACATCTGTGGTCTTTTTCTTTTTTTCTAGAGATCTCTGGCCTCTTGTGAATCCTCTAATTTAATCGCTTCGCTGTTGGTGGCTGTGCCTTCAGCTGACTAGGCACTAAGCTCAGGAATTCTCTCCCCAAACCTCTGCATCTGTAACTCTTTCCTCTAAGATGCTGCTTCAAACCTACTTCTTTGACCAAGCTTTTGGTCGTCGATCCTGATATTTCCTTAAGTGGCTCAGTATTAAATTTTGACTAATGCCCCTGTAAAGCACGGGATGTTTTGCTACCTTAAAGTTACTATATAATTGCAAGTTGTGTAAGTATATCATATCACTACATTTTTGTTAACAACTAGTGCACAGCTCTTCAAACAAAAAAAGTTTGCCAAATACTTTTCAATGAATATAGAGCCCTGTCAAGGCTGCAACAGCAAAATACTTAACAAAAATTATTTTTTAAATGTGAGTTGCAGGGAAGACTTGCAAGAGATGACTGCATCCCTCAACTTTGCTGATAGCACTAAGACAGTCTGGATTTAAGGCGGTTGTGTTTTAGTTGTTCAGATATGAAGAAAGTTGTGATAACAGCAAGAAAATATTCGAACAGAAAATTCGAGTCTAAGGTCTGCATGGAGATTGACATGTAGATTGGGTTCAGCAGAATAAGAATAGGTGAGGGTAGGCATGATACCTGAAAATAGTCCATGGTTGGCACAGAAGTTTAAGTGCTCGGTGGGCCAAGGCAATAACAGCATGGGGAGTACAATCTGAGCAATGGAGAGAGATGTGCCTGCAAATGTCTTCCAACCGAGACCAGCAGCAGGGAAAACCCACTCTGGAGGATTTAGGTTGCAGTCTTAATATGAACTCTGCAGTGCATGAACCAGAAGGCTAAGGGGAGTGCAGGCCTTGTACCCTCAGTTCCTCAGTGTAAGGCTACTAGCTGTTGCAGGCTGCCTCGTTTCATCTGGTCCCTCGGGAGTTTGGGGAAAGGAATTGCTTTGCAGGACAACAGGTTCTGTTTTGAGTTCGGACTGCCTGTTGAAGGTCAGCCCGCCCCAATACTATTTTAAAACTGTTTGAGTGCCGATCCTGCTCACTGGTTTGAGCTGAAGTCCAAGTGCATCTGCTTATTCTCATTCCCTGTGTTTTCGCTCTGCCTGTGTAATGTTTCCACTATTGGTGACTGCCTATTTCGCAGCTCAGTTACTTTCCTTGGTACTGTCTGAGGGAGAAAGAGGAGTGGCCATATTGTGAAGTACTGTGCAAGTTCTCAACCATATTATTGTGATGTGTTGAATTGGGCTGATATCTTGGAAACACTGCATGTTTTTTATTGTGTATGAGGTTCTTGGTATTAGTAACTCTGACTGTATAGAAGGAATTTTGGCTCGAGTTTGTTTGATTATATAGTCCTCAACCTTTCCCTGATCCTTAGCTGTAGGTGTTGTGCCCTGAAGAGAGAAATTTCTTAAAATTCCTCAGATATGAGACCAAGAGGGTACCTGAAAGGTTTTAATAGTGTGTATGCAGGCAGGCTTTTCATACCTTTTATAAAGTTAAGCTGAGTTCAGTAGACATAATGGGTAAACTTACAACGTGATACTGAGCCAGAGTAGAAGGTCCTAGGTCTGTGCTTAGCAAATTGGGTACACTACAGTGGCCTCAATGTACCAGGTTTAAGAAAGGTGAGGGGAAGTGCAAAAGGCTGCCAGGATCATTGGTCCTTATAGCTCTCTGCTGAACTACAGGCAAGTGTGGATGTTGGGTGAGGGCAAATTAGTCTTAACTGTAGTTCAACTGTCGAGAGCAGTGGAGGCAGGGTCATTGAATATTTTTAAGGCAGAGGTGGATAAATTCTTGATTAACAAGGGAGTCAAAGGATATCCGGGATAGGCGGGAAAGTGGAGCTGAGGCTACAGTTAGATCAGCCATGATCTTATTAAATGGCGGAGCAGGCTTGAAGGGGCTGAATGGCCTACTCCTGCTCCTAATTCTAACATTTCTTTCTCCTCTTCCTCCACTTTAATATGTGGACTAGGTGCAGATGGTTGCTGGCATCAAAAAGGCTTACAGGAGAACAGGAGACATATTTTTGGAGAGAGGATCAATTCTTGCTAAATAGATTAATACTTACCTTGCCAGGGTTAGACGAAAAGTACAGTAATGTACAATCAAGGAGTGAATTACTGATGTAAAATCTTGATTCTCAAACAGCCAAAGCCAAATATTTTATTTCCCCCAACACCTTTTGTTTCTCCATTGTGTCTGGGGATATAAGGTAAGAAAGAGGCAGCTCAGGAGTACAATGGCTGATGACATTGGAAGTGCGAATCATAAATTATTTCTTTTGATATTAGAGTCTGCTATTTACAAGCAAGTGTTTTTGGAAACTATAGGAGATAAAAAAGTATCTTAAACTGTGAATATATAACAAGTTTAAAATCCTCAACTTTGTCTGATCAAGTTACCAATTATTGATTAGAAAAATCCTCTCTCCTTAAACAGCATGACTTTCGCTGTCAGCCCAAATACATAAGGGCCAATGTTGAAGGCTAATAGGTGTACTGCAAATAAAACGAAACCTTTTATATAAAGTTACTGAGTGGCATAGAATCAGAATCATAGACTTTTATAGTGGAGTTGGTGGGCATTTCGCCCATCGTGCCTGTGCAGGCTCTCTGAAAGAACTATCCAATTAGCCCAATTACCCTTCCCTTTCCATTTTGAATTTTATAATATTTATTCACTTTCAAAGTTGTTACAGTTTCTGCTTCCACTGTTGTTTCTGGTAGGGTGTTCTGTGTTTCTTCAATCTTCTGTGTTTTAAATAAAAATCTTCTAATTTTTATATTTTGCTCTCCAGTGATTGACTTATTGACCAGTGGAATTAGTTTTATCTTATTAAAAGCCCTCATGATAAACGCTTATCAGATCATGGGAAAGAGGCCTAGTTTCACTAATTATTGCTCACATCTGAAACCTCTCATTCGTGGTATTTTAGTGAATCACTTCTGCACCTTCTCCATGGCCTTGGCATTCTTCCTGAAGTAGGGCACCCAAAACTGAACATTAGCTATGACAACTCCAACAACTTGCATTTGTTTAGTGCCTTTAATGTAGAAAAACTTTCCAAGGTTCTTACTGGAGGTGTCATAGAAAGGTGACTGAAATATTGCGAGGGATGAGGAAAGGATTAGTCAAGGAGGTGGGTTATAAGGACGCTGTTAGAGGAGTAGGAGGTGGAAAGGTGGAGGCATATAAGGAGATAATTCAGAACCTGGGGCCTCGGCTGAAGGCATGGTGGCCAAGATTTGGGTGAAGGAAGCGATGCTATCCATAGTATTCCATCTGTGGTTTACTAATGGATTTGTATAGGTTTGGCATTTCTCATTTTGTTTTTGCATTCTGTACTGCTAGTTATGAAACTGAGGATCCCATTACATTAATCACACTCCTCCCACATTTAAATGTTTGTCTAACTGAACCAGGAAGTCTCTGCTTTTCTGCACAATTTACTGTTAATGTTTGTCCTCTTTATTTTTGTTCACAGTTCTCTGCATTACATTTCATCTGGTTTATCTATCCTACCTACTAACCTTTGTCCTCCTTGTGTGAACACTGCTTAATCTTCAAAGATCTCTTGTGGGAATAGTTGCTATCTTTACAATTACAGCAGGGATGAAGTATTAAAATAATGAGGCTGTTTTGGCTCCAGCCTTTCTGGTTATTTAGTTGAACGTTGGAAGCAGTGCAAATTTAAAAGAGGAAAAACACTTTTCAGATTTGCAATTGGGTGCTATTTGTAGAAAAATATCACTCTTGAAGCCTCAGTTTTGTGGACCAGGCCTTGTGTGATGCGTCAGTACTTGAAGTTCACCAACTTTACAGCAGTCTTACAGGAAGTTAATCCAGTTGTAATCTTGCCACACAATGTGAGTTTCCTACCACACAATGTGTGGTAGCATCAGCTTATCATTTAATTTATAAGTTGAACCCCCTCCCTGCAAAATCTGCTCGTATATCTTGACCATTCATTTCACTTGAAGGTGCACAAAACACATAACTGCATCTTTTATACCTATATCGCTTTTGACAGCGTGATTTATGACTCCTTCAGTACAATAACAAAGGCGCTAGAGAAATGCACATTAACATAGTAAAACTTCAAGGTGCTTCACAGGAGTGTTATCAAATAAAATCCTACATTTATTTAATGTGTTAGTGTAAAATTAACTGCCACGCTTGCCTCATTACAATTTTAGCTGCACTGTAAAAGTAATTTATTGCGATGTTCTAAGTGTGCAGTGATGCAATATATTGCAATTTCTTTTGGTAAGGTTGTTATTTTTAAAATAATTCAGTTTGGTTGCGGGAAGGAGTGCTTCACACATTAATTGTATTTGCAACATTTAGCTGAAAATCTTGCTGTGACTGAGCAATATTTTGTGACGACTGAGGGTGTCAATGTGTAGTCCAGAAGATATTAAAACAACTTGTGTGGTGGAGTAGTGATACATTATATTGGTGTGCTATGAATGTTTGACTTCAGATCCATGACCTTGTATGCAGTGTGTTAACTACTCATGTGCAGATAGTCTGGAATAATTGTCAAATGGAGGCCAAACTCTGGCCTGTAGAGGGAGGGGAAAACCACCTGTGTTTCTCACGTATTGGCTCTTGGGAAGTGCTTATATGCATTTGAAGACATAAAGGCAGTGAGGAAATTTAGAGCACCAAAATGCAAGCATTTGGCACATAGATTTAGATTTTGTGCATTTATAGTAAATGGATTTTAAGAAAGCATTTGATAAGGTACCACATAAAAGGCTGGTTAACAAAATTGAGGCTCATGGAATAGGAGGGTCAGTGCCCAATTGGATGAAAAATTGGCTTAAGGACAGAAAACAGCAAGTCATAGTAAATGGTTGTTTTTCAGACTGGAGGATGGTAGACGGTAGTGTTCCCCCAAGGGTCAGTGCTGGGGCCATTGACTTTTTTGATATCTATAAATGACTTGGATCTTGGAGGTATGGCAAACAGTGAGGATGATATGAACCTGCAGCAGGACATAGGCTAACTGAGTGGACAGACAGGTGGCAAATGGAATTTAATAGAGAGATGTGTGAGGTGATGCATTTTGGCAGAAGGAATAAGGAGAGGCAATCGATACTTAATGGCACAGTTCTGAAGGGTATGCAGGAATAGAGGTCATTCGCATAGATCTTTGAAGATGGCAGGACATAAAGTGGTTAGTAAAGCATATGATCTTGGGCTTCATAAATAGAGCATTCAGTACAAAAACAGGGAAGTTATGCTGAACCTTCATACAGCTTTGGCTGAGTCCCAACTGGAGTATTGTATCCAGTTTTGGTCACCACACTTCAGGAAGGATGTGAAGGCCCTTGAGAGGGTGCAGAGATGACTAACAAGAATGGTTCCAGAAATGGGGGCTTTAGCTAGAAGGTTAGGTTGGAAAAACTGGGGTTGTTCTCCTTAGAACAAAGGAGATTGAGAGGAGATTTAATAGCAGTTTGTAAGATTGACAGGCTTGGATAAGTTAGACAAGGAAAAACTGTTCCCATTAAAACAAATAGTACAGGGACTAGGGGACACCAATTGAAGGTTTTGGGCAAAAGATGCAGGAGGAATATGAGGAAGAACTTTATGCAGCGGGTGAGAATGACCTGGAACTCGCTGCCCACAGGGGTGGTGGAAGTGGAGACAATCAATGACTTCAAGAGGAGGTTGCATGGCCACTTGAGAGAAATAGACTTGTAGGGCTTTGGGGATTGAGGGGGGGGGGGGGGGGGGGTGGGACTGGCAGCATAGCTCTGTGGAGAGCTGGCGTAGACTCAATGAGCAAAATGGCCGCCTCCTGTGCCGTTAAGTGACTCTGACTAGGAAATGAAGTGTAGTGCACATTGGATCGTGAATGCTGAAACTTTTGCACAGGTGCATTTTGCTTCCTTCTGTGAAAGCTTCAGGTTACAAACTGTGCTTCAAAATTGTTGCAGGCTCTAGTAATAGTTGTTCAGTAGTTTTGTTCACTGGAAGCAGGCTTTATCTTTTTACCAAGTCTAATGTGGTCCTTGTGTTTGTTTTGACTTTAGCAAATACCTCAGGACCTTTTACAACATGGAAAAACTGAGCACATGGGTTTAATGGATTCCAAGTTATATTAAATCCTTTTGAGCCCATTCCACAAACAATTGACTGAGCGTATGCTTGGCCATCTTTTCCAATAGCCCTCTTGAACTTGTTAGAATGCGAATTGTTGCATTATCAATTAAATTGTGACATGATTTATTGCCTGTGCTTCAATGTCTCAATCTAATTTGACTGATTGGAAACTTCTTGTAGGTGTGGTATTGGAGGGTGAACCTGTGTCCACTGAAGTATGGGTGGCTTGGTTCTTGTTCTGCTGACTGGACAGTAATGGGAAAGTCACCTGATTTCAAATGATCCTGTTCGTATTGTCAACTTCCCCCTGCCCACTATGTCCCTTCTTTATTCATTCATGGGACGTGAACTGGCAAGACCAGCATTTGTTGTCGATCCCTAATTGCCCTTGAGAAGGCAATGGTGAGCCGCCACTTTGAACAGTTGCAGTCTGTGTGGTGTACGTACACCCACAGGGGTGTTGGGAAGGGAGCTCCAAGTTTTGGATCCAGCGACAGTGAAGAAGTGGCGATTTAATTCCAAGTCAGGATGGTGTGTGGCTTGGGGAACTTGCAGGTGGTGATGTTCCCATGTGCTTGCTGTCCTTGTCCTTCTCAGTGGTTGAGGTTGTGGGTTTGGAAGGTGCTGTCTAAGGAGCCTTGGCACGTTGCTGCAGTGCACCTTGTAAATGGTGCACACTACTTGGGGTGGAGAGTGAATGTTTAAGGTGTTGGATGGGTGCCGATCAAGCAGGCTGGTTTGTGCTGTGTGGTGTTGAGCTTCTTGAATGTTGTTGGAGCTGCACTCATCCAGGCGAGTGGAGAGTATTCCATCACACTCATAACTTGTGCCGTGAAGATGGTGGACAGGCTTTAGGGAGTCAGGTGAGTTACTTGCTGCAGATTTCCCATTCTCTTGACTTCCCCTTGTAGCCACAGTATTGCCATACTTGTCCCATTAAGCTTCTGGTCAATGGTGACCCCCCAGGATGTTAATGGTGGGGCATTCAGCGATGCTAATGCATTTGAACATAAAGGGGAGATGGTTAGATTTCTTGTTGGAGATGGTCATTGCCTGGCACTTGTGTGGCGCATATGTTACTTGCCGTTTATCTGCTCAAGCCTGAATGTTGTCCAGGTCTTGGTGCATGCAGGCGTGGACTGGTTCAATATCTGAGGAGTTGCAAATGGTACTGAATGCTGTGCATTCAGCAGCGAATATCCCCATTTCTGTCCTTATGATGGAGGGAGGAAAGATCGTTGATGAAGCAGCTGAAGATGGTTGAGCCAAGGACACTACCCTCAGGAACTCCTGCAGCAATGACCTGGGGCTGAGATAATTGGGCTGCAACAACCACAACTGTCTTCCTTTGTGCTAGGTATGACTCTAACCAGTGGAGAATTTTCCCCCTGTTTCCCATTGACTTCAATTTTTTTGAAGGCTCCTGATGCCACACTCTGTCAAATGCTGCCTTGATGTCAAGGGCAGTCACTCTCGCCTCAGTCGCTCTCGCCTCCCCTCTGGAATTCAGCTGTTTTGTCCATATTTGGACCAAGGCTGTAATGTGGTCTGGAGCCAAGTAACTCTAGCGGCACCCGCTCTGACTGTCAGTGATCAGGTTATTGGTGAGTAAGTGCTGTTTGTGAGCATTGTCAGTGACACCTTCCAACACTTTGAGAGTAGACTGGGGCAATAATTGGTCGGATTGGATTTTCTAACCAATTACAGACCTATATAAAGCTTGGAAAGCACTTTGAATTGCAACCTTACGTGTGGAAATAATTCATTTGTCCAAGCCATGATATAAAAAAAATCTCAACAATGGTGCAAATGAATTGTAGAAAGCATTATGGTAATTTTGAAGAGACTGCGCCTAAAGCCAAAGGAATATGGATAAGACTTCAGATTTCTGCATTCTTACCTATATCACCTTGGTGCACTAATGGCACTCGCCTATGAGGGGTCAGTATTAGCACCACTGCTTTTCTTATATTAATGGCTTAGACTTGATTGTACGGTGCATAATTTCAAAATATGCCGATGATACAAAACTTGGTCGTATTATGAACTGTGAGGAGGGTCGTGATACAGGAGGACATAGGCTGGTGGAATGGGCAGACGTGGCTGCTGAAATTTAATGTAAAGAAGTGTGAAGTGATACATTTTGGTAGGAAGAACGTAGAGAGGCAATATAAACTAAAGGGCATAGTTCTAAAGAAGGTGCAGGAACAGAGATCTGGGGGTGTATGTGCACAAATTGTTGATGGTAGTAGGCCAGGTTGAAAAAGTGGTTAAAAAGGCATATGGAATCCTGGGCTTTGTAATCAGAGGCATAGGGTACAAAAGCAAAGGAAGTTACGATGACTGTTTATAAAACACTAGTTTGGCCTCAACTAGAGTATTGTGTCCAGTTCTGGGTGTCACACTTTAGGAAAGATGTGAAGGCAGTAGATAGGTTGCAGAAAAGATTTACAAGAATGCTTCTGGGGATGAGGGACTTCAGTTACGTGGATAGATTGGAGAAGCTGGGGTTGTTCTCCTTAGAGAAGAGAAGGATGAAAGGAGAGTTGATGGAGGTTTTCAAAATCATGAGGGGTCCAAACAGAGTAGGTGGAGAGTTATTGGTTCCTTTGGCAGAAGGGTCGAAAACCAGAGGGCACAAATTTAAGGTGATTAGCAAAAGAAGCTACAGTGACATGAAAAACTTTTTAATGCAGCGAGTGGTTAGGATCTGGAATGCATTGCCTGAGTGTGTGGTGGAGGCAGATTCAATTGTAGTTTTATGAAGGCAACTGGATAATTATCTGAAGAGGGAAAATTTGCAGGGCTACAGGGGTGGGGAAAGACGGGGAGTGGGACTAGCTAAATTGCTCTTGCAGGGAGCCAGCCTGAGCATGACAGGCCAAATGACCACCTTCTGTGCTGTAACCATTCTATGAGTCAGAAGGTTGTGCATTCAAGACGTGAACACATAATCTAAGCTGGTGATGTTTAGTTTAGTTTAGAGATACAGCACTGAAACAGGCCCTTCGGCCCACCGAGTCTGTGCCGACCATCAGCCACCCATTTATACTAATCCTGCACTAATTCCGTATTCCTACCACATCCCCACCTGTCCCTATATTTCCCTACCACCTACCTACACTAGGGGCAATTGCTAATGGGCAATTTACCTATCAACCTGCAAGTCTTTGGCATGTGAGAGGAAACCGGAACACCCGGAGGAAACCCACGCAGACACAGGGAGAACTTGCAAACTCCACACAGGCAGTACCCAGAATTGAACCCGGGTCGCTGGAGCTGTGAGGCTGCGGTGCTAACCACTGCGCCACTGTGCCGCCCCAATGATGCAGTGTTTTTCAGATGAGATGTTAATGTGAAGCCTCGTTTGCTTGTTCAGAGGGATGTGAAAGGTCCCATGGTATTATTGAAGAGCAGGGGACGTCTCCACAAGTCCTGGCCGACACTTATTGCTCAACCAGTACTGTCAAAACAGATTTACTGGTCGTTTATCTCAGTTCCGATATGTGAGACCTTATTGTTTGCGAATTGGCTGCCAAGGTCACCTACATGATAACAGCAACTGCATGTCGAAAGTAATTCACTAGCTGTGAAGTGCTTTGGGGCATCTTGACATGAAATCTATATATAAATGCAAGTGTGACCATCTGGCAGTTTATCCAGCTCCACTCTAAAGAGACAAATTAAGGTGAGATATACCTCCAGAACATTGCCTAGAACTGAACAAAGACTAAGCTATTGTAAATGTTCAATTAGATGATTTACCAGAGAAGGAATTGCCACTGCCTGTGCCTGTAGCATTTATTTTCTGAACAGGAGATCAGTTGTCAGCAGCAACTGTACCTCTTTTTTTTTTGACGGTTTTTGGTTTTGTTGCCATTTATCTCCATTGAATCTGCTTGTGGATTAATGCAGGATTTGTTGCTCATTTCTTCTGGTTGTGACATCAATACTGTTTCATCACTCAGTGTGAGGTCAGTGATTACTTGTCACCCAAATGCTAATTATTCATTTTGCATTCAGGGTGAGATGTACTTAATGAGCCACTTTAAACCATAATACACATATCAGAATCAGTTTAAAAACAAATTCTTTCTAATGTTTACGTAATGTCTGCAACCTGGTGGGAGGTTTTTCTCCCCTGAAGCAAAGGAAATTGAGGGGAGATTTGGTAGAGGTGTACAAAATTATGATGGGCTTAGATAAGTTACATAAGGAAAAACTGTCCCCATGACATGATGGCATAGGATTAGGGGACATGGATTGAAGGTTTTGGGCAAGAGATGCAGGAGGAATGTGAGGAAAAACTTTTGGTGATGACCTGGAACTAACTGCCCACAAGGGTGGCGGAAGCAGAGACAATCGGTGATTTCAAAAGGAAACCGAATGGGCACTTGAAGGAAATAAACTTGCAGGGCTGTGCGGATAAAGCTGGATAGTGGGACTGACTGGATAGCTCAGTGGAGAACCGGCATGGGCTCAACAGGCTGAATAGCCTCCAAAACAGTAAATGACTCTAAAACAAACTTGGTAACCGTTGGGCACTTTCCCTTAGCTTACAACACGATGACTTTTTAAACCTTGTTGCTACTTTTTAAGAATACTTTGGTTTATTTTTATTGTGTCTGTCTTGCCTGATTGCTTGTCGTTTGTCTGAGTTGACAGACTTACCATGTAAGTTATCTTCGGCACTGTTATCAATTTCTACCACTCCAAACACACCCACACACTGCCGCTTGAGTTATTTGCCCATTAAAAGTTCTGGAAGTAGGACATGAGAAGTGACGCAATTCCTGTCTAATTTCTACCATTACTCTTTTATACTTGGGAACATAAGAACAGGAGTAAGAAATTCAGGCCCTCTATTGACTGAGATGGAGAATTGGATGCACCCCTCAGCCAAGGGGAAAAGCGCCTTCCTATCCTCTCTATCTAGACTGCTAATAATTTTATGTACTCTCCTCAGCCTCCTCTGTTCCAAAGAAAATAACCTGAGCCGATCCAATCTTTTCCAATATCCTCTGTACTCTCTCTAGTGCAGTCACATCTTTACTATAGTGCGGTGACCAGATCTGCATGCACTACTGCAGCTTTGGCCCAAGTGTTTTTATACAGCTCCAGCATATCCTCCCAACTCATACTATACCTCCACTAATAAAGGCAAATACCCCATATGTGCCTTGACCACTTGATCGACCTGTTCAGCCACCTTCAGGGATGTGTTGAGATGCACTCCAAGGTCCCTCTGATCCTCTACACTTCTCCGTATCCTATCATTTGTGTATTCCCTTGCCTTGTTTGTTCTCCCCAAATACATTACCTCACACTTCTCTTGATGGAACTCCATTTGCCACTGTTCCACCCACCCGACTTGTCCATTGATATCTTCCTGCAGCTTTCTTCATTATCAACCACGCAGCCAATTTTTTTTATTATCTACAATCACCTTAATCATACCCCCGACATTCAAGTCCAAGTCATTGATATATACCACAAAAAGCAAGGGACCTAGTACTGAAACAAAAACAAGGTGCTGGAAATACTCAGCAGGTCTTGCAGCATCTGTGGAGAGAGAAACAGTTAATGTTTCGGGTCTAGTACTGAGCTCTGCAGAACCCCACTGGAAGCAGCCTTCCTGTCACCCAACAGCCATTGACAGTTATTGTTTGCTTCCTGCTTCTGAGCCAATTTTGGATCCAATTTGTCACTTTGCCTTGGATCCCATAGGCTTTTACGTTAGTGATCAGACTGCCATGTGGGACCTTGTCAAGGGCCTTGCTAGCATACTTAGATTACATGAAATGCACTACCCTCATTGACCCGCCTTGATACCACCTCAAAAAATTCAATCAGGTTAGTCAAACACAAACTTCCTGTAACAAATCCTTGCTGGCTGCCTTTTTGATTAATTTCTAAATGAAGATTTATCCTGTCCCTCAGAATTTCTACCCCAAAATTTTCTGACCATCGAGGCCTGCAATTACCCGGTCAATCCCTTTCTCCCTTTTCATACAATGGTATAACATTAGTTGTCCTCCAATCTTCTGGCACCACGCCTGTAGCCAGAGAGGTTTGGAAAAAAATGATCAGAGCCTTTGCTACTACTTTTGCTCCCTATAATCACCTAGGATGCATTTCATCTGGGCCTGGGGATTTATCCACTTTCAAAGATGTTAAATCCTTAATACTTCCTCTCGCTCTGTTAATCTAATATTTCATACTCCTCCTCCCTGAGTGAAATGTCTATATCGTCACTCTCTTTGTGAAAACAGACACCAAGTATTCATTAAGAACCATAACATTCTCCGCTTCAACACACAGGTTACCCTTATGGTCTACTCAGTTTATCCTTTTGCTCTTTATGTATTTGTAGAAAAAAAATTGAGGTTTTCCTTGATATTACTTGCCAATATTTTTTCATTCCCTCTCTTTGCTTTCCTAATTTCCTTTTTAATATCACCTTTACACTTTGTACTCCTATCGGGTTTTCTGCAGTATTGAGCCCTCCGTATCTGTCGTAAGCATCAGGTTGTGAGTCTGAGTATGGCAGGGATCCAAGGTAATAGTGCCCCACGTAAAGTCAGTGTTGGTCAGGGGGTTTAGTAAATGATGCCGGTGATGAGAGGAAGTGGCAAGACCCAGGGAGGCCCAAGGACTGTTTGCAAGACCCAGGGAAGCATTCCTGCAACGCCTGGCACACAGGAATTTCACCAAAGGAGTAATTCTTTAGACTTATGATCGCTTCTGGTGTTTTTGAAACACCTATCGTTGTTCAGCAGTCCGGGTCGGCCCCATGAATCCAGAAATTTAGCCCTTGCTGTACCGGTGTTGTTAGCGGACCCGTGAGGTTTCAACTTAATATAGGCCCCCACTTGGCAAGGCAGTTAGCCATCTTGTGTCTGAATTAAGGTAACTAAATACAGGAGGGGCAGAAACTCCTCCTCTTCCTCCCCTGCCCCCGACCACAAACAACAACATAAACCCCTGCCAGGGGAGCAGGGCAATTGATATCTACCCTAGTAACTACTTTCAGATAGCATGGGATCAATCATATGTGTTGTCAATGTCCATGAGGCTTTATCAGTTGCAGCAAAAATGAGCTTCGCCAAATTGACTTCTGCACTCGGTGTTTAAAATTGTAAAGAGTAGATACCAAGGGATGACTTCCTCTGGTTGGGGAATCTAGAACAAATGGATTTAATCTTAAAATTTTAACTAGAATAGTTAGGATTGAAATTGGGAAGCATTTTTTCACAAAGGGAAATGTGGAACACACTTCTCTTTTCTCCCCCCCCCCCCCCCCCCCCACCCCTCCAAAAGCTGTGAATGCTCTCAATTGAAATTTTCAAGACTGCAATTTTTATTAGGTAAGGAAATCGAAGAAAATGGGGATCAGTGAAGTTGAGGTACAGATCAGCAATAATCTAATCAAAATGTGGAACAGGCTTGTGTGGCTGAAGAGCCTATTCCTGTTGTTATACACTGCTGCAACAGTCAATTCTCCGTGAATGCATCTGATGTAGGCTGGAATTGGTTGCTGTTGCTTCTCTACTTCTGAGGGAGTGGCTCCATTCTGCTCTCTAAGTCACAGCACAGCTCCATTGAAATTCTGTTAATGGATCTGACTCTCTTCCATTTAGCCATCCAAGAAAAATCTTTGTTATTGGAAAAATCTGTACAAAATCAGGGCTGCCCAAAGAAGTCTTTGTTGCTTAGTACTGGTACATGTTTAGGTGGAGTCCACGTAAATGTATTTCCTGGAATGAAAAATGCTGAATGCTGTTCCTTGGTTGCTAGTTAGTAATACCACAGAAAAAGTTGCGTTTTTTTTCTCCCTTCAGTTTAAGTGCTTCTTTGGTACTGGCTTTTACTGAGGCTATTTTAGAGGTCACCTTTGTTGGATAGTGAGGGACGTGGTGAGGCCGTGTCTATTCCCCCTTCTGATTCTTAGTTGCCAGGCATTTATGACCACAGGCTTACTTTGGTTCTTCTGTGCATGTTTCAGTCCTTGTATCCAAGATGACCTATAAATTAGAACTTGTGAAGTGATTCATTTTGGTTGGAAGAATGAGGAGACTTAATGTAAACTGGTACACATTTAAAGGGGGGGGGGGGGTAGCAGGGAGACCTGGGGATGCAAATATGCAAATTTTTGCAGGTGGCAGAAGTTGAGAAGGCTGTTTAAAAGGGTATACAGAAGCGTTGGCTTTATAAATTGAAGCATAGAGAGCAAGCCAACCAGTCAAAAAATCAGCAAGGACAAAGAAATTGATGCTAATGATGCAAGACGTAAGGTATCACACAACAGTCTCCTAGAAAATTGAATATGCTGAAGCGGTTAAAATAACTTGGAAAAAGCAATGCCAAATGAACAGGATGAGAAGAGAGGAGCAAATTAAAACAGTATTAGAAACAGGAAGAGGGCCAAAAGAAATCTTTAAAAGAAACAGGGCAAAAACAAAAATACAACCATGTTTTTTTTAAAAAAAAGCAGATGGCAACCTTATATCAAATAGGAGAGATATGTTTAAGGTATGTTTGGACTTCTGCCAGGACTTCTATAGTTCCAAAGCAGAAGGATCTGAAGTTGAAGAAACGACAGTGTCAGATGCAGACAAAATACCAAGTGTTACTGAGGCAGAAGTCAAAAATGCATTGAAACAGGTGAAAAGAAATAGGGTCCCAGGGGAGGATGATATGCTGAGGGAGGCAATGAGACAATCTGACAGCTCACTATATTATATAACCAAATATTCACAGAACAAAAGATAATGAAGTTGGAAAGAAGCAAAAAATATTCTTCAAAAAAGAGCAGAAATTAAGAATTACTAACCAATCAGTCTATGACCCATTTGTACAAAATTCTAACTAACATTATTCAAGTAGGATAAAGACAACATTAGATGCACACCAACCAGGAGAACAGGTGGGGTTTAGGGAAGGATATTGTACAATAGACCATCTACATACAATGAAACAACACACTGAGAAGGCAAAGGAATATCAGTTGAACCTGTGTGTTGCATTTATTGACTGAGAAGGCATTCGATTCAGTGGAACACAGTTTTATTTATAGTTTTAAGGAAACACGAATAAATGAGGGATATGTGAAGATAATAGAGGTCATTTACACAGATGCAACAGCTAGAATACGCATCGACAAAGACTTAACACAGTTGATAAATATTGAAAGAGGAGTGAGACAAGGGGATATAATCTCACCAGAAATATTCACCACAGTAATGGAAGACATATTAAAGAAGATACCCTTAGAGGAGAGAGGATTAAATATTGATGGAGGAAAAACTAACAAACTTGCGCTTTGCAGATGATGTCACACTGATTACTTCATCTCTTAAAGACTTGGAAGTACAACTTAAATAAGGAGAGTAAAAATATTGGACTGAAAATGCACAAAGGAAGAACAAAGTATATGACTAACTTTTAAGACAGAAGATATTAGACAGTTTGAAGACCAAGAAATTGAAAAAATGACTCAATATAAATATCTGGACCAAACATTAAAGATAGAGGATTGTACAAATGAAGATGTACTGAGTAGGATTAGGGCTGAATGGAGTTGTCTCGGGAGATACAGACATATTCTGTGTGATAAAATACCACTGGCTTTAAGGACAGCAGAGTTCCTTCCCTAACGGACATTAGTTAACTAGGTGGGTTTTTACGACAATTGATAATTTCATGGCACTTTTACTGAGACTCGCTTTCAATTCCAGATTTTTTTTTTATATCAATTAATTGACTTTATTAATTAATTGAATTTAAATTCTACCAACTGCTGTGGTGGGATTTGAACCCATGTCCCCAGGGCATTAGCCTGGGGCTCTGGATTACTAGTTCAGTGGCATTACCACTACACCACCATCTTTCCGCTATGGGGCAGAATTACGGGCAGCTACAAAATATATGGAACAAAAACTGTGTACAGCTCAGAGCAATGGAAAGGCAAATGTTACACATCTCCATTCGTGATAAAATTAAATGAAATGAAATATGCCAGAAAACCAGTGTTAAGGACTTCATTCAGAAGATAAAAGAAGCCAATTGGAGATGAGCTGGGCATGTTGCTTGAAGAAATTATAACTGGTAGACAAAAAGGCTAATGGAATGGCAGCCAAGAATTGCAAAAAGGTGGAGACTGAGAAGATGACCGAGAGATGACAATTTTATACCTAGGAACCACATGGGTGAAAACAGCAAGAGATAGAGATAAATGGAAAAGTCATGAGGAAGGCTATATCCTACATTGGATAAACGCAGCCTAAATGATAGTGCAAAACTCTTATCTTCCGGGAGCGGAGCAGAGCGGACCTGTGGGGAGAACGCCGAGAGCGGAGCCTATAAATGGAGCCCGAGGATCGAGGCCCAGTCTCTTAGCTTCCGGGAGCAGAGAGGAGCTCTTCCAGCGCTCTGGAGTTTTTGGGGGGAAAAAAAAGCCAACAGTGATGTCAGAGGAGAGCTGCAAAGTGGTGAGTAGCAGCTGTTAGTGTATTGAATTATCCTTAAAAAAAAAAGGGGAAAGTTTTTTTTTGTTAGATAAAACAAACCTCTGGTGATAAGGTGAGTACTACTCAAGTGTTTTTTTAAGGACTTTAGATTGAAGTGGGTAGAACAAGGCCCGTAGTGTAATTAGTATTTTTAATTAAGGGAGTAACTAATTAACCTAAGGGTAAGTCATGATAGGAGAGCTCAGCCCCGTGATATGCTCCTCCTACGCTATGTGGGAAATCGGGGACGCTTCCAGTGTCCCTGGTGACCATGTGTGCAGGAAGTGTATCCAGCTGCAGCTACTGGCTACCCGCATTAGGGAGCTGGAGCTGCGGGTGGATTCGCTGTGGAGCATCTGTGATGCTGAGGATGTCGTGGATAGCACATCTATTGAGGTGGTCACACCGCAGGTAACGGCTGCACAGGCAGAAAAGAGATGGGTGACCACCAGACGGAGTAGTAGGTGCAGGCAGGTAGTGCAGGAGACCCCTGTGGCCATTCCCCCCCCCCCCCCTCAAACAGATATACCGCTTTGGATATTGTTGGGGGTGATGATCTCCCGGGAAAAGCAGCAACAGCCAAGTTCCTGGCACCACGGAGGGCTCTGCTGCACAGCAGGGGAGGAAAACGGGTGGAAGAGCTATTGTGATAGGGGATTCTGTCGTAAGGGGTGCAGATAGGTGTTTCTGTGGCCACAAACAAGACTCCAGGATGGTATGTTGCCTCCCTGGTGCTAGGGTCAAGGATGTCTTGGAGTAGCTACAGGACATTCTGAAAGGGGAGGGTGAGCAGCCAGAAGTCGTGGTCCATATTGGTACGAATGACATTGGCAGGAAGAGAGATGAGGTCCTGCAAAGTGATTATAGGGAGTTAGGCAGAAGGTTAAAAAGCAGGACCTCTAGGGTTGTAATCTCAGGATTACTCCCTGTGCCACATGCTAGTGAGGGTAGGAATAGGAGGATAAGGCAAATGAATGTGTGGCTGAAGAGCTGGTGTAGACGGGAGGGCTTCAGCTACTTGGATCATTGGGATCTCTTCTGGTGCAGGGGCGACCCGTACAAGAAGGACTGGGTGCATCTAAACTGGAAGGGGACCAATATCCTGGCGGGGAGGTTTGCTAATACTACTCGGGAGGGTTTAAACTAGTCTTGCGGGGGAGTGGGACCCAAAGTAGTTATGTCTCCGATGAGGCAAATGTCGAGGTTAAGGATTAGTGTGGTAATCTGTGTGGAGCCACGGGAAATGGGCGAGGTCTTAAGTTAATACTTCTCGTCTGTATTTACCATGGAGAAGGTCATGGAAGCTAGTGAGTTCAAGGGAGGGAACAGCGATATCCTGGAGCATATCAACATTACAAAGGAGGAGATGTTGGAGGTTTTGAAGTGTATTAAGGTAGATAAATCCCCAGGGCCTGACCAGGTGTATCCTAGGATGCTATGGGAAGCCAGGGAGGAGATTGCTGGGGCCCTAGCAGAGATTTTTGTATCATCGTTAGCCACGGATGAGGTACCGGAAGATTGGAGGATAGCTAATGTTGTGCCTTTATTTAAGAAGGGCAGCAGGGATAAGCCAGGGAACTACAGGCCAATGAACCTGACATCAGTGGTGGGAAAGTTATTGGGAGGGATTCTGAGAGACAGGATTTATATGCATTTGGAAAGGCATGGTCTGATTAGGGATGGTCAGTATGGCTTTGTGCATGGGAAGTCATGTCTCATGAACTTGAGTGAGTTGTTTGAGGAGGTGACCAAGAGGATTGACAATGGCAGGGCGATGGACGTTGTCTACATGGACTTTAGCAAGCCCTTTGACAAGGTCCCGCATGGTAGGCTGGTCCAGAAGGTTCGAAGACATGGAATCCAGGGTGAACTAGCCAATTGGATACAAAATTGGCTTGGTGATAGGAGGCAGAGGGTGGTAGCGGAGGGTTGCTTTTCAGATTGGAGGCCGGTGACCAGTGGTGTGCCGCAGGGATCAGTGCTGGGCCCTCTGTTGTTTGTCATATATATTAATGACTTAGATGTGAATGTAGGGGGCATGATTAGTAAGTTTGCAGATGACACCAAAATTGGTGGTATAGTGGACAGTGAAAAAGGTTGTCTAAGATTACAAAAGGATATAGATAAACTGGGAAAGTGGGCAAGGGAGTGGCAAATGGAATTTAACGCAGACAAGTGCGAAGTGATGCATTTTGGGAAGTTAAACCAACGCAGTACATATACAGTGAATGGCAGGGCCCTGGGGAGTGCTGTTGAGCAGAGAGACCTGGGGGTGCAAGTACATAGTTCCCTGAAAGTGGCAACACAGGTAGACTGGGTGGTGAAGGCAGCGTATGGCATACTTGCCTTCATCGGTCGAGGCATTGAGTACAAGAGTTGGGGCATCATGTTACAGTTGCACATAACGTTGGTTAGGCCGCATTTGGAGTACTGTGTGCAGTTCTGGTCGCCGCACTACAGGAAAGATGTGATTAAGCTAGAGAGGGTGCAGAAAAGATTCACAAGGATGTTGCCTTGTTTGGAGGACTTGAGTTATAAAGAGAGATTGGATAGGCCGGGTCTGTTTTCCCTGGAGCGAAGGAGGCTGAGAGGGGACATGATAGAGGTATATAAAATTATGAGAGGCATAGATAGGGTAGATAGCCAGAGTCTCTTTCCCATGGTAGGGGTGACTAAAACTAGAGGGCATAGATTTAAGGTGAAAGGGAGGAGGTTTAAAGGGGATAAAAAGGGTAAATTTTTCACACAAAAATTAGTCGGTATCTGGAATGAACTGCCAGAGGAGGTGGTGGAGGCAGGAACAGTAGCAACATTTAAGAGGCATCTGGACAGGTACTTGAATGAGCAAGGCATGGAGGGATATGGAATTAATGCAGGCAGGTGGGATTAGCGTAGATAGGCATTATGGTCTGCATGGACGCGGTGGGCCGAAGGGCCTGTTTCTGTGCTTACGACTCTGACTCTAAAAACAAGGAAGTTATGTTAAACCTTCATGAGCATTTGTAAGGCCCATCTCGAATTTTATGGCCAATATTGGGCACCGCACTTTAGGAAGGATGTCACAGCCTTGGGGAGGGTGCAGAGGAGGTTTACTAGAATGGTACCAGGGATGAGAGACGACAGCTTTGTGGGGAGACTGGAGATGCTGGGATTCTTCTCAGAGCAGAGAAGATTAAGGAGAAATTTCTTAGAGGTGTTTAAATCATTCAAGATTTTGATGGAGTAAATAAGGAGAAACTGTTACTAGAGGCAGAAGGATTGGTAAACGGAGGGCCCAAATTTAAGGTAATGAAGAAAAGAACCAGAGACAACATGTGGAATTTATTTAAACAGCATCTTGTTATGGTCTGGAATGCACTGTCTGAAAGAGCGGTGGAAGTAAAAATAAATTAACTACTTGAAGGTGGAAACATTGTATGCTTATGGGGGAATGGGACTAATTGGATAGCTGTTTCAAAGAGATGATGAGTTGAATGGTCTCCTTCTGCACTGTATCATTTTATGATTCTATAACATTGGAGACTGTGCTCCACAACTTTTTCAGATGGACCTAGCAAGAAGCTTGGATTTGGAGAAGAAACAGGTTGTCCATCCCATCGTTAAATACTTCCTAGTATTTTTTGGAACAATGCTTACTTCTAGTAAGACCAGTCAAGAGCATATTACAGCGGCAACATCGAAGGACTTGCCCTAAATGTTGAGCTTTGGATGAGGATCTCAACATTTGCGTAGCTTGATTTGTGGGCGATTTGGTCTCCCGATGTCCATGTTGAGTTTGGCTGTATAAACCAATAATTATTTTTGATTGCCAAGGCACACTGGATATTGTGTGCTATTTTGGTGCACTTTTTGTGTTCCCCTGAAGTCTTGTTATAATTCAAATAAATACAATTAAAAAATAACACTGTTCAACCCAGACTTGTTTGCATTGATCTGTTATGGGACTTGCTACGCATTAACCATTTGTACCACAGCCATTTGATCATTCTCTGGGCTCAGTGCCCAGTGCTGTGTACAATCCAATAGTGACCCAAAGTCAGGCTTGGATACATCCTCAAGTGGATAATTCACTCAGGTGCCTGAAGTAATTTTTAAATAATCTTAGTTACCGGATAGTTGGTATACGATTTTTTAAAAACTAGTTTATTTTCTAGAACTATAAAATCAGTCTTTTTCTCCTAATGGCAGAAAATGTTTCAATATGTACATTTGCAGCTAATCTAACCTCAAAATGCACAAGACTCAATTCACAGACTAGAACAGTCTAACTGGCCTTGGCAGTCATGGTTCTTGGATATTCTGGTGAGCAGTGTCAGTACCATCTCACTGCACCACAAGAAATAGTTATTCCATTGATTGGATTAGGCACATCATCTGGTCTCAGAGGTTTCTCTTGGGACTAATTTGGCTGCTGTGACTTCCTTTTGTGGTAGATAATTTGTTTTTTATTTTTTTAAATTTTTATTTTAGAGATACAGCACTGAAACAGGCCCTTCGGCCCACCGAGTCTGTGCCGACCAAAAGCCACCCGTTTATACTAACCCTACAGTAATCCCATATTCCCTACCACCTACCTACACTAGGGGCAATTTACAACAGCCAATTTACCTATCACCTGCAAGTCTTTGGCTGTGGGAGGAAACCGGAGCACCCGGCGCAAACCCACGCTGTCACAGGGAGAACTTGCAAACTCCGCACAGGCAGTACCCAGAATCGAACCTGGGTCCCTGGAGCTGTGAGGCTGCGGTGCTAACCACTGATTTGAATGGCTTCCAGATACCCTTCCATTAGTTAATCATGTAATAGAAAATGGAAGCAGTTGGTTATCTAATGCTCTTCCAGAAAACTGGATTCATTATTGTGCAGAACTTTTGGAATTTCATTTGGAGCAAGAAGTTATGATTCATTCTTTTATCCTCCCCCAGATAGTGAAATATATTTTCCAATTCTGATTTATGTGATGCCTAGAGGTTTTTGAACTATGGTATTGATTGAAGAAGGATATTTCATAAAGCTCAATTTATTGTGATCTTTGGAGCAGAAACATCTGGTGCTACCATCACAAATATTGGCCAAAAACCTGTTTGAATGTATCCTATATTACGATTACCCAGCAGGTAGGATATTCCATTTGGTAGCCCAATTTAACTGCCTTTTCATCATGTTATGTAAACCCTACATGTATGAAAAATGTGTCCAGTTGGCTTTTGAATCCATTTATGCCATTTGCTTCAGGGGTCTTTCTTGATAACTCATTCCACTAGCCACTTGCTCTTGAAGTTTTTTTTTAAATCCGCTTTTTCTAATTTTTAACAACTTAGGTTCATGTACCAGCGAGCTCTTCAGCTCAATGAACAACTAGCATGCAAGTTTCATTTGGGTCACTTTGGAATCTCCCCTCTTTCCCCCAAGCGCTCTCAACCAAGAGAACAAGTCTGATTTTCTCAATGCTTTGTTTTATCTGACATCTGGAATCATTTGTATAGTTTGCCTCTTCACTTAAGGGCATTAAAATTGTTCCTTTTACAGGACCTGATGGCCTGCATCCTAGAGTCTTAAAAGAAGTGGCTGCAGTTATGGTATAGAGGCTTTGGTTATAATCTTCCAAAATTCCTTGGATTCTGGAAGGGTCCCAGCGGATTGGAAAACAGCAAATATAACACCCCTATTCAAGAAAGGAGCGAGACAGAAAGCAGGAAACTATCGGCCTGTTAGCCTAACATCTGTCATAGGGAAATTACTAGAGTCCATTATTAAGGAGGTTATAGCAGGATACATAGAAAACCATTATGGGTTCAGGCAGTCAGTGTTTTTGTGAACGGTCAATTGTGTTTAATTTATTAGAGTTCTTCGAGGAAGTAACAAGCAAGGTGAATGAAGTGGAACCTGTAGATGTGGTGTATTTGATAAGGTGCCACATCAAAGGTGACTACACCAGATAAGAGCATATGGTGTAGGGGAGTAATATATTAGCATGGATAAAGGACTGGTTAGCTAACAGGAAGCAGAGAGTAGGGATAAATGGGTCTTTTTCTGGCTGGAAAGCTGTAACCAGTGGAGTGCCACAGGGATCAGTGCTGGGGTCTCAAATATTTACAATTTATATCAATGGCTTTGATGAAGGGACTGAATGTATGGTAGCTAAATTTGCCGATGACGCCAAGTTAGAAAGGAAAGTAAGTTGTCAATAGGGGATAAACAGTCTACAAAAGGATATAGATAGGATAAGTGAGTGGGCAAACATTTGGCAGTTGGAGTATAATGTGGGAAAGTGTGAACTTGTCCACATTGGCAAGAAGAATAGAAAGGCTGTTTCCTATTTAAATGGAGAGAGATTGTAGAACTCAGTGGTACAGAGGGATCTGGTTGTCCTGGTACATGAATCACAAAAGGTTAGTATACAGGTACAACAAGTGATTAGGAAGGGAAATGGAATGTTGGCCTTTACTGCAAAGAAAATCAAGTACAAAAGTAGGGACGTTTTACTGCAGCTGTGCAGGACCTTGATGAGACCACATCTGGAGTACTGTGTGCAGTTTTGGTCTCTTTAGTTGAAAAAGGCTATAATTGTGTTAGAAACAGTTCAGAGAAGGTTCATTCAACTAATTCCAGGAATGATGGGCTTAATTTATGAAGAAAGGTTGAACAGGTTGGGCCTATACTCCTTCAAGTAAAAGGTGTTGCTATGGGTACCCGCATGGGTCCTGGTTATGCCTCTCTTTTTGTGGGATATATCTAACATTCCTTGTTCCAGTCCGACTCAGGCCCCCTCCCCCAACTGTTTTTCCGGTACATTGATGACCGTATCGGTGCCGTTTCCTGTTCCCGCCCCGAACTGGATAACTTTATCAACTTTGCTTCTAATTTCCACCCTTCTCTCACCTTTACATGGTCCATCTCTGACACTTCCCTTCCCTTCCTCAACTTCTAAGACTAAGAGGAAGAGCAGGCAGGGAGATGTTGCGGAGCACAGCGGGACTGGTGGTCTGAAGTGCATTTGTTTCAATGCGAGAAGTATAACAGGTAAGACAGATGAACTTAGAGCTTGGATTAGTACTTGGAACTATGATGTTGTTATTACAGACTTGATTAAGGGAAGGACAGGATTGGCAGCTAAATGTTCCAGGATTTAGAAGCTTCATGCGGGATAGAGGGGGATGTAAAAGGGGTGGGGGAGTTGCATTACTGGTTAAGGAGAATATCACAGCTGTACTGCGGGAGGACAGCTCGGAGGGATCATGCAGCGCGGCAATATGGGTGGAGTTCAGGAATAGGAAGGGTGCAGTCACGATGTTGGGGGTTTTCTACAGGCCTCCCAACAGCCAGTGGGAGGTAGAGGAGCAGATATGTAGACAGATTTTGGAAAGATGTAAAGGTAACAGGGTTGTAGTAGTGGGTGATTTTAACTTCCCCTATATTGACTGGGACTGACTTAGTGCTAGGGGCTTGGAGGGGGCAAAATTTGTAAGGAGCATCCCGGAGGGCTTCTTGAAACAATATGTAGATAGTCCAACTAGGGATGGGGCCGTACTGGACCTGGTATTGGGGAATGAGCCCGGCCAGGTTGTCGAAGTTTCAGTAGGGGAGCATTTCGGGAACAGTGACCAAAATTCCATAAGTTTTAAGGTACTTGTGGATAAGGATAAGAGTAGTCCTCGGGTGAAGGTGCTAAATTGGGGGAAGGCTAATTATAACAATATTAGGCAGGAACTGAAGAATTTAGATTGAGGGCGGCTGTTTGAGGGTAAATCAACATCTGACATGTGGGAGTCTTTCAAACGTCAGTTGATTAGAATCCAGGACCGGCATGTTCCTGTGAGGAAGAAGGATAAGTTTGGCAAGTTTTGGGAACCTTGGATAACGCGGGATATTGTGAGCCTAGTCAAAAAGAAAAAGGAAGCATTCGTAAGGGCTGAAAGGCTAGGAACAGACGAATCCCTTGAGGAATATCAAGACAGTAGGGAGGAACTTAAGCAAGGAGTCAGGAGGGCTAAAAGGGGTCATGAAAAGTCATTGGCAAACAGGATTAAGGAAAATCCCAAGGCTTTTAATACGTATATAAAGAGCAAGAGGGTAACTAGGGAAAGGGTTGGCCCACTCAAGGACAGAGAAGGGAATCTATCTATGTGTGGAGCCAGAGGAAATGGGCGAGGTACTAAATGAGTACTTTGCATCAGTATTCACCAAAGAGAAGGACTTGGTGGATGATGAGCCTAGGGAAGGGAGTGTAGATAGTCTCAGTCATCTCATTATCAAAAAGGTGGAGGTGTTGGGTGTCTTGCAAAGCATTAAGGTAGATAAGTCCCCAGGGCCTGATGGGATCTACCCCAGAATACTGAGGGAGGCAAGGGAGGAAATTGCTGGGGCCTTGACAGAAATCTTTGTATCCTCATTGGCTACAGGTGAGGTCCCAGAGGACTGGAGAATAGCCAATGTTGTTCCTTTGTTTAAGAAGGGTAGCAAGGATAATCCAGGAAATTATAGGCCGGTGAGCCTTACGTCAGTGGTAGGGAAATTATTGGAGAGGATTCTTCGGGACAGGATTTACTCCCATTTGGAAACAAACGAACTTATTAGCGAGAGGCAGCATGGTTTTCTGAAGGGGAGGTCGTGTCTCACTAACTTGATCGAGTTTTTTGAGGAAGTGACAAAGATGATTGATGAAGGAAGGGCAGCGGATGTTATCTATTGGACTTCAGTAAAGCCTTTCACAAGGTCCCTCATGGCAGACTGGTACAAAAGGTGAAGTCACATGGGATCAGAGGTGAGCTGGCAAGATGGATACAGATCTGGCTCGGTCATAGAAGACAGAGGGTAGCAGTGGAAGGGTGCTTTTCTGAATGGAGGGATGTGACCAGTGGCGTTCCACAGGGATCAGTGCTGGGACCTTTGCTGTTTGTAGTATATATAAATGATTTGGAGGAATCCACAGGTCACAAAGTGTCAATGCAGGTGGATAAGGTAGTCAAGCAGGCATACGGCATGCTTGCCTTCACCGGTCGGGGCATAGAGTATAAAAATTGGCAAGTCATGCTGCAGCTGTACAGAACTTTAGTTTGGCCACACTTAGAATATTGTGTGTAATTCTGGTCGCCACACTACCAGAAGGACGTGGAGGCTTTGGAGAGGGTACAGAAGAGGTTTACCAGATTGTTGCCTGGTCTGGAGGGCATTAGCTTTGAGGAGAGATTGGATAAACTCTGATTGTTTTCACTGGAACGACGGAGGTGGAGGGGCGACATGATAGAGGTTTGCGAAGTTATGAGCGGCATGGACAGCGTGGATAGTCAGAAGATTTTTCCTAGGGTGAAAGAGTCAGTTACTAGGGGACATAGGTTTAAGGTACGAGGGGCAAAGTTTAGAAGGGATGTGCGAGGCAAGTTCTTTACACAGAGGGTGGTGAGTGCCTGGAACTTGCTGCCGGGGGAAGTGGTGGAAGCAGGTACGATAGCGACATTTGAGAGGCATCTTGACAAATACATGAATGGGATGGGAATAGAGGGATGTGGTCCCCGGAAGTGCAGAAGGTTTTAGTTTAGGCAGGCATCAAGATCGGCGCAGGCTTGGAGGGTCGAATGGCCTGTTCCTGTGCTGTACTGTTCTTTGTTCTCTGTCTCCATCTCTGGGGATAGGTTGTCTACTAATATCCATTATAAGCCCACCGACTCCCACAGCTACCTCGACTCCTGTAA